>NC_073646.1:30000000-30600000 GCF_029407905.1 Bubalus kerabau
ATCTGTGCATTTACATGTATCCCCTCTTTTTTGGATTTCCTTCCCTATTAAGTCACCAGAGCATCTAGTAGAGATCCCTGTGCTACACAGTATGTTCTCATTAGTTACCTATTTTACACATAGTATCAATAGTGTATATGGGTTGATTCCAATATCCTAATTCATCTCACCCTCCCTCTCCCCTTGGTATCCATGCATTTGTTCTGTCTATGCCAAGAATCATACCTTTATAAAGAGATGTGTTTAATATAACATGAGAGGCATTTCTTTCAATAGCCTCAGATATGCAGATGACACCACCCTTATGGCAGAAAGCAAAGAGGAATTAAAGAGCCTCTTGATGAAAGTGAAAGAGGAGAGTGAAGAAACTCAACATTCAAAAAACTAAGATCATGGCATCCAGTCCCATCACTTCATGGCAAATAGATGGGGAAACAATGGAAACAGTGACAGACTTTATTTTCTTGTGCTCCAAAATCACTACAGATGGTTACTGCAGCCATGAAATTAAAAGACACTTGCTCCTTGGAAGAAAAGCTATGACAAACCTAGACAGTGTATTAAAAAGCAGGCATTACTTTGCCAACAAACGTCCATCTAGTCAAAGCTATGATTTTTCCAGTAGTCATGTATGGATGTGAGAGTTGGACCATAAAGAAAGCTGAACGCCGAAAAATTGATGCTTTTAAACTGTGGTGTTGGAGAAGACTCTTGAGAGTTCTTTGGACTGCAAGGAGATCAAACCAGTCAATCCTAAAGGAAATCAACTCTGAATATTCATTGAAGGACTGATGCTGAAGCTGAAGTTCTTTGGTCTCCTAATACAAAGAGCCAACTCACTGGAAAAGACCCTGATGCTGGGAAAGATTGAAGGCAGGAGGAGAAGGGGACAACAGAGGATGAAATGGTTGGATGGCATCACTGACTCAATAGATATGAGTTTGAGCAAGCTTCGGGAGATGGTAAAGGACAGGGAAGCCTAGTGTGCTGCAGTCCATGGGGTTTCCAAAGAGTCAGACACAATTGAGCAACTGAACTGAAGAGAGATGTTTAATAGAAAATGCACACAGAGAGAAAACAAGCATAGCCATGTTGATGTAAAAACTGACTTTTTTCAAACAGAAAGCACTGAAATATTTTTAAATAATGGATTGGGTATACTGAAAACAAGGCACACCATGATTCTATACCCATTTCTAATGTGTGGATTTTTTTCCCCACCACAAAGCAATTCTCCATTATTAGCTGAGTGTCCTACCATCCAACTCAATTCTGACACTATCTACCCAAAGACAGTATCAGATTCCAGAAATTAAGGGCTCGATCTCACAAGACTGCCCACCCACTCCACTACCTCAGATGCCAGTCACAAGTCCAGGTTGTCACCTGTACTTCTAACTGACTGGCTATAAATCAAATGTTCCCACAACCCACTCCTTGGTTCTATTAGTTTGCTAGAGCAGCTCACAAAACTCAGGAAACCAGTTTACTTACTTGTTGTTGTTCAGTCACTAAGTTGTGTCCAACTCTGAGGCCCAGGTGGACTGGAGCACACCAGGCTTCTCTGTCCTTCACTGTCTCCTCGAGTTTGCTCAAGCTCATATCCATTGAGTCGGTGATGCCATCCAATCATCTCATTCTGTCTCCTCCTGCCCTCAATTTTTACCAGCATCAGGGGCTTTTCCAATGAGTATCAGGTAGCCAAAGTATTGGAGCTTCAGCTTCAGCATCAGTCCTTCCAATGAATATTCAGGGTTGATTTCCTTTAGGATCGACTGGTTTCATCTCCTTGCAGTCCAAGGGACTCTCAAGAGTCATCTCCAGCACCACAATTAGAAAGCATCAATTCTTCAGTGCTCAGCCTTCTTTATGGTCCAACTCTCATATCTGTACATGACTACTGGAAAAACTATAGTTTTGACTATATGGACCTTTATTGGCAAAGTGGTGTCTCTGTTTTCTAGTACACTGTCTAGGTTTGTCATAGCTTTCCTTCCAAAGAGCAAGCATCTTTTAATTTCATAATTTCATTCACCATCCACTAATCCACCATCCAATAACTTTGGAGCCCAAGGAAATAAAATCTGTCACTGTTTATACTTTTTCCCCTTCAATTTGCCATAAAGTGATGGGACTGGATGCCATGATCATTGTTTTTTGAATGTCGAGTTTTAAGCCAGCTTTTTCACTCTCCTCTTTCATCCTCATCTAGAGGCTTTTTAGTTCCTCTTCACTTTTGCCATTAGAGTGGTTATCATCTGCATATCTGAGGTTGTTGATATTTTTCCTGGCAATCTTGATTCCAGCTTGTGATTCATCCAGACCAGCATTTCTTGTGACTTGCTAGATTACCAGTTTATTACAAGACTGTTAAAGGATACAAATTGATGGCCTGATGCATAGGGTGATATAAAGGCCTGATGCATAAGGTGAACAAAGAGGCATCTACCTCATGGAGCTGGGGGCCTGGCATGGCAGAGCATGGATGCATTCTGGTTTAATAACTGAGAAGGTCTCTGAACCCCCTCCTTTTGAATTATTATGAGGTTTCATGACATAAACATGATTGATTAAATCACTGACCGTGAGTGAGTGATTCAACATCCAGCCCTTCTCCACTCCCTGCATAGCAGGAGATAAGACTGAGAGTTCCAGCTATTTATGACTGATTCTCCTGGTGACCATCTCCATCTTTTGTCTGTCTGTCAGAGATTTGCTCAGTCATGTCTGACTGTTTGCAACCCCACAGACTGTAGCCTACCAGGCTCCTCTGTCCATGGAATTCTCCAGGCAAGAATACTGGAGTTGGGTGGTCATTCCCTTCTTCAGGGGATCTTCCTGAACCAGGAATTGAACCTGGGTCTCCCACACTGCAGGCAGATTTTTTACCATCTGAGGCACCAGGGAAGAGGGTTTCCAAAAGTCATTTCAGTAACATAAACTCTGTTGTGGATGACAGAGGCTTGTTATGAATAACCAGATACCCACTTACGGTTCTCAGGAACTGAGGACAAGAGACCAAATATGATAACAAAGATACTCCATTGCTCTTATCACTTAAGAAATTCCAAGGGTCTGAGGAGCTGTAAGTCAGGAACAATGGACAGAAGACCAAAATATATACTTATTATAATTCCTAATATCATGCACACTTTGCCCATTCTATAATGGAGGCTGCCCATCTGTTTATCTTGATATCCTCCCAATGCCTGGGCTTTTTCGTATTCAGTACACTCTTCCCAGGTGTTACCATCCTTTCTGATGACTTTTATTTTCATCTGTATGCGAATGACTTTCAGGTCATCAGCCCATATCTGTGCGACCTACTTCCTCTTTGGCTATTCTGTTGGGTTGTCCCTCTCGAACTGCCAATGCCCACATCCACAAGTTCACATATCACCTTTCTCTTCAAGACTGTTCTCCCTCTGTTCCTATTCAGCTGAACATGAAACCCGGTGTTATCCTGACCAGTTTATTCAGCTTCAACTTCCACACACAGTGACTCACCTTGTCCACCTCTTTCTCACACAGCTCTTGAATGCTCTCTGTTGCCATAGCCCACAGTTAAAAAATGATTAAAGAAGACAGTTCTGGTGATATCAGAAAACTTTATTTAATGCTTCATGAAGCAGACAGTCTCCATTCTGAGAACAACACCATGGGGCAGAAGGCAGGAAGCTTTTGTAAGATAAGAATAAAGAACAAAGATGAGAAACATAGGAAATAGCAGATTGGCTGGGGTCACAAGGTCACCCTCGTCTGGGATGAGAAGGCCCAGAGTTGGGTTGGCATTTGGTAATTAGCTGAATGGACATCCTGGGTTTCTGGTCAAGAAAAGTGTTTACAGGGACATGAAAGTTACGTAGGTTTTGATTTGCTAATGTGACGCCTCAGGTAGAAGTGGCTTCATCTTGGGCCTGGCAGCTTCTGCAATGGCTCATCCAGGAAAGAATCCGGGAGATGCAGTCACAGGAGATGCAGGTTCAATCCCTGGGGTCGGGAAGACAAACAACCAACCAAGCTATGGGTGGACCTAGAGATTATCCTACTAAGTGAAGTGAGTCAGACAGTGGAAGACAAATATCCTATGATGTCACTTATACGTAGAATCTTAAAAAAAAGATACAAACAAACTTATCTACAAAATAGAAACAGACTCACAGACATTGAAAACAAACTTACACTTAGCAAAGGGGAGAGGGAGGGAGGGATAAATTAGGAGTTTGGAATTAACAGATGCATTCTACTATATATAAAATAAACAACAAGGACGTCCTGTATAGCACAGGGAACTATATTCAATATCTTATAAGAACCTGTAATGAAAAAGGATCTGAAAAAGAACATATATATATACACACTCACACATATATATGTACATGTATGTGTGTGTATTCTTTGGCATTGCCTTTCTTTGGGATTGGAATGAAAACTGACCTTTTCCAGTCCTGTGGCCACTGCTGAGTTTTCCAAATTTGCTGGCATATTGAGTGCAGCACTTTCACAGCATCATCTTTCAGGATTTGGAATAGCTCAACTGGAATTCTATCACCTCCACTAGCTTTGTTCCTAGTGATGCTTTCTAAGGCCCATTTGACTTCACATTCCAGGATGTCTGGCTCTAGGTCAGTGATCACACCATCGTGATTATCTGGGTCGTGAAGATCTTTTTTGTACAGTTCTTCTGTGTATTCTTCCCATCTCTTCTTAATATCTTCTGCTTCTGTTAGGTCCATACCATTTCTGTCCTTTATCGAGCCCATCTTTGCATGAAATGTTCCCTTGGTATCTCTGATTTTCTTGAGATCTCTAGTCTTTCCCATTCTGTTGTTTACCTCTTTCTTTGCATTGATCACTGAAGAAGGCTTTCTTATCTCTTCTTGCTATTCTTTGGAACTCTGCATTCAGATGTTTATATCTTTCCTTTTCCCCTTTGCTTTTTGCTTCTCTTCTTTTCACAGCTATTTGTAAGGCCTCCCCAGACAGCCATTTTCCTTTTTTGCATTTCTTTTCCATGGGGATGGTCTTGATCCCTGTCTCCTGTACAATGTCACGAACCTCAGTCCATAGTTCATCAAGCACTCTATCTATCAGATCTAGGCCCTTAAATCTATTTCTCACTTCCACTGTATAATCATAAGGGATTTGACTTTGGTCATACCTGAATGGTCTAATGGTTTTCCCTACTTTCTTCAATTTAAGTCTGAATTTGGCAATAAGGAGTTCATGGTTTGAGCCACAGTCAGCTCCTGGTCTTGTTTTTGCTGACTGTATAGAGCTTCTCCATCTTTGGCTGCAAAGAATATAATCAATCTGATTTCGGTGTTGACCATTGGGTGATGTCCATGTATAGGGTCTTCTCTTGTGTTGTTGGAAGAGGGTGTTTTTTATGACCAGTGCATTTTCTTGGCAAAACTCTGTTAGTCTTTGCCCTGCTTCATTCTGTATTCCAAGGCCAAATTTGCCTGTTACTCCAGGTGTTTCTTGACTTCCTACTTTTGCATTCCAGTCCCCTATAATGAAAAGGACATCTTTTTGGGGTGTTAGTTCTAAAAGGTCTTATAGGTCTTCATAGAACCGTTCAACTTCAGCTTCTTCAGCATTACTGGTTGGGGCATAGACTCGGATTACTGTGATATTGAATGGTTTTAGAAAAGGCAGAGGAACCAGAAATCAAATTGTCAACATCCACTAGATCATGGAAAAAGCAAGAGAGTTCCAGAAAAACATCTATTTCTGCTTTATTGACTATGCCAAAGCCTTTGACTGTGTGGATCACAATAAACTATGGAAAATTCTGAAAGAGATGGGAATACCAGACCACCTGACCTGCCTCTTGAGAAATTTGTATGCAGGTCAGGAAGCAACAGTTAGAAGTGGCCATGGAACAACAGACTGGCTCCAAATAGGAAAAGGAGTTCGTCAAGGCTGTATATTGTCACCCTGTTTATTTAACTTATATGCAAAGTACATCATGAGAAACACTGGACTGGAAGAAACACAAGCTGGAATCAAGATTGCCGGGAGAAATATCAATAACCTCAGATATGCAGATGACACCACCCTTATGGCAGAAGGTGAAGAGGAACTCAAAAGCCTCTTGATGAAGGTGAAAGTGGAGAGTGAAAAAGTTGGCTTAAAACTCAACATTCAGAAAACGAAGATCATGGCATCCGGTCCCATCTCTTCATGGGAAATAGATGGGGAAACAGTGGAAACAGTGTCAGACTTTATTTTTCTGGGCTCCAAAATCACTGCAGATGGTGACTGCAGCCATGAAATTAAAAGACGCTTACTCCTTGGACGGAAAGTTATGACCAACCTAGATAGCATATTGAAAAGCAGAGACATTACTTTGTCAACAAAGGTCCGTCTAGTCAAGGCTATGGTTTTTCCAGTGATCATGTATGGATTTGAGAGTTGGACTGTGAAGAAAGCTGAGAGCCGAAGAATTGATGCTTTTGAACTGTGGTGTTGGAGAAGAGTCTTGAGAGTCCCTTGGACTGCAAGGAGATCCAACCACTCCATTCTGAAGGAGATCAGCCCTGGGATTTCTTTGGAAGGAATGATGCTAAACTGAAACTCCAGTACTTTGGCCACCTCATGTGAAGAGTTGACTTAACGGAAAAGACCCTGATGCTGGGAGGATTGGGGGCAGGAGGAGAAGGGGACGACAGAGGATGAGATGGCTGGATGGCATCACTGACTTGATGGACGTCTCAGTGAACTCCGGGAGTTGGTGATGGACAGGGAGGCCTGGCGTGTTGCGATTCATGGGGTCACAAAGAGTCAGACATGACTGAGCGACTGATCTGATCTGATCTGATGTGTGTGTATAACTACATCACTTTGCCCTACACCTGAAACTAACACAACACTGTAAACCAACTATACTTCCATAGCAACAACAGCAGCAACCGAGCTCCTCATCATGGCATACAGGTATTTATTGACTAGCACCTCAACCACAACCCTCACCTCATCCCCGAAACCCTTCTGCTCCAAGTCCTTAGATGAACTCAACATATGGATGTTTGATGGACATTTCCTAGGGGTTTCAAGCCATCCTGGGCTGCCCTTGTCACAACCAGTTATCCCACTGAATTGAAATTTCTCGTTTGCTTGCCTTTTAAGAGCAGGATCAACATCTTGCTCATCTCTGTGTCTCCATTACAGTGTCTGGTGAGGAGCTGGCCTCCATAACCATTTGTTGAATTAGGAACTCAGTCATCTTGCTATAAAGAAGAGCCTCATTTAAAAAAATATTAGGACTAAGAAAACAATATATGGAGATGCGATTCTTTTCTACAGACTGTAATGCATTACTCATGGTCTTTGACAATTCAAGTCAAAGAAAATAAGGTTACAGGAGATACAGATTATAATTATAAGACTACATAATATAATTAACAAGGGCAACTATATTTGTGTAATTAACTCTACAGAGACTTTACCATATTGGGAAACTGCTTAGAGTCCTAAAAACAGCAGATGTACAGGTTACATTCTTTAACCACGATCCACTAGAAACAGAAGAAACAACAAAAATCACACCTAGAAGGAAGACAAATCAGGCTAAAAATACAAAATGAAATATAAGAAGTATTGAGAGAAATGTAAAATTGTGGTACTCTTGTGCATAGTTCTATGCTAACAATAATGAAAACCTTTCTGCTGCTTTTCTGAGAAAGGACATAATTTCAAAATTGACTCAAAAAAAATGGATTGTCCATGATGGAAAAAAAACTTGTTGGTACTGTGCCCATACTGTTTTATAGTGATTTCTTTCAAACTTGTAAAAGATCTATTATGACAATACAGAAAACATGGAATTCTACTCAACTGATTTTGCTTAAATCATAGTATTCTAACATTCAACCTGATACAGAGAACCAAATTAAAGGAAAACTATAGATTTCTGGAATCTCCATTTTTCCTTCTCTTTTTACAGCCCTTGAAGTTCTTTTCACCTAATACCTGAATTTCGGCAAATTCTCAGCTGGGGAGAATTTTTCAGACACTGCAGTCCTTCGATTGGTCTTCCAGGAACTGGCTGCTCATTTTCTCAGTCTCTTTGATGTTGTCACTCTTAGTTTCTAACCGTGGCAGAGGGACCCCAAATTTCCCATCTGTGAGGTCCATCATCCTCACCATACATTTTTCCAGGCTTCTCTCAACATCCAGGCTAACAACCACACGTTCTCCTCTCAAATCTAAAGGGAGATGATGTCATGGGTCAACCCTAAGTGCATCTCGGAATTCACTTTCACAGTCAATTAAACTGTGATGCAGAAAACAAATCCACTTACACACACACTCCCCCTTCAATTATTCTCACTCATATAAATGGCTTTGAGCTCGAGTCATTTAGGTTTCTAGCAAGTTCCAGTAACCCAATTTAATTTGTCAATTAAATTATTGAAAGAAAGGTGTCAATTGCTTTACAAAGAAATCAGGGAGAAAATGTCTTTTTTAAAAAGACAATTTAAAAGACATTTTCAAAAATGTCTCAAACTTCCTTTCATTATGATCTGGTCTAACTTCAGTCATTGACTTCTGTATTCAGTCTTGGGTGAGTTATCCTGCAGAAATCCTAAAGGTGTAGTGGCTGACAACCAGGTTTATTTCTCACTCAAATTACACACCCCTTGTGGATTAGCTCCATGTTGCATTCACTCTGGGGGCCAGGATGAAGGAACACCCCCTATTTATGTGCTTTTGTGGCAGAAGAAAAAGAGAAATGGCAGGACACACCGATGGGTTTGAAAGTTTTCCTTGGAATTCCATCACTTTCATATACAAATTTCACTCTCATTTTATTGGCCAAAGCCTGGTGCGAATGGGCAGGGAGACATCCTCTGACAGGAAAGGGGAAGAAATCATTGGAAATAATATAACCTGTTACAGCCTGCACTCTTTTCCTAAATATTCACTTCCCTTCCTTCGGACACAAAAATGTATTCATCCCCTCCCCAAGGAAGACACTCAGAAGTCCCACCCGAGGACAACGGAAGACTCAAGATCTAGAATCTCAAGATGTACGTGACTTCTCTTGATCTGGAGACATATGAGCTTATGGAGACAAATTACCCTCCCCTGCCACCATGCACACACACGTATAATAATGGCAGAGTTGGGCTAACCACCAAGAATGTGCTCATCCAGAAAACAAACAATGGAAGATACACATCAGTCAAAGCCTCAGAGCAATTCTGAAATCCTGTTGAACAGACCTTGGGGTGAAGAATGTTACTTGATTAGATTAGACCCTAGTTCTGTTTCCTGGTGGCTCAGGTAGTAAAGAGTCTGCCTGCAATGCAGGAAACCCGGGTTTGATCCCTGGGTCAAGATTTCCTGGAGAAGGGAATGGCCACCCACTCCAATATTCTTCCCTGGAGAATTCCATGGACAGAGGAGCCTGGTGGCGCACAGTGCATGGGGTCTCAAAGAGCCGGACACAACTGAGCAACTTTCACTTTTTGGAGGGCTTCTGTGGCGGCTCAGATGGTAAAGAATCTGCCTTCAATGCAGGAGACCTGGGTTCATTTCCTGGGCTGGGAAGATCCCTGGGCTGGGAAGATCCCTGGAGAAGGGAATAGCTGCCCACTCCAGTATTCTTGCCTGGAATATTCCATGGACAGAGGAGCCTGGCAGGCCACAGTCCATGGGGTCATGAAGACTCAGACACAACTGTGTAAGTCATGTAGAAGGGTTCCCTTTTCTCCACATCCTCTTCAGCATTTATTGTTTGTAGATTTTTTGATGATGACCATTCTGACTAGTGTGAGGTGGCAAAGGTTTTGCACAGCAAAGGAAACAATAAACAAGATTAAAAGACAATCCTCAGAATGGAAGAAAATAATTGCAAATGAAACAACATGACAAACGGTTAATCTCCATAATATATAAGTAGCTCATACAGCTCAATATCAGGAAAACAAAGAGCCTAATAAAAAAAAATGGGCAGAAGACCTAAACAGACATTTCTCCAGAAAAGACATACAGATGTCCAATAAACACATGAAAAGATGCTCTACATTACTAATTATTAGAGAAATGCGAATCAAAAGTACAATGAGGTATCATCTGATTTATTTCACTCTGAGTTCATTTCTTTCTTGTAGATGAGCAACCACTTGCAACTAGACCCTGCTGCATCCAAACTTTTTACCTAAAGCCACAGACTTATTCAATATGTATCTACCCTCTGAGTTATCACAGGCAACAGTTTTACCAAATGTTTTGCTACTGCGTAACATGGGTTGTTATCTTTGCAGCCACCAACACCATTTTCTTTCTTTCTTTTTTACTTTTGGCTGCACTGGCTCGGTGTCACCGTGTGCAGGCTTTCTCTAGTTACGGAGAGCTGGGGTTACTCTCCAGTTGTGGAATACGGGCTTAGTTGCCCCAAGGCATGTGGGATCTTCCTGGACCAGGGATCAAACTGGTGTCCCCTGCATTGCAAGGGAGACTCTTAACCACTGGACCACCAGGGAAGCCCCCAGTACTGTTTTCTTATTTCCCACTGCCTGCCTGACCCGGGAATCCACACATCATATTTTAGAATTTTTGTTATGGTAGCTTCTCATTTCTGTGTACTAATTTCTGTATTGTTGACTCAAACCAAGTTATACCATGGTAATAAAGAAGCCCCAAACCTCTGTGGCTAATAATGACAAAGGACATTTCTTACTCACATGACTTTTCCTTTATGGGCTGTCTTCTCCACTTTATCCTCATTCTGGGACCTGTTCTTTTTAGGGCATGCTGTTCTCATCGAAGAAGGAAAAGGTCACAGACTAGAACCACATGATGGCTCTTAAAGTGTCTAATCGATAATACCCTACGTGAGTTCTACTCTTGTTTCATTGGCCAAAAAAGTGATAGAACCAAATCTGATAGAAATGGAGCAGAAAGGTTAATCTCCCTTGCAGGGGAAGAACATAAGTGGAAACGTTACACCTTTTTCTCAGGTGTTCTGCATAAACATGACTTTGAGCATGCAAACGCGCATTTTATCTTGTTAGAACAAGATACATGCTTAGAGCAAGATGAGAGTTGCTGGTTTCTTGGAAGGTTTAAAACTTTCTAGAGACATATGCATTGTCTGAAGTGTGACACAACTCCAAAGTACGTGAGGTGTGGAGGGGTGATAGCAGATGGCTGGATGAGCAGGAAGAAGCCAAACGAGCAGGTGGCGTGTTTTTCACCAGGAGTCTCGATGGAGCGGGGAATGTCGCACTCCCTGAATTCTGAGAAGTTCCTGCAAGTTCACAAGTGTGCTTAAAGCTGAGTGTGGCGGAAAACTGCTCATCTGATGTCTTGAAAAGCTGGGACAAGTTTGCGTAGAGGAGGCTTGGGACTTGCTAGTCATGTCCCAGGTGGCGCTAGTGATGAAAAACCCATCTGCCAAGGCTGGAGATGTAAGATGTAGAAGATCGAATCACAAGACACAGGTTGGGGAAGATCCCCTGGAGGAGGGCAGGGCAACCCACTCCAGGATTCTTGCCTGGAAAATCCCATGGACAGAGGAGCCTGGTGGGCTACAGTCGATGGGGTCACAGTTGGACACGACTGAAGCAACTACGCATCATACATCATGCCCCAAGCTGAGTTCTCACCCCCATGTGCCCAGACCTTCTCATGCCCCTTTTATCTCCACAGTTCGACATGCAGAGGATAACTCTGGAAGAGTTGAAGCACATCCTCTATCATGCCTTCCGGGACCACTTAACGATGAAGGACATTGAGAACATCATCATCAACGAGGAGGAGAGCCTGAATGAGACCTCGGGGAATTGCCAGACAGAGTTTGAAGGCGGTAAGTACCCTTGTTTTTTTAATCATCAGTATTTAGTTAAAAAATGAAGTGTTTATTTTATTTTTTATATTTATTTATTTATTTGACTGCATGGGGTCTTGGGCTTCCCTGGTAGCTCAGATGGTAAAGAATATGCCTGCAATGTGGAAGACATGGGTTCAATTCCTGGGTTGGGAAGATCCCCTGGAGGAGGGCATGACAACCCACTCCAGTATTCTTGCCTGGAGAATCCCCGTGGACAGAGGAGCCTGGCGGGCTACAGACCATGGGGTCACAAAGAGTTGGACTGAGCACATACATGGGGTCTTAGTTGCATCATGCAGGGTCTTCTATCGTGGTACACAGGCTCAGTAGTTGAGGTGCTTGGGCTTGGTTGCTCCACAGCATGTGGGAGCAACTTAGTTCCCTGACCAGGGGTTGAATCCATATCCCCTACATTGCAAGGTAGATTCCTAACCACTGGACCACTGGGGAAGTTCCCAGTAAGTACCTTTGCTTCTGCTCTCTGCCTGCTTTGGAAGAGGCCAACGCTTCCACATCCTCTGGATGAAAAATGTGTTTACAGACTCCTGGGTTGAAGTGGCCATGGATGGAACCCACAAATCCAGGACCAAAGCTAAAAGATCCTTTGTGCAAAGATGCAGTAGGTTTCTGTTTTTTCTATTTTTCCTCCAAACTCTGAATTTTTGCAAGACTTGTGTTGACCCTTCCTTCCTTTGCTGACTCTCAGGTCTGTGACTTGCTGAGGGGCTTAGTGATGTGGGCCTTTAGTTAGTGGGGCCACTTGGGTGGTGAAAAGAGCCTGTTTGAGCTACTGGATCAAGTTGAGTAGCTAATTGTGTGACCTTGGGCAAGGGGTGTAGCTTCTCTGAGTGTGTATCCTCACCCGTAAACATCAGGATAGTTACATCTACTTCACAAGATCCTTAGAAATGGATTACTTTTATGCTATGGTCTCTGAACACACTGGCCAAAAAAAAAAAAAAGCCATACTCATGAGAAAAACTTTGATGAACCCTACCAAGTAGTTACAGAAGAAATAGCTTCTCCTAGGGCCAAAAATGAGATCATGAGAGGTCATTTCTTTTAGGTTCATGAAAGAAAAATAAAGCCTACCTTATTCCCTAATCAGTAGAGAGTTCCAGGGAAGTTAAATAATTGAATCCCTCTTTCCAACTTTGAAAGTCAGAGCTGTTAAAACTCTGATGTACAGATATTTTTTAAAATTACCTTAAAACAGCATAGCAGGCTACCAGCAATTTTTAACTTAAGGTTGAGACTTTTTAAAAAGGTCTACTACTTTCTTCTGTGTTTTTTTTTTTTTTTTTTTTTTTCCTGAACATATTGCGACAAGCCAATATGTGCAGATGGTAAGCTGTCACAGAAAGACCAGAATGCAATTTGGTTCCCTGGTCTTGGAGTTGCTGCATTAGAACCGGCTGAACCCCACAGCAGGCAGACAACATGGGGCTGAGTTAGTCCTGGGCACCTGTGGGCCCTGTCTGGGCTGAACTGTTGCGGGAAATGGCTTATCCTCCGCGATGGCAGAATTAACCGAAGTCTGGGAACTAGGCAGGAGATTGGGGTAAACTTAAGAGCAATGCATCCTTGTTAAAGGTGTTCACGTGCAAAGATTTCAGAAGTGCTGGCTTCCCAGGTGGTGCCAGAGGTAAAGAACCCATCTGCCAATGCAGGAGATGCAGGTTCAATCCCTAGGTCAGGAAGATCCCCTTGGAGGAGGGCATGGCAACCCACACCAGTATTCTTGCCTGGAGAATCCCATGGACAGAGGAGCCTGGCGGGCTATAGCGCATAGGGTTGCTATGAGTCGGACACAACTGAAGTGACTTGGCATGCAGTGTACACAGCAAAAAAACCCACTTGTGGTTCCAAAGGTGCCTTGGTCACCCTGCTTGGGACCTGGGCCATAGCATCAATGACTGCATTTGGAGTTGGAGCCACGCAGACCACACTAGGGCAGGAAGGTCACAGCCAATGCCATTTACAGCTGGGCAGGCAGGGGAAGTGGGAGGCCGAACAAGGGTGAGGAGGGCAGGGATTGGATTAAAATTTCGGATAACAGCAGGCGTGGCTTCTCCGTTCCATCTGGTTCTTAGCTGATAAACTCGGTGCTCACACAGTAGAAGCATTGGGGGGGTGGGCCCCAGCTGTCAGACACACTTTTGAGACGGGTAGGAAGAGTATTTCTGGGCATTGCTTTTTTCCACAAGAGCCTTTGTTTATGGATCGGTGTTTTATTCAGAGAAATGTCACAAGTCTTAGTAATTTGAGAAAGGTCAGACTGCCCTGGGAAATCATCTGAACTCTAAGCACTGTCTTTTTATTACCCAAAAGCTCATCTATTAATAAAATAAATGGCTGACTTAGGGGTTTCCTGGGTATGCTTTAATGATTAGTTCATATAGGATTAGCCACAGTTCCCATTTAGGGGTGATTGATAAGGACCAGGAAACTGTGCTTTAAAATTCATGGTCTTATTTAATAAAAGAAATATTATTTGTGATTAGCACCCTGCTTTCTTGAGTGACCTATGTGACCTTGATTACACAATCCCTTTTATGTATTTTCACGGCAGAGAGGGTTTTTAAAGTACGTCAGCGCTTTTCAGCCCCAAACACAGCCTCATGTGTTTAGTGGTAAGATTTTTCCAACCTGGGATATGATCCATGTCACCAGTGCATTTATTTAATGCCTTCAGCTCTCCCTAGATTCAGGAAGGAGCCTCCCCGATTTCACTCTGGGCAACGATGCCTGGAAAGAGACGGACACACAGACACAGAATTCACCCTGGTGCCCTAGGACCGAGAGAGTTCACTTGAGACCTTGTGGTGACCTTGGCCTTCTCCCTTCCATCTTTCCCCTCTGCCTGCTGCCCTAAACAGGGGCCTGTTGGCAGTTTGAGCCTCTCCCTGCTTTTACCGCCGTCTGATGGCCTAATTGCATGGCTTGTGCTTCCTGAATCTTCTTGGCCTTCAGCTGTTTAGGCTGACGCATCCTGCCAGCGGTCAACCTCTTCCTGTCTGCTCTCACCCTTGATCCAGGCTGCACGCTCGCCTGTCCAGTCACTTCACCTGTAGCCTGGCTGACATCTCAGAATCCCCCTCCAACCTGGCAGTATCCACCATCACACATCTTGGTTGGTAAATGCAGCATCTAACTCTGAAGGGACATGGTGGTTTCCTTTCTTTCTTTCAGTGATGGACCTCTTTCTTTATTTTTGACTGCACTGGGTCTTCGTTGCTGCTCGAGGGCTTTCTCTAGTTGCAGCGAGTGGGGGCTACTCTCTAGCTGTGGTGCATGGGCTTCTCATTTCTATGGCCTCTCTTGTTACAGAACATGGGCTCTGGGTGGCACAGGCTTCAGTAGTTGTAGCTCCTGAGCTCTAGAGCACAGGCGCAGTAGTTGAGGCACATGGGCTTAGTTCCTCCGCGGCATGCGGAATCTTCCTGGACCAGGGATCAAACCCTGTCCCCTGCATTGGCAGGTAGATTCTTAACCACTGGACCACCAGGGAAGTTCCGCGATAGAACTCTTCTCTCTCCAAATTTTATCTTCTCAGCAACCCCAAGTGACCGATGGAGAAAGGGAGTTGGGACATTCCCCCAGACCTCAGAGCCCTGCTCCCAAGCCACCTCCCCTCTTGCTGCTCCCCACCCAGGACGCTCTCTCTTCCTCCTCCTCTTTTTAGAGCTTTGCTGAAGCCAACATATTCCCATGCTGATTAGCTTGCCTGTAAAGCTGGATGACCCATGGTGCTTGGAAATTCTGCTCTATTTGGTATCAGAGGAAGGAATCAAGGAGGAATAAAAACCTAAAGATGCAGGAAGTCTTTGCCTTAAAAAGGTGAAAGGGCACATCTGTTTCAGAGCAAAGAAGGAGGAGATAGCCAAGGAAACAGGCATTTTGCAGCAGAGTCAGAATCTGAAGAAGCCCACGTCAGATGTCTTGTAGCTCAGCAATGCTGGAGCTTCTGGAGTGTGAAGGAAGTTTGAAAATGCTGTAGTGTGAGCCCCTTAGAAATTAACAGGAGGGTTTTCAAAGGCCGTCAGCATCATTTTATGTCAGTGACTGTATTTTTTTAAAGGTCACTAGCCTTTTATTTATTTATTTAACAGTGAAAATGTGTTAGTCACTCAGTCGTGTCCGACTCTTTGCAGTCACATGGACTGTATAGCCCACGGGGCTCCTCTGTCCATGGGATTCTCCAGGCAAGAATACTGGAGTAGGTAGCCACTCCCTTCTCCAGAGAATTTTACTGACCCGGGGATCAAACCCAGGTCTCTTGCATTGCAGGCAGACTCTTTACCATCTGAGCTACCAGGAAAGCCCATTTAACACTGAAGGCTTTTAAAATATATATATGTGTGTTTATTTGGCTGTGCCACGTCTTAGTTGAGGCACGCGGAATCTTTAGTTGTGGCACGTGGGATCTAGTTCCCTGACCAGGGATCAATCCGCAGGCTCCCTACATCGGGAGCCTGGGGTCTTAGCCACTGAATCACCAGAGAAGTCCCTCAATGGCTATATTTCTCACTTTTATGAATCTTGGGTCTGATACTTTCACAAATGTGTTCAGATTCTGATCATTAAGTTAGGAAGTATTGATTATTCCACACGAATGGAAAAATTTGAATAAACAGGTCAGGAGTCCAAAGGGTGAGGTGCCTCTGATAGGAGAAGTTTCGGGGGCAGTTGTCTACTTTTTAGGTTTCATTTTGCTTTAGTTTCATTTTATTTGTTGGATTTGTAGGTCAACACAGACCACACACCCACTCCACCCCACCTCATGCACACACAGCCCTTCGCATAATCCGATCTGCCTTATCTTCATGGTAGGTAGGGCTCTGCAATCATTAGGTAAGCATTACTTTTCTCATCTTCTCCCACAGAAAGGACAAGAGGAAATAGGATGAAATTCCGAGTTACATATAAGGAAAGTTTTCCTGACATCTTCAGGAAGTCCTGAATTAGAGCCTCACAGCATGGGTAGATTTTCCTAAAGCCCCAGAAGAAGTCATTTACAGAAAACCCCAGGAAGGCAGAGAAGAGCCTAGAACACTCTAGAAGAATCTAACACAAAGATTCTGATGTGGACTTCCCATCATTCACACCTGGTTTAATAGGGAGAAAATCATCAACTTGAGTCAGACACTTGACCAGGTGTCAGTCCACATCTGGGTGCTTTGGGTAATAGGTTGTTAACCCCACTAAGTTCAGGGGCTCCCTGGTGTTACCCAGAGTTGGCAGTCTCTGTGTCCCCAATCCAATGAGACTATTTCACTAAAAGTTGAATTTCCAGGCCCTCTCAACCCCTCGTTTTTAAAATTCCTTTCCTAAGATAGAATAAACTGATGTACTAATGTGTTGTCAGTATTTGTGTCCCAATTGTTTGGTGAAATAGATAGGTCAGCATCTGCCAGCACAGGTCAGATATAAGACTTTGTGACCACTCACAATGCCCACTCACCATCCATCCCAATTGTGCGTGCTCAGTCACTCAGTCGTGCCCAACTCTTTGTGACCCTATAGACTTCAGCCTGCCAGGCTCCTCTGTCCACGGGATTCTCCAGGCAAGAATACTGGAGTGGGTTGCTGTGCCCTACTCCAGGGGATCTTCCCGGCCCAGGGATCAAACCCTTGTCTCCTGCATCTCCTGCATTGGAGGCAGATTCTTTATCCACTGAGCTACCCGGGAAACCCATTTATGCTAATAAGGGAGGTTTAAGATGGTTTGCTTTGGTTGGACCACCTGTAATCACTGGCTATTTTGACTCTGGAGAACATAAGCTTGGTGACACTAAGGCACAAATTTCACATTTTATTATTTGGTTCCAGTCACTTGACATATATGCAATTAAGTGGCCTTGTGTTTGAATCATCTATTCTCCCATCACTGACGCCTTTTTCAGAGTTCTTACAATAAATCATGTTGAATGTTAAGTTCAGTAGTGTTTGCTTCCAGAATGTTTACTGCTTCACTCACATTGGCCTGTCTAGGAGGACTGGAATAAGGGATAGCTGTCTGGCATGCCTTCCAAGTGCTGTTCATTTATTAACACACTGGCCCCCAGGCAACAGATGAGGAAACCGAGACTCAGCAAGGTGGTCATTTATCCAAAGTCAAACAGCGAGTAAGGATTTGAATCTGGGTCCACCTGACCAAACCATGCCCTGGCTCTCCATTCGTGGTCCTGAGTCATTTCCTCAAGCTTAGGCATTTCAAAGACACTTTACAGAATGGCTCTTCGCTGTCCTCACTCCTTTTCCATTTCTTCGAATGAAATCATATTATTAACATATCTGGAAGTTGAGTAGAATTGCACGCAGCAGGATCTGTGTGTGAGCCCTTTCAAGACACATCCCTCAAGTGTTGTCCCTAAATGGAATACCAGCTGTCGGAGTTCTGTAGACAATCTGACAACATGCACGGGAGAGGGAAATCAAGCAAAAGTCATCAACTGGGGAATTAATAGTTTCTCTGAAAGCCACAGCAGAGCTCTTCCGTACCATTCAGCATGATGGACAAGGGAAACAACTGTCAGAGGGGTGACCCAGGCCAGGCAGCCCCAGAGGACTCCTATGCAGTCATTCGGGTTCTCTTCTCTGCCCTGTGTAGACTAGCCGTGCGATCAAGGGAACTTACTTTAAAACTCTCTGAGTTGTGCAGACATAAAGAACAGAGTTTTGGACACAGTGGGGGAAGGAGAGGGTGGGACAATTTGAGAGAGTAGCATTGAAACATACATTGAAAGTAAAAGTCACTCAGTTGTCTCAGACTCTTTGCGACCCCATGGACTATACAGTCCATGGAATTCTCCAGGCCAGAATACTGGAGTGGGTAGTCTTTCCCTTCTCCAGGGGATCTTCCCAACCCAGGGATCGAACCCAGGTCTCCCGCATTGCAGGCAGATTCTTTACCAGCTGAGCCACAAGGGAAGCCCAACATATACATTACCATTTGTAAAATAGGTAGCTGGTGGGACTTTGCTGTATGATGCAGGGAACCCAAATCCAGTGCTTGGTGACAACCTAGAGGAGTGTTGATGGGGTGGGAGATGGGAAGGAGGTTCAAGAGGGAGAGGACATATGTATACCTATGGCTGATTCATTTTGATGTATGGCAGAAACCAACACAATACTGTAAAGTAATTATCCTCCAATTAAAAATAAAATTAAAAAAAATGCCCTGCATTTAGCACAATGACACACATAGCAGGTACTCAGCAAATGTTTGCTGAATGACTGAAAAAAATAAAACTCTCTGAGTCTTTTTTTTTTTTCTTTCCATCCATCCCATGGAAAGATTGGACAATGGTGGTCACATACTTCTGGGTCAAATACTTCTGGGCTCCTTGAAAGGTCAAAAAGAATTTTGCAGCTGTGTCTCCTCAAGTCATCTCTGCTGAAATCAGAGTGTCTCTGTTGGATGTCAGATGGACATCTGGATTTGGAGACCTGGCCGTGCACCTTGGATTTCACATGCCTATCCGGCTGAAAAGGGCATGGCGTGTCACCCACACCATCTGCTCCCAGCTCAGTTGGGGGTGATAACTTTACTAAAATAAAACCTGTTCTCCTGGGGTAGGTGTCGGAGGTTAAGGGGTAGGTGAGGTCCATGGCAGGTAGTGAGACAGAAGCCAGTTTGAAAGAAAGTTAGGGCTTTGGACCAAAAAAAAAAAGGATTTTCCTTCTACTATTTGGGGACCTATCAAAGCAAACCTGTAGGGAGGTTTTTCTGGAGCCATGAGTGAAGAGTGAGGAGATTCTGAGATACATGATAGAGACCTGGGGAGGTCTCTATCCTCCCTATGCTCTATTTATTTTTTATACATTGGTATGATGGTTAACAACTCCAGCTTTGAGCTCTGGACAGGGCTTTCTTAAAATCTTGCCTCACCACATACAGGTTACATGAGCAAAGCACTTAAATAAATACTAAGAGCTGAATTTTCTTCATCTATGAAATGGGAATCATATCATGACCTACCTCATATGGTTGTTATGAGCATATAACACATGAAAATTTTTTTTAATTAATTTATTTTAATTGGAGGACAATTCCTTTACAATATTGTGATGGTTTTTGCCATACACCAACATGAATCAGCATAGGTAAACGTGTGTCCTCCCCACCCTGAAACCCCTCCCACCTTCCTCCCCACCCTACCCCTCAAGGTTGTCCCAGAGCACCGGCTTTGGGTGCCCTGCTTCATGCATCAAACTCACACTGGTCATCTGTTTTACATATGGTAATGTATATGTTTCAATGCTATTTTCCACATGAAAATATTTAGTACAATGCCTAACACATGGCTCAGCCGATAAAGAATCCGCCTGCAGTGTAGGAGACACAGGAGATGAGAGTTCAGTCACTGGGTCAGGAAGATCCCCTAGAGAAGGAAATGGCAACCCACTCTGGTATTCTCTCCTGAAAAATCCCATGGACAGAAGAGCCTGGCGGGCTACAGTCCAAAGGGTCACAAGCAGACACGACTGAACATGAGCATGATTTAAAAAAACAAACAAACAAAAGCACTCAAAACAACCAACCAAAAAAAAACCTGGCCAATCCCTGGTCCCAGTTCTCTTCTTGTTTGTTTGTATTTTTCAACCTGGAGACATTGCAGAGTATGTAATGCTGGAACGCCACATCTTTGAAAAATGGTCCAGGGACCAAATTTACAGGGTTTGAACCATATCCTTTTGATATGTAAAGTCAAGTCCTTGCCAACATTGGAGTTCCCATGAATATTGGTCAAGACTCTTTTGCTTGTAAGTAACAAAAACTCAACCCAGACTCCCTCAAACTAAAAGACACTGGCTCAAATAATAGGGGAAATCAAAGGGATGAGCTTTGGTTGACCTGGACCCAAAGAGTTCAAGCAACATTCTCTCCCTCCCCTCATCTTGCTATCTCTCTCTCTTTGTTCTGTCTTCTCTCTTGGCATCATTCTTGAGCAGGCTCTCTCTCCCCAAGGTAAACAGGATTCTCTCTGTTAAGATTCAGTTCCATTCTGAAAAGGGACTCCAATCAAATCTGTGTGGCCCGTGTGCCTACCTCTGGACTAAGCCAAGAGCTCAGGGTACTCTACTAGCAATCTGGTTTGTTATGGGGGAAAGGTGAGGCCCTGGATTGAGAATTCCACCAGGTGCAAAGGCACAGATCCCTAAACCAAAAGATAGATTTTGCTACATGAGGAGGAAGGACAACTGGAAAGGTCACAATAACACCTGGCCACACCACACCAAGGATCCTTGGAGGACCCGCAAAGCCAGACACAGCTGTCTGACCTCTAGAAACCTGAGAAGGTTTTGTAGAGAAGAGACCAGCTCATACCCACACAATTACAGGTGGCCTGTCCTCCTCCTATGAAAGCATCATAAAACGCACAATCCTGTTTCCATAGAGACCACATCCTCCACCTCTAACTTCAGGTCTTATGTGGGTGCCTGGCCATTTCTGTTATCACTGATGTATAGAAAAATCTCTTTCGTGAGCTCTTAATTAGTTCCACTCTAGGCTATGGAACTATCCAATTTCATACAATCATAAAGTGTCAGACTTGGAAGGATCACAGACCTCTAATAGCTCCCAGACCTGCTGGGTCTGGTTTATGAGTGAGAATCACCTGAGCTGGTTTTATATTGTTTTACCGTTTCCTTGGGCCCCAGACTCCCTGCCAGGACTATCACTTACGTGGGTTTGTGTTGAGGCAATTAGCCAGAATTATTATGATCCTGATTTGCCTTACTTGGGAGCTTGTGTCTCTGAAAATTGAAGCCAGAAAGATTTTGAACCCATTCTATCTAGGATCACCCAGCTGATCAGTGGCAAAATTGGTGTAGACTCCTGTCTCTGGGAAAAAATTCAAGAGCTACTGCCTGGCATTTGCCCAGTGGAGCTGTGTGAATCTCTGTTAAAATAAGAAGGGAAAGGAACAGTCTATCAGTAGACCTTTACACACCCAGGTCCCGTCACAGCAGCCAGGAGTCTGCTGAGGTGCACAGATTCACTAATGAGCTTTCAAGAAAACAGGAAACCTCGCTTCTATGTCCTCCTGTGTCAACCTTCCCCGATGCACATTTCATCCCCATGTATTTTCTGGACTCCTACTGTGACATCTATGTACTATGTACTATGTAGAAAGAGATCAAAATCTAGCTGAGGGACTTCCCTGGTGATCCAGTGGTTAAGAACCTACTCTCCAGTGCCAGGGACCGAGATTCAATCCCACACTAAGTCCAGGAGCTACGATCCCACACGCTGCAGGGTGACTAAGCCCACATGCCACAACTCCTGAAGCCCACGTGTCTGGAGCCCATGCTCTGCAGCAAGAGAAGCCCCTACATGCTGCAATTAAGCCTACATGCTACAATTAAGACCCAACGCAGCCAAAAAATTATATATACACACACACACACTCAGGAGAAAGACATAGAAAAGATCACCAATAGCGTGATGTATTCTTGCCATTTTAAGTGTTCAAAAAGATCCAAGAAGGAATAGGTTTCTTGAGAAATTAAACACAGAGTTACCATATGACCCAGCAATTTGGCTCCTAAATTTGTACCCAAGAGAACTGAAAACATGTCCACACAAACACTTTTATCAGTACATGAACGTTCACAGCAGCATTATTTAAAATAGCAAAAAAAAAAAAAATAGAAACAATGCAAATGTTGGTGAATGCATAAGCAGAATGTGGCACATCCATTCAATGGAATATTATTCAGCCACAAAAAGGAATGAAGTACTCATCAGTGCTACAGCATGGATGTGCCTGGAAAGGATGTTAAGTGATAGAAAGTGAAAGTGAAGTTGCTCAGTCGTGTCCGACTCCTTGCAACCCCATGAACTGTAGCATACCAGGCTCCTCCCTCCATGGGATTCTCCAGGCAAGAGCACTGGAGTGGGGTGCCATTTATAGAAGCCAGACACAAAAGGTCACGTAGTGTATGGTTCAGTGTATATGAAGTGCCCAGAAGAGGCAAATCCATAGAAACAGAAAATGGATCAGCGATTGCCAGGGGCTGGGGAGGCTAGGGGATGAGGAGTGACTTCTAATGTGTTTGGTGTTTCTTTTTAAAGTGATGAGAACATTCTAGAATCAGGTGGTGGTGATGGTTTCACAACCCGTGGGAATGTACTAAATACCACTGGATTGTACACTCTAAAAGGGCAAATTTTATGCCATGGATTCTACCTCAATTAAAAGTAAGTAAATATTAAGAGCTGGTACAAAGAAGAACACTCCTGCCTGTCGTGTCCAACTCTTTGCAACCCCATGGACTGTAGCCCGCCAGCCTCCTCTGTCCATGGAATTTTCCAGACAAGAATACTGGAGTGGTTTGCCATTTCCTTCTCCAGAGGATCTTCCTGACCCAAGGATCAAACCTGCATCTCCTGTGTCTCCTGCATTGGTAGTCTCTTAACTCAGAGACAAAGAGCTGCATCATTTAAAAATATTTAAATATGAGGCACTTTGAGAGCAGGATAGATGTTCATGGAAAAGTTAAGTTGGGGTTAGGCCTGCAAGAAATGAGAGGGAAGGTAGGTAAGCACCATTAGCGGAGGGAAAAGTATGAACAGTGCTGCAGAGTCTTAGGTAGAGAAGAAACCTGCCAGGCTGAGACAGAGGTTACTGGGGGAGGGAAGGAGCCATGGTCTCAGAACAGAAGGAGATAGGAGGTGATCTGTGGTTCTACCTGCCGAGCTCAAGAGCTGGACAGAACTGCTTCCCCCAGCTAGGCAGGGGGTGGGGGAGCTTTGCAGGGAGATTGCAGGGTGTGGTGATGCATAGCAAGCATGGCTCCAAGAGGGTGAGTCTGGCTGCAGTGCAGGATGAATCATTGAGGGAAGAGACCAAGGCAAAGTTCTGGGAGCATCTGGTGTAGGCTCAGCCCAGGACTCCTGCAGGAAACAGGAGGAAAACCAGCACCTCTTTTCTCTGATCCTCAGAGGATATAGGGAGGAAACGGTGCATTTCTCTGGCAAGTTATGGTTGCACCTAGCTTTTACTTTTTTATGAGCTGGTTTATCTCAGAACTAATTCTTGACATTAGCAGAACAGTTATCATTGGCTCCTTTTACAGAGAGAGAAACTGAGGCTCAAAGAAGTTCAGCCTCTTGCCCAGGGTTCTTCCTCAGTGCAGTGAGGAGAAGTCATGTCTCCAGCTTCCAGTGCATCCTGGGCTGACCTGTCATCTTGTTGGGGAAACCAAGCATAGACATTGAGAATAAAAAAATACACCAAAGTATGCTGCTGCTAAGTCGCTTCAGTCGTGTCCAACTCTGTGCGACCCTATAGACGGCAGCCCACCAGGCTCCCCCGTCCCTGGGATTCTCCAGGCAAGAACACTGGAGTGGGTTGCCATTTCCTTCTCCAGTGCATGAACGTGAAAAGTGAAAGTGAAGTCGCTCAGTCGTGTCCGACTCTTAGCGACCCCATGGACTGCAGCCCACCAGGCTCCTCCATCCATGGGATTTTCCAGGCAAGAGTACTGGAGTGGGGTGCCATTGCCTTCTCCGACACCAAAGTATAGTGCAAGGCAAATATCTGATAGCCAAAGACAGGCATTCAATTATCAACAAGCATAGCAATTAGTGCCGGGTTACACTGCTGCCCACACCAAGTGTTTGAAGTGTATTTCCTTTTAATTAAAGTTTAAAAATTGAGACAAATGAAAGCAACGTGTAGTTAACATTCTCTTTTTGGGAAGACTAAAGCATTTTCTTTGTATCTTTCTATGGCTGCACTTTTCTATTGCTAAACAAATGATCAAGAATTTGTACAGAACTTTGGAACCTCCATGTTCGAATCAGACCTGGGTCCAAATCCCACCGTTTTCATTTGTCAAATGATCTTGGACTCTACTTCTCCGAACGTCAGAGCCCTTGCCTACTGAATGAGGATGACGTACTGAACTCTTTGAGGACTATCGCTATCAATTCTGCCAGGACATCTATAAAGCACCTAATGTGTACCTTGCCCACTGATGTGGGTGTTCACTAACTAAAGAGTTTTTTCAAGGTTTACAAAGGGGAATTAGAACTCACTGGGCACAGACAACATCCCAGTACCTTCCTATGTTCTTAATCCTCACCACAAGGTAGGCCTTATTAACCCCCATTTTACAGATGAGGAAACTGAGGCCCAGGGAACTTGGCTTGCCCAAGGTCACACAGCTACTGTGTGGGATAATATAATCATGATTCAGATTTGGGTCTGGCTCCAGAAGTCATGACTTTTTCACTCTGCCACACCACTTCCCTGCGAGTGACTTCCCTGATGGTCCAGTGCTTAAGATTCTGCCTTGCAGTGCAGCGGACACAGGTTTGGTCCCTGGTCAGGGAACTAAGATCTCAGAAGCGGTGGAGCCACGAGGCCCACATGCCACAACCACTGAGCCTGGACGCCACAACTGCAGAATCCGTGTGCCTCAAGGAAAGATTCTATGGGACGCAATGAAGATCCTGCGTACTGCAACTAAGACCTAACACAGCTAAATAAATACATGTTTTTAAAAAAAGTAGAGCAATTATATTAAAAAAAAAAAAATACTGGATGTGAAAGGAGTCTCCTTCTTGACAAGAGTCTGAAAATCAGACTCCAATGATGAGGGGTTTCAGAGCGACCCAGGCGTGACCTGGAGGCTTCCCTCTGCTTACAGGGCTCGGGTCTGGATCCAGACTCATGGCCTCAGGAACCAACTATTAGGTCCCCAGGCCTTCCGTCCTTTCTTATCTCTCCCCTCCCACGCTTTGAAGGATTTTTAGATCAAAGGTGCAGCCGCTCTCCTGGGGGATAATCCTATTCCCTGTAACCTTGTTTCTGGGTGTCCTTCACAAAGCAGGGCTTCCGCAAAAAATCCCTCCCTCAGCCCAGTCACACAGTTTTTCTTTCCCTTAAGCCTTCGCCAGCCCTCAGGACAGGAAGGTAGAAGTCTGCCTTCCGAAGCATTTCTGTGCTGAGGAGCAGCTCAGAATAAATTAGCTAGTCCTCAGAAAGTGTGAGATGCGACAATTCCACATCCTCATCTTATTTTCTGCTTGGGTCCCTTCCTTCCCAAACGCTACCTCCCTTTTCCTTCCTGAGGGCTGCTATCTTTTCATTTTTTGCCCATTCCTGGGGGCAGGCACATCTCCGCACCAAGGAAATTTTCTTCCTCCAGGTAAGAACTTATAAGATTCTAAGACCCAGGCATGATGAGCAAGTGGTAGAGAACAGAGCCAAAAATACTTTCAATCACCCGAGGGAAGCCCAGTGGGCCCAGAAGGATTAAAGATAACAAGACGAGGCCTGATAGACGAAGGCAGAAATAGCCAACAGGTCTTGGGGAGGGTGACAGAAGCTGTGCTGGGGGTGCTGGGTCTCTGTGGAGTGCGGCTTGCTAGAGGAACTTTCTGGTGGATGTAATTTTTAGAGGCCCCTCAACGCCTTGTCTCAGGGGAAGCTAGAAACATCACACGCTACCTGCTTCTTCTCTGCTATTTCTAGGGCTTTAGATGAGCCATTGAGTGTCAGGGAGGAGAGGAACTTGAACTTTTTTGTAGGTTTTTTTTAAAAGGTATGTGGACCCTACTTTGACCATTTTCTTTTGCCATGTTTCTTTCCAGCAGAGAGTAATTTTAAGGGAAATTATATTTCTTTTCTCCACTTAATTTGGCATAAAGAAAAACCAAGGTACAGTAGAATGTCTAGCAGAAGGACCCCTTTGCAAAATGAAAGCTAATCTGAAAATGTTCTTCTGTCCTGGTCTTGGGTTTCCACAATACTCCCCATCCCCACGTGCGCACACACACACGCACGCATGCACACAAACATATGCAGTCCTCCGGTCCGCAGCAACTCAAACTCTATCAGATTTTTGGGCCCCACCCAGATCTCCTGAATGAAAAACTCTGAGTGGGGGAGGGCCCAGAGATTCCTTAGTCACCTGGTGCATGTTTACCAAATCGCTTCAGTGTGTCCAGCTCTTTGTGACCCCACGGACTGTAACCTGCCAGGCTCCTCTGTCCATGGGATTCTCCAGGCAAGAATACCAGAGTGGGTAGCCATGCCCTCCCATGTTCAACCCAGGGATCGAACCCCAGTCTCTATGTCTCCTGCATTGGCAGGTGGGTTCTTTACCACTAGAGCCTGGAGAGCTTATTAAAAACACACATTCCTGGTCTTCAGCCCCAGAGATTGGATTCAGTCATCCTATGGAGGGGCTGGAGGATTCACATTGATATCAAATTCCCAGATGGTGCTGATGCTGCTAATCCAGTGAGTAGCCCTGAGGTAGGTAGCCTTCCCACCAGCCTCCCAGGAAGGGATTTCTGCCTCACGGTAGGTGGGAAACTGTGTATAAACATCACTGCAGGACCAGGAATGGACAGGGAAGGAGGTGGAGATAAAAAGAGGAAAAAGGAGGAAAAGAAATTCTGTCATGGGAAACAATGCCTGGAGGAGAGACCTGTCCCTCTTTTTTTCAAAGCTTTTCCTTTCTTGGGACTTCCCTGGCAGTCCAGTGGTTAAGACTCTATGCTTCCAATGCAGGGGGTATGAGTTCTATCCCTAGTCAGGGAACTAGGATCCCATGTGCTGAGCAGCCAAGAAAAAAAAAAAAGCTTTTCCTTTCTTGTTATTTCCATTTCCCTATTTCTGGTCTATATTCGTAACCCATATTTGTTATTGCTACCTGATCAAGACCAACTAATGGTTTCTTGTGGGTCTTATAAAAATGGTGACACAAGACCTCGCCCAACAGAAAGATTAAGAGAGTGCCACCCCAGGATCCAAGGTTAGACCCTGGGAGCCACAGAATCTGGGGGCAGGGACACCCTGCCTCTGAAAAGTATGAGAGGAGTTTGTGCCTCCCTGCTTCATGCTGTCCACAGCGCTCATGGTCCCCATGTCTCAGATTTCATCAGGCACCAGGGTCACCTGGGTAAACATGGAAGATCACTGGCCCAACTCTCATGCATGCATGCTAAGTGGCTTCAGTCGTATCCGACTCTTTGCAACCCTATAGACTGTAGCCTGCCAGGCTCCTTGGTCCATGAGATTCTCCAGGCAAGAATACTGGAGTGGGTTCCCATTTCCTACTCCAGGGGATCTTCCCAACCAAAGGATCAAACCAAGTCCCTTCTGTCTCCTGTATTGGCAGATGGGTTCTTTTACCACTAGCACCACCTGGGAAGAACCCACTTCCAGAGTCACCCATTCAGTAGATCTGCGGGATGCAGGGGTGGCCTGAGAATTTGCATTTGAATAAGCTCCTGATGATGCCATGCTGCTCACCCAGGAACCCTGGGTGACAAGCATATTCACCATAATGCTGTAAGTTGCTTAGAGTCACTTCAACCATCAGCTACCCTAGGAACAATCCTAGAGAAGGTAAGTGTCTTCCAGCCCCGTAGGAGTCTGTAGCGAAGCACTGGAACCTGGTTCTGTCTGTACCAGCTGCCTCAGACATGGGAGGCTGGCGCTCTGCAAAAAACGGGCATGGCCGGCCTGAATGATGCCTTCGGTGAGACTCACTCTAAAAGGTTGCCTATTTGCTCCATTGCTGTAGCTCCATTATCGCATCCAGAAGCCTGTACCTCCCAATGAACATCACATCTGTCATGATTTTTGTTCTAGAAGTTTTGCCACCTCCTACCACCTGCCAGGACATGGGATGCCCAGTGTCCTCCCAGAGCTGACCTGGGGATGCTTTGTTGGAAGTGACCAGTCTTCATGCTGGGGGCTGGTCCCTGGGCTTGTTAAGGAAGAGGTGCCCGGTCCCCAACCCCTTCTCACTGTGTCGTTTTTCTCTCCCCTCTCCACCCTCTCTCCCCGCCTCCTGACCCTCTGCTCCCCTCTCTCCTCTCCTCCCCGCAGTGCATTCCCAGAAGCAGAACAGACAGACCTGTGTCCGGAAGAGCCTCATCTGCGCCTTCGCCATGGCCTTCATCATAAGCGTCATGCTGATTGCGGCCAACCAGATCCTCCGGAGCGGCATGGAGTAGCCGCCTCCCCAACAGCTGCGCTCCCGGCTCCGCGCATGTGCTTGCCCCGCGGGCAGACTCGTCCTCCACACAAGCGGATGCGGACTGTGCAGACTCGGCACCGTCTGGCGCAGAACCCAAGGTTGCAGTGCAACCCCGTGTCGTGGCAAACCCACTCCATCCCCTTGGCAGGTACACAAAAGGGCTGTCTTCAATGCTTTAATGGTCTTGTTTCCAAATGCAATAAATAGCCAGGAGTTCCGGACGACCGCTTCAAACGCCGGTAGGACCTCGAAAAGAGAAACTTCACGTTCATCTCGGAATTCCCATGGCCATCCAGGTTGGCGGTGTGAGGGAGCAAGAGAGAGGCTGACCATGCAGTCACCACCGCGCCCCCTTCGTTCTCCCCGGGGGTCAACTGGAGACTCCCCCCACCTCCACCCCCACCCCAGGGCGACCCTCAAGTCCCAAGAGGCTGACTTCTGGGTTGCTGAAGAAGTGGACGTTCCCGTCCCACCCTGGCTTCCTTCCTCCACCCAGTGGAGCCCCCTCCCCGCCCAGACGTGAGGGGAAAGCCATTGAAGGGGGTGCAGCGCCCGGCGGTCTGCAGGGTGCACCCCTCCGCTTCCGGTCTACTGCCTTTTCTACGGGACTCTTGTTGGCAGAGTTGGGGAGCTCTCGGTTTCCGTCGGCACTTGGCTTTCTGTTCCTAGAGCACACCGCGCACCAGCATTTTGGAATCTGCAGAGAGCCTTTCTCCCAGCTTTGCCGCCTGTGCTGCCATTTAGACGACAGAGAAGCATAGCCGTGGGCATCTCTATAACCTAGACACACAGACAGACGTATCTATCGGGCTTCTTCAGGTGTGACATCCATCCATCCATCGTCCCTCATCGCTTTACTGCTGAAAGAAGCCTGTCCTCCAACACACATCCCTGCCTCTTGGGGTGGGTCGTTTGGGGACGGGGAGGGGCCGCGGCTGGTGGTGGAGGTGTTTGTTTCAAGTCACGCCCCAGCAGTCCAGAGTGATGGAGTCTGAACACATCACCATGTGTAAGAGACCTCTGTAAGTCAAGGTCCTTGTGCCGCTCACCTTTCTCTCATCTTCAGATTTGCTTTGTTAGTCTGTCTTTCCCAGATAGAGAAACACCATCCCAACGGGAAAGATGGAAGGATCCAACGATTGTATTTTATGTAACATGGTCCCGCAGTTGGATTCTGCAGCTGACTCATTTTCATGAGAAAACGATAAGATGTTAATAAGCTCAGCCGACTCCACAAGTAAAACATTTCTGTTGGGGAAGGGAAGTGAAGCCAACCCCATCTCAAGTCTCTGATTTCCGGACTTTTCCTAGTTGCCATATCCACCACCGTCACTCACCCAAGCTCGAGTAGTCTGATTAGCCAGTAATCTTTCCTAGTAGTACTTCCCTTTGTACGTTTCCAAGCTCAGGTCTTGATTTCTGTGGTGGGATTGTCTTGCTCCTCTTTCTTTCCATTGCATCCTAGAGCTACAAGCTTTTCCTCCCTCCCTTTTCCCTTTTCATTCAGTATGGAGGTGCCAGACTCCTCTTTTGCTGCACCAAGTGGTTTTGGGGGTGCAGGTGTGTGTTTTGGAATCCCTCCTCAAGCCTCCCGTCCCTTTCTGCCCTCTCCCTCCAGTCTTCTCAGACTTGGAGCACCCAAGCTGTCAGCTTGGGGTCTTCTTCCAAATTACCCCTGCAAGCACTTTGGACAACAGCCCAGGAGAAGCTCTCAAAATGTCCCCACTGCAAATATCCACAATGAGCACAAGTAGAAATAGGGTTTGAGCCATAGCATGGAGGGAGGAGCAGGAGTCAGCTCCCTGGAGCCTGGGAGGTTGTGAGTGAGTCCCTCTGTGAAAAATGCCCGGGGTCCCCCACATCCAGGCCAAGTAAGGCAGCGACCTGCCCATCCCTCTTGCCCGCCCAGCCCTGCCAGGCACTGCATGTCTGTCTGCCTCTCCTCTCCCCTCTTGTCTGACTCACCTCCATCCCTCAGGACCAGACTTCAGAACAAGAATAGGTGCAAATGCAGAATATGAACGCAGAGGATAAGTTCACTATTAGTTTCCACCCTAAGCAGTTTGCTCCTTCTCTCTCTCTTTTAACTGGACTTAAGTAAAAGGGACTCCATGAATGACTCAGCCATGTCCTCCTGGGGAAAGGGGTATGAGAGACACCAGGTAGACTGGATCAAGACCCCAGGGGTGATTCTTAAAGGACCCTGCCCTATGCGAGGGCAGTGCTGCAGGTGATGCTGGACTTCAGGGCAAAAAAAAAAAAAAGAAAGAGTACTTCTATAAAGTACAAGTTCTTGTGCCTCCTCCTGGGGGGAAGGGACCTTGACGGATATGAGGGTTAAACCTTAGAGAAATTAGCTGCTGTGTAAGCAAGGAAATCTAGAAAGACACCGACAGCCTGTTTCCCAACAAGTCCTCAGCATCCTCTCCCTAAAGAGGACCCTTTTGACCAGGAATTAAGTTCATCCTACCCAGGAGAAAATCTAGGAGAAGGTGTCCTAGAGAGGATGACTTCTAAGGATGTTGCTAAGGAGAGAGGGCAAGAAAGACGCCATACTCTTTGATGGGCTTGAAGTTAACCTCCTACCGTGGTAACCTCACACACTGTGCCAGGACCTGAGTGTGTGGGAACAGCCCAGAGGCAGTGGCAACCTGCAGGCTCTGGGTGCTAAGAGCTTGCACCCTGGCAGCTTTGCCTGGATGGTCTGTCAACGGTACTGGGTATAAGATGTTGGCTTCCCACTGTCCCACTCCAAGTCCTGTCCACACCCATGCTACTTCAAGCCAGTCAACACCTTCCGCACTGTGGGATTTCCTGGGTGTGTGGACAAAGACTCTAGGAGTCCCGGTCCTCCAGTGTGCCATGTGGACCCTGGCTGGAGGGGACCTCTGCAGAAGCTGAGAGGGAGTAACTCAACTCTTACTCTGTCCTCCCAGTGAGTAGACTTAGGAATCTCCTACGGGGTGGCTGAGTGACTGGCAAACCAAGCTCGGCTCATTCTTGCCCTCTATACCACCTCTTCCGACCACACGAGTGATGATTTGGGAGTCATATGCATGAGAGACAAGGGGCGCAGACCCTGATCCCCAGAGAAGCTGTCTCCCATCACTCCCAGAGCCCCCAGACAGGACCCAGCCCGGGAACTATTAACCGTGGCTTCTGGCATATGCGTGGGTCCCACATGACCACCAATCTGGTTAAAAAAAAAAAAAAAGGGTGTTGCCATGGAAACCCTTGCATTCCACCCTGAGTGTGCCAAGACACACAAAAATAGGGAACATTTCCTTAAAGAACAAACACTTGGGCTCAGCCTGCTTGCATCCTGACTCCCCAAATCCATAGCCCGCTGGTGGGATAATTAGCCTGAAAGAAGCTCTGCCTTTGTCTCTTCTGTTTGGACCTGTCCTTCTATTTGCTCAGGAGAACAGGAGCCAGGTGTTACCTTCCCCACCTCCCAGAGCCCAGAGCAAAGACCCCCTGAATCTGGGCAAAAAGGCAGGAATGCCATCTGGAAAACAAAAAATATTTTAAGCCCATCTTTAAAAGCATCTGTTTGCCTGTTGAAAAGCTTTCCCACAAGCCAGAAACGTGAACTAAAGTGAACTGAGGTTTACATGTGGTCCTCGGCCAGTCCAGTGGTTTCAGAAGTTTCTAGGTGTTTGATTTGCCAAGAACAAGATTTGTACAACATGTCTTCTGTCTTGAAACCTGCTTCCTGTCTCAGTTTGCATCTGACGAATGGTCTCCTGTCTGCTGTTAAGCCAAAAGAACCTAATGAAAGATCGCACGCTTATTTTGATAATCATGTCCCCATCCCAACCTCCCATCCACAGAATCACAAAGTGATGTATTGAAGAGCTGGGAGAGAGAAATTTATCCTTTATTCCAAACGCCTTCTCTCGGCTTAAGTCCAGACTCAGGTCATAAATCAAAGAGAGCTTTGCTCGTAACCAATAGCTAGCAGCCTCCCTGGGAGAGTATGAGGACATGACCAGAAAGGTAGGGTGCGACCCCCAAGCTCCTCGGCACGGCTGGTGTGGCCGTGCGTGGCTGCACGCCTTGAAGCCCTGTTCTGCTGTGCTCTTGTGCTCTACCCCCATGGAAGCTACTGAGTTCTGCTCCTCAAACCATATTGGGTCATTTTACTGCACTGACTATTTATCCAAAAGCCTGTAGTGATCGTGTTATTCATTCTATCCCACTAAGATACCCAGAAGGCCTGGAACCCGACTGCAAAAAGAAGGGGCCCCTTTTTCTATAATACCATGATGATACAGATGGACTTGGGCTTCTAAACTTGGGCAATATACTGGTTGTGTTGCCAGGAGGCCTGTGGAGCCATCTTCCCTGGAGATCATTTATCTGAAATGAGCTCAGATTTCTCCTTGGCTTCTTCTGCAGTCACGCCAGGGTGAAGAGTTCATAACTTAAAGATCCGGCTCTAGCCATCCTCCACCACCACCTCTACTCCCCCAGAAGGGGAAAAATATCCTTCAGGAACAGAAAAGAAGCATTATTCCACAGCTAAGGTTTTCCATTTGAATTATTTAAAGCAATGGAGAAATAGAGCAGGGTTCAGGCTGCCTCTTACGGACACTGTCTCCATGACAATTTAAACGTCAGAACTGTTCAGCTTCACTTCTTCCTTCCTTTGACTGAGTCACTCAGGGGACTGTCCTCCGTTATGTGGCCTTGTCATAGGCACTTGGTTTGGAGGGAAAAGGTCAGGCGTGCAGATGAGCCAAGCACTTCTCTTAGTGTCCTATGCTCTGTGCTAAGTCCACGGTCATTGAAATAGCCATGGTTTCTAGTGAATATTGGTTTAGGACCCTCTTTATAAGGTCTCAAGAGACCAGATAACAATACTCAAAAAGCCTTGGAGGCAAAATTAATGTTATTGTTGGCTTGAAATATAGTCACAAAGAATCAGGTTCTGCCAGTCCCCCAAAGACAGTCATCTGAAGTTGGGAAAAACTTGCCAAGTAGCCTGCCTTCCTGCCCTTGCCTTGGGTAGCTTATCCATTGAGCACATTCCCCCCCCCCCATTCTGTGCCCCCCATATTGGGCCTAGCTCTCCTCTGCCTCTTTTCCTTGAGAAAGCTGGCTTGGCTTTCAAACCCATGCTTCTCGCAGTGTTACACATTATTGTTCAAGTGAAACAGAAGTAGAGGCTGGAATTTTCCAGGGGAGTAGAGCAGCAGGATAATTAGGAAGGAATATTCCAGGGAATGCAAAATTCAAGTATGATGTTGCTTCATCCCTGTACCTGGGAGAGAAAAAGTTTTTAAAAGGTGGCTGTGGCTGATCTCTGAACATTTTCCATATACATCTGGTCTACCCTGGGAGCCTAGATGGGCTTGAGTGCCATAGGGCTGCTGCCCACCAACCTGATCCCAACCACATGCACTAGGAACTTCAAGAGGGGGCTGGTAGCTCACCTTTCCTTGGGGGATGCTGATTTGCTGAACCCCAAAATGCCTTTCCCAGAGTGCTCTGTCTGGGCTCAGACCTGTTGAGGCTAGGAGAGAAGACATTAGTACTGGATATGTAAGCAACTCGGTCAGCCAGAAAGATCAGAGGAGGCAGGGCCCCAGGTGCCTCTGCCACCCACCAGTCAGATAATTCTGAGCGATTTTCCCTCCCAGCCTCAGTCTTCTCATCTCTAAAACAAGAGGAAAGGTCAACCTGATGACTCAGAAGAGCCCTCCTCTTGTGACTATCTGAAACAAATCAAAGTGAATTCCCACACTTGATAGGGTCCCTATGTCCCCTATGAATTGTATTAAGAACTTTTTTTTTTTTTTTAAATACAAATCCCCAGAGGCTGTTGTAATAAAGTATCTCTTTTGGTGTCCTTTGTCTGTAGATGAAACAATGCAATGTCCAGTGCGTCTTGTAGACAGGAGGTTTTGTTTGTTCCCTGAGGACTTGCTGATTCAAGGGAGCATCCAAGAAGGGCTTTGTGTCCTGTCTGAGCCAGTGTCAAAATGAAGGGCATGGGGTCACCATACCGCAGGTCACGTGGATCAGAATTCCTGACTAAGGAGGGTAAAACAAAGCCAGATTCCGGGAAAAGATGCAGTTTCCCCATCTGAAAAGCATGACTGGAAGTTACCGAATATAAAGAGCACAACTTTTGATCATTTCTTTCTTTACTCATTTTTCTGACCCTTGGAACAGCAGCTCCTGTACGTGTGATAGTGGCTTGTAATTATTCGTACCACTGCAGAAGGAAGAGAGTCACAATCTCTGGGGATTGTTAGGAATTCGATTAACTGTCTGGGGAGACAGGCACCAGCAACACTCCTTAGATGGCTGATGAGTGATGCTGAGCACAGGTGTCTGCTTTAGAAGCTATCCACCCATGATGAAGGATAAAGGGCAGAGAGAGGGTGGCTACAGGGTCCACACGAGTCTCCAGCCCTCTGCCCATGACAACCTAAAATCCTATGTCTCTCTCCTATTTTTTTCTTTTTCTTTTCCTGAAGTAAATGGAGATCCCAGTCATTGTTTTTCTAGTGAGCCCCAACTGCTCTTTCCTGCAAAGTCCTAGATTGGCCAGGGAAGGGTCCTCTGAGCTCCTGGTGGAAATTGACACAAGTCACCATCTGCTCTCTCCAAGGAAAATCAAAGAACACTCTTTCTTTCTAATCTGGGAGTCAGGCTTCGGGGGTCTTTGAATGGCTTCTTAGTGGGGTTTGATTTTCTTTCCCAATTGGAAGTCTAGGAAGAAGCTATTTGTCCAAGGACTCACCAAAGACAATGCCCTTGGAGGAAAATCAGCCCCAAAATCTGGCCGGGGAATGGATTGGCAAGCTGTCATCTGCTGGGGGTGGGGGTTGTTGTGATCCTAGGGGTCCTTAGAATTGAGATGTGAGTTTTTTTCCAAAGCACAGTGGTAAATGGCGGGATGAAATTGGAGCACAGATAAGGATTATTACAAGCAGAATGACAAGAGCTTGGCAGATCTCCTATCCAGAATAGGCCACTAAGACTGCAATCCTGGGTCACAATCTTCCCATTTACCTCATTCATATTCCATCTCTTTTATTTTTCCATTCAGTATTCATTGATGATTTCTGCTATTAAATAATGAGAGAGTCAGCAGATTAGTCAGAAGAAAATCTTTATATAAAATGTAAATACTAATATAAATTAACTTGGCATGCAACTTACTGATCTCATGAAGTACATATTATTATTATGTTATCTTAGTGTATAAAGGAAACCTGACTGCCATATTTACCAGATGTTTTCTCTAACCAAACTTGTCTGTAAATATATAATCTGTATAAAAAAAGAGTCTAATTTACCATTATTTATGCAATAGAAAAAAAATAAAAGTTTTTTTTTCTTTTGATGAGAGATTCAGCTTGTTATCTGGGGGTGTTACTTGCAAAAGTGTCGTAAAATTCATTTCCATGACCCTGAAGGGCAACCAGATCTGTCTGATGACTGGCCAGCAACATTACCCGCTTCCAAGAAGCAAGAAGCCTGTGAGAAAGCTGCCGGGGATCTAGTCTTTGGCGGGGCTTCGGAGGGGGAATGATTGACAGCAGGGGCAGTAGCTGACTACAGAGCATATGGTGAGAAATAGGAACCAGCTTCCGGCTGGGGAGCAGACAGTCTAATTAAGAAAACCTTGCAGACACCCAAGCTAATGGTGTCAGCCTCTGGGATTCCATTTGCCAAGCCCTTCCCAATATTAGTATTCAGGCACTGCTTAGCTTTTGCTTAAACATTTGGAATTTTTCATGTTAGTTAAGCTTCTTGGGCATAGGAAAAAGAAACCACACATTCCCTTATAATATATATAAGGAAATGTGCTGTGCTCTGCTTAGTCTCTCTGTCATGTCTGACTTTTTGCGACCCCAGGGACTATAGCCCCCCAGGCTCCTCTGTCCATGGGATTTTCCAGGCAAGAATACTGGAGTAGGTTGCCATTTCCTACTCCAGGAGATCTTCCTAAATGTCTTAAGCCAAAATCTTGAGTTTCCTATGAGTAGAGTCTCCCAGTGTCTCAGGGTCCTCTCTTCTGAGTACTGCATCTTACATACCTTCTCAGGGGAAACTTAACGAGGTAAAATCACTAAGCTTTGCTTTTTGCTTAAAAATTCTAAATATAGAGTGTTCTACAAAAAGCACATGTTCCCCCACCCCTTCTGTTAAAGGAGGCCTCTGGCAAATTCCAGTGAGATAATAACTTGGTTTTTATCATCTCTGATCTGGGTTTTAAGAATTATTTTTTATTATAAGGGAATAGTTAGTGATGAATATTCATTCTCCTGGGTACTTACCCCAGGAGGGGGTGTCATGCAGGACAAAAGACTCACCGGAGGGCTGAGAACAGAACTCCAGTCTGACCCATGACCATGGAGATCATGAAGCCTGAAGGCTCAGAGATAATATCCAGGACAAAACAAAGCTATCCCTCAGAAGGTAAAGTATCTTTGAATTTATTGGGATTTTTCCATACTTCTGGTGATAAGTGAATGCCTTTGTCTTTTTCTTTTTTTTAAGGTAAGTGAATTTCAAAGGCTTTTCTTTCAAACAAAGGTATGTCTGCGGCCCTGTGTGCAATTAGAAAGCCATGCCCTGGGACTTCCCTGGTGGTTCAGTAGTTGGGACTTCATCTTCCAATGCAGGGGGTGCAGGTTCAATCCACAGTCAGGGAGCTAGGATCCTGCGTGCCTTGTGGCCAAAAAAACCCAAGACATAAAAAAGCAGAAACAGCATTGTAACAAATTAGACTTTACAAAATGGTCCTCTAAAAAAAGACTTTAAAAATGGTCCATGTCAAAAGTCTTAAAAAAAAAAATTAGAAAGCTGTGCCCATCACTTCTCCTGCCAGTTCTGGAAGGTCTACCTGTGGCAGGTTGCCTGGCCTTGAATGAAAAAGGATGGGTGGCCTCCCTGATGGAGGAACTGAGGCCATGTTTCCAGGTTGCTCTCACTCACCCCCCTGGTTTTACTTCAACCCAGTACACCTGTGCTTCACTCACTGGTGATGGTCCAAGAGAGGACGCGGCTGTTCTCTAGCCCCCTGGCTAATCGTCCCCAGGTCCTGGGGCATCCACTGTATGTGGGGCTACGCTGCAGCCCCCCAAGCACAGGCCAGTGTGTAGCTGGAAGACTCTTCTGACTTGGGACGTCTCCAGCCCTGTAGCGGTGCTCAGAGGCAGCAAGGCCCCATTCCCAGCTTCTGAATTTCCTAGAATGAGGAAGTAAAGGTACCATTGATACTACAGGGCTGTGCCAAGGTGACAGGCTGGTAGACGCTTTGGGGCTTGGAGCCCCACTCTGGCTCTCATAACCTTTGTCCCCATTTGTTTTTTTCTATGCTGTCAAGATAATTTGAAGTTAACTGAGCTTTAAACACGGAGGCAGTTCCCAACCCTGGTTGCGCATAGGAATTGCCTGGGGAAAAAATCCAAAGTCTTGGGACCAGCCCCAGATGCCATGATTCCATCGCTCTGGGACGCAGCCTGGGCTCAGGGATGCTCGCTCTCCAGGTGATTGTTTTCAGGGTGAAGCACCAGGGCAGCAGATTCCTACTCTTTCTGATTTGGGTCATTTACAGAGAAACAGGTCAGTCCTCTTAGCACTGTTCTATGCTCAGTCACCCAGTCATGTCCAACTCTCCGTGACCCCATGGACTGAGGCTCCTCTGTCCACGAGATTTCCCAAGCAAATTGGAGCGGGTTGCCATTTTCTCCTCCAGGGGGTCTTCCCGACCCAGGGATGGAACCCGCCTGTCTTGTGTCTCCTGCATTGGGAGGCAGATTCTCTGCTATTAGTGCCACCTGTGGGCACAATGGCCTTCAAGGTGTGGTCCCTCAACTAGAACCTGGGAACTTGCTAGAAAGGCAAATTCTCAGGCTACATGGAACATGTCCTGCCCTGTCAGTGAACAAGGGGCTTTCCTGGTAGCTCAGTTGGTAAAGAATCTGCCTGCAATGCAGGAGACACTGGTTCAATTCTTGGATCGGGAAGAGCTGCTGGAGAAGGGATAGGCTACCCACTCCAGTATTCTTGGGCTTCCCTTGTGGTTCAGCTGGTAAATAATCCACCTGCAATGTGGGAGACCTGGGTTTGATCCCTGGGTTGTGAAGATCCCCTGGAGAAGGGAACAGCTACCCACTCCAGTGATCTGGCCTGGAGAATTCCATGGACTGTATAGTCTGTGGGTTTGCAAAGAGCTGGACATGACTGAGCGACTTTCACTTTCACTTTTTTATCAGTGAACAAGGATGTCACGGTCACCAGCAATTGTGACCCTCCAGTGTGAGCCGGTGAGCCCTTAGACACTTGGGAAGGAAAAAACACCTGCCATCAACAGCCATCAGACTGCAGCCACTCCTTACTGTGAGCCCTAAGGGAACTCAGGATATTGGCCCCAGACAGCTTATCAAAGGAATGATTTCAATGAGCCCAAACTCTTGCATCTTCCCATACATAGAAAAGTCCTAAATTCCTTACTTTGGAATATCTGAGTTTCTTTAATTAACAATCATCTTTTGATGTTCAGACTATCTGCCCTTTGTCACAAAAATTCTATATAACCTGGCTTCTCCCCTAGCCTCCTCCAAGCAGTTCTCTCAGGGTTACTTGAGATGCTGCCTCCCATGCTTGAAGTCCTAAAAATTCCCACTGAGTAAAACACAACTATGGCTTCCCTGGTTGCTCAGTGGTAAAGAATCTGCCTGCCAATGCAGGAGACGAGAGTTCAATCCTTGGGTTGGGAAGATCCCCTGGAGAAGAAAATGGTGACTGACTCCAGTATGCTTGCCTGGGAAATGCTATGAAACAGAGGAGTCTGGCGGGCCACAGTCCATGGGGCTGCAGTAGAGTCAGGCATGACTTAGCGACTAAACAACAACAACTCAGTTTTAGGTTATGAATATTTTTTTTAGGTCTACACACCCTAGACTATGGAATCTGAGATTCTGGGGGTGAAACAAACAACAAGCCCTACAGGTGATTTGGAGGGTGATGCTCCCTCAACACTGTCACCTCCTTCTTAGTGACAATGTTTTTCACAATGATGGACAGTGGAATCAATATATAATTATGATTATGATCAGAGTCACTGGGTGCTTTATAAATGAGGGAATGCCAGGGCCTCTCACTGCACATCTATGGGATCAGAACCTCAGGAGAAAGGGTTGTGGGAGGGGATCATTCAGGAACCCTCTGGGTATATTTGGAATGGAGGTTGAGCTTGAGTCTGCTCAGCAACTAAACACAGAAAGCCAGGATCAGGAGCCAGTTCTTTGGTGGTGGTTGTTGTTCAGTCACTCAGTCGTGTCCTACTCTTTGCGACCCCAGGGGCTGCAGCACACCAGGTTTTCCTGTCCTTCACAATCTCCTGGAGTTTCCTCAAACTCATGTCCATTGAATCGGTGATGTCGTCCAACCCCCTCATGTTCTTTGGTGGCCCTGCAGTAATGCTCCCAGCACTGGGTCTCAGGAGGAACTCCCTGGGCGTGGTCCCCAGGTCATCACCTGCAGTGTAGCCCACATCCCCTCAGGACAGCAGCGGAGACCCATGTGGACTGCAGAGACCTTTGCTCTCCATTGGCTTATAAACCAGAGGCTCTCAGTGCCTTTCTGATGTCAAAGCCATGGCCGCCAGGCTTGTCACTAGGAAGTCAGGGGGTGGGGGTGGAGCATGCAGGATGAGTGACACCCTCCCACTTTCCCCTAAGATTCACCGGGATGAGAGCAGAATAAAACTGAGCACAAAGAAGGAATGAATTGTCTGGGGTGTGAATTACATCTCTCTAAATCTGTTATAAAAAGTAAGCGAGCACACGTGCAGCTCTGAAAGAGGAAGAGAAGCCAGAGATGGAAGGCTGGGGATGGCACTGAGCCTCCTATGGGTCTGGCAGCCTCGGGTCACCACCTGGGACAGCTGGCAAGGGCCACCCGATTGCCTCAGGCAGAAAGTCCTGCATCTCAGAAGCAATGTGGCCAGGCATGAGCACCCCATCCTTCAGCCTCGGCTCTCCCCTGGCCCATCAGAAGGAAGAGGACCCAGCCTGAGGCTTGTGTGTTTGAGTCTCTCTGGTCCAGGAACTATGGGGACTGCCTTTTCCTTGGTCTGTGTCACTCCAGGGCTAGCCCTCCGTTCCTCTGCCAGCCATTTCCTCTAAGGATGACGTGTTCAGTCTGAAAACAGAATGTGGGGGTTAGGAGGCCCTCGAGGTGTCTGCAGTGCCACCCGAAGGGAGGAGATGGGGTTGTGTGTACAGGGCAGGGATAGGCTATGCAGATACTCCAGTTTATCTGTGACCCTGGAAGGACAATGACTTCAGTCATGTCACTAACATAAGGTTATTGAGCCACAGCACAGTTTATTTTGCTCATCTTTGCATTCCCAGCACCTGGCATTGCACTGATCACATAGTGGGTGCTCAACAAATCTTTGCTAAAGGAATAAACACAGCAGATTAGCTCACTGTGTTCAGATCCTCAGACTCGCCATTGGCTCAGTATTTCCGGGCCCTCTTTCTCTTGGCCATGTTCCTCTGTCTCCTGTCCTCTCGTGCCCCTGGTTCCCATGCCTCTGTCAAAATCAGGTATGCCCTGTCTTTACAGGGTTTATTTGCTTTTAGTTTCTGCAGTCAATCCAGGAACTCTTTATCCTCTTTGAAGAACCAAGATCAGGGACTTTCCTGGCGGTCCAATGGTTAGGAATCCACCTTGCAATGCAGGGGACATGGATTCAATCCCTGGTAAAGGAATTAAGATCCTACATGTCTCAGGGCAACTAAGCCTGGGTGCCGCAACTAAGCCTGCGTGCTCAGCAGCCTGTGTGCCAAGCTGGAGAGAAGCCCGCAGGCTGCAACTAAACCACGGTGCAACGGAGATCCTGCGTGCCACAACTGAGACGCCATGCCACAAAATAAACAAATATTTTTTAAAAAGGAACCAAGTTTAGCCCCTTCAGTTTCTTCTTAAGGGCACTCCCAACTGGCCTTTGGCGACACAGAGCAAGACTCCCCTCCAGCAGGAAGACAAGCCCATCACCTTTCCTGAAAGCCACAGTTTCGGTCCCCTTGGTTTGGTTTTATGCTGGGACCTTAAGGTCGTCAAGCCTCAAACTCACCACCCTCCTGGGCTGGGTTGAAGGTGGTCCTGCCGACTGATCTATACAACTCTCTCTCATCTCTGGGGTCAGAATCACACGTTCAACTGCCAGTCCTACTGTGGGGCACCAGCTTTCACTATCTGCCTGATGCTCCTTTAAGAAACTAGCAAATGTCTACCAGGTACTGGTAGAATTCAAAGAGAAACATAAACAAAGCACCGGAAGTTTCTAGCCTAGCAGGAAAGACAGACTGCAATTATAGCCCAGGGTCAGAGGCCTAGGGAAGAATTCACTACAGAAGATCATAGTGATACAAAGGAGGGAGCATTGCTCATTTTAAAACTTAAAAAAAAATCTAATGATGAAATATCTCAAACACACAAAATAACAGACAACAGTACATTCATCACCTACATGTAACAGCCGTGAATGTTTTCACTGAGACACTGTTTCTCTTTTAAGAACTAAAACCTTAGAGATATGGCTAATGTTGTGACCCAGTTCTAACATTTTTCCTTCCCCTCCTTCATTTGATGTGACCACCTTCCTGAAATTGATCATTCCTATCTGTATTTTTCTGTAGAGGGATTTTTGGAGGGGTAGGACAAAGACCTAGAATGTTGGGTCCATGAATCGAGGCAAATTGGAAGCAAACAGATGGCAAGAGTGAACATCAACATTTTAGGAATCAGTGAACTAAAATGGACTGGAATGGGTGAATTTAACTCAGATGACCATTATATCTACTACTGTGGGCAAGAATCCCTTAGAAGAAATGGAGTAGCCATAATAGTCAACAAAAGAGTCTGAAATACAGTACTTGGATGCAATCTCAGGCAAACCATTCAATATTACAGTAATCCAAGTCTATGCCCCAACCAGTAATGCTAAAGAAGTTGAACAGTTCTATGAAGACCTACAAGACCTTCTAGAACTAACACCCCAAAAAGATGTCCTTTCCATTACAGGGGACTGGAATGCAAATGTAGGAAGTCAAGAAATACCTGGAATAATGGGCAAATTTGGCCTTGGAGTACAGAATGAAGCAAGGCAAATGCAACAGAGTTTTGCCAAGAGAACGCACTGGTCATAGCAAACACCCTCTTCCAACAACACAAGAGAAGACTCTACACGGACATCACCAGATGGTCAACACTGAAATCAGATTGATTATATTCTTTGCAGCCAAAGATGGAGAAGCTCTATACAGTCAACAAAAACAAGACTGGGAGCTGACGGTGGCTCAGACCATGAACTCCTTATTGCCAAATTCAGACTGAAATTGAAGAAAGTAGGAAAAACCACTAGACCATTCAGGTATGACCTAAATCAAATCCCTTATGACTATACAATGGAAGTGACAAATAGATTCAAGGGATTAGATCTGATAGACAGAGTGCCTGAAGAACTATGGATGGAGGTTCGTGACATTGTACAGGAAGCAGTGATCAAGACCATCCTCAAGAAAAAGAAATGCAAAAAGGCAAAATGGTTCTCTGAGGAGGCCTTACAAACAGCTATGAAAAGAAGAGAAGCTAAAGGCAAAGGAGAAACGGAAAGATATTCCCATTTGAATGCAGAGTTCCAAAGAATAGCAAGGAGAGATAAGAAAACATTCCTCAGTGATCAGTACAAAGAAATAGAGAAAAACAATAGAATGAGAAAGACTAGAGATCTCTTCAAGAAAATTACAGATATCAAAGGAATTTTTCATGCAAAGATGGGCAAATAAAGGACAGAAATGGTATGGACCTAACAGAAGAAGAAGATATTAAGAAGAGGTGGCAAGAATACACAGAAGAACTATACAAAAAAGATTTTCACAACCCAGATAATCACCCAGGTGATCACTTAGCTAGAGCCAGACACTCTGGAATGCGAAGTCAAGTGGGCCTTAGGAAACATCACCACAAACAAAACTAGTGGAGGTGATGGAACTCCAGTTGAGCTATTTCAAATCCTGAAAGATGATTCTGTGAAAGTGCTGCACTCAGTATGCCAGCAAATCTGGAAAACTCAGCAGTGGCCACAGGACTGGAAAAGGTCAGTTTTCATTCCAATCCCAAAGATAGGCAATGCCAAAGAATGTTCAAACTACTGCACAATGGCACTCATCTCACACACTAGCAAAATAATGCTCAAAATTCTCCAAGCCAGGCTTCAACAGTACATGAACCGTGTACTTCCAGAAGTTCAAGCTGGATTTAGAAAAGGCAGAGGAACCAGAGATCAAATTGCCAACATCTGTTGGATCATCAAAAAGGAAGAGAGTTTCAGAAAAACATCTACTTCTGCTTTATTGACTATGCCAAAGCCTTTGACTGGTGGATCACAACAAACTCTGGAAAATTCTTCAAGAGATGGGAATACCAGACCACCTGACCTGCCTCCTGAGAAATCTGTATGCAGGTCAAGAAGCAACAGTTAGAACTGGACATGGAACAACAGACTGGTTCCAAATCAGGAAAGGAGTACATCAAGGCTGTATACTGTCACCCTGCTTATTTAACTTATATGCAGAGTACATCATGTGAAATGCTGGACTGGATGAAGCACAAGCTGGAATCAAGATTGCTGGGAGAAATATCAATAACCTTAGATATGCAGATGACACCACCCTTATGGCAGAAAGTGAAGAAGAACTAAAGAGCCTCTTGATGAAAGTGAAACAGGAGAGTGAAAAAGTTGGCTTAAAACTCAACATTCAGAAAACTAAGATCATAGCATCTGGTCCCATCACTTCATGGCAAATAGATAGGGAACAGTGGAAACAGTGAGAGCCTATTTTTTGGGGCTCCAAAATCACTGCAGATGGTGACTGCAGCCATGAAATTAAAAGACGCTTACTCCTTGGAAGAAAAGCTATGACCAACTTGGTCAGCTTATTAAAAAGCAGATATTACTTTGCCAACAAAGGCCTGTCTAGTCAAAGCTATGGTTTTTCCAGTAGTCATGTATGGATGCGAGAGTTGGACCATAAAGAAAGCTGAGCACTGAAGAATTGATGCTTTTGAACTGTGGTGTTAGAGAAGACTCTTGAGAGTCCCTTGGAAAGCAAGGAGATCAAACCAGTCCATCCTAAAGGAAATCAGTCCTGAATATTCATTGGAAGGACTGATGCTAAAGCTGAAACTCCAATACTTTGGCCATCTGATGCAAAGAACTGACTCATTTGAAAAGACCCTGATGCTGGGAAAGATTGAAGGCAGCAGGAGAAGGGGACGACAAAGGATGAGATGGTTGGATGACATCACTGACCCCATGGGCATGAGTTTGAGGAAGCTCTGGGAGTTGGTGATGGACAGGGAAGCCTGGTATGCTGCAGTCCATAGGGTTGCAAGAGCCGGACACAACTGAGCGACTGAACTGAAGGGCAAAGAAGTCCATGGAGAGTTGGCATGTGCAAAGACCCAGAGGCCTGGCACACTTGGCTGAGAAGCCAGTTGTGAAGCCTTTGTACTAATCCAGAGGAGAAACGGTGGTGACCTAAGCTCGGAAGGGGAGAGTGGGAGTGGAGAAAGAGGGCAGGACCCGGAAAGATTGAGGAAAGAGAGTCGGTAGGACTCAGTGACTGATTCAGTGTGTGGTGTGATGGAGAATGGCTCAAGGATGACACGACTTTCTGGTTTGAGAAGGGGTGCTGCTGCTGCTGCTAAGTTGCTTCAGTCGTGTCCGACTCTGTGCGACCCCATAGACGGCAGCCCACCAGGCTCCCCCGTCTCTGGGATTCTCCAGGCAATAACACTGTAGTGAGTTGCCATTTCCTTCTCCAATGCATGAAAGTGAAAAGTGAAAGTGAAGTCACTCAGTCCTGTCCGACTCTTAGCGACCCCATGGACTGCAGCCCACCAGGCTCCTCCATCCATGGGATTCTCCAGGCAAGAGTACTGGAGTGGGGTGCCATTGCCTTCTCCGGAGAAAGGGTGGGGGAGACACAAATTAACTGATCATGATTCACTGGGGGTGCCTTTAGGGTATCCTACTGACGATCAGATGATCTACCTGGGCTATATCACTTTTGCTGCAAAAACAAAGCAGGGAGCAGTCTCTCAGAGCTATCTGAGATGCTGTCTCCTGGGCTGCGGTCCTCATTTTGCCCCAAATAAAATTTAACTTGCAACTCTCAAAACAAAACAAAACAAAACAAAACACAAGCGACCACTTGATCTGCCGGTCCCTCTAGAGGAGAAAGGCACCCAACTAGAAAAGTTTGTTTTCAAACCGTTCCCATCCATTTCTTCCTTCCTTCTCCACCTTGTGGCCAGAGAGAAAACTGCAGCCTGCCTTGGGTGGTTTCCACAGTCCAGACCTTGAATTGTATCCATGCCTCCTGTCAAGCAATTCCTCACTTCCCTTTCAGTTCTTCGGTATCATGTAGACCTGGCACACACTGGCTCTTTAGGAATTGTGAAGATGAGACAGCTTCATGTGAGTGGCTGGCTAGAAGGTGGGAATAAGTCATCTTTGAGCTGTGGTAAGCAGGCTGGTGCCATGGGGACAGAGCCTGGCGTCTCAATTGCCCACATGGTAAGAAACCCTGCTGCTGACTTTGTCATTGTTCCTTTGCAATCAGTGACGGCTTTCCAAAAAAAAAAAAAAAAAAAAAAAATGGGGGAGAAACTCTGCAGGGATTTCCTAGGGACTGAATAGGCAGAGGTGGAGGATGTGGGGTCAGATGGTCACACTCAGAGCTTTGCTCTGCTCCGTTCAGGCGAACAGAGGGCATAGACACTCGGAAGCCCTTTCACAATGTAGACACCTAAGCGGTTGGTCAATCACACCCAGACCCCCCCACCCCACTGTCCCGCCACACACATGACTCATCTTGACCTTTGCTCTATTATTGAACGGATTCCTTGCCAAACTGGGGTTTTCATAAATGATTTCCAGGAAATGGGAAGGTTGAAATCAAGTTGAACTCGTGCGGTTTTGCTCTTTAACTTGAGCTTCCTCTGTGATTCCTGGATGGTCTCACAGCTCTGCCTTCCATAACCACTGCGGGTTGCTTGTTTTGACTCCAGGAAGCTCCGAGGTAATCTATCCTATTAAACTCAAATAGAATGTTGGCAAGTAAAAAAAAGTCTGAGCATCAGCCCACACAGAAGAAGAGTTTATCTTGCCCGAGAAGTAGAAAATCAAATCTCTATCGCATGGAGTGAATTTCCCTTGCTTGGCTTTCACAAGAAAACATGCTTTGGACTCCCTTCCGAGAGGTAAAAATAAAAGAGTGAAAGTTCTTTGTTTGAGTCATTTTGGCAAGACCGCTGTCCCTGTCTTAGTCTCTCCGCCAGTTGGGAGACTTCAGAATTTTTACGAGTGTAAGCGCTGAGCCATTTCCCAAACATTGTCACTAAAACTGCATATTAAAGACCCTGAGAATCATTTTACACCTACTTTTTTTTAAAAGGCTTTTTTGGCTATTATTAACCAATTAGTTTATTTTTGGTTGCTCTTGGTCTTCACTGTGGCTCACACACTTTCTCTAGTTCTGATGCATGAGTTTCTCATTGCGGTGGCTTCTCTCATTGTAGAGCATGGGCCCTGCGGTGCCCACTGGGCTCAGTTGCCCTGTGGCATGAGGGATGCTAGTTCCCAGACCAGAGATTGAACCCGTGTCCCCTGCGTGGAACAGGGGGACTCTTAACCACTTAGACCACCAGGGAAGTCCCTGCACTCACCTATCATGACAGAAACCTTTAGGAAGAGCTGATATAAAAATATGAGACCTCACAGCACAACTTGATAATTGGAATGTCTTCTGGCCTTATGGCTGTTCCTTAGTTTTGAAATATATTTTAGCTCAATTATGAGATATAGACGCCCAAAGAGATCTGACCTGGCCCTGCCCGACAAGCCTCCCACAAGCAAACAAAAAAAGGCAGCTATTCACAGGGAACCATCTTCCAGTTTCTTATCATGGTTCTTTTCTCCTTGTTCTTCTTTACTTCATTGCTGTGTTACTTCTCAAGTGTGTTAGTTGCTCAGTCGTGTCTGACTCTTTGCAACCCCATGTGTCAAAGCCACTCAAGAAGTCATAAGCGTGGTTAAAAGATAACGCTGCATTTTCCTTCTCCCCATTTCCATTCAAATAATCATGAAGATGGAAAAGTGGAAAAAATACAGCACTGAAAACCAAAGAGTTTAAAGGGAAGTTTCTAATAATCACAGAACCAATGAGATTGAATGAAGAAATACAACAGATGAAATCAATTCACATTCTACCTTCTGGGCCATGACGACTCTGCCATGTTCCAACTGGTAGAGACTCCTCAGCCAGCTTACAGCACAGAGGCTGTATATAATAAGGGTCCCCTACTAGCCACTACGTCCTACAGCTGTGTTTTCAGGGAGCCAGAAACGCTGCACCCTAGAGACACTGACTGTTCTCTCCTTGAACTCATCAGGGGAAGCAGAAACTATTGGAGAAGGAAATGGCAACCTACTCCAGTGTTCTTGCCTGGAGAATCCCAGGGACGGGGGAGCCTGGTGGGCTGCGGTCTACGGGGTTGCACAGAGTTGGACACGACTGAAGCGACTTAGCAGCATCGGCTGATTTCTTATCAGAGATCCTGAAGACTCAAAGCCAGCAGGATCACATATTCAAACTGCTGTCCTGCCCGCTGTCCACCCAAAGCTTTTGAAGGTTCAACAGGCTCAAGCCTTTCAGGGGGCTGCTCCCAAATACCACTCCCTGCCGTGACGATGCCTGTTACTCCACCACTACGGCTGAGTGGAGTGGAGACTTTTCTGTTTCCAACAACAGTCTCCGTGTTGTTGTTGAGTCACTAAGTCATGTCCGACCCCATGGACTGCATCAGGCCTTCACCATCTCCCGGAGTTTGCCCAAGTTCATGTCCATAGAATTGGTGATGCTATCCAACCATCTCATCCTCTGTTGTCCCCTTCTCCTTCTGCCCTCAATCTTTCCCAGATCAGGATCTTTTCCAATGAGTCGGCTCTTCACATCAGGTGACCAAAATACTGGAGCTTTGGCTTCAGCCTTAGTCCTTCCAATGAGTGTTCACACTTGATTTCCTTTAGGACTGACTGGTTTGATCTCCTTGCAGTCTAAAGGACTCTTCAACAGTCTTCTCCAGCACCATGTTTCAAAAGCATAAATTCTTCAGCGTTCTGCCTTCTTTATGGTCAAACTCTCACAACCGTATATGATTACTGAAAAGACCATAGCTTTGACTATACTTTATGGGCAAAGTGATGTCTTTGCTTTTTAATACACTGTCTAGGTTTGTCATAGCTTTCCTTCCAAGAAGCAAGCATCTTCTAATTTCATGACTACAGTTACTGTCCACAGTGATTTTAAAGGAGTCTCCAATGAGAATGCAGACATTTCTTAGCAGGAATTAGATGCCAGAGGTTTCCCAGCCCTGGCTGCACATTCAAAGCATCCGAGGAACTCTGAAAATGTATGGATGCTGCACTCCACCTCAGACCAGTTACATCAGAAAGGCGGTGGGGATGGGGAATGGGGGGGGGGCAGGGGGGAAGTACCCAGGCCATAAGATTTTAAAGCTCCCCAGGGAGTTTTCATCTGAACCAGGAAAGGCTGAGAACATGGACCATTTGACTGCCTGAAATGTTAGCAGAAAGGGCCTCTAGAAATCAGCAGAACCTTTTTAGCAGGTGGGGGAAACTGAGGCCCAGAGAAGGGCAGGTTGGGGAATCTGTGGCAGAGACCAGGCTGGGAGGGGTCACTCTGCTTGCTCCTCCACCAAGACTCCCTCTAGAAGTTCTGAGAAGGCAGTGGAGAGGCAGTGGGTGGATGAGGCACTGGTTGGCAGTAAGGTGAATGGCCGGATTCACCGTTCTGTCCCCAAGGTCCTGGCATGAAGTCCCCAAGGCCGGGACTTCTGGCACAAGGCTTCCTCTCTCTCTCCTTTGTTTCCTTCTTTCTTCCTTCCCTTTCTTCCTATATGGCCTTTATTCAAAGCTTGCCCTCACAGAGATTTTTTTTCCCCCAGTGCCCTAGAAAATCATATACTAAAATTAAGACTTTACAGATGGGGTCTGAGGTACACAAAGAAACGACTGCAGGGGTGGGGCGTGGAGAGGGGGAAGGGGGTACCCGCCCATGGGGACACAGCAGGCCTCTCTCGGGGCTGGTGGATGGACTTGCAGGTGTTTCTGTGGTAGAAAGTCTTCTTAGCCAGCATCCTTTCTTTGGCTTCTTAGCTGGGCGTTAAGGACACGGGCCCAAGAGGGCTGCCCCGCCTTGTATGACATTGAGCAGCTGGGGGATGGAAGGCAGACTGGGGTTGGCAGGGGCCCTCCGTGTCCACTGGCACAGATTTCTGCCCACGCCAGCAGCACGGGCGCATCGGGGGGTCCCCGGGGGATGCTATTAATTCTCTGAGCCATCCTGTGAGCCATGGGTGCTCAATTCTGCCAGGTGTCATCCCTAAAGGTATGAACCTGTGGCTGGGCACAGAATCAGGCAGATGGCCCGACCGCCCCAGTAAGGAGCCCCTGGGAACAACCTCAAAGAGAGGTCCGGAGTGTGACTAGGAGGGCTGCACGGGGGAGGTGCTCCAGCCTGAACGAGTCGGGGCCCACCACCCGCCTCCTGCGGCCACAGGAAGGGCGGAGCCGGGTCGGCCAGAGTGGCCCAGAGCGCGAGGGCTGGTGGGAAGCCTGGGCGGGGCGGTGGGCGGTGAGGACCCCACTGCAGGGTACGGGGCGTTCCCGCAGCCCCCTGGGATTCGGCCTCTCCGAGTAGCTTCCCGCGGCGGCCGCTGGCGCCCTCTAGCGTCCAGCAGTGCTCCCTGCCGCCGGCAGCTCAGCGTTTTCGCCCGCAGGCACCCCTGACCCCCAGCCCATCACTGAGCTGCCGCTGGCCCTGCTCCTATTGGCTGCTCTTGCAGGGTTGCACTCCCTGGGACCCTGCGCTGTGAAAGATTTTTGTCTTTATTAAATAATAACACATATCCTTTACAAAACATCTGAAAAATTTATAAAACGAACAAGATGGACTGAGGCAGCAAGTATCACAGCAGGAATTAACAATCCTGCAGGCAAAAGGGAAGAAAGAGGACCTTTGGCCCACCTCTGCTGCCGCCAGCATCGCAGAGTGCGGCCCTGTGCCTTCATGCCTGTGTGTGTACACAGCCACACGCACTGCCTGGCACCAGGCTGGTGCACGTTTCTGACCTGGGTCGTGTTCTCTGCCGCTGCTTGTCGGCTGGGACCGCCCTGGACCTACTACCTGCCTAGGTCTGCTTTAGGCCAGCCTCCCGGCTAAGGTGAGCCCAGACCCTGGCCGGATCTCTCCGGGTCTCTGCCCTCTGAGCATTCTTTCTGTTGCTGATTTCCATCTGTGTCTTTTCACTTGGCGGTTGAGGTGGGGGAGTAGAGGGGGAGTGGGGTGGGGGTGGGGCGGGAGGCGCGGGACCCAATCTTCTTCTGGATTCTGAAAGCCTATCTTGTGAGTTATCGAACTCAAGGGCGATCTGGGGGTCCCCACCACACTGCCTTATGGGGTGAGGGTAAGGCCGATCAGGTTTATAAAAAGCACTTGAAGAGAGAAGAGCTGTCTTGTGGTCACCCAGTAAGTAGGCGGCCGGCTAAGGGGAAAGCCGCGGAGGCACTTGGCCTCCAATAAGCTCTCTGACCTGCTGCCAGAACTCCATTCATCAAACTGATGGGAGCAGGAGCCCCAAGTGTCCGGGACACGCCCTCTGAAGCCACCTGGGTGGCCAGACCAAGTGGTGCATTTAGAAAACAGGGCTCAAATCCTGGTATCCAGGCCGATTGCCAGAGGGGCTGAAATGGAGCCTGGAGGAAATGCCTGCTCCGGGTCCTCCCCACCCCACTCCGCTCCACCCAACCGTACACACACATTCAGGCCCCATCAGAACCATGGCAACCCATAATGCTGTCTCCAACTCTCTCACCAGCTAGCTCTCGAGGCTCCTTGTATAGGAATCAGACAAGAACACTGCAGTGGATTGCCATGCTGTCCTCCAGGGGATCTTCCCGACCCAGGGATAGAAACCGCTCTCTTACCTCTCCTGCGTGGGCAGGTGGGTTCTTTACTTCTAGCGCCACCTGGGAAGTCCCTAGGAATCATTGGGGAACTTGATAAAAGCAGTTTCTCAGGCTTCTGTCCAGGGGGTTCTCACCAGTAGGGCTGGGGTAGTTCAGATCAGTTGCTCAGTCGTGTCGGACTCTTTGCAACCCCATGACCCCATGAACCGCAGCACACCAGGCCTCCCTATCCATCACCAACTCCTGGAGTCTACCCAAACCCAAGTCCATCGAGTCAGTGATGCTATCCAACCATCTCATCCTCTGTCGTCCCCTTCTCCTCCTGCCCTTAATCTTTCCCAGCATCAGGGTCTTCTCAAATGAGTCAGCTCCTTGCATCAGGTGGCCAAAGTACTGGAGTTTCAGCCTCAGCATCAGTCCTTCCAAGTGACACCCAGGACTGATCTCCTTTAGGATGGACTGGTTGGATCTCCTTGCAGTCCAAGGGACTCTCAAGAGTCTTCTCCAACACCATAGTTCAAAAGCATCAATTCTTCGACACTCAGCTTCCTTTATGGTCCAACTGTCACATCCATACATGACCGCTGGAAAAACCATAGCCTTGACTAGACGGACCTTTGTTGGCAAAGTAATGTCTCTGCTTTTGAATATGCTATCTAGGTTGGTCATAACTTTCCTTCCAAGGAGTAAACGTATTTTAATTTTATGGCTGCAATCACCATCTGCAGGGCTGAGGTAGGGCCCAGGAATAGGAATTGTTATTAATAATAGCACCCTAGGGGCAGCAAAGGGATCTACTAATGGCCCTGTTAGGCCAAGCCGGAGGCACAAGCCTTCTCCAAAGGAAATTTTGAAATAACTCGGTTTCATGCCTACCCCAAATATTTTCAATCTTTTTTTAACCTATAGTACTGTAGACAACTCCTTTTAGTCCCGTGGGAAAAAGGCATTCGAGATCAAGGCAGTGCGCCACCTTGTGGACCTCATTGGAAGGACTAGGCATCGGCGACAAGAAGGCTGTTATGTATTAGGTTGCAAGCTCCCGGACAAGACCAAGTCAGTGACATGAAACTACACGCTGCAGTCATGAAAAGCCACCTAGGGGATCACAACCTTGAGCAGTGGCCTGTAGGGAAAAAGTAACCAGAAAGATAAGAAGGAGGAGATGGGAGAAAGAAGGAAGGGAGGAAGGAAGAGAGAGGAAAGAGGAGTGCAATAGAAGAAACACTAATTTTCATACCAGCAGACTGTTGTACTCAGTTGTGTCCCACTCTCTTTGGCCCCATGGGTCCTCTGTCCATGGGATTTCCCAGGCAAGAATGCTAGAGCAGATTGCCACTTCCTACTCCAAGGGATCTTCCCAACCCAGGAATCGAACCCACGTCTCTTGCATCTCCTGCATTGGCAGGTGGATTCTTTACCACTAGCACCACCTGGGAAGCCCCAGGGACTGTTAAAAAAAAAAAATTGTTTTTAAGGGCGGGGGGGGGGGGCGGGGGGAAGAGTTTTCTCCGCCTTATATAACACATGTAGGAAAATTTGCCTTAGCAGATCATGATGCTGTTGGCATTTACCGAGCCATTAAAGATAGTGATTCAGGAAAAGGATTATCTGCAAGACTGTCTTTAATGCCAAGGACTTTGACTTGTTTTGAGAAGAGATTTCTTACAAAACTTTTATTAGCTGTGTTTTTTTAAAAATGTATTTAATGCTATTTTTAATCCCCTTCCAACCTTGATCTTGCCAGTTACAGCTGGCAACAATGTTTCCAGGTACAGAAACTGTCAAGAAGGTCTTCTGTTTCCAGGATGCTAGAGTTTCTGTTTCTCTGCGCCCCATTTCCAGGACTAATCCATTTACGAGGCTGCCAGTCTCTCTGGTCACTGATCGTGACAGGGTGGGGAGACGGATCCCTTTCTCTTATGGAGCTTCATTTCCTCCTCCGAAAACAAAAATGATTGGCCGAGATATCCCCCAAGGGCCTTCCGAGTCTGATGTTCTAGGTTCTGATGCCTTTTCTGAAGTTGGCCAATGGCCCTACTTGCTGGCCCAGAATGAGGAAATTAGTGGTTTGGTTCTCTCACCTGTAAAGTTGTGGGGAGGGGATAATACTGCCTTGAGCACCATGAAGAGATGCTAGGGGGCTCCAATGTGCAAGAAGGTAATTATAATTAATTTTTATAAATCGAAACTGTAACAGCCCTTACAAACATGTACGGCAAAGTACACCTTCAAGACCAGCCAGACAGATGCCTTAAAACAGCAGCTCTTAACTTTCTGGCAATTTGATATTTTGAGAATTTAATAAACACTTTGAACTCCTTTTCCCGTCCCCCCCACTGCCCCCAAATGGACACACATTCAAGTTGTGCTTAACCAGGGCTCACATTTTATTAGATAATAAACCACTGTGTTTTCATTCCCAGTAATCCCTAATTCTTGCCTGTGCCGGTCTCTCCCTCACATATTAAATAAGAGGGGTCATTGCTTCAAAGCGAGGTTAGTGCAGCCCAGGACAGACACATCCTCGTTTAGTACTGTATTTCAAATTACACTTTTCTGGGTCGATAGGAAGCTCACAGTTGTAGGCTTTGTTGACAGAGAAGAGGATTCCTGGGATCGCATAGCCGCCCTTTACAGAGCAAGGGCAAAGCTGCGTGGTCTGGGTTTAGACTTTCATTTGGTTTCCGGTACAGGAAAGTCCTGTCCGCTCCCTTTTCCCAGGAGAGGCGGCAGCCCCTTTTCTCTTTCAAGTAAGGAGTTGTGCCGGGGAGATTTGGTGATGGAGGAAGAATAAGAAGAGGCCAAAGAAGACAGGGCTCTGGCATTTTGTGGGGGAATTTCATGGGGAACAGACTACCCACAGGGTGCCCTGGATCAGCGCGTGGCCAGTGACAATGTGCTCTGCTGTATCTGACTATGTGACCTCATGAACTGTAGCCCACCAGGCTCCTCTGTCCATGGGACCGTCCTGGCAAGAATACTGGGTAACTGTTCCTTTCTCCAGGGGATCTTCCCCACCCAGGGATCAAACCTCAATCTCCTGCATTGGCAAGTGATTTTTTTTTTTTTTTTTTTTTTAACCACTGAGCCACCAGGGAAGCCCAACATGTGGCCAGAGCACTGTGGAAAACAGAGCCCAGCCCAGCCAGGAGATAAGGCTTCTTCCCCGTGGCCTTGGTGAGGTCCGTAGGAAGCCCAGAAGTCTCTGCAGGCACCATTGTGGGGACCCCGAATCATGAAGGGACCAATGGTACAAAAGAAGCCTGGGGGCAGGATAAGGTGGCCACGGAGATGTCCCCTTTGTGCCCAGAAGGTGCCTCTGATTATCAGAGCTGAAACCATCCATGAGGTCAGCAGTGATCCTGAGGCTGAAAAAGAAAAGGGAGGTCAGGGTCTTAGAGTCAGGAAGGACTTTTTCTGAAGTTCAGTGGAGCTGAGGGGACTGGGAAGGTGGACTAGTTCAGCATTTTCTGGCTGCCCAAGTTCTGGGGGCCAAATCGAGTCTCATCCGAGAACTGTGACACTTCCTCTCTTGTCCACTAGATGGCACTGCTGCAGTGTTTGCGTCACCATCTTTGGGAGATGGGCTCTCACATCCAGGGGCTTCCCAGGGGGCTCAGTGGTAAAAAAAATCTGCCTGCAGTGCAGATGACCCAGGTGACCCTGATCCTTGGGTCAGGAAGGCCCCCGGAATAGGAAGTGGCAACCCGCTGTTCTTGCCTGGAGTAGTCCACGGACAGAGGAGCCTGGCAGGCTACAGTCCACGGGGTCTCAAAGAGTCAGATGCAACTGAGTGACTGAGCACACGGGACAAAGGCTCAGTCTGAGACTGAATCAGAGAAATGTGCTGGAAACTGGTCATCGAAGCAGGTGACATACGCAAGCCTCTTGGGTCCAGTGTGTGGCAAAGTGGAATTTTGAACTCAGAAGGCTGGGAGCAGAGAATAATAGGGGAGGGTCAGTTACCAGAACAAATCCTAGGCTGAGACCCTCCTGCAGTGGCTGAGACTCCCCTTCTAGCCTGCATCCTCTAGGGACCTGGGGCTGGGGGCTGGCCATGGTGATCCAGGAAATCAGCTGGGATATTGTCAGGTTATCTGGACTGGTGACAGGGCTTGGGGTGGGCAGACTGAATGAGATAAAGGCTTCTGCATGGTGTTGGCACATAAGACATTCTGGTTGCCATTTTTTCCCTTAGGTGTACACTGCTACTGTTATTATCAGTGACCAGGTGACCCATTCACTGAAACACTGCATGCCTTTAACTTACTTGGGAGTTTCGGCTCCAAAAAAAAACTGTCTTGTACCATGTGGTGCCTTGGTGAGATGAGATATGGATAAGAACCCTGTCTATGCAGCTTCCTAAGTTCAGGTTCATGGACTCGTAAGGGCTCCACATGTAGGATTCAGGAGCCTGTGAACTCGGATGAGAAGAGAATGCTGCTCTTGGTTTCTTTTACCTCTAAATGAAATTTAGCATTTCCTTCAATTGTGAATCTGCCTGCAATGCAGGAGACCTGGGTTCTATCCCTGGGTCAGGAAGATCCCCTGGAGAAGGGAATGGCAACCTACTCCAATATTCTTGCCTGGAGAATTCCATGGACAGAGGAGCCTGGTGGGCTACAGACCATGGGGTCAGAAAGAGTCAGACATGACTGAGCAATTAACACTGCTAATCAACTGCAAAAGGAGATAATAAACCACAGTAGTGAAAAGTACCTGTACCTCAGTCACCAATAGAAATCACAGATAGTTTAGGTCAAATTAGTTGTTGGAGAAATCTTATAATACTTATATCCATGGAACTTTATAAGCATATAAGTTATAGTGATGTCATGTACCTTATTTAATGTATTAATAAAATGGCATACATTTTTATATCATGACGTTTGTATATTTCTATGTAAGTGGATTTCTTGGTAATCCTGTGCATGTTATTTTACACATTTCTAAAATGTTATTCTAAGAAGGGATCTGTAAACTTCCATGGACTGCTGAAAGGGTCTGTGGCAAGGAAAAGGTTAAATGTCCTGCAAGTCCTACAATGCCAGAAGGGACAAGGTCAACCAAGGCTGGTGCCACCTATCAGACCAGAGGCCAGCGCACACAAAGGTCCCAGAGGATGCTGGTCTCCTTGACTCGCTCCTCCTTCCCACCCCCCGGGGAATCTCTCCGGGGACACAACTTCCCCTGGACACTACTTCCTTTAACTCATTTCAGAGGAAAGGAGCCGGGGAAATCAATGCCAGGCGCCGGCAGGGGGTGCAGCCGCATCGCTCTGAGCGCCTACAGGGAGGAGGACAGCCTCCGAGCCCGACCGCATCTTTTCACACATCCACCTACCGACTCCCCGCCACCCACGCTGCAGAACGCGCCACCGTCCTTGGAGACCATGGCAACCACTACACACCAGACCGAGTCACGGGCAACCGGGACCGGCTTACGATGCTCTGTCCCTTCCGATCCTCTGTCCTTTCAACAGGCGTGGGGGACGCGGGGTCCCTGCCGCAGAGGAACGGAACTCAAATTTCCAACAGGGGGCGCTGGGCATGCAGGTGCGAGGAGAGTCGCTTGCGTTTCTCCTTCCCGGAAAAGATATGCCCTGAAAGATGGGAGGTGACCAGCCTGCTCTATTTTTTTTTTTTTTTTTAATATCTGCCTGTCCATCACATTCTCTGCTTATCTCACTCTTTCTCTTCCGTCTTTTTGTTTTTTCTTCTTCTCTTTGTCACCTTACTGTAGGAATGTCTCTCTTGTCGCCATGTCTAATACTCTGCTTATTTCTCCCTGTCATTCTGTGCCTGGTTCTTTATGTTTTTTCTCTTTATATGTCTCTTTCTGCCTCTCTCCTTTCTTCTCCCTTCCTCCTTCTCTCTCTTTCTCACACCCTCATGATTCCCCCCTAAGGCTGCAGACAGCTTTTGAGGACTGGGGGCCAACCCTGCAGCTCATAAGAGCAGAGTCTATGCTGGGGGCTGGGGGTGGGTGGGCAGTTGCTCTTTTCCAGGCTCCTAGGTGAGTGATTTCTGTTTCCTGGCCTCACAGCTGGAGTTGATACACTTGCAGCTTGGATGGGGCTGTGGGAAGACAAGCACAGGAGCTGGCCCCCCCCCCCCCAACTGGTTCTCTGTCTACCACTGAGGACCCCTGCAGCCCTGGACATGCAACCTCTCTGGGGCTCAGCTTCCTCGTTTTGATGGCCCTCACCAAATCGGAGTAAATAGTGGATTTAAGTAGGATTCTTGGGAGTTCTAAATATGTCTAGTGGGCAGCTTTAGTGATCACTGCTTCTTGACACCCAGGCCCTGTGTACCGTCTCCCTGAGGATGGACTGGACGTAGTGATTGCTTCTGGCAAATGGAATATAGCAGAAGTGATGAGCCTTCGCTTCTGAAGTTGGGCTACACCAGACTGTGATTTCCATCTTGCTGACTCTTTTTCTCTCTGGTGCTCTTGCTTGCTTGCTCAGATGAAGCTGCCAGGTCATGAACTTCCTATAAAGATGACAATGTGGCAAAGAACTGTTTGCTGGCCAATGGTCAGCAAAGAGCTGAGGCCATCAGTCCAACTGAATGCTTCCAAGAACCATGGATCTTGGAAGGATCTCATCCATCAGATGAGTTTTGAGATGACTCCAGCAGAAGCCAGCATCTTCATTGAAGCCTGAAGGTCCTGAAGCAGGGGACCACTCAACTGCCTTCAGGCTGAGCCACAGGAGCCGTGGGATCATGGATGTATGATCTTACATGACTAAGTTTTAGGATTGTTTCCCATGAGCAGTAAATAACTAACACAGTACGTGAAAGATCTTGTATTAGCTAGGGTAGGCTAAAGTACAGTAGCAAATAGACCTAAACATGCCGTGGCTGAGTGCAACCATCCTATGTCAGTATTCAGGTCAATGAGAGGGTGTCTCATGTAATCATTCAGGGCCTGAGAGTCCTTCCACCTTAAGATTCCACTGTTCCTCAAGACCCCACTGGTGTCTGCATCCAGCCCAGAAATGGCAAGGAAGATTGGTGAAGGCAGGGAGCTTCCCTGGTGGCTCAGTGGTAAAGAATCTGCCTGCCAAAGCAAAAGACACGGACTGGGTCTCTGATCCAGGAAGACCGCACATGCTGAGGAGCAACTAAGCCCATGAGCCACAACTACTAAGCCTGTGCTCTAAAGCCCAGGAACAGCAACCACGGAGGCCATGTGCCATAGCTACTGAAGCCTCGCGCACCCTAGAACCTGTGCTCTGCAACAAGAGAAGCCACTGCAATGAGAAGCCTGAGCGCCAGACATTTTAGACGATTCTAAATCAGGTTTCCTGAATCAGCAAAGATTTTGTTTCAAAAGTAGTAAAGATTAGATTCATATATCAAGAAACCAAATAACTGTGGCATAAACACTTGCTCCTTGGAAGAAAAGCTATGACCAATCTAGACGGCATGTTAAAAAGCAGAGATGTTACTTTGCCAATAAAGGTCCGTCTAGTCCAAGCTATGGTTTTTCCAGTAGTCATGTATGGATGTGAGAGTTGGACCATAAAGAAAGCTGAATGCCGAAGAATTGATACTTTTGAACTGTGGTGTTGGAGAAGACTCTTTGAGAGTCCCTTGGACTGCACGGAGATCAAACCAGTCCATCCTAAAGGAAATCAGTCCTGAATATTCATTGGAAGGACTGACGCTGAAGTTGAAATTCCAATACTTTGGCTACCTGATGCAAAGAACCGACTCATTGGAAAAAACCCTGATGCTGGAAAACATTGAAGGCAGGAGGAGAAGGGGACAACAGAGGATGAGATGGTTGGATGGCATCACTGACACAATGGACATGAGTTTGAGTGGGCTCTGGGAGTTGGTGATGGACAAGGAAGCCTGGCGTGCTGCAGTCCATGGGGTTGCAAAGAGTTGGACATGACTGAGCAACTGAACTGAATTTAAACAGGAGGTTTATTTTTTCACTTTATTTTTCTCTCATGTAAAGAAATCTTTATTTTGGGGGGCTCCAAAATCACTGCAGATGGTGATTACAGCCATGAAATTAAAAGACGCCTACTCCTTGGAAGGAAAGTTATGACCAACCTAGATAACATATTAAAAAGCAGAGATATTACTTTGCCAATAAAGGTCTGTCTAGTCAAGGCTATGGTTTTTCCAGTGGTCATGTATGGATGTGAGAGTTGGACTGTGAAGAAAGTTGAGCGCTGAAGAATTGATGCTTTTGAACTGTGGTGTTGGAGAAGATTCTTGAGAGTCCCTTGGACTGCAAGGAGATCCAACCAGTCCATCCTAAAGGAGATCAGTCCTGGGTGTTCTTTGGAAGGACTGATGCTGAAGCTGAAACTCCAATACTTTGGCCACCTCATGCGAAGAGTGGACTCATTGGAAAAAACCCTGATGCTGAGAAGGACTGGGGGCAGGAGGAGAAGGGGACGACAGAGGATGAGATGGGTGGATGGCATCACTGACTTGATGCATATGAGTTTGGGTGAACTCCGGGAGTCAGTGATGGACAGAGAGGCCTGGCATGCTGCAATTCATGGGGTCACAAAGAGTCTGACACGACTGAGCGACTGAACTGAACTGAACTGAAAGAAATCTTTAAGTAGGCAACCTGGGGTTAGGATGATGACTTCACTAGAAGCTCAGGTACCATTAATTTTTGCCACAGTACACTCAAAGTCACCTTCTAATTTAAAATGGTTGCCGCAGCTCCAGCCATCACATCCATGTTCTGAGCAGCAGAGAAAGGGGCAAGGACCAAAAGGTACCTCTCCAACTTGAATGGGCCTCTTTAAAGAATATTTTCTGCCTTCAAGGGAGACTGGAAAATGTGGTTTCCTAGCTGGGCACCTTGTTCTACACAGTAATCCTGAGGTTCTACTATTGAAGAAGAAGGGAAGTTGAGGAGGCAGCTGGCAGTCTCTAATACATCCTCTCACTCCCTGCAGGGGCAGAAAGATAGATTCCCACAGACCCAAATCCCAATTGGCTGTTTTGTAATAACCATTAATGGTATTGACTAAACTGTCTGTATCATTGCACTTTTACGGCTCTGCTGAAGGATGCCCCCAGGCCACTGTGTCTCTGTTACAGCTCATAGTGGCCAAGTATGAGAGAGAGGCAGTGCTGTGTCCTGGGCAGATGGACAGTCACTTCCCAGACTCTGGCATCCAATGCCTGAGACGATTGGATAAGACCATGCTCATGTCTTTTTAAATTTTTAAAGTTTATTTTCTTATTGAAGTATAATTGATTTTCAATGTTGTGTTAATTTCTGCTGTACAGAAAACTGAGTCAGTTATACATGTATATACATTCTTTTTTATATTCTTTTCCATTATGGTTTATCCCAGGATATTGAATATGGTTCCCAGGCCTATACAGTAGGACCTTGCTGTTTATCCCTCCTGTATATAATAGCTTGTATCTGCTAATCTCAAACTCCCAATCCATCCCTCTGCCAGCCTCCCATGCATCCACAATCCCAAATCTGTTCTTTATTAAGACAAAAGTGCTCCATAAATGGAATATCAGGAATCAAGAAGGGTCCTTGGGAAAATTGATGAAGCCACTGAATATTCTGTGAAGTTTATTTGTTATGATCCTGTTGTAAAATAAGAAAGATGCCTATTGTAATATCATACCATTTTTTGTTAGAAAGGTCACACCAAAGAAATCTGCAACCCGCATTTGATTGGTTCCCAATGTTTAATGTTCCCAAAGACTCTTCTCTACTCCTGATATTCAAATTATGGAACGCAGTTTTGGTGTTTTTTTTTTAAATTTTAGTAGCAGGAGACTTATTTTAGAACAGTTTTAGATTTACAGAAAAACGAAACAGATAGTACAGAATTCTCATAATATACCCCCAAACACACCGTTTCCCCTATTCTTAACACCTTACATTATGATATATTTGTTGTAATTAATGAATTGGTATTGATATCATTATTCACTGCAGTCCATAATTTATTCAGATTTCCTTAATTTCTTTTTTTACCCAGTGTCTTTTTTATTGTTCTAGGAGTCCATCCAGGACATCGCATGAGGTTAGCTTCCATGTCTCCTTAGTACCTCTTGTCTGTGACAGTTTCTCAGACAGTCTTTGTTTTGGAGGACCTTGAGAGTTTCTGAGGAAGGCTGGACCGGTATTTCTCAGATGCTCCTTTAGTGCAATTCGTCGAAAGTTTTTTTTTTTTAAATAATGGTTTGACTGTGGTTGTGGGTTTTTTGGGTGAAGACCACAGAGGCAAAGTGCCCTTCTTGTTATACGGCCCACAGGACCTGTTCTGCTCGTGTTGACCTTGGCCGCCTGGCTACAGCAGAGTTTGTCAGTTTCCTCCACTGTGAAGTTTCTCTCCCCGCTCTGCTTTCCAAACTGTATTCTCTGAAAGGATGTCCCAAGTAATACGGAGTGGGGAGTTAGGCTCCCTCTTCTTAGAGTGAAGAATCTCTGTAATTTATTTGGAATTCTTCTGTGCCTGAGATTTGCCTCTTCCCATGGAGAAATTTTAAAATGATGAGTCTGTGATCATTTCTTCTTTTCACTGCTAGACCTAAAATAAGCCTGTTTCATTTTTTGAAAGCAAAAACTTAGGAATGCACATTTTGACTTGGCCCATCATTAAATATGTAGCAATATCTTTTGAAAAAAAAATGATGTTTTATTTTCTTCTTTGTGAGTCATCCTGTTAAATAAACTATGAACTGTCAAGGCGTTCTTCTCTTCAAAAGCGACATATGACAAGGATAACTTTGATCTCTCTGCTGTCATGTGCATCTTCACGAAAAGACGTGCTTCTGACACCCTCTTCTGTCAGCCAGCATACAGCTCACCTTCTTACCAGCGCTGGAAGCTGCGATGGGGGCCATCAGAAGGTTCCCCGGTGGAGTCACATAAGCGCAGGACTGGCAGTAGCATTAAAGGGCACCTATTCTGCTTGAACTTCTCCAGGAACACAACTCGCTCCCTCCTGAGACCTGATCCCAGCTTTGGGTGGACGGCTCTGTTAAAAGGCAGATTCTTACCATGAGCTCAAAGCTGTAGCCTGGCTTCCATCCATTTGGCCCCTTTCTGAATCTCCGGGTCATAAAAAGAAACAAATCCAAGCCATCTCCCATGGGTGTTCACCTCCTCCCGCCCCCATAGCACTGAGTCTTCAGAGAAATGACCATCTCCTCCACGTTCAACATACTTGGTGTCTTCCTTAATAAGACATGCTGTTTAGGCTCTATACTCTCCCAGCTTCTCTCCTTTGGACTCCAAGGTGGCAGGACCACCATTCCTCCTGGATTTTCCTAAGATTCCATTGACTTCTTCTGGAGACTGCTGACCCCTACCAAGGCAGCTATTTTATAAAGCCCATTTCGTTTTATACTTGATGCTTGCTAAGCTGTATCTCCCCCAGCATGCATTAGTCCAGCTGGCTTTTTAAACGAAAGTATAGGAACGTCAACTTATCCCATTGCATTTCGTTGTGTCCTGACCCCATTGTGTGTGATATCTGTGAAGCTATAGTTACCCATATGCAAGGAAAAGGTAGGGAAGGACGTTTGTAAGTGCGATGAACAGTAGCTTGGGGAAATGGATCCATGTGTATGTCAGGCTGAGTCCCTTCACCGTTCGCCTAAAACTGTCAAAACATGGCTTGTTCATCAGATATACCCCAATTCAAAGTTAAACATTTTTTAAAAAACAGTAGTTTGAGGGGGCCTCTCTGCATGGTGAGATTCTTTTTTTTTTTAATTTATTTTATTGATATATAGTTGATCTACAATGTTGTGTTAATTTCTACTGTACAACAAAGTGACTCAGTTATATATATATACACTTTCTCATATTTTTCACTATGGCTTATCATGAGATATGGAATATAGTTCCCTGTGCTGTACAGCAGGACTTGTTGGTTATCCACTTTAAATGTAACTGTGTGTACATGTTGATCACAAACTCCCTAACTATCCCTTTCCCCCACCCTTCCCCTGCTGGCAACCATAAGTTGGTTCTCCAAGTCTGTGAGTCTGTTTCCATTTTGTAAATAAGTTTATTTGTACCATTTCTCCTCTTCTCTTCTCAGAGGCTTTCATGTTAGAAGACAGGCCTTGGAGCAAAGCTGCTGGGCAGGTAGTGTCGCATAATGCTTAGGAACAAGTGCTTTTGAGTGAATTTGATTTGCAAACCTGCTCCTTCCAGACTCCGTGACTTCGGGACACGCTTGGACCTCTCTGAGCCGTAGCGTCCTCGCCTGTAAAGGGAAAACAATAGTCCTGGCCGGGAGGTCGCTGGGACGATCGAGAGAGGGTGCTTGTAAGTCTTTGCTGTATGATGCAGGGAACCCAACGCTGGGGCTCTGTGACAACCTAGAGGGGTGGGTGGGATGGGGAGGGAGGTTCAAGAGGGAGCGGACATATGTATACCTGTGCTGATTCATGTTGATGTGTGGCAGAAGCCGTCACAATATTGTAAAGTAACTATTCCCCAATTAAAAATTAAATTAAAAAAAAAAAGCCTTTGCCTACAGCCTGCACACGGCACGTGCGTGCATAAAGGTGGCCGTTAGAGCTATGGTGGCAATGGCAGTTTTCGTGCCCCACTCACAGGCACATGGCTGCCCTGTCCCGCCAGCAAAGCCCACCCCTCCCCGACCCTCACCCCAGAATCACCAGTTCACTAGACTGATGAGGAACCAGCCCAGCAACAATGAGAATCCAGGGAAAGCAGTAGAAACAAACAAAAAAAAATGGTAAAACTAAAATAGAAACACACACTCTTTGTGCTTGATAAGAGACTCTCGCCCACGCTCACCTTTGCCCAATCTAGCTACCGGTGGGAGACCTCCTCACCCTTCTGGATAATTCTTTTGGGGATAAGAAAGGTTTTTCAGCAGCAAACTTAAAACGAAACCCCAGAACTTCAGCTCCGAACAAAACCAAAGAACGGCAACGATAGCAAACTTCCCACCACACAACCGAAAGCGCAGACTTCTTCCTCCACGGATATGGCAGCTCCCTTCCGCTAAGAGGGCATCGCGCACGTTTGTCCCACAGCTGGCAAGGGCTGGGCCCTGTCTGATACTTTTGGGAGACTGCCACGTGCGCTGGGAGGGCTGCAAGGAACTGAGGCTCCCTCAGGGTCAGGGTCAGGGGCAGGGTCAGGGTCAGGCTGGGCACCACCTGAGCGCGGGGTGCGTGGGAAGCAGAAGTTTTTGGCCTTTTCTCACCCAGGCTTGTTCAGAGAACCAATTTCCTCTGCTCCCTGCCTGCTTCCAGCTTAGCGCTGTGCTGGTTACTGATGCGAACCTTGTGGGAAATGCTCCAGAAAGAAACCAGGTTCGCTCCAGGGGCTGCAGCAACAATTCCATCCTTGAAACAAATTCTAGAAACAGTCCCAAGACAGATTAAGAATCTCATGTATTTGGGCAAATTCATGGTAGATTAGGATTGGGCTTCTGGGGGCCAAGAGACCCTGAATTGTAATAGAGTGGAAAGGAGATATATTCTCAGTGCACATGGGAACCAGAACTTTTTTCTGGTTTCCACCTTGGTGCTAGACAGGGGACATGCTTCACAGAACATCCAAGAAGTGGGTATAAATATCAGAGTGGTGCACTCTGCAGCCATGCAGCTAAATAGCCTTCATTTTCTAAGCTTCGCTCATAAGAGCAAATGTCCAGGCAAACATAGACTCAAGTATCTGGAGTCCTGAATTGGAATGATGTGGAGAAAACAGGAGATGTGAATTTGGGCACCAGAAACTTGGTTTGGTGACTTGGGCCAGCACGGGGAAGTTGCATTCTCTCCCTTGTGTATTTTTTAGGGCAAAAAAGTCTGGCAAGAAAGTTTTGAGCAGAGCAGCCTACATTTAATAAAAGCCTGGACATTTGTTGCAACATTGCTTCTGTTTTTATGTTTTGGTTTGAGAGAGTCATTTCCTAGGCAAGTTGATAGGGAGTCTAGGGGTCCCCAAGGAGAGAGTGGTCTGGAATTCTCAAGGAGGAAGAAAGGACAAACTTTTTTTTTTTTCTCCACATTCCTTAGGATTATATAACAATAATGTATCCTGCCTAAGGACAGTCTTTGGATTCAAACTTTTGTTATCTTAAAATGTTAATTATGGGAGTAGACCTGGTCTTTACAAGGATGTATCTTGCCTGAGGACGGTGTTACCTTAAAATGTAAATTATGGGAGTAGGTCTGATGAAGTCTTTACAAACTCCAGGCAGTCTTTGGATTATATAACCTCATTGTTAACACTAGCAAGCGGGTACTCTTTCTGCCCCCTTCTGATGCCTATGTCAGAAGCTTTCTCTATCTCCTTTATACTTTAATAAAATTTATTACACAAAAGCTCTGAGCGATCAAGCCTTGTCTCTGGCCCCGGATTGAATTCTTCTCCTCCGGGGGCCAAGAATCCCGGTGTATTCTCGGGATTCAACAACAACCTTTCAGGTTGTTTGGCCAGGAGGCATGTGGGATCCTGACTCCCCAGCCAGGGATCAAACTCACACGCTCTGCATTAGAAGGCGAAGTCTTAACCACTGGTCCACCAGGGACATTTTCCTTGTTCTGTTATTACTAGTTATTGATCTCTCACTGTCTAATGTATGAACTTTGTCACAGGGATGTATGGATAGGGAAAGTATAGTCTAACACAGGGTTTAATGCTATTGCGGTTTCAATCGGTGGCCCATGGAATGTGGCCTCCCAGCTAAGAAAGTGAACCACTTCACCAGGTGGCAGAGATGAGCTCTGTCCATGATAAAGTTGCTGCCAAGGGAATACCGGTTGCTTCTCTCTCAGAGACAACCAGCAGTATGAAAGCTCCAAGGGGGCCCTGACTTAAGGTGCCAGGCAGATGTTAAAGGGGGATGAATCTTGTTTTTGCTTCCCAGGTGGCTCAGTGGTAAAAAAAAGAATCTGCCAGCCAATACAGGAGGTGCAACAGATATGAGTTCGATCCCCAGGCTGGAAAGAAGCCCTGGAGGAGGAAATGGCAACCTGCTCCTGTATTATTGCCTGGAAAATTCCATGGACAGAAGAGTCCATAGGGTTGCAAAGAGTCAGACATGACTGAGCATACACACACACCTCTCTCATACCTGATCTTGTTTTCAGAACAGTGCGAAGTGGTTAGTGAGACTCAGACTTTGCTTGGTTCACTGTCAGAAAGAGTTTTCTGCCCTAGAATGAGCTGATTAGAGTTTATCAAGCTAATGCTGAGTAATTACCTGGACAGGTAGATGGGCATCCAATGCAAGAGTGAATTAGATGGTATTTTGACCCTGGAGTAACAAGAAAGTCCAACCATTTATTAAGGGCGATGCTGATTGGCAAGGCTGACAGCCTCCGGGGTCCTGGAACCGGCAGCAGCCTCAGTGATGCCTGTCTGGCTTTCTCACGTCCTCTTCTCGGCACTGTGCTTGGACGGGACTGGGGGCCCACACCAGTAGGCAGCAGATGAAGTGAAGCGAGAGCCACACCTGTAGGCTCCCTCCAGCCTCTTTGGAGACAGAACACTGGAATCTGCTAACGTGCCAGGAACCCATTTATGCCAACAGGCATAGACCCCATCTCATGACCGCCCCAGCTCCAGGGGTGGCGAGGCCCAATATCCTGTGTCTGTTTCCTTCTTTCAGATAAAACCTTTAAAGGGTAAACACCATGACAGTCATCATTCATCCCGATGCCTTCCACTTGCTCAGTATCTTTGAGCTGTTTCTTCTTCGTTTGCTCCCTCCCTTTCTTTCTTCCTTCCTCCTCTGTTCCTCTCTCCCTCCCTCCCTCCCTGCTTCCCTCCCTTTCTTCTTCCCTCCCTCCAAGTAGTCTTAAAAAGGACACAGAATAGGTATTCAAATATATTTGTTGAACTGAGCCAGAGTTTGGGGTCCAGAAAAGCTATGACAAACCTAAACAGCGTGTTAGAAAGCAGAGACGTCACCTTGCTGACAAAGGTGCATATAGTCATGTTTTTCCCAGTAGTCATGTGCGGATGTGAGTTACAAGAAGGCTGAGCACCAAAGAATTGATGCTTTCTAATTGTGGTGCTGGAGAGGACTCTTGAGAGTTCCTTGGACAGGAAGGCAATCAAACCAGTCAATCCTCAAGGAAATCAACCCTGAATATTCATCAGAAGGACTGATGCTGAAGCTCCAATACATTGGCCACCTAATGCGAAGAGCCAGCTCATTGGAAAAGACTCTGATGCTGGGAAAGATTGAGAGCAGGAGGAGAAGGAGACGACAGAGGATGAAATGGTTGGATGACATCACTGACTGTGTGGAGATGAGTCTGAGCAAACTCCAGAAGATGGTGAAGGACAGGGAAGCCCGGCCTGCTGCAGTCTATGTGGTTGCAACTGCTTGGACACGACTTAGCGACTGAACAACAATAACCAGTCCCTCTATGGAGCTCTCTGAAACTTACCTAAGTGAGGAAGCAGAGTGCTGAGAGACTCAGGGATCTGTGTTCCGGATGAGAGGAAGGGGCAGCTGATAAGGAGCTGGTGATCAGCCAGCCCAGCTGCTCATATGAAGCTCAAATCAAAGCAGGAGGCTGACATGCTGGCAATGAGTGGGGATCCGGAACCTGAGTCTGGCCACCTGGCAGTTTCCAGACTCCCTGGACCACCTGGCTCCTCATGCAGACTCTGAGCTCCTCCCCAGTTCACGCTGGGCTGCTGGCACTCAGCCACTCTCAGAGCAGCCCTCGAAAGCGAAATGGAAGGAGTCAAAAATGCATGCAAATCAGGGACAGCTGATCACTGGGCAGCCTTGGGGAAGTTGCCTACTCTGTCCAGGCCTGACTTCTGTCCTTTGTGAAAAAGGGTTACTTTTCAGGATTAATAAATAAAATAATCAGCTGAAAAAACATGGCTTCAGAAACCCAAGTCAAAGGGCTTGGAGTTGTGGCTTAACGTTGGTGGCTTCTGGCCCAAACTGAGGTTCTCTGCCCTTTCTGTTTCTTCTCCTTCTCTAGCCCCCTGAATCAGTTTCCTGGTGGCTCAGATGGCAAGTTCAGTTTAGTTGCTCAGTCGTGTCTGACTCTTTGTAGCCCCAAGGACTGTAGCATGCCAGGCTTCCCTGTCCATCACCAACTTCCGGAGCTAACTCAAACTCATGCCCATTGAGTCGGTGATGCCATCCAACCATCTCATCCTCTGTTGTCCCTTTCTCCCATCTTCAATCTTTCCCAGCATCAGGGTCTTTTCAAATGAGTCAGTTCTTCGCATCAGGTGGCCAATGTATTGGAGTTTCAGCTTCAGCATCAGTCCTTCCAATGAATATTCAGGACTGATTTCCTTTAGGAAGGACTGGCTGGATCTCCTTGCTGTCCAAGGGACTCTCAAGAGTCTTCTCCAACACCACAGTTCAAAAGCATCAATTCTTCAGATGGTAAAGACTCAGCTTAAATTGCAGGAGACCCAGGTTTAATCTTTACATCAGGAAGTTCCCCTGGAGAAGAAAATGGCTACCCACTTCAGCATTCTTGCCTGGAGAATTCCATGGACATAGGAGTTTGGTATGCTACAGTCCATGAGGTTGCAAAGAGTCAGACATGACTAAGTGACTAACACACTTGAGAAATAACACATTTAAAGGCATCAGCTTTGATGGCTTGGGCCTGGATCAGGAATACCATCTCTGATATTTTTTTCCCCATATAAATTGAGGGGAAACAATGAAAGAGAAGGAATTGGCCACCAGACAGGAGAGTAGGCAGTGCCCATGTGAGGGGACTGTGTGGATGGAGGGAGATGCACAAGGGTTGTCAGAACTCAAGCCTGATGCTTGCAGCCTGCAGCCACGTCATCACGCAGAGATGTGGGTCTCTGGAACTTCTGCGTTCCCCCAAAGCACTGAGACACAAGGCTCCCCTGGCACACTGCTTGTCTTTTCTCTCCTCCTCCTTTGGCTATGATTAATTCCTCTTCTCTGCCTTGGCCGCTGGCCAGCCACCCCCAAGCCTTCAGGTCCGTGGGGACGCTGTGGGGTGAAGAGGATGTTGATTGGACCCTGGCCTCAGGCTCCGCCCTTTGGGAGGAGCCAGTGCTGATATGAATGGACAGCTGGATGCCGGAACCGAGGCACAGAGCCAGGATTCGGCAGAGGATACATCCTGGTGCCAGGAGGTTAAGAGCCTCCCACGGTCCTAAACCAGCACCCTCGTTCCCCATCCCCACGTAAACAAGTAAACCCAAGCATCCTGTCTGCTACCCTGTGACCCTGAATGAAAGCAGCCATTTTCAGGGCTTCCCTGGTGGTCCAGTGGCTAAGACTCCAAGCTCCCAAGACAGGGGGCCCAGGTTCGATCCCTGGTCAGGGAATTAGGTCCCATACGCCACAACTAAGAACTGACATGCTGAAACTAAAGATGCCGTGTGCTGCAGCAAAGACTGAGGTCCCTCATCACACAACGAAGATCTGGTGCAGCCAGAAAAATAAATACATAAAAAAAAGAAGAAAAGCAGGAATTCTCTTTGGAAAACTCCAGGGCACTTCCTGCTCTCTGTAGGCTAGGGGTGCAGCCTTGGGGAGTACAAATGAGCCCAACACACAGTGACCATGTCAGAGGGTGGGGGCTCCGACTCACTGGGGAACCAGAGTTTGGATGTTGGGAGATACAGAACAGGTCTTTTGCTTCTTTGGTCAGAGTCCGTTTTGGCCCCTTTCCTGGAGGATGAAGGATCCTGCAAGGGCTCTTTGAGTACCTCCTGAGGATTTAGGCTCAATGCTTCAGCTAATGGTAAAATGGAATATTTGCCCATTTTGAGTTTCTACCTTGAGGCCCATGGCAGGTAGGGGGAGACTGGCTCAGTCAGGACAGGAACACCCCCCCCCCCCCCAAAGTGCCACCTTGCAATACTACCTGAAGACCCCCTTGACCCCACGTGGGGACCTGCTGATCCTTGGTTCTTTGGGCTTAATAGTTACCCTGAGATTCTGACATTTAAGTTTTCAAAATTTTTTTATTATTTAAAATACTTTTTATTTATTTTTTGGCTGTGCCCTGCAGCATGTGAGATCTCAGCTCCCCAACCAGGGACTGAACCCATGCCCCCTTCGGTGGAAGCACAGAGTCTTAACCACCAGACCCCCAGGGAAGTCCCCTGACAATGAGTTCGATGAATTCCTCATCACCAAGCAGCAGAATTTTCCATCAATGTGCTCATGGACCTGATTCTCACAGAGGTCCACAAAGGGCAACTGACAAGCATGTCTGGGGGTCAGGGGACACCCAACAAGTTAGATCTTCTTGGCTTCCTGGAAGGGAGGGGCTGGGGGCTGTCAGTGCCGAGGGGACTTCAGCCCATTTCCTTCCAGCCCCATTTCCAGGACAGAAGGCCTCCCGTCTCTTCAGATTTCACTTTTCCACGAGCAGAAGGTGCAGCTGCTCCACCGCGGGCTCCCTGGTCTCGAGAGATGGAGTGGCTGCAGGAAGCAGGAAGGGGTGGATCAGGGTAATCAGCTGGGTCACCCATAGCCCTCCTCCGCCACACAGCTGTCCTCACCTGCCTGACCCTCCTAACCTGGAGTCAACAGGGAGTTAGCAAGCAAATGCCAAGTGTCAAGTTCTGTCCTGCTTTGGGTGGAGACGAGTGCAAGGGCAGGCTGGCTGTGTCCCAGCACCACGGGGTGAACCATCTTTGCCTTTAATCAACCAGAAGCCCTCTGCCAAGTCCCAGGAACTGCCTCCTGGCCCGAGCTCTTGAAAAATGATACCGATGAGTCTATTTGCAGAGCAGGAACAGAGAGGCAGACTAGAGAACGGATTTGTGGACACAGCAAGGGGAGGCGGGGGGGACGAATTGAGACAGTAGCATTGACATAATACACTACCACGTATAAAATAGACAGCTAGTTGTTGTTTAATCGCTAAGTCGTGTCCGACTAGTTTGCAACCCCGGGGGAATGTAGCCTGCCAGGCTCCTCTGTCCATGGGATTTCCCAGGCAAGAATACTGGGAGTGGGTTGCTATTTCCTTCTCCAGGGGGTCTTCCATGACCCAGGGATCGAACCCATGTCTCCTTCATTGGCAGGCGGATTCCTTACCACTGAGCCATCAGACAAGCCCATGACAGCTAGTGGGAAGCTGGTATGTAACACAGGGAGCTCAGCTTGGTGCTCTGTGATGACCTGGAAGGGTGGGACTGGGGGGAGGTGAGGGGGAGGCTCAAGAGGGAGGGAATATATGTATACTTATGGCTAATCCACGTTGTTGTACAGCAGAAACCAACATAACAATTATCCTCCAATTAAAAATAAATTAAAAAAAAAGCGAACCAGGTTGCGTTGGGAATTGCTCACATGTATTTATTTCACAAGTTGGGGGGAACTTTCACCAGTAAGATGCCACCAAATGAGACACTGTGAACCCCAAACTGAGCAGGGACAGAGTTTGGTTCTGGGCCGGGCTTGTCCGGCATGAGGGAGACAGATGGGAACCGGCAGAAGGGCAGCCTTCCATCTGGGGCTGCACAGCGGGCAAAGCCCAGCCACGTCCTCCCGGCCAATGACCATGGCCACCCCCCTCCCCCACCTCCGGCAAGCTTCTTCGCATCCTTGACCTGATCCGGGTGGGCAATAAAGCGACAAGTCCAGGGCCACACCTCTACGTCTGTTCTACCATGCACTCAGACGCACACACCCGGACACACACACACACCATGCACGCACTAACGCGCCCCACCACGCACACACCTTCATACGCATGCACACGCGTCCATATATTAACTCTGATTTATAAGTGCACCCTAACCAGAGGGCAATCGGAAAAATAGGATTACTCTTCCGGGAGGACTCGGCTGCCTTCTCCCGTCAGCCAGCAGAGTGCGGGGAGACACGAGATGAGCACCCTCCAGGGTCCTGGGCCCCCGTGCCGTGCTGATGGCAGTCCTTAAGTTCCAGGTGGAGGCTGTTTGCCGCCCCCGCGGCGGCAGTTAACGGCGTGTCTGGGGGATGCTCCGTCCCTGGGCAGGCAGGGCAGAACAGCCCGTTCCAGCCGGGGCCCCTCACAGCCGAGGCCGGCCGTATGCTCTCTGGCTCCCTCTTGAGGACACAGGCGGAAGAGCTGGCACATAGGCACCTTGGTGCCCAGGTGACCGGGGAAGCATCCTCTCAGGTCATCTCAGGGGTGGGAGTCCAGCAAAGTCCAAGGCCACCGGCTGGAAGGTTTGGGGTGGTAATCTTGGGCTGTAAATGGGCATCTGGGCAGAGGCAACCTGGGGGAAACTGAGTCCCAGGGCCTCACTGCCTTCTTGGAGGAGGAGGAACTAGGACGTGGCCCAGCCCCCTCCCCTTTGTTGAAGGCTGGGGAGAAGCTGCTGTGAGATGAGAAAAAGGAGGGGCCCCTGCCAGTCCCGTCCTGACGGCGGGAGGGAAGATGACCAAGAGATGTGATGTGTTGCTCCTTGGTACCAGGTCCACATCGGGCTGTAGAAGACACGGCTTCTGGGTTCCCAGAGAAGGGTCAGGGGCCTTTTCCTGGGTGCATGAGCCTCGGGAAGCTGGATGCCTGATGAAGACGCAGAGTCTCCACCGGGGGCCCCGGGCTTCCCTGGAGACGCCCCACTGAGCAACCCCCCCCCGCCCCCCCCGCTGTCTCGCTGTTTCTCTCCCAGTGTGGCTGGTCCAGAGCAAGGCAGGCCCTGTCCCGGGGGCCCGGCTCCCCCCACTACTTGATGGAGTTCTTGATCGTCCACCTCTGCCCCGTGCAGCTGCGGAGCGTGAGGTCAATGCCTGCCAGGCCTCGGTTCTCCACCTCCAGGCAGCGCCCCGTGCCTCTGTTCATGATGGCGCCATTCTGGGAGGATGCGGGGGTGAGAGGAGGGGAGACAGACAGACAGAGAAGGAGACAGGGAGACAGCGATGGAGAGACAGAGACAGGACCAGAGAAAGACGGACAACAGAGACAGAGAGAGACAGAGACAGAGAAAGACGGACATCAGAGACAGAGAGAGACGGAGAAGAGAGAAGGACAGAGAGACAAAGAGAGATAGAGAGACAGATAGAGAGGGAGACAGAGAGACCACAATGGAGAGACAGAGACAGGACCAGAGAAAGACGGACATCAGAGATACACAGAGAGACAGAGAAAGACGGACAACAGAGACAGAGAGAGATGGAGAAGAGAGAAGGACAGACAGACGAGAGATAGACAGTCAGAGAGGGAGACAGACCACAATGGAGAGACAGACAGGACAAGAGACAGACAACAGAGACAGAGAGAGAAGGAGAAGAGAGAAGGACAGAGAGACAAAGAAAGAGAGACAGACAGAGAGGGAGACAGAGAGACCACAATGGAGAGACAGACAGGACCAGAGAAAGACGGACATCAGAGACAGAGAGAGACAGAGACAGAGAAAGACGGACATCAGAGACAGAGAGAGACGGAGATGAGAGAAGGACAGAGAGACAAAGAGAGATAGAGAGACAGAAAGAGAGGGAGACAGAGAGACCGCAATGGAGAGACAGAGACAGGACCAGAGAAAGATGGACATCAGAGACAGAGAGAGACAGAGACAGAGAAAGACGGACATCAGAGACAGAAACAGGGACAGAAGAACAGAGAGACAGACAGAGAGGTAGAGAGACAGAAATAGACAGAGAAAGATACAGAGGATGAGAGAGACAGAAAGAGGAGAGGGAGACAGAGCGATGGAGAGACAGAGACAGGACCACAGAAAGACAACAGAGACAGAGACAGAGAGACAGATAAGGACAGACAGAGAAAGAGAGAGACAGATGGACAGAGAAAGATACAGAGAATGACAGAGAGAAACAGAGATAGAAAGAGACACACACAGAGACAGGGAGAGCCAGAGACAGGGAAAGGAGGTGGGGAGTGGGTAGAGAGAAAGAGAGAATTACCATAGTGCCTGGCACTAAGAGGGAAAGGCTCCTGGGATCCCCCTGAACACGCTTTAAGTCTAGCGCCTGGCCTCAAGCTGGGAGACCTTGGGTTGCACTTTGTTGCTGCCCTTCCAGGGGAAGCCCGTGGCATCCTCACCTGCTCCGGGCTGCCTGCCCAGCCTGTCCGTGGAGGGCTCACCTGGATGAAGTTCCAGCGCTTGTACAGGCTGCTCTTGACCTTGTCGCAGTCCAGGAGCTGGGGAAGCCGACTCTTGGCATTGTCCACCAGGCAGCGGGTGTCAGGGAGGAGTGTGGTGGTCCCCAGGGCGCCCAAGTGCAGGAAGCCCTCCTTGGTGTAGCGAGCCAGCTGGGGAAAAAGCAGAGTGGCAGGGCCATGGGCGGTAGAGGTGAGACCACGAGGGGACATAGGTGCCCCACGACTGTCTGGGCTGCAGTCCCGGCCACCGTCTCAGGCCTGGCACTACTCCCCAGCCCGCCCCAACCCCACTCATAGGAGCGCCCTGCCCAGGAGGCCCTCGGCTTGCGAAGCCTGGACACAGATTCCCCGGGCCCCTCTCTGACTTCTTCCTAAGCATGTCCACGGCCAGTATTTCAGGAGTCTGGCCTTGTGTTCAACCACACGGGGAGCAGGAATAAATGAAAAAGCAGGACATTTGAATTCTAATGTTGGCTCTGCTCCCAGCTGGCTGGGCCGACCTGAACAAGTCACTTGACCTCTCTGAGCCTCCACTTCCTCCTCATTTGTTAACTGGGATCAATTAAATCTACCCTGCTGCAAAAGGGCCCAAAGAGGCAGCTCAGTGAAGAGGAAACAGGCATGTTAAAACGCATTCAACATGTTAGGTGTTAAATAAAAATCAAAACAATGAGACACCATATTTTTAAAAAAGAGATTATTTGTATTTTGTCAAGGTGAGCCTAAGATGGACTGGAGGGACGGTAAATGACTACCACCTTTCGAAAAGGAATTTCAAAATGTGAACTCTGCACTTTTAAAATGGTTCTCTCCTTTGATCCAATCAATCTACTTTTAAAAATCTTGGGAATTCCCTGGAAGTCCAGTGGTTAGGACTTGGTGCTTTCATTGATGAGGGCCCAGGTTCAATCCCTGGTCGGGGAACTAAGATCCTGTAACTGTGTGGCGCAGCCAAAAAAAAACCCAAACCCAAACAAACAAAAAAAAAACCTTCCAACTATCCCAAGAAAATAATTATAACTGTGAACAAAAGTTTATGTAGGGAGGGCGGGGGAGGAGGAGGACCTGGTTGAAGGCAGTCAAGAAGTACAAACTTCCACCTATGAGATACGTAAGTACTAGGGATGTAATGTCAGAGAAAGCGATGGCACCCCACTCCAGTACTCTTGCCTGGAAAATCCCATGGATGGAGGAGCCTGGTGGGCTGCAGTCCATGGGGTCTCGAAGAGTTGGACACGATTGAGCGACTTCACTTTCACTTTTCACTTTCATGCATTGGAGAAGGAAATGGCAACCCACTCCAGTATTCTTTCCTGGAGAATCCCAGGGACAGAGGAACCTGGTGGGCTGCCGTCTATGGGGTCACACAGAGTTGGACACGACTGAAGCAACTTAGTGGCAGCAGCAGCAGCAGGGATGTAATGTACACCATGATAAATATAATTAACACTGCCGTATATTACATATGAAAGTTAAAACAGTAAATCCTGAGTTCTCATCACAAGAAAAAAATTTTCTTTTTCTATTTCTTTAATTTTGTATCCATGTGAGTTGATGGGTTACTCTAATAATCATTTCAAGATGTAAGTCAAATCATTATGCTGTACACCTTAAACTTATACAGTGCTGTATGCCAGTTACATCAGTAAAGCTGGAAGAAGAAATTTACATACAAGGTATTTTGCATGCTCAGTCGTGTTTGACTGTTTGTGACCCCAAGGACTGTAGCAAGCTCCTCTGTCTATAGAATTTTCCAGGCAAGAATACTGGAATGGGTTGGTGTTTCCTACTCCAGGGGATTTACTGCAATGTTATTTCTAATGATGAAAAGGCAGAAATATCCTAAATGTGCAGTCCAGTGCTGGGCCTTGCCCTGTGCTCCATGTACTACAGCAAATGGTAGGTAGCATGGGGTGGATTGCCCAAGTGGCCACATCTTTCTGGGTGGCATGACTTTGCTGGAATTTCCATTAAGAAGTGGAGTCTCTCTCCTCATCCTGGAATACTGGTTGGCTTTGTGACTTGCCTTGCTTTGACCAACAGAAAGTAGCAGAAAGGAGGAGGTGTTTGTTCCTGGTATACAGCTTGCAAATTTCCACCCTCCTGGAACCCTACTACTACCATGGCAGTAAGCCCAGGCTGGCCTGCTAGAGGATGATAGACACGTGGTTCAACCAACCAGCCGGTCAACCATCAGATGAGTGAATGAGGTCATCATGGATCAGAAAGCGTTCAGCCAGTCTGCTAGCTGATGGAAGGAAGACACATGAGTGAATCCAACCCAAAGCATCTGAGCCTGGTCCAGATCACTGCTCACCTGATCTTTAGACTCAGAAGCACTCATACATGTATACTGTTTTATGCCACTAAGGTTTGGGGGTAGTTATTACACAGCAGTAGCTCTCTGATACACCGATAATGTCGCCTGTCAACCCTTTGCACAACTATTTGTGAGTCCATACTAGTTTGGTGTCTTGGCCCCTCTTGCCTGCTCATGTGATTTAAATCCCTGTATTCTAACTTTTGAACAAATACATTCACCCGTCTTTCACATTCCTTTGGGGGCAGGGACTGTGTCTAATTTATTTCATTCCTTCCTAGGAGACAATCACAGACCAAGGGCTCCCGACATGTTTGTGAATGAGCACATGACAAATGTGATGAACATCAACATTTCCAAAATGCAGCCACGGCTATTTCTTGAAACCCACAAACATGTCCTCTGTGTGCCCAGCCTAGGGACAGGCAGTGAAATACAGGATGAGGCTGTGTCCCCACTGAGGCGACTCCAGTGCAGGCTGGCGAGATGCAAACATAGCCTTCATTGTCTGTTCTCAGGATCCTGTGAGGGGCTGGAGCTGCAGTGATGATCATCAATAAACAAGAGATCCCTAATCCATTACAAAATAATATTACCAGCCAGCATGTGTTGGAGGCATCCTTGGCCCCAGAGAAGAAATAATGTAATTTCTACAACAACCTATGGGTTAGGTGCTACTGCCCTTCCTGTTTCAAAGAAGAGGAAACAAGCCTGAAGACATCCGGTCAACCTGGCTGGGCCCTGGCTTCTATCCTTGGGTTCCCAGAGACCCAATGGTTGGCAGCCCTGGCCCAGGAGCTGCGCAGTGGAGGGACCTCCTTTCAGATTGATCCTGGGCTTCTGAGATCCTGGGCATTTCTGGCCAGAAATGGAGCAGAAAAACAGCCCTGCCCGGGACACATGTGCCTTTTCTCCAGGGGATAAGATCCTCTGTAGGGGATTTCTCTTCTAGTGAAAACTGCTCAGAAACCCTCTGCTCTGATCCCCAAAGGGAGTCTTCCTGATCCCCTCAGAAACAAGTGACAGGGAGCTTATTAAATGCCCATGAGAGAGAGAGAGATGTGGTTAAAATGTGTTTTAAATCCAAATTAGTTTCAAATCAGAGTAATTGTTACAGGCAAAACGGTTAAAAAAAAAAAATCAGAAGCCCTCCCCCATCCCTCCTTCAACAACGTCTCTCTGAATGTATTCAAATTCACCAAATGCAAAGTGATGAATGACAGCAAGCTGCCGTTATGTTCAGGGGAAAGATATACACAGCTGCTTATTGAAATTATGAATCAATCTATTATCCAGCAGGCACACACGCAGCGCTAAGAACATTAATTAACTGAGCGTATCTGTGACCCAGATGTTTAAAGAGCGAAGCTAAATGCCACTGGGATTAGAAGCTCTCCTTTCTGAGGTCTTTCAGGCCATGAAGACAGGGAGACCCAGACTTCCGAGACCCGTAAAGGCCAGCCCCCAGCCCCCAGCTAGGTGGGCAGGGCAGGAGACGAGGGTACTGCAGGATTTCCGTTCTAGGGGAGGGCGGTTTCTCACACCAGGGAATGGATGCTTGGTTTGTTTCCACTTTGGGGCTATTCTAAATTACACCACTACAAACAGTCATGTATAAGTTTTGGTGTGAACATCAGTTCTCTTGGTTATACAGGTTTTCTCTCACCTTTTTTTTTTTTTTTTTTTCCCACTCTATATGTGGGATCTTGGTTCCCCGGGTTGGATCTTAGTTCCCCAACCAGGGATTGAACCCTCGCCCCCTGCATTGAAGTCTCAACCACGGGACCATCAGGGAAGTCCCCTCTTGTGTGTACAGCTGAGTCTTGAACAACACAGGTTTGAACTACGCAGGTCCACTTATACATGGATGTTTTCAAGAAATATGTATAATATGATTGATTGGTTCTGGAGGTTTGGAACCACAGGTAAGAAGGGCCAGCTTCTTACGCATTTCCTCCTAAGATCCCAGCTGACTGTGGGACCTGAACTGCTGAAGTAGGCTTGTGACAGGTCCTCTTCCCTCTAGCCCTTCCCCGTTTCCATCTGTCCTCCCCGATCCTGCACATTCAAATCCTACCATTCTCTGCCTCCACCTGCAGAGCCTCCCACTGCCCACAGATTTACGAATACACTTTCTCAACCATGATCTTTTGCTATAGGTTCCCCAACTCATCTTTTCAGTCTTAACTCTTGGTTTCTTGGCTTAGTCTGGCAGACGACTTGAAGATTCTCAAAAACACCCAACAGTCTTCCCTGTATAAAATATACACCGGACATCTCTGGGTGTTCAGTGGTTAAGAATCTGCCTGCCCATACAGGGGACACAGGTTCGATCCCTGGTCTGGGAAGATGCTGAACAGCATCTAAGTCCATGTGCCACAACTAAAGAGCCCACGCTCTAGAACCTGCGAGCTGCAACTCCTGAAGTCCGCTCACCTTAGAGGCCTTGCTTCCCATCAAGAGAAGCCTGTGCGCTGTAACTAGAGAAAGCCTGTGCAGAGCAAGGAAGACCTGCACAACCAAAAATGAATAAAATTATTTTTAAAAATTCTTATTTTGAAACCTAATCCCCCCAATTATACCTACTCCTACCCCATCTCCCTTCCTTCCACAAAGCTACTGCATCATGTGATGTATTTCAATTTATATACTTCTACATTCTATTAATGTGTCTTTCCCTGTTAGAGATTTTTGTCTTTGCTGTTGTTTCAGCACTGCAGCATTCTACTCATTGTTACATACTATAAGGACCAAGAAAAGTATCTCGCAAAAAGCAAATGCTCTATAAATGTCTTTTGAATTGAACAGGATTATTTTAGATTTGGCTGCTGGGCCCATGAGGAGAAATAAATGTCATTATCCACAACCCTAATGCATTAGGAAAAAAAAAACCCCTTTGAGCTCAAATACAATTAATTCTCATTTAGGAGAAAAAGGAATTTTCTATTTGAAATGATCGAAGAGGTGCATAAAACTATTAACCCACATTTAACAGCCTTGAGGGAAAACTAAAATATGCAGGTTATAGCCAAATAAACAAAAGCCAGCCAAATAATTGTGGATGACTTTGGAACACAGCAAAATCTATCGGATTGTCAATAAAAACATGGCTTGCAATTGCTTTCATATTAAGGGTCTCTCTCATCATTTCAAAATCAGGCCTAGTCAGGGTGGAAAACCATTGGTAAATGAAAAATGCAGTTTATCTAGCTTCTACCCAGGAGACAGAGAGATGGGTTCCATTGATTCAGAACTGCTCTGGGGTGAATTTATTTGTTTGTTGTGTGGCTGAAGCCATGAGAGTGGTTTCTGGGGACAATGAGTACACGTGTACATTTTTACAAACAAACAGACTTTCTTCATCACTGTCCAGGGCTTGCCAGAACTCAATTCAATACAGAAAAAAAAAATATTTTCAACTGTATCAGAGTGTATGCACGGTGGCAACCTAGGATCTGGGGTGGAGAAAAGGAGCAGGAGGAATCTTTAGGGGTGGCAGTGGAAATTCAGAGATACACACTACCATACGTAAAACAGATAGCCAGTGGGGATTTGCTGTATGACTCAGGGAACTCAAATTGGGGCTGTGTGACAATCTAGAGAAAAGGTGGGATGGAGTGGGAGGTGCAAAGGAGGCTCACGAGGGAGGGGACATACGTATACCTATGGCTGATCAAAGTTGATGTATGGCAGAAACCGACTCAATATTGTAATTGTCCTTCAATTAAAAATAAATTAAGAAAAAAAATGGAAATGCAACAGAAACTTTCTGTTTTAAGCAAGGGATTTCATAGGTGTGTACTCCTGCCAGAACTCAGCCAACTGTACACTTCAAGCAGATGCAATTTACTGTACCAACCTTATACTTCAACAAAGTGGACTGAAAAGTCTATCTGGGGATGTCCCTGGTGGTGGAGTGGGTAGGAATTCGCCTGCCAATGCAGGGGACATGGGTCCGATCCCTGGTCTGGGAAGATGCCACATGCTGTGGGGGCAATAAGCCGTGAAGCCTGGGCGCCCTACAGCCCGTGCCGTGCCACAAGAGAAGCCACGGCAATGAGAGGGCTGCACCCGCAACCAGAGTAGTCCCCGCTCACTGCAACTAGAGAAAGCTTGTATGCAGCGATGAAGACCCAGCACAACAACAACAACAGAATACATAAATAATCATTATTTTTAAAAAATCGATCTGGGAGCTTAAAGGCATGTTATAGAATTCAATATGTTTCCTGTAAAGAGGGTCAGATCCTAGTGGGGTGGTGGTCCCCAAGGCCTCTCTCCTCACCATTATGACTCATCATGCTGGATTTTTATTTTTGGCTCTGCTGGGTCTTCATTGCAGGCTTCTCTAGCTGTGCTGTGAGGGCTTAGCTGCTCCGCAGCATGTGGGATCTGAGTTCCCTGACCAGGGACAGCACCCACATCCCCTGCTCTGGAAGGCGGATTCTTAACCACTGGACCACTGGATCACTAGGGAAGGCCTGTTGTGCTGGATTAAAGCGCAGTATTTCCAGACAAAGCACTTGCTACTTGCAATGAATGCGGAGACACCTGCCTTTCTGGGGTCCAGCACTCTGGCTCCATCATCCACCAAATACGGAGCTGCACTAGGGTCTGTCCCAGGACCCCTACCCCGCTGTCCCCTGGGACACAACTGGAGCCCCATCGGCCTCTGCAGCTCTGCCCTCAGCACCGAGTTGGAATGTTCAGAACTGTCTGAACTGAACAATCAGGGAATGAGGCTACTTGAACAGTTGGCACTTGCTCTGCTGCGTGTCATGGTGCTAAGAACACAGAGCCCTTTTCTCCAGGTGTTTTCACCTTCCCCCTGTCATCCTTCAGAAGTAGCGATGCTGTTTCCTTACTAATTCAGTGATATGAGAACCACCTAAAATCAACATATTTCTTTGGGGGGAAGAAACGCTGAAAGCAAGCCTCAGAAATGATAATGGTTGTTTGAAGGTGGTAGAATTATAGATGATTTAAATTTGTCTTTTTCAAATTCACCAATTAGGTGTTGCACCTTTAGGAAACAAGAAAAAGATAAGGAGTGACTCACTTTGAACTGAACAGCTCTGGGTGAGGCAGGAAGGCTCAGCTGCTAATGTGGCCACCATCCTAGTGTTCTGAGCTCGTTATTCCAAGCCTAACAGTAACACAAAAACCTGCCTGGAACTTCCCTGGTGGAACAGTGGCTAATACTTGTGCTTTCAACGCAGGGGCCACAGGTTCGATCCCTGGTTGGGGAACTAGGATCCTGTGCATTGCAGCCAAAACCAAACAAAAACCTGCCTGGATCACTTTTGGTGTTTGGAGGAAGATCAATTCAACTTCTAAGGAGATGTAAAACTTTTAACCAAGAATCTCCACTGGAAAACAACTTAGGACTGTAACTCTGATTTTCTGGAAAGAAGAGCTCATCAACCCCTTCTGGCAAGAAAGGAAAAGTACAGGAATTCCTCCTTAACCTGGAGGCCCCCTTAAGCAAAACCAAATACCCGTGCCTTTAGTTCTGCAAGCCATCTAAGACGTCAAGCAGTTGTTCTCTGTATGTGGTCTGTGAGATCCACTTTTCAGGGGTGATTAGAAAGCGAGAACCAGGGATTGGAAATGGAAAAGCAAAACAGATGGTAGACAGAAAGGCTGGGGTCCCCCGCCAAGTCTCAGGGAGCAGAGGGGAAGAAACTCTGCTCTTCTCCCAGGTCTGCAGAGAGGGTGGGTGTGAGGGATGCTCACGAGTACTGGATGAAGGGACAGCCCAGGAGGCAAGAACTCAGAGCCCTGACATAAAAAACCCAGAAACGGTTTCAATATTTTGAGAGAAGATGAGTTAGAGGAACAGCAACAACAAAAAGAGAATCTGCAGCGAGGCGTCACGGATTCATAGAGTTGCACTGGAATGCAAGGGGAGGTTTCTGTTTTTCAATATTGCAGGTGTGTACATGCTCAGTTGTCTCAGTCATGTCCAACTCTTTGCAACTCCATGGACGGTAGCCCTCCAGGCTCCTCTGTTGGTGGGATTTTCTAGGCAAGAATACTGGAGTGGGTTGCTATTTCCTCCTCCAGGGGATCTTTCCAACCCAGGGATGGAACCCAAGTCTCCTGCATTGCAGGTGGATTCTTTGCCGCTGAGCCACCAAGGGAGCCAAAAATACTGCATAAGAGACAGGCAGTGGAAACACTGCAGCACAGAAGCTCCAGGGTGTCCCGCTCCAGGGTGTCCCTCGTATGGTCTCTCCTGCTTTCTGTGGTCTCTTTTGTGTGTGTGTAGGTTTCCCAGACATAAACAAATACCTGCCCTCGCTCCTCCGATGCTGGTTTCCCTCAAGAGCTAAGGTTTCCCTGCTTTGTAGTGGTTTCCAGGAATTGAGGGATCATAGGGTTTGTTTCTTACAGAAGGTGAGAGGTTTGCTCCAGAATCACGAGCCTGCTTGCTGGGGCAAAGCCACCTCACCCTGGGGTGCAAACTCCAACATGCTCTCCGAGGATCCGTCCCCTGTGCCCCACCACTTACACGGCTTTATCTGGAAGCGGAGGCTGCTGGGTGTCATTAACTTCAGCGTTTTCCAAGTGCCTTCCACACACTAAGCCCCGTCACTCCATGGGGGCACTAGTGCCTTATTGGCAAAATGCATCATCGTGACAAGGTGTTTGAATGATGGATCGCTTAAACGATGAAGCCATCAAAGAGGAAGCCCAAGATCAGATTACATCTAATTACGGGATAAAGGAATTCTCATCTATCACTCTGCTGATGAATTAGCTGGGGGAGGGAATGTGTGCTTCTCAGCAAAGAGGGGAGAGGAAGACTAAACGTCCTGACAGACGGACAAACAGGGGAGACCTGTGACACCCTCCCTGGAACTCACTGGGGAGTTCCTAAACAGAGCTGACTTCTCTCAGTTCCTCTCCAAGGGGTATATCTCATCTCCGGAAGGCCCCATTAGAGCTTGGAGCTCTTTCAAAGAGTGCTGTGTGGAGTCCCCAGGGATCCTGCACTCGGAACTCTTGCTGGCCATGCCCTGTCCACGGCGTGGCTGCTGGGCGCTGTGGTCCTCAGCTCAGGGATGAGGAGACCGCACTGGAATTGGTGAGGCTGTAAGGATGGTGCACGGGAACACTCCCAGTGAAGTTGATCCTCAGCTTGGAGGTGGAAAAAAGCATTTGGAGGCAGAGGGAGGGACAAACGAGGAGGGGCTTCGGGGGAGTGTTGGGACGGTGCAGAACTGCTCTCTCTCTTTTTTTTTTTTTTATGGTGTTTTTTTTTTTAATTTTATTTTATTTTTAAACTTCACAAAATTGTATTAGTTTTGCCAAATATCAAAATGAATCCGCCACAGGTATACATGTGGGTTACTTGACCATATGCTTTGTCAACAACTTGCAAAACTGGGACTTCCCTAGCTGTCCAGTGGCTAAGACTTTGCCTTCCTATGCAGAGGGGGTGGGTTTGATCCTTGGTTGGGGAGCTAAGATCCCATGTATCTTATGACCAAAAACCCAAAACTTAAAACAGAAGCAATACGGTAACAAATTCAATAAAGACTTTAAAAATGACCCACATAAAAAAAATGCTTAAGACTGTTCTCTCCTGTGGCTCTCAAGGAAGCACAGTGGGGCAGTGCAAAAAGTCCTGTGAAATACTAAAAAGTATTGAAAATAAAACTTTAAAAGAAACTTGCAAAGCTACATTATAAAAACAATGAATTAACCTTAAAATTAACCTTAAAAGTGAAAACAACATTACATAAAAACTGAAATAGCATTATAAATTGAAAGAAAAAACCAGGCTGGTATACTAGGCATAGGGCTTTCCATGTGGCGCCAGTAATAAAGAACCTGCCTGCCAAGGCAGGAGACACAAGAGATGTGGGTTTGACCCTTGGTGGAGAAGATCACCTGGAGTTGAAAATGGCAACCCACTCCAGCATTCTCGCCTGGAAAATTCCATGGACAGAGGAGCTTGGCCATGGGGTCATGAAGAGTCAGCCACAACTGAACATAAGCACACACTAGGCATTAATCTATGTTATGTGGGCAAACAGGGACATGGGATCGCTACCTTATAGCCTCGCCCATAACGGATGCCCAGTAAATGGTGTTGATGGAAAAAGAAAGCATCTGGAGATGCCTGTGAATATGCAGATTCCCAGGGTCCACCTTCAGCAGGTCTGAGGTTGGACTCAGGGATCAGCATTTGTAATGAGTTCCTGGTGGCTCCCTGTGGACCATGGCTGAGATGCTGGGTGGGGAGTCCCGCCCTTCATCCTGGCTCTCAATACTCTGTCCCTGTTGGCTGCCCTGGGGCTTCCTGTTGGCGCTAGTGGTAAAGAATCCACCTGTCAATTCAGGAAATGCAATAGATGCAGGTTTGACCCCTGGGTTGGGAAGATCCCCTGGAGAAGGAAATGGCTATCCACTCCAGTGTTCTTGCCTGAAAAATCCCATGGACACAGGAGCCTGGTGGGCTACAGTTCCCGGGGTTGCAAACAGTCAGACACGACTGAGTGCACACACACTGATGTTTCCCGGAACACGCCATATCCCACCCCTACCCCCGCCTCTACACCTCTGCTCTTACAGTACACTCGCCTGGCACTGCCTCCACGCTTGCTTCAAGTCTTCCTTCTATGTCTTGCTGTGAACTAGAGGATATTGGGGGCTCAGGGACATGAGCTAGGTCTCCTCCCATGAATCACATGGTATAGCCCAGCATTGAAGGCCAGAGGTCACGGGATGGTTTGAAAAGTGGCCTGGCACAGCCTGAATCTCAATTTTCAAAGGGAGTTCGGGGGAGGGTGGTCACTACCTGCCTGACAGGTACAGGATTAAATGCTGCCCAAACCAGAAATGGGTTTATCATCAACATTTTGTTCCCTGTCTCAAGCCAGCCATGGCACTGAGCTGGCGTGGACTACATCATAGGGACCTCGGGCAGCAGCTCGGACAGAAGGACTTGAGAGGAGCCTCAGAGCCATTGGAGGGGAATTGAAAGAACGATGCCCCGGGCCCAGTGCTGCCCACGCTGTGCTCTCTTCTTGATCTTTGCCTTCCAGAATGGGGAAGGTTGACAGGTTGACCAGGTAGACTGGAAGAGAGAGCAAGAAGGGGCTGGCAGAGGAGGACAATCCCACAGCTGATATCCTGGCAGGAAGACCTTGGCTGTTCCAGTGAAGTCACCCCGCCACCCCCCACCCCACGCCAGACCTGGGCCCAAGATGGCAAAAGCTGGGGGAGGGGAGCCCTGGGCCTCCTTAGAGAAGACCTCCCCCTCTAAATAGGATCAAGCTGACACCAAAGGCTGCTACTGTGCCCTTGACATCTATTTTTTCTATGCTTGTGATATAAAGTTTATTTAAAGATAAAAGACAGTTTAAAGAAAAATACCTTTAAACAAAACACTGGCTCAGAATAGACACCGATATTTGTCTGATGCAAAGTAGTAATCAGACCAGAGCAAGGCTGGTCACTAGCTCGTGATTGAGCAGGCTCTTCTGAGAGGCCGGGAACCATTTCCATCTTGTTGACAAACACATGTTGAAGACAGGAAATTACCCTCCTCAGTGCCTATTTTATCTCTGTTTAATTGCTGTCTGATAATAAATTACAACACAGAGTCCATTAATTAAGCTAACAGTGTCTGTGGAACACGCCAAGTTACAGGAGCTTTGATTCAGTTTGCCCACAACACTTTACAAGGTGGTTTAAAAGCATGTGAGGACACGTGACCGGTGGGGACGCACTCGGAGCCTAGGGCGAGCGGGTTTGGGAAGGAATAGGAGGAAAGCTTGATGAGCGAGGGTAGAGGCAGCCTGGCAGGTGGAGAGCAAGCAGTACCAAGGCTGCACTCCAATTCAGGACATGTGGTAGAACAGAAAATGAAAAAAAGAGATTAGATTTGCTTTCGCAAAACCAGCTGATGGAAAACAACCATGGCGCATGCGTACAGGTGCTCCTCCCAGAATTGGGGGGTTAAGGACAAGCCTGATTTGGTTTGCTGTCCCATCATCAACTAAGTGGCAGGAGCATCCATTTGGAAACGTTTGCGAATGCAGGAGGGGTGGGAAAAAGATGAATTCTAGATATTTTCTGCACTGGGCTATGAAGGCCACCAAGCTCCCAGCAGGAGAGGAGAACTTGGTGACCAGCTCCTCTCTGGGCAGGGAGCAGGCAGGAGATTATCTTGAATTCAGTGGACTGGATTTGGATTTAAAGTGCCTGGGTTCTGGTCGGCTTTGCTCACAGGCATCTTCATGCCTCAGTTTCTCCACGCTGCCTGTTTGTCTCCTAGAGTGACCACAAGGAGCAAAGGGCTCAGGATTCAATCTGCCTGGAATGACTTTCAGAGGACCAGTCACACAATGAAGGGAGCCGGGGTCTGGATCATGAGAACTACCTGTGGCGACAGCAGAGGAAATACGGCTCGTCTGTTTCCAGATGCCAGCTTAACACGAAAGCACAAGTGTCCAGAGCAGATGAACCCACGAGCCATGAACGCACGTGAGAGGACGTGTGCGTGCCTGACGCACGTGACTTGCAGCTGAACGTGTGTGTTCAGAGAGCACGAGAGAGACGAAGGGAGCTTACGGGGCACTGTGTCCACTGTCTTCCTTTCACAGACGAACAAAAGGAGAATATGAGTCTGGCTTAGAACCAACCATCTCATGTGCCTCTGAAATTGAATATGTCTTCCCAGTTCGTGGCGTGCCTTTTATTACTACTGGTTAACATAAACGTGTGTTACATTTTTATGCATGTCAAGTCTAATGATGTCTTTGGATCTGTTTTCTCCCAGTTCTAGAGGACCTGCTAAGCTCTCCTGGTGCACACGTCCATGCACACACGCATGCGCACGCACACCATGGGCTAACACAAAGCTGTCAAAGGAAATTCATTTACCAAGTTCTACTTTTACTGTGTTGGTTGATTGTTTTGCCCTCTTTGGTTATCTCTGCTATCTCCTGAGAGACCAGAACACACATGTATTCTTTAAAATGTTACTGCCAGCACATCACTCCTTCCCAGTCAGTGTTCGGCACCTGTACCACTTCTTGCAGACAGGGCCATACTCACCACCAAACTGATGATAGTGGCTAAGACTCCACACTCCCAGTGCAGGGGGCCTGGGTTCAATCCCTGGTCAGGGAACTAGAGCCCACATACCACAGCTACAGATCCTGTGTGAGGCAAATAAGACCCAGTGCAACCGAATAGATAAATAAACATTGAAGAAAAGCTTACGATGGCCTTTCGGAACAGACACACCAATCAGGTTCTCATAAGGGAAGCGGCTAACGCTTTCTTTGATGTTGTAAGCAGGCTTGCTTGGTTATCAGTAAACATAGGTACACATGACATCTATTTGCCTATTAGCAAATGACACCAAAATGTAAGCACAGTTTCCTTTCAGTAGGAAATGTGCCCCTTTATCCTCTTAATATCTGTGCTGATGCAGCCACCTGTGAATCTTCTCCTTCGTTCCTGTAGAGAAATCACCAGAAAGCCCCTCGCCTGCTCAGAACAGTCAATAGCTACCAAAGGAGAGGACAAAAGAAGTTTCCAGAAGTCCTATGAATCCCCAGTAGGTACAGTGAACTTACTCCCTTCCTGGTCAGAGACAGGGCTCCTACCTGGGGTCCCCAGCCGTGGCACGGGTACAGTATTGCCGTGTGGTTCTCCATTGGCCCCTGGTCCAAGCAGACGTCTTTTGCCTTGTTGTTGCGAAGCTGCGGGAACAGGCCAAACAGGACCTGTCAGATCTCGTCTGGTGGAGTGACTGCTCCCCACCCACCACTCCATCTCGACTTGGTTCTGACTTCCAGATGCCAGGAGACCTCCCCTCCACACCCTCACCCTCAAGTAAGGACCAAAGCTTGAATCTTGGAGGAGATCATTTAGCAAGAAAGACAGTCCTCCAGTGGGTGGTGTGGGCACTGATCCTCTGCCTGTGACCACGTACCCCACCAAGCACGAAATCCCTCATTCTCAGCATGTGTGACATGTTAGCAAACATTATGGTGTTAATTTTGCAATACGTAAAGGTATCAAGTTAACAAGTTGTACCATTTAAAGTGAAGTTGCTCAGTCGTGTCCGATTCTTTGCGACTTCATGGACTGTAGCCTACCAGGCTCCTCCGTCTATGGGATTTTCCAGGCAAGAGTACCGGAGTGAGTTGCCATTTCCCTCTCCAGGGATCTTCCCAACCCAGGGATTGAATCTGGGTCTCCTGCATTGCAGGCAGACACTTTACCATCTGAACCAGACTTCCCTGTAGCTCAAACGGTAAAGAATCTGCTTCCCTTGTGGCTTCGTGTTTCACCTGGTAAAGAATACGCCTGCAACGCTGGAGACCTGGGTTCGATCCCTGGGTTGGGAAGATCCCCTGGAGAAGGGACAGGCTACCCACTCCAGTATTCTGGCCTGCAGAATTCCATGGACAGAGAAGCCTGGCAGGCTACAGTTCGTGGGGTCGCACAGAGTCAGACTGGACTAAGCGACTAACACACACAGGGCCCAAGGGCTGTGAAAACGTAAGTCTCCCAGTGGCTGGTTCATCTTGCACCTCCCGCCAGATTCACTCAAGATGGCAACCTGGCGCAATCTGAGGTGGTTGCAGCTGTTACTGTGGAGATTATACCACTTAAACTTATACAATATTAGCTTCCCTGGTGGTTCAGACAGTAGAGAATCTGCCTGCAATGGGGAGGCCCGACTTGAATCCCTGGGTGGGGAAGATCCCCTGGAGAAGGGAATGGCAACCCACTCCAGTACTCTTGCCTGGAGAATCCCATGGACAGAGGAGCCTGGTGGGCTACAGTTCATGGGGTCACAAAGAGTAAGGACACAACTGAGCGATTAACACTTTCATATGTCAATTATAGGTCAATAAAGCTGGAGAGAGAGAGAGAGCGAGAGAGTGAGAGAGAGAGATAAAGAACAAGAACACCAGCTTGGGGGAAAAAAATCAGTACAGGAGCATTTTTTTGTAGCCTACTGGTTTCAAGCCAGAGGAAAGGCAACTTCTGATAGCTGAATATCACCCCTTTTCTCCTGGAACCAATTCCTTGTCTTAAATACTTATGTTTGAAATACCTAGGATGGATTCTCTTTTTCTTTCTTTTTGAAGAGAAGCATTCTTTTAAACCCAAGATTCCAAAAGTCCATAAAGAAGGGTATAGAGAGAAGTGATGAATCAGACATTCCGAAGACGGTCCAAAGCAAGCAATCTTTAAAGAATGACAAATAGCTTAGGAGACCACAGCTCAGCACCACAGCTTTAGTTCCTTTACATTAATAGATGCTTTAAGAAGTGCCTGTTGCCAGTGCTTTCAGTGGTGCAAAGGTTAATTATATGGAAAAACCCAGACAACTTCTGAGTACAAAAGTAACTCAGAAGAGTTAGATTTTTGAAAGTGATGAAATTGTAGCAATACTTTTACCCAGGCATTTTGCTTGTATTCTTCTCTTTTTTTGTATACAGAAGAGCAATATGGAAGAAATGTCTAATGAAGTCTAACAAAGTTTACAAAATAAGTAAAAATTAGAGGTGATAAAATTAATAAAAAAATATTGTTTGGAGGACTGACAAAAGATATCCTATTTTTATAAATTTACACTGAATGGTAAGTTGGAAGGCTTCATGTTTAGCAATTATTTCCCTTTTTGAGAATTATTGGTTTATTCCCCCATTGAGATCTCAAGTGGTTTTATTACAGATTTGTAAGAGCTCTTTACATATTAAGAATATTAATGTTTTATGGCATATGTGTTCCATATAATGATATCACAATGCTAGTCTTTTAAATTTTTCCCTGATGTTTATGCAAACATATCTATTGTGCAGTAACTTAATAAATGTTTCCTGAAGCTGGTAAGGGTTTGGTATTGTGCTAAATTTAACAATCACAAAGACTGAAAAAACCAAAAGAGTACCTGCTCTGAAGGATGGGCTGAAGAGAGAGACAGACACAGGAAGAGCTAGTACAATAACTGAATTATGCCAGGGCAGCGAAGAGATGCCCTCACCCCATCTGAGGCTTCAGAGACTAAAGGGAGGCGACTCCTGAGCTAAATGTTAAAAAGGATTAAGTGAAAGAGATGCTAATGATGTTCTATTTTTCACTCAGAGGATGTCTACATGGATTTTTACTTTATATTATTATGCTGCACATGTTGGGTTTATGTATATTTTATGTGTGCTGTATTTCATATAAATAATGCTTAAAAAAAAAGATGAGCAAAAGTGAACTAGGGAGCAGAGGTTTTTCCATATGAGCCACGCACAGAATTTTGAGCAAGAGTTGGTGGCTTAATGTTTCTGTACATATCGAAGCGCTTGTGCATTGGGAAGGCAATATCTTACATGTGTGAGTCAGGACATAACGTATTTGTATATCTTTCTTTTTACTTTTTTTTCTTTTTATTGAAGTATGTCGTTCAGTCTCTAAGTTGTGTCCAACTCTTTGCAACCCCATGAATTGCAGCACACCAGACTCCCCTGTCTTTTATTATCTCCCAGAGTTTGCTCGAACTCATGTCTATTGAGTCAGTGATGCCATCCAACCACCTCATCCTCTGTTGCCCCCTTCTCCTCTTGCCCTCAGTGTTTCCCAGCATCAGGGTCTTTTCCAATGAGCTGGCTCTTCGCATCAGGTGGCCAAAGTATTGGAGCATCAGCTTTTACTGAAATACGCGTGCAAGCTCAGTCACTTCAGTCATTTCCGATTCTTTGGGATCCCATGGACTGTAGCCCACCAGGCTCCTCTGCCCATGGAATTCTCCAGGCAAGAATACTAGGGTGGTTTTCCATTTCCTTCTCCAGGGGATCTTTCTGAACTATGGATCGAACCCACGTCTCTTAAGTCTCCTGCATTGGCAGGCAGGTTCTTTACCACTAGCACCAACTGGGAAGCTTTACTGAAGTATAGTTAATTTAAAATGTCATTTTAGAGTCCATGTTTCCAATGCAGAGGGCAATGGTGCCTTCCCTGGTAAGTTCCCTGGTAAGGGAACTAAGATCCCGCATGCCACGGGGCACTGCCAAAAAAAATTTTAAAAAATCTTTAAATTAGAATCTTTTTTTAAAAATAGAAGTTACCAAAATGTGACTAAGAACAGGATATATACAGTTTACAGGACTAGAAAGCTTTTTAAAAAGCCTCCAAACAAGCGAGTTAAAAACTGAGGAAAGAGACTGGAGCATCAAAACCAGAAATATTCAGAGGCCTATGGAAAAACACTCAAACAGAATTGTACATGAAGAACAAAAGGTAGAAAGTACACACGGAGTAGGTGGTCAGGCAGGGTGTAGTGAAAAGAACCCACAGGAGTGTTAAATCAGAGTTGTCTAAATAATGCTAGATTTTGTTATCAGACTGAATTTGAATCAGTTTGATTTCTTCCACTTAATACTGTCGTCTATCTGAATTATATTTCAGTAAATGGTGGGCTCAGCAAGCACAGAAGGAGTAACAGAGGCCAGTGCCCTGACATGTTAACACTGATCATAGCTGGGAATTGGGATTTGAGATAAGTTTTGTTTTTATCTTTATATTTCCTATATACTGTATGTATTGAATTTATTATTTTAAAAAGATAGGAAAATTTGCAAAAACAAAAGATTTCCCTCCTCCAAAAATCATCTCTATGTTACCTCATTGGAAAAGACTCTGATGCTGGGAGGGATTGGGGGCAGGAGGAGAAGGGGAAGACAGAGGATGAGATGGCTGGATGGCATCACTGACTTGATGGACATGAGTCTGAGTGAACTCCGGGAGTTGGTGAGGGACAGGGAGGCCTGGCGTGCTGCGATTCATGGGGTCACAAAGAGTCGGACACAACTGAGCGACTGATTTGATCTGATCTGATGTTACCTCTAAGGCCATTCCAACCTTCAGCCCCAGAGATGTCATGTACACTCTGCTTCATGTGAAATGTGCAGTGTGCAGCCTGTGGAACGGTGCCCTAGCCTCCTAGCATTTTATCATTTTTATTGTTTCTCTTTTTGTAACTATTTTTCTTCTAATCATAAAATTATCATATAAAGATTAGTGATAATTGAGAAAATGTGAGAAAATGCCACATTAAAAACTGCCTGTCCCCTATGTAGAAGTTTCCCCTCCCATACTCTTGTCTTACTTTGTTGATGTGGCTTAGTCTGTAAGTCATGTCCAACTCTTTTGTGACCCCATGGACTGCAGCCCACCAGGCTCCTCTGTTCATGGGATTTCCCAGGCAAGAATACTGGAATGGGTTGCCATTTCATTCTCTGGAGGATCTTTCTGGGCCAGGGATTGAACCCATGTCTTCTGCATTGCAGGTGGATTCTTTACTACTAATCTAAAATAGTGGCTAATCTAATTTCATAATCCTGACTTTTTTCTCTTAAGGCTTGTATTATCAATATTTTTCTTGCATCAAACTTCTGTATACATCTTCTGAAATGCTGCAAAATATTGCAAACTACAATTTAACTAACCTTCAAGTTAAATTCAAATTTTCGATTGAGGAAAAAAAATCCCTGAGATGAACAATGTTACTTGCAAATCTTTGTCCTCATTTCAGATTATTTGCTCAGGATAAGAATGGAGAGGAAGTATGACTATCATTAAGCCTTTTGATACATGTGGTTCAAATTGCTTTTTAAAAAGCTTGTTTCAATTTGCACTCTCATTAGAGGATCTGTGGTTTTCATATTATCAAGACCTGGCTGGCAAAGCACCAACAGATATTCCAAAAATGAATCTTTGTTCTTTTGGTGTAAGACAAAAAGCTGCCGCTGCTGCTGCTAAGTTGCTTCAGTTGTGTCTGACTCTGTGTGACCCCATAGATGGCAGCCCACCAGGTTCCCCTGTCCCTGGGATTCTCCAGGCAAGAACACTGGAGTGGGTTGCCATTTCCTTCTCCAATGCATGAAAATGAAAAGTGAAAGTGAAGTCGCTCAGTCCTGTCCAACTCCTAGTGACCCCATGGACTGCAGCCTACCAGGCTCCTCTGTCCATGGGATTTTCCAGGCAAGAGCACTAGAGTGGGGTGCCATCGCCTTCTCCGAAGACAAAAAACTACCTCAGTGTATTTTATGTTATTTTTCACTCCAGTGTATTTAAAATTTTTTTTAATTTCTTTGACTATGAAATAAATATTAAAATTTCACCCACTTGTATTTTCTCTTGTACTTTGTCTCTCTTTCTTTGGGGCTGTTTTCTCATTTAAATAAAAAATTTCATTTAAAATCTATTTGCAGAGTTCATTATACATTAATGATATTATCCATTCATCTATCGTATTTATGATATACAGATTTCCACCTTGGCATATTATTTCTCCATTCAGTTGATATATAGGTTATTTTAATATTTATGAGCCCATATCAAATGTCATTTTCCTTTGCATCTTCTTTCATAGCTTTCACTCTTAGAAAGCCCTTCCCCTTTAAGAGTTCAGATTCATATCTATTTCTGGATGGTTCCATTATGGTTTCTTTTCTTTCATTTAATGCTTATAGTCCATCTGAAATATACTTTGGGATTTGCTTTAAGATTCTAAATTGTTCTCTTTTCCAAAGAGCTGGGTGATTTACCCAACTGTCTTATGAATAATCCTTTCACCGCCCACTGTTTTTCCATGTGATCTTTATGTTTGATCTTTGAGAACCAAAACCAAAAAGAAACATGTTTTTATTTTAAGGAAAACAAGGCAGTGTGTACCTATTAATAGCTAGTAGAACGTGCCAGGTATTGTTCTAAGAAGTCTGTATACGGAGTCTTGTTTTTCATCTTCCCAACAACCCCAACCCAACAACCAGTAGGTACTTTCACACCCTCATTTTACAGATGAGGGCACAGATGCTAAAAGGAGCCACTCGGGCTTGAATCCAGCAGGCTGGCTGTAGAATCTTCGTGTGTCCCCAACCACTACATTTGTGGGCATGCATGCTCAGTTGCTCAGACTTATCCATCTCTTTACGACCCCATGGACTGTAGCTGACCAGACTCCTCTGTCCATGGGATTCTCCAGGAAAGAATACTGGAGTGGGTAGCCGTTTCCTCCTCCAGGGAGCTTCCGGACCCAGGGATCAAGCCCACGTCTCTTGCAGCTCCTGCAGCGGTAGGTGAGCTCTTTACCACTGAGCCATCTGGGAAGCCCCATTAGAAGCAAGCTCCGCATCCAGATTCCAGCTCGGAAGGGACACTTTGCCTGCACTTTGATGATTTAACCTGGGGCTGACTTAATTCCTCCAGAAGGTTTCTCCCATAAAATAGAAAAATGCACAACTGTAGAAAAAGGAAATGCTCTAAGCCCATGAGGGTTTTCTCAGCCTAGGACTTCCAGGGAGCCCTGGGAAGAAACCCAACTGCAGAGCTAGTGGGGCATCTCTGTTGGGTTCAGAGCACCTGGCTCCCTGAGCTCTGACCAGAGTCTGTGTCACCGACCCCTCATCCAAAAACACAGGGATACAGGGCAGATGCCCAGGGCTTACCTACATGCACGCTGTCAGCAGTGCTGCTTACAATAGCAAGCAAAACAAAACAGAAATGTCTATGTTTTCAAGCAAAACACAGCCATACACAAAAGGTACCATCTTATACAGCCATTGATAAGGTTGCATAAAAAGGCTTAACCACACAGGAAAATACTGTCTCATTAGTAACATTTCAAATTATGAGGCACTGTGGACAGCCTGGTTTTAGTTTAAAACATATATACTTTTTAATACCATCTTATACAGCCATTAATAATGTTGTATAAAAGTGCTTAAGGACACAGGAAAATATTCTCTATTATTAGTAACATTTCAAATTATAAGGCATTGTGGACAGCCTGGTTTTAGTTTAAAACACACACACACACATATATATATATATATATATATATATATATATATATATAAAATGTATATATATTTATACCATCTTATGCAGCCATTGGAGTTTCAGCTTTAGCATCAGTCCTTCCAATGAACACCCAGGACTGATCTCCTTTAGAATGGACTGGTTGGATCTCCTTGCAGTCCAAGGGTTGGCCACCTCATGCGAAGAGTTAACTCATTGGAAAAGACTCTGATGCTGGGAGGGATTGGGGGCAGGAGGAGAAGGGGACGACAGAGGATGAGATGGCTGGATGGCATCACTGACTGGATGGACACGAGTTTGAGTGAACTCCGGGAGTTGGTGATGGACAGGGAGGCCTGACGTGCTGCGATTCATGGGGTTGCAAAGAGTCGGACACGACTGAGTGACTGAACTGAACTGAACTGAACTGAACACAGCGATTAATAATTTTGGAGAAAAATGCTTAAGGACACAGGAAAATGTTCTCTATTATTAGTAACATTTCAAATTATAAGGCATTGTGGACAGTCTGGTTTTAGTTTAAAAATATATATATATATATATACATATACCAATACCAGTAGATGTGTATATAAAAAGTATTTGTATAAACCTGGCAGGCTACAGTCCATGGGGTTGCAAAGAGTTGGACACAACTGAGCACACATGCACGCACACACACACACACACACACACACACACACATATAAAACTAAATATTTTTAGGAAAAAGAAATATATACACACATGCAACAAATCAGACCATACATCCAAATGTACACATTATCTTTGGGATTAGAACGCTTAAGTCTAATCCTGGCTTCATGATTTATAAGCTATGAGACTTTAGATAATTTAATGTCTCTAAGTCTCAGTGTTCTTGATAAGATGGAAATAACACTGCTACCTGATAAAGTGAGGATGATTGAACTCAAATGCGAAAACACTTAGAACAGTACCGGCACATTTTAAGTGTGCGCTGCTATTATTGCTATTTTCAAAATGCAGATTTATGGCATTTGTACTATGAGAAAGGTCAATCTGTTTTAATGTTCAGAAAAGTGACACTGTCTCAGCCTAGAAAATCTGAGAAGAGCATCTGTATCCTTTCTTTGGCAGCAAGGGACCCCAGTGCACAAGCAGTGGGCCCTGGACAGACAGGTCTAGTCTCTGTCTCTCTTTACACCCAACTTGCCGCTCAGCGTCTCAGTACAGGCCCCAGGGTACCTCACAACGCCCTAGCCAGAATTTATGGTCCACTCCACACCACAGGCCAAATGATGGCCCACGTCCCCATCGTGACATGTATTACACGTGTCTCGCCAACAGTTGGTGGGGCTTCCCTGGTGGCTCAGTGGTAAAGAATCTGCCTGCAATGCAGGAGACAAAGAGACGAGGGTTCGATCCCTGGGCTGGGAAGATCCCCTGAAGAAGGAAATGGCAACTCACTCCAATATTTTTGCCTGGGGAATTCCATGGACAGAGGATCCTGGAGGGCTACAGTCCGGGGGGGATCGCAAACAGTCGGATGTGACTGAGCACACACGCATAATTCACAATTCATTCATACCAGCTGATGAGAGCCTTGCTGTGAAGGCCCCACCTTTAAAAAAACTAATCACTTAATGAATGAGTGAATGACTTTGTCATTCACCCCCAGCCAAGTGATCCACAGCCCCCTGCACAGCCATCCAAGTCGAGAACAAGTGTGGTTTTCATTACCTCCCCGTAGGCGACGGTGTTATTGTATCTTCGCATTTCTGGGTAGACGTGGTCCAGATACCACTGGAAATTCTTACATTTTAAACTTTTCCTTAAGGCTCTTCTTTCGGAGACATCGCCAATGTCAATTCCTGGATTCTGAAAGTAAGCAAAGGGTTTAGTGATTGGGAGGCTCTGGCAGAGCAGAGGACAGGCAGCGTCACCTTCAGGGAAACCATCAGAGAGAAATCCAAAGCCCATACGTGATCCTTTAGCCCTGAGCTAGCCAGTACTGTCCCCCCGGGCACAGTATGCAGCCCCCCAAGTCTGCCTTCCTCATCACCATGAAAGGGATCCCGCAACACATTGATACTGACAACCTGCCTTCCCAGCTCCATCTCTGCCATTTCTTTAGTGACTCTCAGACCCAATTATTCCAGGAATTATTTGATTAAGATGAGAAAAGAAATGCCTATAACCACCTCCTGCCTTTCTTTTTTGTACATGGGTAATTCCCCTTCCTCCCTTTGCAGGCTCTTTGTGAAGTTCATTATATGCAGATGTGAAAATAATTTTCCATTGCAAAGCTACTGTAATGATGTTCTAATGAATAATTCACTCTGCTTTTACAGAAATGAACCTGTAATGGGCTGCTGTGTGCTGACAGGGGAAAATAAAGTAGCTGAAATACGACTCCAGAGTCAGCCACAAGACGGCTCTGACCCGGTAGAGACAGGATACCCTCCTCACTATGACGGGCAGCCAAGCAGCATTTTAGAGCAAGAGGAGAAGAGTTTAAATGATTTCATTAAGATTTCTTCTTCGGCAGCCAAACAGGGATTTTTAAAAGAAAAGTCCCTTTAAATGTCAAACTTATTAACATTCAAAGGCAAACCTGGGCAGTGATATTTTAACTCTTTATTTTAATATACTTGGCAAGATTAGTGAGGACGGTCATTTGTGAAAAGCCAGGTAGGGAACACTGGCATGAGGGACCTGAGGTGGTTTGTAATGATGGAGAAAGCATTGGGAGACCTGCCTTGAGTTCTTCTGACCCAAAGTCACATCCCCATCCTAGGTCACTGCTCTCATCTCAAACAAGAAAAAAGACAACACTTGTTCCATCGATGGCACAGGGCTGTGGGCAGAGCTGAACAAAGATGCCACTTCACATCCCTGGCCTGTCATGTGCTGGCTGTAGGACCTTAAGCAAGTCAATTTAACTTGCCAGAGTTGCGGCTTACCCATCTGTAAAATGGACATCATAATAGGTTCACATCAAACTAGCAGTTACTGAACACAGCATTTGTTATGCTCTGTTTTAAGTCTCATTTTTATCCTCCCAGGAGCCCTATGAGATCAGGGTTAACAATCTTGACTCTGCAGATGAGGACATCAGGGCAGGGAGTTCCTCTGTCATGAGGTTGTTATGAGAGGTCAATGAGATATTGCAAACAAAAACCTTAGCGAGTGCCTGGGACAGTATAAGGGGCTCACCAAAAGTTGCTATTTTACACAATAATGTGGAAAATCACTTCTAGTTTAACGGCTATAAAGTGCTATGTGGCCGGAAGGGGGTTTTCGGTGCTTTAGAACATTATTTTAATAATTGTAACAACAATGATAAAAAATTCTTCACTTTTATCCTGTTTATCCACAGACCTAGACATATTCGACTGCACTTCTGTTGTCTGGGGTTCCAGCCTCCTGAAACACAGGGGCTGCCATTTCTCAGTGGGAACAATTCCATGGCTTGGACACCTACAGGAGCGCCAGCTGAACAGATAAACCTAACTATGGCCGAGAGTACAGGTGACCAAACTGGGCTATGGAGGACAGAAATGCTCGCCAACAGTTCACATCGTGTGCCAGGCATTGCTCCAAGAACATCATATGTCCTTAGCTTTAGTACTTAATACCCAGGTTAAGTACTTCCAATTTAGTTTTCACAATAGACCTAAAGGAAGGAGGGCTTGCTATAATCCCCATTTGATAACTGAGGAACCTGAGATATAGAGATGATAATTAGACTTGTTCAACATGTCATAATTACAAGCGGCAAGGCTGGGATTCCATACAAGCCTGTGCACAGCTGCCGTACAAAACTCCTGTGGGGCTGTGGCAATGGGAATTTTCCGAGGTTATATTCTGGGCAGAACATGGAAGAGAATTGAAGAGCCGTGTAAACAAGGATCCACTGTGCAATTGGGACCTACCTCACGGGGCGGCTGGAGCTCTGTGGGAAGTGAGAGTGGATGATGGAGTCTGGTGCCAAAAACTGGGCTAGCATCTTCTAGACACAGTGCATGCTCAGGAGCAGGTCTTGACACTCAGTGTCAAGATGAATATAACGAGACTGGATTAACACACTATGATCCTTCTAACTGTAAATGGATTTAGAGATTTCCATGGTGCCAATCCCCATGTAAAGCAGGGCTTCTAATACCTGGAGGCCTGTGAGCCACCTCAAAGTGTATTTATAATCCTGCAAGGGTGAGCATCTTTCTGGGGAGGAAGCATCAGCTTAGTAAAGGGATCAGTGACCGGTCGTCAAGCACAAGGTCAGTGTTCTAGGTGATGGGGAAGGTTCTACCTCTAGCGGCAGATTCCACGCTATGTACACGTGAGACTTGTAGTCGTCCATCCAGACTTCGGCAACCCGTAGAGCGTTCCTCTTGGTGTAGAAGCCGATGTTGCTGTTGTATGGCTTCTTCTTCCGCTCGATGTGGGCCACCCGTGAGCAAGGCAGGACCTCCATGCTGCCCCCACACAGCCACACCTGCGGGGTAAGGACTTCATCAACCCAACAGAGAAATTCCCAAAGACCACTGCTGCCCCCCACCCTCAACTTGAAAGCAGCAGTTTGGGAGACAGCACGAGTGAGAAATGTATTTTATTATAGAAAGCCACTGAGATTTCGGGGTTGGTTTGTTACTGCAGCAGAGCTTAACCTCACTTGACTAAAACTGGTAGAAAAAAAAGGTTTGGAGGAATTTCTCTTAAAGATACAGCAGCTCAGAATATTACAATCTTTCTATTCCTAAGAAATACCCATACTTGTGAGGTGCCCCTGGTGACATGGGTTTTCTGAATTTCCCAGTAGAGCACAATCGGTACCCGTGAAGGTTTTATTTCCAATCTGAAGTTGTGCCCTACAGAACTATAAGGGAAAAATCAAACGAAAATAACAGACCATCTTTATTCACAGAAGCACAAAGTGTACAAGGGTCTAATTCTACATTATCAACATGCTCTATTTTGGAGTCTCTTAAGAGCACAGATGCCCAGCCTTCTGGAAGCATCCACCCCAGTGCCATCACATACAGGTGGCACTTGCGGCTGGAATATTTAAGTGCAAGGCTGAAATGTTAATTGCCTTTAAGAGATGCAAAAGCCCAAGGAGGTGACAACTTGCCATCTTCTTCAGGGGCACAGCAGGCTTCCAGGATCAAATGGCCCTGCTCCCAGAGGAAAATGGGACCATCTAACTTCTCTTGGTCCCATGCAGGACAAACAAAACATTTCCAATTGTCAGGAAAGGCTAATTTGCTGGGACTTCCCTGGTGGTCCAGTGGTTAGGAATCTCCCTGCCAGTGCAGGGGACACAGGTTCCGTCTCTAGTCTGGGAAGAGTCCACATGCTGAAGGGCACCTAAGCCTGTGTGCACAGCTAGTGAGCGTATGCACCCCAGAGCCCATGCTGTGCAACAACAGAAACCACAGCAAGGAGAAGGCTGTGCACCAAAACTAGAGAGCTGGCCCGGCTCGCCACACCTGAAGAAAGCCCTTGTGCAGAAAGGAAGACCCAGTGAAGCCAAAAATAAAATAAATAATTTTTTTTATAAAAGGACCAATTTGTAAAAATGAACTTCCTGGTACTGATGAAGGAGAAGAGGAAGAAGACACAGAGAAGTTTCAGGGATCTGTGAGACTCTCCCGTATACTCTCTGTAAATGAGAGTGCTGGAGAGTGTCTGAGGTCAGCACAGACACCCACTTCAAGCTCTCCTACCTTTAGTTTCCCAAACACCCTCGTGAGGATACTGGGACCTTTTTGAGTGTTTGCACACCTCCTCTGGGCCTTTATTGATTGAATTTAGTGGCAAATGCATGTGTGTGTGTGTGTGTGCACGCGCGTGTGCGCGGGCGTGTGCATGCACATGCTTCTGTTTCTATTACCCAACCTGTGGCTACCCCACAGAGAAATGATACAGATGGAAAACTCTCACCATAATCAAGAATCCTCACCTTGCCTGTTTCTTCAAGGAGGAGACAGGGGGCTAAGAAACTGTAGGCACTGGGCGGTTCAGACTAGTTTCATTTGTGACCCGACAACTAGACGCTCCCATGAGTTGGGACAGACCCAGCTGCTGGCAGTAGAAGTCAAGTCAGGGAAGCAAAGTATGGCAAGGAAGTCTTTGGGGGTAATAAGGGCAAGAGACCTTACATGGTAAAAGAAGGTGGCTGAATTCCCAGGAGTGGGCAATGCACAAACACACAGAAATCCAGGATACACAACCCTGGACAGTTTCAAGATTCTGAGAATGGGAAAGACATCCCATGTTCACGGATTAGAAGACTTAGTTGGCTTAAAGCTCAACATTCAGAAAACGAAGATCATGGCATCCGGTCCCATCACTTCATGGGAAATAGATGGGGAAACAGAGGAAACAGTGTCAGACTTTATTTTTTGGGGCTCCAAAATCACTGCAGATGGTGACTGCAGCCATGAAATTCAAAGACGCTTACTCATTGGAAGGAAATGAATATGCTATGACCAACCTAGATAGCATATTCAAAAGCAGAGACATTACTTTGCCAACAAAGGTTCATTTAATCAAGGCTATGATTTTTCCTGTGGTCATGTATGGATGTGAGAGTTGGACTGTGAAGAAGGCTGAGTGCCGAAGAATTGATGCTTTTGAACTGTGGTGTTGGAGAAGACTCTCGAGAGTCCCTTGGACTGCAAGGAGATCCAACCAGTCCATTCTGAAGGAGATCAGCCCTGGGATTTCTTTGGAAGGAATGATGCTAAAGCTGAAACTCCAGTACTTTGGCCACCTCATGCGAAGAGTTGACTCATTGGAAAAGACTCTGATGCTGGGAGGGATTGGGGGCAGGAGGAGAAGGGGCCGACAGAGGATGAGATGGCTGGATGGCATCACTGATTCAATGGACGTGAGTCTGGGTGAACTCTGGGAGTTGGTGATGGACAGGGAGGCCTGGAGTGCTGCGATTCATGGGGTCACAAAGAGTCGGACACGACTGAGCGACTGAACTGAACTGAATATAGTTAAGTTAGCAGTACTTTCCAAATGGATTTAAATATTCAACACAATCTTTACTAAAAAAAAAAAAAACCCCAATGGCTTCTTGGCAGAAATTAACAAACTGGTTCTAAATTTCATACAGAAATACAAGGGGCCCAAAACAACCTAGAAAAGAACAAACTCAGAGGACTTCCACTTCTGATCTCAAAATTTATCACAGAGCTACCATAATCAGGACAGTGTGGCACTGCAATGAGGAAGACATATAGATCAACAGAACAGAATCCATTGAGAGTCCAGAAATAAACCCTCACATCTGTGGTTAGCACCAAGACAATTCAGTGGGGGGAAAAGAGTTTTACAAAAACTGTTCTGGGACAACATGCAAAACAGTGATTTTGGACCCCTACCTCATAACATATACAAAAATTAACTCAAAATGGGAACTTCCCTGGTGGTCCAGTGGCTGAGACTTGGCGGTCCCAAAGCAGGAGACCTGGGTTTGATCCCTGGTTAGGGAACTAGATCCCACGTGATGCAGCTAAGAGTTTGCTTGCCAGCACTAAAAGATACTGTATGCTACAATTAAAATCGAATGCATGCTGCAATGGAGACAGAAGAGCCTGTGTGCTGCGACTAGGACCAGGTGCAGCCAAATGCGCTGTTTGGTTGTCTGGCTTATATTCAGCAAAGGTACTTTGAGACTGATCTTTATAGTTGCATGTATCAATAGTTTGGGCTTCCCTGGTGGCTCAGATGGTGAAGAATCCACCTGCAATGCAGGAGACCTGGGTTCGATCCCTGGTTGGGAAGACACCCTGGAGAAGAGAACAGCTACCCACTCCAATATTCTGGCCTGGAGAATTCCACGGACTGTATAGTCCATGGGGTTGAAAAGAGTCGGACACGACTGAGCAACTTTCACTCCATTTCACTTCATATCAATAGTTTACTCTTTTTATTGTTGAGTCCTATTCCCTTGTATGGATATACTAGAGTATTTTTCCATTTATCTCTTGATAGTTGTTCTGAGTTTAGTTATACTACAAAGAAAGCTGCTGTGGACATTATAAAAACAAACAAATAAGTAAATAAATACTTAAAAAATTAACTCAAAATGGATCAAAGACTTAAATGTAAGAGCTAAAACTATACAACTCTTAAAAGAAAACATAAGAGTAAATTTCTATGCCCTAGGATTAGGTAAAGATTTATCAACCGATGAATGGATAAACAAAATACAGTACATTCATACAATGGAATATTATTTAACAATAAAAACAAAGTTTAGACACATGCTACAACATGGACGAACTCTGACATTATGTAAGTGAAACAGCTGGTCACAAAGGACTGTATATTATTTGATTCTGTTTATACGAAATGTCCAGTAAAAGAAAATTCATAGAGACAGAAAGTAAATCGATGGTTGCCAAGGGCTGCAGGTAAGGTCACAGGAATAGAGTGACTGCTAGTGGGTAGGGAGTTTCCTTTCAGGGTGATGAAAATGTTCTAATATTGATTACAGCAAATACTGCAAAACTTTTTGAATCTACTAAAAACCAATGAGTTGGACACTTTAAATGGGTGAACTCTAACAGTATGTGAATATCTCAACAAAGCTGTAACAAAAATAGATAAATGAATGTATACACAGAGAGACAGGGAAAAGAAGATTCAAGGGATGGGTTCCAGTTTGGGGAGGGGTCACAAAGAGTCAGACACGACTGAACGACTTTTACTTTCACTTTTCAGGAGGACTGCAAAAAGCAAAGCTGAGCTTGGTGAAGATCTCAGATGGTTGACTTCTTAGCATCATGTTTTCATGTTTTATCCATGCTGCAATGAATTACTGCGTTGCCTTATACAGCAGAATACTACTCCATTGTATAGATGGCCTACATTTTGTTTATTAGTTGATGGCCACTCGGGTTGTTTCCGTTGGGCAATTAAAACTAACCCTGCCATGAATATTCATATACAGGTTTTTATATATATGTATATATGTTATCATTGCCCCTGGGTACCCACCCTAGCAATGGCATTGCTGGGTCATAGGGTAACTCGATGTTGAACCTTTTGAGGATCTACTAGACTTCTCCAAAGTGGCTGCACCATTCTACATTACCCCCAGCAGTGTAATGAGGTTCTTAGTTCTCCCCATCCTTGCTAACCCTTGTCACTGTCCATCTTTTTGATTAGAGCCATCCTAGTGGGTGTGAAGTAGCATCATATTATGGCTTTGATTTGCATCTCCCCAATGGCTAACGATGTTGAGCACTTTCTCTTGCACTTCTTGGCCATTTGTCTGTCTGCGGAGAAGTCTATTCAGATCCTCCACCCAGTTTTTAATTGAATCATTTGTCTTTATATGATGAGCTGAGGCCTCAGAGTGAAAATGAAGTTGGCTTCCAGGGTCTTTTCTCTCTGTCTTATCTCGCACTTCATCACCTTTTTGGATTCCAATGTGCAAGGTCTTTCAAATCATTCCTTATGGGCAGCCTCTTCCACGGACTCTGTGTAGGGCTGGCGTGGAGAGGGCGTGAGGTGCAGAGGAATGAACCAGGCAGCAGAGGCCAACATTCTTGTTCTGCCTCTTCCAAAAACTAGCTGTGTAACATCAACCAAGTCACTTTCTCCCTCTCCCACCAGGTGCCCGAGACTGTTTATCCTGGTGTCTCAGCCAAACCTAGCAAGGGAGCTCTGTATCTCCCCGGTCACCCAGGGACGAAGCGGCACCCTACTCTGCTGTCTTGCAGGACACTGCTTTATTGTAAAGCAAGTCATGTTTGGCTTTCCTCAGCAAGAGAATAAGGAACCCCGGGACTGCAACGGGAGAATTCCAGACAGCTGACAGGTCAGCCAGCTGGAAAGGGGCGGGCTTCTCTGTGAAGCCCTCCAGTCGTTTTCAGCAAGCTTTCTTTCTAATTCATGAGGACAGATACCTGAAGTAAAAGGAGATGTCACTGACACCTTTCTTCATCTCAGAAGAGGAGAAAAGAGACGTTTCTCTAGATTTTGTCATGTAGATTTGGAATATAGGAGAGAAAAAGTTTACCCCTAAAAAGGCAAGGGGAGGAGAGTCAAAGAACTGAGAATTAAATAAACTGATGTGTTTCCTGTGACCACATCCTGCAATCTAGAATACTAAATCAAAAGGTGTTCGAGGGCCACCTAGGCTCCTGTAACCCCAATACTCCATCCCGGCGGAGAAGGGGAAGCCCCCTGACCCTCACCTCCAGAGTCCTTAGTTTCACAGGCTCCTTGCAAGGCCTGACCTAGTATGAGACCCTGAGAAACTGGAAGCCCAGTTCTGGGGCCCCTTTCATCCTCTCGGAGTGAAGCCCTAAAGCTCTGGAGCTGGTCTCTCAATGTCTCCTCCCCATGGACAGGAATTCTTCCTGGTATCAGATTGAAGTCACTTTGGAAACCATTTAAACCTATTTACAACATTAAAAGCAGCATTGGAGGAGTGCTCAATGAAGAAATTACATCAACAACCCCATTCTGTGATCCAAGAGCTTGCAAATTTTAGCTTTTTGTCTGTTGGCAAAGATCTGTTCAAAACAATGCAGATTTCTGGCTAAGAGAACATTTACTTTGTTACTTCTGTCCTTCCAATCTTTGGAGACTCCATGATAACCCACTTCCCAGATGGACAGGATCACCCCTGATTCTCGGTGCTCCCCTCTGCCAGCCTGGAGACGGTGAGCTGGTTTTTCCCAGTTTAAATGCACATTCCATCCCACTAAATTGCATGGACACATACTGGCTTGCCTTCACAAGTCCTTTTCCAAAAATTCAATTTCAAACCTCTCTTTTATTTATGATTGTTTCTCAGAAATAGGATTTACCAATATGGACCTCAAGACATATTTCAATTTAAATACCACAGAGGTGAGAACCTCTAAAATACCTGAATTCTATTGCCTGTTGATCCAAGTCATTTCTCTTAATGTGAGATGAGGAATTAAAACGAAGCTTGGCAAATGACATGTGATTTCACAGGAGGAAAGAAACGCATATTGAAAGCAGCTTGATTGATGGAGCATGAAAAGAGTGTTGGGAAAGCTTTTTGTTCCTTTCTTTTGATTTTTGTTGCTGTTGCTTGTGCTTGTAAAAGAATAATATTGGGGAGGAAAATAAATAATATCAGGTTTATGCTCATCGACTTAAAATGTTTCCCAGCCTTACTATCTAGTCTGCTAGCGTGTAACTGTCAGAGAGGTCTGGGCTTCTATGTTAGAAAAACAGCTCAAAGCGGCATCAGTCAGCCCCCTTGGGGTCCAGTTTGGCCCTGTCTTCCCCCATTCCTCACCTCTTTCTCTTTCCCTGTACTTAAGACTGCCCCATGCTGGCTTTCTCTGGCTCCTTCCATCTCTGACCTCTTTACAGACATGTCTCTTTGGCCTATCCCTCCTTGCAAAGAGCAGCTCTGACCAAGTAGATATCAAGCATTTTGTCCATTTTTGCACTCCCAGCACCCAACTGGTAATTCTAGCAATTTCCCTCTGTTAGTAATTTAAGCTACATATATGTTTACTAGGACCGGAGCTTGGAGCTAAGTGCTGCCAGGGATATAAAGGTAATTGAGACACGGATCCTACAACGTAGTCTTTGTTCTGTCCTCAGAGCTTACAACTGGAATTCCAAGAGAGTGTTGAGGACTGCTTTAGAACCTTGGGGTGGAAGCAGCCACAACGAGGTGGCAGGGTGGGGGCAGTGATAACCTTGTGTTCATTTCTCCATGTACGCATTCATGCTCTTCTATCATCCAGTCTGCATTTTGCCTGGGATTAAAGAGGAGCTGGTAGGATGTGGATGAACCAGGCTTAACCACAGGAGGACAGTGAATTAGATTTGGTTCTTTTTCTCTTTAATTTTTTATTTTTTATTGAAGTAGAGTTGTGTTTATATATATATAATAGAGTTTATATATATATATATATATATATACTTTTTTTTTTTTTTAAAGACATCTTCTTTTTTAAGGTCTGCTACTATCATTGGCCAAAAATGTCAATTAATTTTTAAAATGTTGGACAAGTAATTGGGTTAGGAGCCACAGATTTCAGGGAAGTGTGGGGTTTCTAAGACTGATAATAAGCTGTGAGTCAGGAAAGACAGAGGATGGAGCATCAGGATCCAGGGACTTGGGGGCAAAGTAAATGATCCAGTCATTATGACGACCAGCAGGAACCAGACAGGGCTGCCCTTAGGAGCCGGAATGCTGCAACCACAGCAGAGTCTAAAGACCAGAAATTCCAGACATCCTGCCAGTCAATGCTCTTGGGAGATGCCGAATGATTCAGAGCCAGGGAAAGACAAACGCAGATCCCAGTTTACTTGGGTCTGGGCACAAAAGGAAACTCAGGACCATCAGATGAGCCTCCTGAGTCAATCTGAGCCTGAGGCTGGGGTCCGGGGCCTGATGGGTTACAGCATCAGTAGATTTCACCATCTCTTCAATTTTTTTGGTGTAAACCTTAGAACTTTGATCAGGTAAGGATTCTTACAATGGGAGAGGACACTCATATGCTGAGAAGATGATGAATCCTCATCCCTCTTAATGAATTCCAACTTCTATTTCGGTGTCAGACAGACCAGAGAATGGTGGATGTTCTCCTTGGGCGCGTAACTGTCTGCTGACAAACCAAACCCAAACATGGCACCACTCGTGGCAAAGATGAGGCCAACCTTTGCCAGTGTCAACTGCAGGAGTTCCTGCAGACTCCACCACAAAGGCTGTAACCTGGGCAGCACGGCCTCTTGTGGCCTTAATCTCCACCCACCCCGCCCCCAGAGGTGTGGCCTTAAGACAGAACCTAGGGGAGGTGCATCCCCCAAGGCTGATGAGGCTGATGATGTTTCTTCATCCTCTCTCTCACCACCCAGGGACTTGAAAGTCACCTGTAATAGGTGGATAAGCCACATGGAGAAGAAGCCCAAGTCCCCAAGTGACCACAAGGAAGGCTACCTTTCCACCTTGCGCATCCACAATGGGTTTTTGTTGAATTCTCAAAGAGAGACTTCCCTAGTGGTCCAGCGGTTGACAGTCTGCCAGTGCAGGGGACACGAATCTGATCCCTGGTCTGGGAAGATCCTACATGTCGTAGAGCAGCTAAGCCTGTGCACCACAACTCCTGAGCCCCGCTCCTACAGGCAGGGCTCTGCAGCAAGAGGAGCTCCCACAGTGAGAAGCCCACGTGATGCAGCTAAGGAGTAGCCCCCGTTCGCAGCAACTACAGAAAGCCTGCAACGCAGCAACAAAGACCCAGTATGGCCAAAAAGGAATTAAAAAAAAATACTTAAAAAAATAAACTCTCAGTGAAACCAGCGAGATTAAGAGGTTTGCCTCTTCTAGCAGCCAGAATTACCAGCCCTAGAGACGCCCCATCCCTTGTTTTGACTTGAAAGTGTGCAGAATTTGAAAATGTCTACAGGAATCCCAGGCTTTGAATGGATTAGATGACCTGAAGCAAGTGGCCTCCCAGAGGTTCCTTCCAACCTGGTAATTTCATTTCTGTTTCTCTCTCAGAAAACAATCCACTTCTGAGCATCGTTGGAGGCCGGTTACTGCGTCTGCATGCTGATGATGGCCGTGATGTGTCCCCATCCCATGTGGTCCTCTGCCCTGCGTGGGGTCACTTTCATGTTTGGCAAATGGCTGAAACGTTTGGCCAGCAGCAGCACGGATAAGGGAAATAGTCTTTTAAATTTTTCAACAGTTCTCCCCAGCACTGCTTTGTTCTTGCTCTCTGAAAGCGGTATCCGGCATATCTTCCAGGCCTGGGGTCTACTGGAACAATTGTAAAATGTCATCTCTTCTACCTGCTGACTTCTGCGGCTATAAGCTGCTGGTGGCCAGGCTCCCACAGAGTCCGTGGGACCGAATGTGTGAACTCACTTCCCATTCACAGAAAGCATGGTCCAAAAAGGCCAGCCTGACCGAACTATGTCTATCCGCTCTCTGGCTCAAAGAAAACACAGGAATGTCATTGTATCATCTCGAATGTATCCCCTTCTTTTCCCTTTTGTGAAAATCCTGGGATGTGTGGGGTTGGGTTCTGATAGTTCTCAGAATGCCAGTGAATGGCATTGATCTTAACACCTTAAAGAACCAGCAGCTCCGGGTCGCTTCAAAGGCCGCCTCCAGGCTTTTGTCCTGGAGAATTTGAAACACAGCCCAGCCCGTGATTGAAGTTCATGTGTCTGACATGCTTAACAGATGCCCTGTGCTCCTGCATTTTCTTGTCACCCTGGGTCCTAGGACGAGTGCTCAGGGGGCAGGAAGGAATCATGACTGCTGTGGGGAAAATGCACCCCTCCACACACACACCTACTCCCCGGCCAATTGATTCGTTGAAGCCCTTGCTCCCAGGACCTCAGAATGTGACTGGAGACAGAAACTTGTCAATCCAATATGATTTGGAGACAGAAACTTAAAAGACAGAACTTAAGGTTTAAGTGAGTGAGTGCAAGTTGCTCAGATGTGTCTGACTCTTTGTGACCCCATGGACTATACACAGTCCATGGAATTCTCCAGGCCAGAATACTGGAGTGGGTAGCCTTTCCCTTCTCCAGGGCATCTTCCCAACCCAGGGATGGAACCCAGGTCTCCTGCATTGCAGGCAGATTCTTTACCAGCTGAGTCACAAAGGAAGCCAACTTAAGGTTTACTGAAGTCATCAGGGTGGGTGGAGCCCTAATCTAGTATGACCGGTATCTTTATAAGAAGAGGAGGGGACTTCCCTGGTGGTCCAGTGGCTAGGACTTTGCCTTCCAACGCAAGGGCTGCGGGTTTGATCCCTGGTTGGGGAGTTAAGGGGCTTCCCTGGTGGCTCAGATGGTAAAGAATCTGCCTGCAAAGTGGGAGACTTGGGTTCGATCCCTGGGTTGAGAAGATCCCCTGGAGAAGGAAAAGATTACCCGAGAAGGGAAAGATTACCCATTCCAGTATTCTGGCCTGGAGAATTCCATGGACGGTATAGTCCATGGGGTCTGAAAGAGTCAGACACAATTGAACAACTTTCAGTTAGGGGGTTAAGACCCCACATGCCTCGTGGCCAAAACACCAGAAACATAAAACAGAAGCAATACTGTAAGCAATTCAATAAAGATTTTAAAAATGGTCCACATCAAAAGGAAAAAAAAAAAAAAGATTAGGACAAAGACAGGCACACACACTCAGAGCAACATAGGAGTGCACAGAGAGAACTCTCCATCTACACACCAAGGAGGAAAGCAGCTCTGCTGACACCTTGATCTTGAACTTCTAGCCTCCAGGAGAGAGAGAACACTTCCGTTGTTTAAGCCACCCAGGCTGCAGGGCTTTGCTATGGCAGCCTTAGCAAACGAATACAATATCCCTCCTCCGTTTTCCCTGGGTTTCATCCCAGGGCACTTCTGTGGAGAATCCAGGGCAAGTCTGTAAAGCAGCGGTCCCCAACTCAGACCACGGACGGACACTGGTCCATGGCCTGTTAGCAACGGGGCCTCACAGCAGGAGGTGAGTGGTGGGCAAGCCAGCGAAGCTTCATCTGTATTTACAGCTGCTTCCCATCACTCACATTGCTACCTGAGTTCCACCTCCTGTCCGATCAGTGGGAGTGTTAGATTCTCATAGGAGAAGAGACCCCACTGGGCTTGCATCATCCTGAAACCATCCCCCTTCCCAAGCCAGTCTGTGGAAAAACTGTCTTCTTTGAAACCAGTCCCTGGTGCCCAAAAGGTTGGAGACGACAGCTGCTGTAAAGGAAAACATTCTTTCAAAAAAATTCATCTTGACGTAGTTAGTTGCCCATGAAATTGTAGCACCTTCTGTCATTAGCTTAGAGGCCTGCTTTGGGAAACCCTTCCAAATCCCCTCTCGGAAACAGAGGAGCTTTGGTTAAAGAGCTTCCATATGGGGGAGAAGTACTTTCTGGCGTACAGACAGGAAGGGGCTTCTTCCACAAAATGAGATGTTACATTCCAAGGGAAGTGGGGGTAGCACGAGGGATGCTGCTTTCTTAGCATCACAGAAGGGGCAGCAGTAGACAGCCCTGAACCTTGTACTCCTGGTGACATGTCAGCCTGTCCAGGAAGGACTAATGCTGAAGCTCCAATACTCTGGCCACCTGATGCAAAGAGCCAACTCATTAGTAAAGACCCTGATGCTGGGAAAGATCGAGGGCAGGAGGAGCAGGGGGGGACAGAGGATGAGATGGTTGGATGGCATCATCGACTCAATGGACATGGGTTTGAGCAAGCTCCGGGAGATGGTGAAGGACAGGGAAGCCTGGCGTGCTGCAGTTGATGGGGTCACAAAGAGTCAGACACGACTGAGTGACTGAACAAAAACAATAAGATCCAGGGTGTGATATATGCAAGTCTGTGCTTACTACTGGAGACAGAAGCATGGTATGGCTAATGGTCCAGAGATCTATGGCCTCCATTCATAGCTGAAATAATTGCTAATGTCAGTTAGAGATGACTGAACATAAAACATACATTTGACATTCCTGACCAAGCTGCTAGACCATCCTATCTTATCAGACCCATCAGAGACATGGGGACTCCAGGCTAAACACCCTTGTTTGGGGGTTACAGGCAGCTACCATCTAAAAAATTTTAAATGTAGATTTCAAGAGTTTTTTTTTTTTTTTCCCCATCTCTCCACAAACAGGTTTTCCAAGAGGCAGAATCAAGCTGAAGAGGTACGTGATTTTCTTTGGTGATGCAGAGCCTGCGTGGATATTTTGATCTGTTCTTCCAGGCAAAAGGGACTGTATTAAATGATTGATTTAAAAATTAACGATTGCTAGTGGAATAGTAACCACAAGAAATCACATTCATGCAAATCCCACAAGGGAAAAATATTGCATGATTTATCTCTTTGTCAGCATTCTGGCATTCTCAGATGAAAGTTAGTTTTTTTTTTCCCACCCTTGCTTTGTTTTTGTATTTATCCTAATTTTCTACATAACACAGTTTCCAGATTGTGAGGAATGATTATCCTTATTCAGTGTGAATGGTACCAGACATCTATTCGTGAAAAGGGCCACGTTCTTCCCATCATCAACCACCCTCCCCTTTGCCTTGTCAGAGTACATCCCCCTCTGATGAGATTAACTGAAGGTTCAACTGGATAACGGGGTGGCTCGTTGGTTTAGGGATATGATTCTCGCTTCGGGTGCGAGAGGTTCCGGGTTAATGTCCTGGACAAGCCTGGGTTATCTGCTCTGGTTTACCCATTGTTGAGGAGGGCATGGCAACTCACGCCAGGATTCTGGCCTGGAGAATCCCCATAGACAGAGGAGCCTGGTGGGCTACAGTTCATGGGGTCGCAAAGAGTTGGACATGACTGAGCGACTAAGCACAACTGGATAAAGCAAAAATTCCAAGCTTCACATTCCAACTAAGAACAGTGGTTTATGGGCACTGGAAAGTTTGCTGTGCTGAGCTTTGCAGTAGATCCTGGGGTAATAGGACTTTGTGATGCTCACAATACATTCCACAGCTTGGAGCGTTTCTTGCTTGCCATTTTCATTCGTGTGCTGCGCCTTAGGTGGCTTGCTGTTTCTCGGGCTGCTGACAATTATTCACCTCCATGACAGAGGGAAAAAGGAGTTCAGCTCCACCTGCTGGAGTGAGCGGAGCCGTCCCCAAGGGCTTCCTTGTATAACTACCCTGCATCAGAACCTCTGGTGATGGGACAGAAACACCAGCCTGAAGAGGATGGACAGCTGCCGTGTCCAGGACACCAGTGGCCACAGCCCAAATCGCCGGGGGAGAGGAGACAGTGGAGTCTTTCTCCCAGGTTTGCACTCTGGTGATGAGGGTGTGGTTCGCCCAGACACAGCTTCATCCTCAGAAGATTCTCATAAAACTGCCCAGTGCCACTAACATCTCAGATCTTTTTTTCTGTTGACTCCTTTCCCAAAGCAATGTTCTTTCCTCACGTAGCATCACAAGCCTCAGTTCCCGGGATCCAGACTTAGAGGCCTCCGTATACACTGAGGGCAGATACCCAAACTGAATGGTCCATTTCATTATTTCCATGTGTTCCTCCAGCCCAAGCTGACACTCCTGAACTCACCTCCTGCATCATCCCGGTTACACTCACTGTATGCTCTCCTGTCTATTCTAAACTCAGCCACTGCCCATGCTGTGTCCACACCAGACCCTCCTCCTCGCCTGTCCTCTCTGCCCTGTCAAATTCCACCCACTTTTCAAGGCCCAGCAAACTCCCCTCTCCCCACAGGAAGCACTTTCCTAACCCTCCAAGGGAGGGACAGCCCCCTTTCCTCATCTATAATAACACTCCTTATTTGTGCCACTATTTCACAGATGGAGCAGATGGTCTAAAATGTGCGCGGCACATTGGACATGATGCCAACTCGTGAGCTGCATACAAAGCCGGTGCCGAGAAATATCCCAAACTCCCTGTCTCCGCTGATCCTCACGCTCTATGACAATATCCTGCTCCACAGTTCCTCCCTGACCAATGCAGAGTGACCCACTCTGACCCCGGGCTCCTTTTCTTTGGCTTCACTCATTCAGTTACTCCGACTAAACCTTTTCAGAAGGAGGGGCCTCAGATCATGATGCCTATACTGATGAAATAATAATAGCAAGGTAATGAGAGTTAAAGCTTAACTGTATTGTAAGCACTTTACATTTATTAATTCATTACTAACTCAATCACATAAAAACATAATGAGGAACGTGCTGTTATGTTTCCCCTTTTAGAAACAAAGAAAGTGAGGCAAAGAGTTTTAGCAAATTGTCCACGGATACCCAGTATGCATGGGATTTCCTGGTGGTCCTGTGGTAAAGCATCTGCCTTCCAATGCAGGGGCTGTGGGTTCGATCCCTGGTTGGGGAACAAAGATCCCACGTGCCACAGAGCAGCTAAGCCCACGGGCCACAACTAGAGAGTCCTTCGAACTGCAGGGAAAATCCTGCACACCACAACAAACCCCAGCACAGCTAAAATATAAATAAATAAATAAATTTAAATAAAACAACTTCCGCCTCAAAAACCCAAAGACATCCAGTGTCCTAACTGTGCTTTCTTAGACTCTGTCTCTGTTTGTCTGTGCAGCATCCATTAATCATGGCACCAAACTAACAGCCACATGTTTAACCTTTCCCCGGCCATCCAGGGCCCATACTGTGATCTGTCTCCTTACTTAACTCTCAGTGACCAAGTCGGGGTTTCCCCTGCTCTGAATCACCCAGAGCCAGGCACCAGACACTTGGGACAGCCCCTATGACCCAGGCTGCCGGAAGTACTCAAACCGGCCAACCCTAAACAGTTTACCCTGCCCCATGAGCCATCCTGGTGGGAACCCCAGTAAAGGTTTTGGCCAGGCCTTCCCCTGGCTCCTTCTGCCTCCCACATGGGGCAGACCCCCATTTCTAGGAGAAGTGTGAGTAAGAGTAAACTTCTCTTCCAGTGGCAGTGGTCCCTCTATCAGCTTTATAAATAAAGCCGAGGCACAGTCGCTCAGCGAGGAAGTAACTGAGTCGGGGGATCTGAACCCTGCTGTCTGCGCATCCCATCCTTCCTACTTGGGCTCTGTCTAGGTCTTCCAGTTTGGCTCAGCTTAGTCCATTCTCCATTACTTGGAATTCTTTCTGGAACCCTCTCATTTTACCTCTGCATCTCTACCCTCCTTTGCACTCTCTTGGCAAAACCACTATGTTGGATTAGACCAAGAGTCTGCATTGCCTGGACCAATACCCAAACTACTAAATACTATTGGAGAAAAATCTCATAAACACACAGAGTTGCCTTCATAAACGTAAGTAATCAACCTCAAAGGGGCCCTAAATATTGTTGGGGAAGCCTAGTAGGTCTCCATGGGAAGATCTCTCTTTGGTTCTCATGGCTGCTATTTCAACCTTCCCCATTCTCCTCCAATCTCCAACTACCCCTCACTTTCAGCTGATGCCTTTTTCTTTTTTCAAAATTAATTTTTATGGAGTATGGTTGCTTTCCCTGGTAGCTCAGCTGGTAAAGAATCCTCCTGCAATGCAGGAGACCCCAGTTCAATTTCTGGGTTGGGAGTATCCGCTGGAGAAGAGATAGGCTCTCCACTCCAGTATTTTTGGGCTTCCCTGGTGGCTCAGACAGTAAAGAACCCTCCTGCAATGGGGAAGACCTGCGTTTGGTCCCTGGGTCAGGAAGATCCCCTGGAGAAGGGAAAGGCTACCCACTCCAGTATTCTGGCCTGGAGAATTCCATGGACAGAGGAACCTGGCAGGCTACAGTCCACAGAGTTGCAGAGTTGGACACGACTGAGAGACTTTCACTTATGGTTGCTTGACAATGCTGTGTTAGTTTCTAAAGTGCAGCAAAATGAATCAGCTACACATACACATATATCCCCTCCCTTTTGGACTTCCTTCCCCTTCAGGTCACCACAGTGCATTCAGCAGAGTCCCCTGTGCTATACAGTCTGCACTCATTAGTTATCTATTTCATACACAGTATCAATAGTGTACTAGTGTTGATCTCAATTTCCCAATTCTTCCCACTCTCCCCCTTCCCCCTTGAAAGTGAAAAGTGAAAGTCGCTCTGTCATGTCCAACTCTTTGCAACCTCATGGACTATACATCATGGACTATGCAGCCCATGGAATTCTCCATGCCGGAATACTGGAGTGGGTAGCCTTTCCCTTCTCCAGGGGATCTTCCCAACCCAGGTCTCCTGCATTGCAGGCAGATTCTTTACCAGCTGAGCCACCAAGGAAGACCAAGGATACTGGAGTGGGTAGCCTATCCCTTCTGCAGGGGATCTTCCCAACCCAGGAATTGAACCAGGGTCTCCTGCACTGCAGGCAGATTCTTTACCGACCAAGCTATCAGGGAAGCCCTTGTGTCCATATATTTGTTTTCTAGGTTTGTGTCTCTATTTATGCTTTGCAAATAAGATCATCTATACCATATTTCTAGATTCCACATGTATGTGTTCATATATGATATTTCTCTCTTTCTGACTTACTTCTGTATGATAGTCTCTAGGTCCATCCATGTCCCTGCAAATGAGGCAATTTCTTTCCTTTTTATGGCTGAGTGATATTCTATTATATACATGTACCACATCTTCTTTTTCCATTCCTCTGTTGACAGTACTGCCTGTGTTTACTGCATTTTAACAGAAGCCACCAGGTGGGAAAGTGCACAGCCCCAGACTCCCACCTTCCTCTCTTTATAGGGAAATCTGCTCTCCATAGTGTGAAAGAGTCCCTTCCTGCTAAATCCAAGAGCACCCGGAACTCCTTATCATATGTAGTTCTCAGTCTTGCTGACCCATCTCATTCATTCATCTATCGAGTACATACTGTGTATCAGGTGTGTTAGTTGTTCAGTCACATCCGACTCTATGAGACCCCACGGACTGTAGCCCGCCAGGCTCCTCTGTCCATGGAATTCTCCAGGCAGGAAGACCAAAGTGGATTGCTGTGCCCTCCTCCAGGGAATCTTCCTGACCCAGGGATCGAACCTGGGTCTCCTGCATTGCAAGCAGATTCTTTACCAACTGAGCCACCAGGGAAGCTGTATGGGGTTCCAGTGGGAAAAAAAAACACTAAAGATCCCTGCCCAGAGAGTGAATATTTTAGCAAGGGCAGATATATATTAAACAATACCCACAATACATGAGTAAATTATGTAGTACATGAAGGTGGGAAGTCTACGGAGAAGAGAAGTAAAGTGGTGTGGGGGACTCGGCAGGGTTGGGGTGTGGGCAGGAGATGAGAGAGGTTGTAGCATGAAGGAGGTAAGAGATCTTTGTGGGAAGAGCATTCCAGATGCTGAGAAGAATTGGATCAGAAGTCTGATGGCAGGAGCCTGAGAAGGGAGCTTGAGGAATGTCGAGGAGGTCAGAGGGGTTGTGGAAGTGAAGGTGGGAGGAAGAGGAGGAAATGAAGATAATTCTCAGAGGGTCTGTGTAGGAAACTGAAAGGACTCCAGCTTTTACTTCGAGTGAAAGGGGAAGCCACTGATGGTTTTGGAGCAGAGGAGTTCTGCTGCGGGGTTCTGCTCCACAGTTCTGGAGCTGTGATCTGACTTAAGCGGTAAGAGCATCGCTCTGATTGCTGTGTTGAGATGGATTGTGGGAAGCAGGGTGGAGGCAGGGAGGCTGAGAGAAGGCTCCTGCAGTGATCCAGGAAGGAGGTGAAGGTGACTCAGCCAAGAAGGGAGCAGGGAGCTGGCAAGAGGTGGTTGGATTCTTGGAACTCTTCTGTTCCTCAGCTGCTACGGGGCCACTTTCCTGTGGTCCTCTCTGCCATGCTGGCTGCTCCTTCTCAGCCTCCCAGAAGGGATCTCCCTTTACATGCTGGGGTACCCAGGGCTCCTCTCCCAAGTCCTCTCTGGTCAGTTGGTAGCTTCCTGCTGGGGAAGTTGAACATCAGACCAGTAAATCCAACGGTCTGCTCATCCCTCTGTCTGCTTGGGTCACAGACCTCAGACACTTAGTCCCAAACCTACCATAAATTTGCTTGTGCCATCTCAAGAAACAGAACCCAAGATCTAACCCAGCTGTTCAGAGAAGAAACCTGGGAGCTTCGTTCTCCTTTAACAGCAAAGCCAACTTGTCACCAGGATCTGGTGAGCTTGCCTCCAAAACAGCTTCTGAAAGCCTTTGCTCCTTTCTATCCCCGCTGCGACTCCCCACCCAGCATCCTCCTGGGAAGACCACGGGGCCATCCTGATTGGTCTCCTTGCATCTCTGTCATGACCTGCTTCAACCCGTGCTCCACACCCCTGCCAGAGTGAGCTTTCAAGGAGCCCAACACACCTCAGCTTTGCCCATTTTCCATCTCCAGGGGCTCCATGCGACCTCGGGAGAAGGTCTAAAATCCACCCACAAAGCCTGGCAGACCAGGTCACTGCTGATCTGCTCCTGTGCCACCCCCTGCCCCCGCCACCCACTGATACCCTGAAAGTGGAAGGGTTAGTTGCTCAGTCGTGTCCAACTCTTTTTGACCCCAGGCTCCTCTGTCCATGGAATTCTCTAGGCAAGGATACTGGAGTTGGTGGCCATTCCCTTCTCCAGGGGACTGATGCCCTAGCCACAGTGAACGGCTCTCTGTCCCCTCCCAGAACAGTTCTTTGTGGCCCAGGGGCCCTGCCATCTGCAATTCTGCCTGATGACAAGACTTCTCACCTACCCTCCATCCCTCCCCATCCTCATGTCCCATCACAAAGATGCCCTCTCTAGAAGCTTCCCTCCCCCCTCTCCTCTTAGGGCTGCACCCCCCCCCCCCCCCACAGAGGCCTCCTCCACTCCTCCAGCCACAGTGTCTCCATTCTGCCTGCTGTTTCCTTGTTTACGTCCCCATCACACTGTCAGGTCACCCAGGGCTGGCACCCCACCTTGGATTCCTCATCAGAAGCCCAGCATAGAGGGGATGTCTCTGACATTGCAGGCATTTATTGAATAAGCAGAATATTAATCAAAAGAGCCAGGATTCTCAGGAAGTCTGGTTTCTGAATAGAAAAGTGGTTCCCCGAGTCAGTCCGATGATCCATGAGGCCTGACAACAATGCTGGAACATCTTTCATGACCATGACCATTACAATCTAAAAAATAATAATTACATCTCTGCTGTGCAAGGTCTTGAAGTAGGTACTTTATAGGTTATTTCATTTAATTCTCACAATTATTCTATCAAATTACTTTTACACTTTTCACTTTACAAATGAAAAACCGAAGCTATGAGAAGTTAGATAATTTCTGCTGCTTAGCAAAGGAGTCGCAGGATGTGGACCATCACTTTGGATCTGCGAGTCATCATTACCCGCTATGATGTAGTCCTCAACACGCAGGAAAAATAATCCTTGTTTCTCCAATTTATCTATTGTTCTCCTATTCCCCAAATTTCTCAGACCTCTTCCTGAATACATTTTGTTCGTGGCATGCATAGCTTTAAGTTCCCTGGTATCCAGACCTCAGTGTAAGGAGATATGCCCTCCTCTGCCCTTAAAGCTGGGGTGGACATGTAGTGCATGGTTCTTGCCAGGATCTCACAAGTGTCCTGGGGCCACTTGATGCTCCAGCCCTGGTGTGCTGAGGGTAAAACAGGATGGAAGGAGGCAGGGCAGCACCTTTAGAAGAAGGACATAGCCTATGGGCTTTCCAGGTGGTGCTAGTGGTAAAGAACCTGCCTGCCAATGCAGGAGACATAAGAGACGAGGGTTCAATCCCTGGGTTGGGAAGATCCCCTGGAGGAGGGCATGGTAGCCCACTCCAGTATTCTTGCCTGGAGAATCCCATGGACAGAGGAGCCTGGTGGGCTACAGTCCATAGGGTCGCAAAGAGTCGGACACGACTGAAATGACTGAGCACAGCTTGTGGACATTACATAAACTGATCAGAACCAAATAGGTCTGAGATGGCAGACAAGTTGACTTCCAGTAGATCTTGAACCTCAACATACACTCATTGTAATATATTAGCATATGCTAAATGATACACTCCCCAGAGCCATGACAGTTCTGGGACTAACCATAAAAGGAGAAAAAGTAGGTGATGACCCAATTTCTGGAAATCTCCTCCCCTTCCACCCAAATAATTGGAATAATCCTCTCATTTATTAGCCTATGAAATTATCCAACCCATAAAAACTAACCATGCCATATTTTGAAGTGCTCTCCAGCCCCCTGAGATGGCCTACCCTCTGTCTATGGAGTGTGTTTCTCTCTAAACAAATTCACTTCTTACCTATTACTTCATCTCTGAATTCTTTCCTGATGAAGCAAGAACCTCAAATTCACTGGCAACAAGGGGGCTTCTGAGAACAGAGATCTCCATCAGCATCTCCATCAGTGGCTTTGGTGGGCCCTTCTTACAGAAAGTGACCCCAGTTGGGCACCTGGGACTTCAGACCCCTGAAGTTCCAACCTCAGGGCAGAGAGCAGGACTGCACCTCACCCCCTCACCCCACCCAAGGATGGCAGCTGGGTGCCACATGCGGCAGGAAATAGACCTTGCTGGAACTAGTTTTTGAGGGAGAAAACAGAATTTAATGAAATTTAATGTTGCTTATTTATAAATAAGAACTCAAAGCCAGAGGGCTGAAGACAACTGTCTGGTAATGCCCTTGACTTGGGCCCAGGACAGTCTTGCAGAGAAAGGGCAGAGAGGGTGAGTGTCTCCCACCAGGATCTAAGACATTTGTAAATAATCCCATGGCCCATAAAATGTAAGGTAAGGAGGCATCAATGCCAAAAGAGTAGCCTAGGGCTGAGGTCTGGGGAGGCAGGAAATGCAGAAAATGTGGGGGCCAGTGCACGGGTTCTCAGGGAAGACCCACCTCGCCAATGCCTCCTTACCCAGTGCCCAAGGCATCATCCCTCCCAGGGAGCTGGTCTTCTCTCTAGGCCTCTGGGGACCCTGCCAGTATGCCTGGCAGCTTTGAACCCAGGCAGGGAGGGAGAGGTGCTTTCTAAGGGGGAGGCTCCCTGCGCTGTGGGTCCCTCTCCAAGCATGGGCACTAGTCTCCCTCCTTTGTCTCTGTCCCACCCAGGGCTGCCACCCTGCTCTCACAATTCCTGGTGGTGCTGAGCACTTGTTTCAAATAGAAAGTAAGCGGGGGCGGGGAAGGGGTTTCTGTCCTTTGCTTCTTACCTGCCAAGGTCAGTGGCCAATGGCCCTGGGTGTGCTATCGGCTGGCCTGCCTCTCCTACAATTCCTTTCCTTTCTGATACTTCCAGGCGGGCGAGCAGTGAGAAACCAGAAACAGGGCTTCAAGAGCAAACACAGCCAAATAAACGCTATGAGGAGCCTCTCAGGGCCTTCAGAGGGCAATGAGGCGTGCGATACGAAGATTAGCAGCGAGAACAGCAATCCTCCTAAATAAACAAATAACGAGGTGGCACGTTCTGACGGCTGCGTTCATTTCCTCGGCCGCTTACGCCTCTTATGCTCCCCTCTGCTTAGAAGAACTTTGTTCCAGATTCAGAGGAGTCCCCGGGGAGCCCTCCCTGAACACATCAGCCAACTTCAGGACTCTGCTAGCCTCAGTCTGCCCCTTTGTAAGTGTCAGGATAAAGGGGCTGTGATTTCAAAGCCCCTTCCTCCAATTCTACTATGCAAACTTCCCACATTGCCTGCAAATGCCCACCCTGGGAAGCCTCCTCAAACAAGAGCAGGGCTGAGCCCGGAGTGAGGCATGCGAGGGGCTGACTGTCTGCATGTAACATTTAAGGGGAGCCCTAAAAACTCAAGGATGGAGATAAATAAGATTCTGATGCAAAATTTTAAAAATTAAAAATAACACACAAAAAATCCACAATGAGCAACATGTCACAATGTTCAGTAAAGACAGACTCCCACTCTACAGGACTTCCCTCCTGGCTCAGAGGGTGAAGAACCTGCCTGCAGTGCAGGAGACCCAGGTTCGATCCCTGGGTTGGGAAGATCCCCTGGAGAAGGAAATGGCAACCCACTCTAGTATTCTTGCCTGGAGAATGCCATGGACAGAGGAGCCTGGTGGGCGACAGTCCATGTGACGGCAAAGGGTCGGACACGACTGAGCTACTAACATTTTCAGTTTTTTCCCACCCCGCAGGTTCTTGGCTCACCTCGCATGCCTCCCTTAGTTTCCACTTCAGAGAATGAGTCCATCCAGGAGACAGAGGCACCTTCTGCATCCCCCAATGCTCTTCCTCACTCACCAAGCTCTGGTCGTATTTTCTATGTCCAGGAAGCGCCTGGCTCTCTCCTCCTCCCCAATGCACACAGACCCACAGATCAATGATGTGGCTAACAGTGCTTCTGCTTCCAAGCCTGGCCACAGCGATCACGCTCTTCACCCTAAGCCTGATGGGAACCGCTCTAGGAACACCTCCACCTGCTCAGAGCAATGAATTCCACTTTGAAGGAAGAGACGGGCTCTTGCTCAATATTCAAATCCCAGCAACTGAAACGGAGAAGACAATGGCACCCCACTCCAGTACTCTTGCCTGGAAAATCCCATGGATGGAGGAGCCTGGAGGGCTGCAGTCCATGGGGCCGCTGAGGGTCGGACACGACTGAGCAACTTCACTTTCACTTCTCACTTTCCTGCATTGGAGAAGGCAAGGGCAACCCACTCCAGTGTTCTTGCCTGGAGAATTCCAGGGACGGGGGAGCCTGGTGGGCTGCCGTCTATGGGGTCACACAGAGTCGGACACGACTGAAGTGACTTAGCAGTAGCAGCAGCAGCAACTGAAAAGAGAACCCCATGCATATCACGTGGACAAAGCAATGCACCGGCGACTCTGATCTGGAGTGGATCCCAGTGCGCACGGCATCCTAATGAGGGGTCCCGTAGGATGTGACGGGAGCTTGTCATTGCTGCAGCAGTTTGTTCCACGGTGGGAGAGCTTGGAGGGACAGGGGCGCTGATCTAAAGCCATAATGGTCCTCCTTGTAAGGGCATATTTTTCCTTTTTTCCTGAGGCTAAACATCTCTGGATCCTTTCAAGGATACCCATTTGATGTGGCTCCTGGGTCCCCAGAAAGGGTGTTGGGGCCCTCAAAATCTTTAAGAGGGGTTTCTGGCTAATTTTTCTCTTCCTCGAAGTTTGCCATCAGCTTCAAGCACCTCCAGTTGCCCATCTAAGTTGAAGCCACCTGCTGATCTTACCTGGATTATTACCACTCTGACTGCCACACTGGACCTGTTTCTGCTCTCGTCCCAGTAGAATCCCCACATAGCAATGACGGATCCTTTCAGAGCATCAGTCAAACGCTTCCATCCACTGCTCAAAACCCTCCCCAGGCCCCACTGCACTCAGAGGACACACCACAGTCCAGACAACAGCTGATGGTCTTCCCTCATCTGCCCTGAATCTCCTCTCTGGCCTCTGCTCACGTCCCTCGAGTCACACTGACCTCCCTCCGCTCCTCAGCTGGGCCAAGCTCATTCATGCCACAGGGCCTCTGCACTCACTGCGACTTAACCACGCGGCAGTCTTCTCCCAGAAACCCACGTCACTTGTCCCTTGACATCACCTGGGTCTACTACTTCAATACTTCCTTATCCTAAAAACATTCCTGGTCTACACTACTCAGCACAGTCTCTCTGGGACTTCCCTGATGGTCCAGTGGTCAAGAATCTGCCTTGCAATGTAGGCGACTCGGGATCGATCCCTGGTCAGGGAACTAAGATCCCACAAGCCACGGAGCAACTAAGCCTGAATGTCGTAACTACTGAGCGCATGCGCACTAGAGCCCGCGTGTTGCAATAACTGTACTGCAACTGAGACGCTGTGCAGCCAAATGAATAAATATTTTAAAGAAAACAGTGTCTCCCCTAAACCCCAGTGTCTCCCCATTGCTCCATAATATGTATCGTCTGCTCCATCAGGGCAGGCACTATGTCTGTTCTGTTCACCGTGCGTGCTGGCGTCAGAACAGGCCAGGCACACAGTAAGTGTCCAATGAATACCTGCTGAGTGAGCGAATGCTCAGATGAAGAACCTGCACCTGCGTTTACACTCTGATCATCAACACAAAGACTTCTGGGGTTTGAATCCAACAGTGGAGCCTACATCGGACTCGCTGTTTCTTTACCTCCAAAATGGCACCTCTCTGGAGCCCTCCGTGCCAAGCTCCACGGTGGTTGGAGAGCACGGGAAGATGCAAACATTTTGTCCTTGCCATTTTCAACTCTTGCTGAGTTGAGTCCCAGGCCTGCCTTTTCAGTGTTACCCCAGTATTTTTAGAAGAGCACTTGTTGTGTGTTCGTGAGGGCCAATTATCCCAGCTGCCTCTCTGGCTATGTTTCCACGTGCCGGTTCATTTTTACATTTTGTACAATCTGATGAAATTGCCCATTCAGTATGTTCCAATCCTAACAAAGCCCAGCAGCATTCTGGTCCCAGGGGCCTTGTTGCCATCCAGTGGAAGTTCACAAAAAAAATAAGTCCACAAAAATAAGTGCTGGGGTGCTTCTCTCTCACCCCAGTACCCCCATGCCAGCAATTCCCAAAGTGTGGCCACAGTCTGTCCACCAACAGTCTGCAAAAACAAGACAACTCTGATGGAAAGTGTGTTGTTGTTCAGTGGCTAAGTCGCGTCTGACTCTTTTGTGACCCCATGGACTGTAGCCTGCCAGGCTCCTCTGTCTATGGGGTTCCCAGGCAAGAATACTGGAATGGGTTGCCAGGGGATCTCCAGGGGATCTTCCTGGCCCAGGGATTGAACTTGCGTCTCCTGCATCAGCAGGTGGATTCTTTACCACTGAACCCTCAGCTTTAAAGGCATTTCTAGCCATTCTGAGCAATTTTACATCTGTTGAATCTAGTAATAAAAACTGCGGGCTTATGTTTGTTTCTTTTTTCCCCATCTTATTTTTCTAGTAATTCATGTTTATTGCATTTTTATAAAAGTATATATCAGTTTGCGATAGATTGGAAATAAGAAACAATCTGGTCTTTTACTAGACATCGGTGTTTCTCAACCCTTTTTTCCACGATCACCGTCCTGTGGAGCATTTTAGATCTCCTCTCTCCCTACCCGCTCTGCTTCCATCATGAATTTTTAACACCAGAGATATTCTGTGTATCTGTTTGTGGGCTGTATATATGCTTGTGATTTACACATACAAAGAATAGTACCCTTTTTGCATTCCCCTCCAAGAGCCAATTTTCACCCTTTTGGGGACCATATCACTCTTGATGAGAATGCATGGCACGGATAGCTTGAGAAGCACTGTTGGGGTGCTGGGTGAGGCAGGCGCTGCCCCCAGGAGGGATCTGGAAATCTGTGCGGGTGCTCTTGTCAGCTAGTTGTGCCAAGCATTGAAACACAGCTATTCTTGTAAATCTCCTTTCCTGTATCTTCCTTGTACGTTACAGATAAGGCATTATGCTGATTTTTAAAGTATGGATGCTGGTAGGTTTCCTTATCTACTATCTACCTGCTGGGTTTTGTGATTCTTTGACAGACGAGGAGGAGGCGGCTGTGGTCATGCCCACTGGTGTTCCCCAGTGTTCTTGCTCTGCTGATCATTTGCCCTGTAACCTTTACTCACTGCATATCATCTGGACATCTCCAGGCAAGCCAGGGGGAGCCCAGTGGGCCATCTGGGGAGCTCCTTCTGGAGTGTGGGTCATGGGTGCTGCGCAGAAAACACAAATCTGGGAAACCCTCCCCTCTGAGCTACCTGCAGTGTGCTCACCTCATAAAGCCATCAAGACGTGCCCTGGTGGCCCTGTCCTCCTCCATCTGTGGCAGGCCCTCTCCTGCCAGCTTCCTTGACATCCTGAGGGACATTCTGAGTTCTCATTCTGATGAGGGTTCTTGGTTCACTATAGATTCATCTTTGAGGTCTTTCAGCAACCTGACTTGTGGTCTTTCCTTTTGCCATCGCCTGGTGATGGGAGAAGGGAGGAGGGAGATGATGGAAATGGGGTTGAGAAGCAAGGGGTAAGCCCCACGATTCTGTGTGTGTGCAAATCTGCACACACACAAAGGCTCACTGAGTGCATGTTTCCCAGGAACTCCGTGCCAGGTAGCTGTGACCAGAGCTGACACCAACTAAGCATTTCCTCCGTGCCAAGCAAGCACTGTTTTAGCCATCACATGTATTTATTTATTTAATAAAGAAATAAAAGCACCAAAGAATTGATGCTTTTGAACTGTGGTGCTGGAGAAGACTCTTGAGAGTCCCTTGGACTGCAAGGAGACCAAACCAGTGAATCCTAAAGCAAAACAGCCCCGAATATTCATTAGAAGGGCTGATGTTGAAGCTGAAGCTCCAGTACTTTGGCCACATGATAAACAGTTGACTCATTGGAAAACACTCTGATGCTAGGAAAGATTAAAGGCAGGAGGAGAAGGGGATGACAGAGCATGAGATGGTTGGATGGCATCACCGACTTAATGGACATGAGTTTGAGCAAACTCCGGGAGATGGTGAGGGACAGGGAGGCCTGGTGTGCTGTAGTCCATGGGGTCACAAAGAGTCGGACATGACTTGGCGACTGAACAAAAACAACACATTTATTTAAATCCTCACAACTTTGGGAACTGGGTACTCTTGTTCACCTCATTTTTCTGATGAGGAATAGAAAGCACAGAGAGGTTAAGTAACTTGCCCAAGGCCACACAGCTAGTAAACTGCAGAGAAAGGATTTGCATTCAGGAAGCCTGATGCTACAGTCTGTGCTCTTTATGGCTATGCTGTACAGACAGAATACGATGCAACATCCATTCTCAGGGGGCAGAGGAGCTCAGAGTTTGAAAGGAAGGGTCATGTCCAGATCCAGGAAGATGGGAAGGGGCAGATGACTCATGCTACAGGTGAAACACTGCACTCATGCAAAGAAGAGAATCTGGATGTGAAGTGGAATAGCATGAAGACAGGAAGAGATGGCAAGGAGGGGCAGAGAGGGGGTGTCATGAGCAGATGGGCCAGTCAGGAAAGTCCAGGCATGAAGACCCTGACCCAACTCCCTGTGAATTCTCCAAGTCCAGCCCAGAGTTTATAAGAGGTGTTCTAAACACTGCCAAAGAGTCCATTGCCCACTCCCCACTGCTACAGCATCTTAAGACTGGCTGGGAGAATCCACATTTATGGAGGATTTTTTGAAGAGTTTGCAATCATCCCAGTCATTCTAATGCCTCCTGGTTCAAACCAGACCCCAAGGGCAGTCTCTCAGCTTGTGAATGGGAGTGATCAAGCCCAAACCAGACAGAGTCAGGTCAGCTCCTGAGAGATGCCACATCCAGAAAGTTTCAGATCCTGAAATGACCTGGAGAGAAGCTTCAAGTTGTAGTGAGGCCAGACAGGTGTCTGGGCAGGTGGATGCATCGAGAATAAAGCCAGCACAAGCTAAGAGACACAAAGGCGTGAGTGAAAGCAGGCTTACAGAGAGCTGGCGGACAAAGGCCACTCATCCTAAGGACGAAAGGATTTCTTCTGAAGACTCAGGGGTCCAGCCACTCTCAGTAAATCTCAACAATCTTTGTGTCCAATGTTTGAACTGATGTCCTTCCATTTGGGAAAGTATGCTCTCATTTTCTGCTCCCATATATACAGCAAGACCATCATTTTGTGCTCAGAAAGCCCAAGAAAAAGAATGGCTAGAACAGTTTGACAGATACAGTGGAGCGACCTCATAATGTTAGCCTGCACAACAGGCCTTCTACCTGCCCAAGGGCAGGGTACCGTGTTGCATACTCTGGGGACTCCATTCATATAGATTCTGTGCTGTCTCTTACCCCATATGATTTGCTCTGAAGCCATCACTCCAAAGTACCAAGTGTCAGAAATCCCCCCAGCAAAGGAGCTGAGCTGACTGACTTGGGGACTACTGGTTCTTCATCTCCCAAGGAGATGAAAAACGAACAGGTTCCAAGGCATCTATCCAGGAAGGACATTCTCTTTTTCTGGTTGACAGATGGAAAAATTAAGCCCCAGAAACCAGAGTCAAAGGAAAGATACTTTATTGAACTTGACTAAAGAAGACAAGAGCCCTTTCCTAGAGATACATCATGTGGCCAATCTGGAGAGGCGGCCCAGGGGACCCTTTAAGACAAAACGAAGGTTGTATTTCTACTCAAGGATGCTATGATCTTATCACAGTTTCCAAAAAATGAAGATAGGAAAATAAATATTTTTTTATTCACTGTCCATCTTACCATCCATCCATCCATTGGTCTGTCCATCCATTCATTCTTCTGTTGATCCATCCATCCATCAGTTCATATACCCATGCATCTGTTGATCTGTCCATCCATCCATTCATCCATCTTTCCATCCATCCTACAAGTTTCTTAAAGGCCAATGGCATGCCAGGCACCACATGAAGTTGCCCAAAGGATACATTTATGAATAAGACAGACACAGGCCCTCTTCTTAGGCAGCTTGTAATAGCACAGATGAGGGAACTGATGAAGCAATTACAAAGTATTTCAAGCACACTGAGAAGAAAAAGATGTTCTGGGCGCCATGAGAGCACAGATGTAAGGCAAGGGAGAAAAAAGAAAGCCAGGCATTTAAAAAGGAAGTGTGTTCCCACTGAAGTTGTTCACACTGAATTAATACCTGGCTCAAGCTCTCTTTACCTAAGGATCCAATTAAAATGTGGGATTGCTGTATCTCTCATATCTGCATTCAAATATACGACTTAAGCCTATAATTAACTGAATTTTTAAAAAATGCAACCCAGTAAAATCTCAAACCCAAATCCCATCCTTTGAGTTATACACTAAATGGCCGATTAGCAATCGGACAAAGGCCATTGTCCCAAAGCCAGTAATTTGGTCTTCAGTGTGATCTGAATTTGCAAGCCTATGGAAACTGAGAATCAGAATGAAACTGATACTTATCCAAAGGAGAAAAAAAAAAAGCTTGCTGGTGCTGGAAAAGAATGACAACCAGAATAGCTGAAGAGGTCAGCAGAAACTTGACACAGAGAAGGCTTTATGCTTCGGACAATTATTCCTTTTCTGTCAAAAAGATTTGGTGCCTTCCTTATTTTCTCACCACCTTATTTCAAAATTACTCTTTGGGTGAGAAAAATGATCTCAAGAAAACTTTCAGAAATGGTGAACGATGAGAAATATATTGATAAAAAAGAAAGCACAAAGGTTCATATTACTTCAAAATATAACACCAAAGGCAACGTGAAGGGATCTATGTCATTTCACACTTCCAACTAATTTTTAAGGATAAAGAGGAAAGGAGGAAACTCTACTCCTTCTTTTGGGATCTTACGCATAAGATGAGTGATAAAGAGGGTGACAAGAGCCTCACCTTGGGCTCCATATGGTTTTCTTGGTTGACAGATGCAGGAACATTGAAGGCGAGGGGCAGTGGTATGTGAAGCCCATCTTTTATTTCCAGGAGTCTGGATGAGAAGAGGAGGAGGGGAAACCAGAGCTCAAAGGGGAGGAGACTAGACAGGTTATAAGATGAAAAATGGTGCCTGGGAAAAAGGGGAAGAAATCTTGGTTCTAGCTGATTTCAAGCTTGCCTTCAGACACCATTGTAAACTGCCCACCTCAGGCTCCAAGAACAGGTCCAGATTTTAGTGAGAGCCCTGTTCTTGTCTGGTTGAGGCAGCAGTGGGAGACCACCTGCCAGACACGTGTGTGCAGTGTCCATCAACAGGTGAGTAGATAAACAGGATGTGGCACATATAAACATAATGGAATACTATTCAGCCATAAAAAAGAACAAAATTTTTGCCATTGGCAGCAACATGGATAGACAAAGAGGACATTATGCTAAGTGAAATAAGTCAGACAGAGAAAGACAAATACTGTACATCACTTACATGTGGAACCTAAAAAATACAACAAATTAATGAATAAAACAAAAAAGAGACTCACAAATACAGAGAGCAAACTAGTGATTGCTAGTGGGGAGGAGAGAAGGGGCAATATAAGGGTGGGGGCGGGGGAGGTACAAACTGCTGGGCGTAAGAAGATTGGCTATAAGGATGGATTGTGCAATGCAGAGAATAAAGCCAATATTTTGGAATAACTGTAAGTGGAGCATAACCTTTAAAACTGTATTACAGTATTTACATGGAGCCCCAATAGGTATTATCTCAAGGGCCTCCCGTCCCATCCCCCTGTCAGATCAGCTAGACAGACACTCCACGTGACAGAGGTGTGGTTGTGCCCATTCAAGCACCACTTAGAACTGGAATCCACGTGCTCAGGACTCTTCCTGTTGCCTTAGGCTACACCTGGCTTTGTCAGAGGTTGGCGAGATGACGGCTAAGCCTCCTCCACTTGGAATCATCAGTGGAAACCTTGCTGCTTTCCACCTGTCAAGCCAAGAGAAAGCCATGCCTCTTCTCATGGACTCATTCATTCAGAGCCCTTTGGAGAGAAAAGAAGCTGATGCAAAGCAAGGCAATCAGAAAGTAGTGTGTTGCCAAAAAGTTCATTTGGGTTTTTCTGTAACATCTTAGAAAACAATGTGAACGACATTTTTGACCAATCTAGTACTTCACTTCTAAAAAGTAGATAGGGCTTCTCTGGTAGCTCAGTGGTAAAGAATCTGCCAATAATGCAGGAGACGTGGGTTTGATCCCTGGATTGGGAGGATGCCCTGGAGGAGGGCCTGGCAACCAGCTCCACTATTACTGCCAGGAAAATCCCATGGACAGAAGAGCCTGGAGGGCTACAGTCCATCGAGTTGCAAAGAGATGGACACGATAGCACACGTACAAAGAGTAGACAGGAACGAGTCTGGGTGCTCTAAGGTGTCCCACAGGCTGGAAAAGCCACCCCTGGGGCTGACTTCCCAGGTGATCTGGGGGATGGCCAGCAGTTGGAGGGCTGGAAGAGTAATAAGCTTACAGAGTCTGGGACAAGGTGGGCAGATCAGGCTTGTGGATTTGGAAGCAGGATAAGTCCCCAACTGAACAATCACATCTGAAATTAAATATGACAAACAGTCTGTTTAGCTACACCAGAGCGCTGGCAGTGAATTAGCCTCTGTGAGCTCTGCTGACACTTGTCTCTTCACCCGCTGCCCCTCGCCACCCGCACCATCCCTTCCAGGCAACGCTCCTCCCCTCCAGAAGCCAGCACACTGGTGCCAGAGGATTCTTGCCAGTCACACTGGTCTTGAGCAAGTTGTCTTCAAAGGAAACAGTCAATGATTTCTCCCTTAAGGAAAATTGGGTGAGGATGGAAATGACCCCAGGAATGAGCTCTAGTGGGGTTGGCGTAACTTAATATATTCACACTAAAAAAGAACTGGGAATTAAGAGACCTTTTTTTTTTGGTTTTGAAACACTAACTTTGTGATGAAACACTAAGTTTTAAAAACACTAACTTTCTAAAAACAACTTGTCAGCGATATTTATTTATACAATTTCTTAATAAGGTGGTAGTCCTTTTTAAACCAAATTTTGAGGTTTTTCTAGCTCCACATATTATAACATGTAATTTCTGAAATTGTGATGTTAATAACTCGTTTTACTATTTGCCAGCTGTATGATCTTAGTGTGCGTGCGTGCTCAGTCGCTTCAGTCGTGCCGGACTCTTTGTGATGCAGGGACCGTAGTCTGCCTGGCTCCTCTGTCCATGAGATTTCTCAGGCAAGAATACTGGAGTGAGTTGCCATGTCCTCCTCCAGGGGATCTTCCTGATCCAGGGATCGAACCTGCGTCTCCTGCAATGCAGGTGGATTCTTTTCTGCAAACGCCCTATGATCTTAGACAAGTTATTTAATCTGTTTGTGCCTCAGTTCCCTCATCTGGGAAAAAAGTGGTGATAATAATGGTAATCTACCTATTAAAGTGGCAAGGAAGACTGAGTTAATAAAGCACTATAGAGGCTAGAGGATTTTACCATAAAATCCTGGACTATCAGGACTAAAATCGAATTGGCTAGTTGTACTTCCAACACCCAGAGAGGTTCAAAGATTTGTTCTAGCTGATGAATGAGCCAGACCTGAAATAAACCAGGATTCTTGACTCTCACTGCTTTGACTTTTTTATACTTTTTTTTTTTTTTTTTGAAATTATGTGTCCTGGAGCCAAAGAAGATAGAGGGGGGTGACTAGAAATATCCAGACGTAGCCATTCAACCAGTGGAGGAGACTGAATGCAGTGATCTGGAATGCCTCTCCCAGCTCTGTGTCCTCATTGGTTGTCACGGAAAGCGGCAACTGCCCAAGGAAAGATGGATGCTGCTTCGGCTGACATGCCTGGAGAGTGACACCGCTTCCCAGGGCTGGATAATGCGGACCCTTTGGCATTTTTGCATTTGATTTCCTTAATGTGACGGCTCTGTTTCCTCGCTGTCTAGCAAAAGGTCAATTCCTATTTGTCCTCTAATAAATGGGCTATTTAACGCCGGGGGTGGGGGTGGGGGGGGAATCAACAACAGAAAACCCTGATCGCCATCTCCAAACAACTGCAAAGTAAATCATCTACTCTGGGTTTCTTCTCTAAACTAAAATTTTTATCACCTACACACGGATGCTCATCAGTCCTCCCTGGCAGCATCTAACCCTTTATGGAGTAACTGCTTCTCAAAAAAAGATCCTGCTTTTTTGAACATGTTGTATTTTGGGCTTCAGCCTTGAACTGCTGGGATTGCAACTGCTTTTTAATTGGAACCAACAACCAGGGCTGGCTTGGATTCAGAGCTGAGCCTCCCTGCATCAGAACTGTCTGCTGGAGCCTGGAGATGAGGGAAAGAGGGGCCAAGTCACCTTCAGGTTATGACTCTCAGGGGAAGCTGCCTCTGTGCCTGGGGACTCTGCCGGCTCAGGAAACAGAATTTCCATTCTCTGACCAGAAAAAAAGAAGCCCTGTTTGTTATTCCTGGGGATCGGCAGATAGAAACTTAAGTGGTTCATGTAGAAGTCGTCACGTCACCCAGCTGATGTCTGACAAACCAGAAGCTCAGATGAAGGGAGACAAAAGAACCACCAAGGATATTTTAAGTGCTTTCCATCAACATGCCAGACTAAGACGTCCTTTCCTTTCCAAAGGGAAATGAATGTGGGTTTCCCCCTGCCTTCTGTGTCTGAGAAGAATAATCAGCATTCTGGAAAGGAAACTGCCACTTCAGATTCTCATTTTATCAAGCAATTATTTAGAATTTACAGCTTATTAATACAACAAGGCATCTCATTGACACAGTATGCTAAAAAGCTTATGCCTAATCAGAACATCAGCACAATAGATGGCTAAACACCATCTCTTCTCCACGCACTCCTTTGATTTAACCAATTTTAACAAGGCCCACAAAGAGCACGTGCTGATGGCCAGTCGTCCATACTGAAATGCAGGCAGGGTAATTATGCACCATATAAAATGACTAATGCTAAGCATCTAAAGGGCTATTTCCATATGCACAGCACTTTCAATGGAGCGTGTGTCGGACTAGATTTAGCTGTTGTGGGATGAAAACCAACATAGGGAAAAATCCAAATACTTCGGTCAAATTCCCTCTTCTCCCACTCACACTGTCTCAGGGTCTGACCTCAAATTCCTCTACACCCTTAGTCTAACTGCAAACAGTAAAGTTTTCTACACTAGGCGAATGTTCCATTTGAACTCATTGACAAGGTTAATGCCAGTTGAGAATGTTTTCCAAGAAGAAAGAGACCTTCCTTGGTCTTAATGATACCAATTTCTTTCTCCACTGATGCTTTAGAGACACAAGATGGGGCCAACTATCATCCACATTGTGGCCGGGTGTGTCTCCACACTCACCTGTGCTCCTCACTGGGGACTGTTCCCTGCAGCTAAGGTGGTCCCTCCACTGTCCCCTCACTCACACCCTCTCCCTGCTTTGGGTCATATTCCTCTAGGCAGAAATTCCTAACCGCTTGTTCTAAGGTTTTCCCTTCTGCAGAGTTATTCCACACTACTGTCTCCCTCTTTCTCTGAATGCCTTTTGCATTTTCATGGCACCAGATAATAAGCCATTTTCTCCTTTTCCCAAGGCTTCCCTGATAGCTCAGTTGGTAAAGAATCCATCTGCAATGCAGGAGACCCCAGTTCGATTCCTGGGTTGTGAAGATCCCCTGCAGAAGGGATAGGCTACCCACTCCAGTATTCTTGGGCTTCTCTTGTGGCTCAGCTGGTAAAGAATCTGCCCGAAATGCAGGAGACTTGGGTTCAATTCCTGGGTTGGGAAGACCCCCTGGAGAAAGGAAAGGCTACCCACTCCAGTGTTCTGGCCTAGAGAATTCCATGGACTGTATAGTCCATGGGGTCACAAGGAGTCAGACACGACTGAGCGACTTTCATCTTCCTTTCCCCAAATGTTTACTATATTAATGCCAACAAGCAAGTAAAAGCTTTCTGAGTGTCTACAACTGACCCCGAGAAGGATTCTTCGTCATCTAGCAAATATTTGTCTTACATTTCTGTGCTAAAGGCATTCTTCTTGGGCGTTGTGAGGAAAAGGGGAGGCAAAAAGATTCATGAAGGCAGTAGGGCGGGTGTGGGAAGGAAGCTTATAAAAGCTACTGGTTCAGGATGGGGAACACATGTATACCTGTGGCGGATTCATTTTGATATTTGGCAAAACTAATACAGTTATGTAAAGTTTAAAAATAAAATAAAATTAAAAAAAAAAAGCTACTGGGAACAAAGGCAAGACAAACAAAGTGTGTTTGTCTAAGATACAATAATGTCACACCATCTATGGGCAAGGGTGGGCATCTGGGGCTGGGATGAGTGATGACTTGTGACTGGAGGTAACTGGCACTTGACCTGGATCTTGAAATCAGTGCATTGGACCAGGGTCCTCTGGGGGATCTTGAGTACCCATGTGCAGAGGACAGATTTCAGTCTGACAGCAGTAGGAATACAGTAAATGTTTCTCATGAGAGGAACAACAGGTCTTTATCTATTTCAGAGAAGATGGTGAAAAATCCCAGGGGACAGAAATAACAGTATAAATGAGGGTAGGCAAAGGGCCGAGAGAGCAGGTGTTGCTCAGAGACAGTCAGGGTTCTCAGGAACCCCTGGATGAATTGGATGTGAAGGAAAATAAAGAGGTGGAGACACATGTTCAGAAGCTGTGTGGCCACTGGTCAGGGGAAATATGTTTTAAGCTGCTCTACAAGGCATGTGGGGTCTTAGTTCCCTGACTAGGGATTGAACCCATGCCCCCTGCAGTGGAAGCAAGACATCCAACCATGTACAGCCAGGGAAGTCCCCTAACTTCTCTGTGTTAAGCCACTTAAAGTTCAGGGTATAGTTATTGTAGCACAGTTTATCTTATCCTGACTGATACGGTTCCTTAGGAAATATCATTGTGTCTCCTTGGAAGGAAGGAAGTTTGGTTCATATTTGGTCTGCTCTACTGCATGCGTGCAGATGTGTTAAGTCACTTCAGTTGTGTCTGACTCTTTTTGACCCCATGGACTGCAGCTTGCCAGGCTCCTCTGTCCATGGGATTCTCCAGGCAAAAATACTGGAGTGGGTTGCCTTGCCCTCCTCTAGGGGATCTTCCCAACCCAGGGATTGAACCTGGATCTCTTATGTCTCCAGCATTTTGTAGGTGAGTTCTTTACTACTAGAGCCACGTGGAAAGGCCCCTGCTCTGCTGAGAAAGAACTAAAGGAAGAGTAAAAAAATAGAGACAGGAAATTCTTCTTATACTCCTTTCATCTGGGGATTCTTTCTGTCTTTTTTTTTGAGAACTTCTTTCATTATTAGACTCTCTATGTTTTATTATCATGCCAGTCATCTTTTCTTACATTCTTCTGGAAATATTGAAGTTTATCTCTTTATCTTCTTCAGTGTTAATTTTTCTTTTTAACCCAACCAAAGAAACAGCACATGGTCTCTTACAGTTTTAACTCCATTTTCTTATATGCCACTCTGTTTATGATTAGCAGATATAAAGCCCCCCCTCGGTCTCATTGAGAATTTGTAATAATGGTTTCCTACCTTTTCAAGTAAGAAATCATTTAGATGTGCCTGTAAGCTTTTATTCTTTTGTGTTACAAAACGATTTCATAGGCTTTAGATTTTTTTTTCTTTGTCCACATACTTTCTTGAGTCCACTGAACTGATGATAAAACTCTTTTATTTCTTAGGCACTATTAGAAGTATTTTTAATGGGCTTCTTGCCACATCACCATCTTGAGTCATATCAACTTGTATTTTAACAAGACATCCAGTTGGGGAGAAATGGGTCGTTTATTCCTGGCCACCGAATAGTGTTTAGCTTTCTCTCTCCCTGACACTGTCCCTCTTTTCAGATTCATCATAAGCTCCATTAATATTGCCTGTGTCTTCTTGAATATATCAGTCTATCTCACGCGTTGTAGAGACTTGTAATCCAAGATTTTGAGCAAGATAAATCAAAACAGGATTCATGTGTGTGTGTGTGTGTACATGTGGGCATGTGTGTGAGCATGAATGAAAGTTAACAATGGCCAAAACTGACAGAAGGAAATTCAGCAAAACCAAGAATCTAAGAAATATTCACCAATCACATGACCACTGATGTATCAGAAAAGCAGAGGGTGAGAAAGATGGGTCATCAGGCCAACTGAGTGATGAGACACTATGATCAGGACACCGAGATGCCATAAGTAAGAACCTTTACATACTCTACGAAAATTGAGACATACCATCTCTGCTGTGAGATAAGATAAAATGTACAAAAGATCAATAAAAACAGAACACCCCTCCAGTGGATGGAGAAAGGACAGTTTCACAAAGAGATAACACTGCCATGAGCCATGAGTCTTTTACTCTCTTCATGTTAAATGCTGGCCGTCGGAACACACCAGCCACAAACGGTGACGGACTCAGAATGAGGTGAGCAGTGTCTGAAAGAATGCACACTCTTAGTTGCAGTCCATAAATATTTAAATTGGTAAGCCTCTGCCAATACGATTTTTATTAACTTGCCTCCCTTTATTTTGGAGAGCATCCCTTAGGCTAAATGAATTTCTCTTCTCTCTGATCATGCCTTTTTCTTCTCCTGGAGAAAAAAATTACCCCCACGTGTCTTTTAGGGTGTAGCCAGATGTGATTCTGGACCTCCCAACCCTGGAATCCTCTTCTGTAATCCCAGGGGGTCCTGGCACATCAGCAATATGGGCCTCATCACACTTTCTTCTATGTATGGATTTCTTTCTTTTCTTCTTTGGGAATAAGACCTATAACTTCCTTACAGTATACCCTCAAACTCAGGGCTCTGCTTGAAACCTACAAGGTGCACAACTGCTCTCTAAATATTGAATGAATGAATAAATGGAATGTTGGCTCAAAAGCAAGTCTTCCTTAAGTTTAAATACAGTGTTAGGGACTTCTCTGGTGGTGCAGCGGATAAGAATCTGCCTGCCAATGCAGGGGATGCTGGTTCGATCCCTGCTCTGGGAAAATTCCACGTGCCACAGAGCAACTAAGCCCATGCACCACAACTACTGAAGCCTGTGTCCCTAGAGCCTGTGCTCCACAAGAGAAGCCCATACACCACAACAAAGTGTAGCCCCTGCTCACTGCAAGTAGAGAAAACTCGAGAAGCAATGAAGACCCAGTGAGACCAAAAACCCCACAGTGATGAAGGATTGGTCAAGTCTGAGGGTGAAGAATAGGGACAGCTTTCTAGGTATCCCTGACTCAGATCTTCTCAATGTAGCTCTGGTGATTAGCTCTGAAGGAAATTCCCCCAAACATTTGTTTTTCAGTGAGAAAACAGGTGGGTTTATCCACTCAGTATCCACAGTAAGACGTAATCTAAAGCCTAACCCATAACTTCGAGAATAAGGAAAAGGCTATATTCCTTGCCCCCCACCCAGATCTTGGCCATATATGAAGAGTCAGGTTCTTTTCTGGGCAACAGGGGCTTCCCTGGTGGTCCAAAGGCTAAGACTCTGCATTTCCAAAGCAGGGGGCTTAGGTCTGATGCCCAGTGGGGGAACTAGACCCCACATGCTGCAAATGAAAATCTTGCATGCTGCAACAAAGACCTGGGCAGCTGAATAAATAAATATATTTGAAAAAAAGAGAACAGCGCTTTTTCTGGGCAATACAAGAGGAGAAGGTCCTGATGGTAGGAGATTCAAAACATGAGATCAGAACCAGAGAAGAACTGGGTATGTTTATCCTACAGAAGAGGGGAGTGGTGGGGAAGGGGGTGGGGGACAGCACGCCATTGGGGTCTTCTATCTGAAGGAATTTTGTTAGAAGAGAAACTGAACTTACATGGCAGAGCTCCAGTGGGTAGAACCATGCCCCAAACAAGACCCACAGGGAGACACTGCATTAAAGCTACTGTGAAATAAACTATAAAGCAATATTGCATGATGGTTCATTCTGCCTGAGTCTGATGTCTTGCTTCTCCATTTGCTTTCCTGTCTATACAATGGTGATACTAGGAGCTCACTGGGCAGGTCTAAGCATTAAATAAAGCGATGAGCACTTAGCATGGTACCTGGCTTCTGGTCAGCATTCTGAAACGTGAGCCATCTGTAATACCAGTATCAGTGGTCTGATGAGTTTGGTGATAGGAGAGGTGTCAGGTGATGAGCACCTTGTCACCAGAGGAATTCAAGTACAGGCTGACATATGAACTTTTAGGTCCCTCCCCAAAGACCCCTACACTGAACCTGAGCCTGAACATGATCTGATGGGGTATCTCCCTTGGAACGTGTCTGCAAGCACTCTGGACCCTTCAAACAGCTAGAGAGACAGAGAGGGAGAGAGAGGAGCCATATGCTAATCTGTGTGCAAGAACCATCTAGGAGAGAGCAACACAGAGTCAGTTATCATTACTCCATTCCTAGTTTGAAATGCTCTAATTACTCTACATTAAAGCAACTTTTTCAAAGTTGAAACATCAAAGATGCAGCTTTTGCCGTCTTCCCAGGTCACCACTGGTGAACAAAGAAGGGTTGATCTGTTTCGGGGGTGGTGGGTGCTGGGGTGGGGGCGCTGGGAGCTGCCTCCCAGCAATGGGTGCTCTGAACAGAACAGAAATAGCTCAAGTTTGGAGTCTGAGAGGCAGTAATAGTTGTGCCCCTCTGTGTTTAGTTGCTCAGTCACATCCGACTCTTTGTGACCCCATGGGCTGTAGTCCACCAGCAAGATTACTGGAGTGGGTAGCCATTCCCTTCTCCAGGGGATCTTCCTGACCCAGGCATCGAATCTGGGTCTCTTGCATTGCAGGCAGACTCTTTGCCATCTGAGCCACCAGGGAAGCCCCATTAGTGTCCCCCAAATGGCATGATATAGTATTATTTCTCTTTGCAGATAATATAGCTTGGGTGTGAAAACTCTACTTTAAAAAAAAAAATGAGGGATGCTCACAGAATTCCTTCCCTTCAAGATCTTGAGCTTGGGAGAAGAACGACATCAGCTGAGACAGGCCCAGGGGGAAGTCAGGAGGCAGCCTGATTTACTTAGCAGGTGTGAAAGGCCAGGCCAAGGCCAGCCTTGCCGGGGAAAGAATTTGTTTGCAGCTAGCTTGGCCAAGCTTGCTTCAACCGAGCTCTATAGCTGCTGGGGTGAAAAAGGCACCCGAGAAGGTCAAGTGAAGGATCGCACTGAACTCTGAGGCTGACTCATTCCATGCTGTGGGTCCTCAGCTCCCTCCCTCCCTCAATTTTGTTTTTTTCTGATTCACATCCCATAGTCAAGCCTTCCTCTCCCTTGTTTCCAGCTCTGTCTCCATCATGTCCCAGAGTTTCCCTGCTCTCTTAAACCCGAATTACACTTCAAGGGGCAACCCCTTCTCACCTAATTGGCTCTGACCCACTGAAGTCAAGGGCATGGCCTCTGGACATTCAGAGTTCACCGTTACTCTGCATGTGCCTCCGCTTCCCAGCTGTAATGTGGGAAATAAATAAGAGCGCTTATTGGCCATGGCATTGCTTGTGTGCCTGAAACCAGCTGGCCCAGTGCCTGGCACGTGGTCAGTGACTCGAGTTGATTGTTGTGGTGATGAGTGGTCCCCTGTGCCCACTGTGACCGCTGGTTCCCTATTTCAATCTCCAAATTCCCTTCCTACAGCCTCCAGAAAAACTGGCTCCCCTTTGGTCTAAATCAGTACTTCTCAATCTTGTTTTTTATTATCACTCCTTTCCCGCCCCCCTTTGCTAATCTTCCTCTCTGAGTACCATGGATGCGCTGTTTGTACACCTGCTGTGGCCCTTTGAAGCATTACAAAACACTGTAATAGTTAAGATCTGCCCTCTTCAAGAATCAGTGTTACCTCCCTGGTGGTTCAGTGGTTAAGACTCTGGATTCTGAGCTCCCAGTGCAGGGGACGCAGGTTCGATCCTTAGTTGGGAAACTAAATCCCATCAGGCACAACTAAAATAACCCATGTGCCGCAACTAAGACTCGGCACGGCCAAATAAATAAAGAATAAATATACATTAAAAAAGAAAAGAACCAGTGTTACTGCAGGGGCCACACTGGCCCAGGGAGAAGGCATGATCTCCATCAGTGGTTCTCCAGCAAGGCCAACTTTATTCCCTTTCCCTCTCCCCAGGGACATCCGGCAACTTCGGAAGACTTTTTTGGTGGGCGAGGAGTGGGCATTACTGGCTTCTTGCGGGGGTGGGTAGAGGCCAGGGATGCCTACAATACATAGGACACCCCCTCCCCACCCCCAGCCAAGGAATTACCCAGGCCCACAGGTCAACAGTGTCCAGGTGAGAAACCCTGACGCTTGAGACCTCTAGGAGCCTCACCGCCAGCAGGAGAAATCTTCTAGGTTGAAAATTCAGCCGGGCTGTGGTGGTTTCGGAGCTGCTCTTGTAGGCGGAAGGGCCTTTCTTAAGACGGCATGGAGTGATGCAGTGACAGCCCAGGACGCGAACTCAAGGCTCCTTGAGAGACTGGCCAAGACCACACCTCCACTGCCAACGAGGCTCCCAGCCTTTCCTCTCTGCCAGCACAGGGCCTGATGCAACGCTCAGCTCACTGTCTTGCACACAGGACTCCAGAAATGCCTATTAGACTAAATGCCACTCCTTCTAGGCTGGAAGACCAGACCAAGGGTGCAAGGATCAGATGTGGCAGAAGGGACACCACACAAAGGAGACGGCAGAGCCCACGGAGGAAGGGAGGGAGGAGAGACTACAGAGGCTGTTCCAGTCTCTTTCCCTTGAATGGCAGATGTCTAATCCACCCAAGCTGGGGTGGGGGTGCGTGATCAGTCACTCAGTCATGCCCAACTCTGCGATCCCATGAACTGTAATCCGCCAGGCTCCTCTGCCCATGGGATTTTCCAGGCAAGATTACTGGAGGGGGCGGCCATTTCCTTCTTCAGAGAATCTTCCCAACTCAGGGATCGAATCCAGTTCTCCTGATTTGCAGGTGGATTCTTAACCATCTGAGCCATCAATTCAGTTCTCTGTGTTCTTTAGCATGCCTTGGCTTGTAGCTGCATAGCTCCAGTCTCTGCTGCTGTTGTCATAACGTGTTCTCATTGTGTCTGTGTCGTCTTCTTTTTTAAAAATAACTTATTTATTTATTTTATTTTTGGTTGTGCTGGGATTTCCTTGCTGTGTGCCGGCTTTCTCTAGTTGCGGCAAACGGGGGCTTCTCTTCATTGCGGTGTGTGGCTTTCTCATTGCGGTGGCTTCTCGTGGCAGAGCATGGGCTCCAGGCTTGGAGGCTTCAGTAGCTGTGGCTCGCAAGCTCGAGAGCGTGGCCTCAGCAGTTGTGGCCCAGGGGATCATTTGCTCCATGGCATGTGGAATCTTCCCAGACCAGGGATTGAACCTGTGTCCCCTGCATTGGCAGGCAGATTCCCATCCACTGTACTACCAGGGAGTCCTTCCTTTCTTATCCAAACAATGGTCATACCGGACTAGAGCCAGTCCTAATGACCTCATGTTATCTGGATTACATTTGCAGAGACCTTATTTCCAAATAAGGTCACAATCTCAGGTATAGGAAATTAGGACTTCAACATCCCTTGGAGGGGGCCACAATTCATCTCATAACACACTGCCCTGTCTGAATTCTTCACTCACAAGAGGGATAATGAAATGATGGTTATTACTTAAGTCACTCACTTGGGGGCTATTTTCCATGCAACTAGAACTGGAATATCAAATAACTCCCTAAAGGCCATCCAACTCTTCCATCATCTGGATCTTAGGAAGCTGGGCCTTTCAATTTCCTGCCTGGGTATAGATCTCTTCCTATCTTAACAGTTTTACTAGAGTTTTTCATAGCTGCCAGTTTTTAAAGCAGCCTGAGCATCTTGCCTCTGGGCTAATTTTTCTTTGATAACTTTCTCAAAAAGAGCTCCAAATTTGCTATAACCATTCCAAGCCCAAAGGACTGGCTGATTTTCTGGGTAAGAAAAAAAAAGTAAATAAAGGAGAACTTGGTGTGAGCATCATTGGAGGTAAAACCATTTTAAAAAGAAAATAATAGCCTTTCACTGAAATCGGCACATTCTTTTGGCCTCTTTTGCATCAATAGAATGGACCTTTGTAATTTCCTACATGGTTGTTCAAGTAGGAGGAATGGAATTTGAATGTGTCTCTTCCAAAAGGTTAAAAAGACACTAAATGCAAGTTTTGAAAAATAGCTGAGGTTTTTAATTCTTTTCATTTTTGTCACATAGAGGAAACACACAGATGTATTTCTAAGCCTGAATACTTTAAAATGTATGGCGTTGTCAAATGCACAATATATTTCCCTTTTAGATTTTCCAAAGGGGAGGGAATTAATTATGAAATAGTCAAACAGAGTACCGTTTCATGCTCTGTGAAGCAGACAGTGGCTACGCATGGCTGTCATTGAAAGATGTGCCCATACAAGGCATTTTGCACCCTTCAAAGCTGAGGGTCACCATCAGCATTTCCATCCAGCATACTTCCAAACGAACAGTATTAAATGAGCTTCCACGAAAATAATGGCCATTAGCATAAACAAAGAGGTTCCTTGCTGAGATAGGCTGGTGTACAATATTTATCACAGGAAATGACCTTTAAGGACAAATGGTTCCAATTAGGGAAAGCACCCAGCCCAAGGGCTTCCCAGGTGGCACAGTGGTAAAGAATCTTTTGCCAAAGCAAGAAGTGCAGGAGGTGTGGGTTTGATCCCTGGGTTGGGAAGATCCCCTGGAAATGGCAACTGGCTCCAGTATTCTTGTCTGGAAAACTCCATGGAGAGAAGGGCCTGGCCGGCTACAGTTCATGGGGTTGCAAAAGGGACGTGACTGAGCGACTGAACATGCACACATGACCCAGCACAAACCTGTCAGACTCAGAACATGATAAAGAGATGCCAGAGCTGCTTTCCTGCTTGAATCCAGGTCTCAGCGGGTACTGCAGCTGAGTGAAGGGTTGCCTATTGCAATGGCCTTTAAGTGCAGCCATCCCACCCACGCATCATGCTTCAGAATGCATGGGGGAGCCAGCCCAGGGCACCAGAACCCACCTGTCTCAGGAACTCGTCTGGGATTTCTTCCCACATTTCATGCCTGGTCCATCATTTCTCCCTCTGGTCTTCCTGGCTCTCCAATTTTCTCTGGCTACACACTCCAGCCCCAGTTCCTCCTCATGCTCCTACTTCTTCATTCTAGTGATTATTCAAGCTCTCTTCCCACTGCCCATGTCCCTGGTTCTGGAAGCATCAGATTTCCAAGCCTAGACAGCCTTGGTCTCAAAGGATCCTGGGCAGCTAAGGACATCTCCCACCTCGGCCTCTCAGCGAGAGAAGAGGGGATAAAACACTGACATTCCCCAGGCAAGCTCTCCTTCAATGGGCCAGAAGATGGGACATCAAAGATGGGTAAGCTGGGTTTGTCCAATGGGCTATCCATCTGACAGCAAATATCTGAGACTCCCCTAGACAGTCAACTCTTTTCCTGTGGAAGCCCTGACAATTTTGCAATGGCAGTTTTCCTGAAGACTGAGCACATCACCAAGCCTTAGGCTCATGTGTGCAGACCTCCAGCCAACTACTAGATCTAGGGCTGAATGGAATGGCTCGGGACCTTGGTGGCTGCTCTTTGTGGCATGGCATTCCACCAAGCCCACAGGGTCCAGGGAACAAAACAACTATGCCCTAAATAGAATCGGGACAGGCTAATTCCCAATCCCTTTTGTGTAAAAATAGTGGAAAATGGAAACAAGCACACAGGGCAAGGATGCTACTACCATCCTGTCCCCTGCCCCAGAAACCCAGAGCTATAAATCACCCACATCACTACAGTCGCACCTGGAGAGGACGGTGTAAATTCAGGTTCACATTTATAGGGAATCAAATTATTGCTTTATTCCCAGCGAGATGAATGAGAGTGACAGACTTTTCAGAGTTGTAAAAATAGATGGATGCTTCCTATAAAATAACTCACAGACGCCTACGATAATTTACAAGAGATCTGGCAGTCTGGGAGCAGGCAAGTGAAATTCCAGACAGAATACCACACTATTTTCCAGTGGTAGAGTAAATGGTTTGGCTATTATGATAATACATTTCAGCACAGCAAATATATCTCCCTTTAATAGAAATACATTAGACACCATTTATAAAAATATCAACATCGTGGGTCTGTTCCTTCAGCTATAACTTAGACATAAATATAACACAATTTATGGATGAGGAAATCCAATTTCATGCTGTTTCAAACACATTTGTGTTTATTGCGTAACTACAGTTCTCTATATACGAAGCAGTGTATTACACGATAGAGATGAATGGGCATGGGATCTATTTGCGTGTCTACATGGGAATCATGAGCATTGTATCTTCTGCAAATGGAAGTGCTTTATGATATGTATTATATACAGCCAACACCTTGAGCATCTACTATATGATGATATCATTACATAATCGCCAGTGTTGTCGCCTCCATCCTAAGGGTAGAGGGATGCAGCGTCTGGGATGAATAAATATTCTAAGCAATAGGTGAGTGAAAACCTCAGAGAGCTTTAGAGTCAGACAAATTGGCTTTGACTTCTGGCTCCCCTGTTTATCAGCTGTAAGATCTTGGACAAATTACCTGCCTTCTAACAATCCCGGTATCATCTGTAAAATGGGATCAATAATGACCAATTTACACGATTCTCATGAAGACTGAAGAATCTAATGTTTGTAAAGCGCCTAGGAGCACAGTTTTCTGCCACAAACTTAGTGCCAACTGACAGCAGATAATAGCTTGAAATGTGTATCTCTCCCATTTAAATGCATTTGTGGGGACTCACCTGGTGGTCCAATGGTTAAGAATCCACCTTACAATGCAGGGGACATGGGTTTGACGTTGGGGAACTACGATCCCACATGTTGCCCGGCAACTAAGCCTGCACATCACAACTACTGCTCCCGCACACCGCAACTAGAGAGTCCGTGTGCCGCAGCGAAAGGTCTGCATGATGGAACGAATATCCTGTGTATCACAAACAAGACCCGAGGAAGCCAAATAAATAAACAGACATACATACATTAAAATAAGTGCACGTGTGGGAAAGGCCCAAATTTCTTCTTAAGCACCGAGTACAGACTATGGTGCAAAGAAGTCCTCAACGGTGAAGGTGATAGAGAAGGTCCAGCCTGTGGCTTCTGCTCACCACCGCCTCCCTTCTCTTCTCTCTGGTGTCCCTTTACTTGTTGATAATGGTGTAGCTGTTTCTTGACATTCTCTGCCCACTTTCAGAATTTGGGGGGCCCTGTCTTTATCGCTATCTGGGCAATTTCTCCTCTCTGGCTTAGCTTTGGTATGGAAGGATTTAATTTAGCTTTGACAATCAATAAGATGCTTTTTGTTTTCTTTTTTTGTGGGGGACGAGGTAGAGGGAGTATTTTTTCATGTTTAGCAGTTGTTGGATTTTTTTTTTTTCCCCAAAGCTCTAGCAACAGGAATAATCCCAGAGCCTACAGTGAATCAGATACACAAGGTCAGCCTCAGTGAAGGTGAAATGGGACAATCTACACACCAAATGAGTCCATGTGAAGCAGCAGCACAGACTCGCAGCTTCTCTGGCAGTATGGGTTTCTGGATATCACAGAACCAAAAGCCAGAGAGGATGTTGGGTAGAAATAAGCCTAGAAGCAGAGTGCTTGGTACTCACTGCCATGAATATACAATGCTACCGATTTCACACAGATGTTTATAGCAGTTTTAGTCATAATTTTCAAATCGTTGAAGCAACCAAGATGAATACATGAATAAATAAACTGTGGTACATCCAAAGGTTGGAATATTATTCAGCACTAAAAAAGACAGCAATCAATTCCTGAAAAGACATGGGGGGACTTCAAATGCAAATTACTATGTGAAGGAAGCCAATCTGGAAAGGCTACATACTGTAAAATTACAACTAGACATTTTGGAAAAAGCAAAATTACAGACACAATAAAAAGATCAGGGGTTGTCAGCGAGTGGGGGTGGGGAGTGTGAATAAGGGGAGCATAGTAAAATTTTAGGGCAGTGGAACATCTGTACGACACTGCAATGATTGATCCCTGTCACCGTCCAAACCCACAAAATGTACAACACTAAGAGTGAACCATAATGTAAACCAGGGACTCTGGGTGATTAGGGTAGGTCTGTGTAGATTCATCTCTTGTAATAAATGCAGCACTCTGGCCAGGGATGTTACAATGGGACAAGCTGTGCATGTGTGGGGAAATCTCTCTACTCTCCTGTCAATTCTGCTGCAAACATAAAACTGCTCATTAAAAAAGTCTTAAAAAATAGCCAAAACTTTAGGTCAAATAAGTTCAGTTACCTGACCTGTAACCTCAGTAATGGCACCCCACTCCAGTACTCTTGCCTGGAAAATCCCATGGACAGAGGAGCCTGGTAGGCTGCAGTCCATGGGGTCGCAAAGAGTCGGACACAACTGAGCGACTTCACTTTCACTTTTCACTTTCATGCATTGGAGAAGGAAATGGCAACCCACTCCAGTGTTCTTGCCTGGAGAATCCCAGGGATGGGGAAGCTTGGTGGGCTGCTGTCCATAGGGTCACACAGAGTCGGACACGACTGAGGCGACTTAGCAGCAGCAGCAGCAGCAGCAACCTCAGTAAAATAGAAAAAAGTGAACTTTGTTGTTCATTGAAATTTAGCTCTAACACCTACATCAAGGAAGTTGCATAATTACACAGAGAAAAATGATTCCAAACACCTTTAAAACAGAGCGTTGACCACACGTGACTTGTGGAAATATATCCTAAGGACAAAACAAAATACAAAGAAATATTGAATTTCATTCAGTCAACTTGTTAGCTGGCATTCTTATACTGAAATTGTATATATCTATATACATATATATATGTATATAGATATATATGGAGAGAGAACATACACTATATATACATATATAATATACATAGTGGGATAAAGCAAATGAGAAATTATGTCAATAAGAATCAGACTTATTCTGTCAATTAGAATAAAGCTTTCAGTGAAAGATAAGCATAAAATCAAAGAAGTAAAACTTATGTAATCATAAATTTAAATTGGAAATACTAGTATGAAAGAATGACTTACATTTTTATTTCTAAAAAGGTCAGTGTTATCCAGCTTTTCTGAAGTCTGAGAAGCAATGGGCACCTTCACTGACAAGACTTTGGTCTCTAATCTCCCACGAGGGGAGCCAGGGGTTCTTAGAGTGATGGCTGATTCCAGGTTTGGGACATGAGATATACAGGACAAAACTGAAACCTCTTGGGCCAGAAAGCTAGGAAGCTCTGTGAAGTGCTCTTCAGATGCTTTGCCATTTTTTTAGTCTTAACTTTTAGGTGTCATTATATTTAGTCTGGATAAGATTCCTTTGTCAGATATAGCCACTGTAAATATTTTTCTCAGTGTGTGGCTTGCCTGTATCTTTTTAAATGAGCTGAAATTTTAAATTTTGATTAAATCCAAACTAGCACTTTGTTTAAAAATTGTTAATGCTTTCGTATCCAGTCTAAAAAGTACTGCATACCCCCCAAGATATTCTCTTTTGTTTTCTCCAGGGCTTTATGGATCACAGACATAAATGTAAAAGCTAAAGCCATAAAGCTTCCAGAAGAAAATATAGTGGAAAATGAATAGATAAGCCACACATTGGCTTACTTATACTTACACACACACATATATACACTATATTTCTGAAAAAGTGATCATAATCAGAACACATAATGGATCTGTATAAATGAGCAATAAAACAAAATTAAACAATGTGTTAAAATGGGCAAAAGATGTTGTGCAAATTATTCTTAGGCACAAGAGAGAGTGTTCAATGTCATCAGCTATGAAGGAACTGCAAACGAAAACACTGAGGTACCAATTCAAACCTAATGGATTCGTTAAAACAAATACCGACACCACCCAATACTGGCAAAATGTGGACACCTGGAACTCTCACACAATAATGGTGAAAGTGGAGAATGACCCAAACACTTTAGACACTTGTTTGACCATTTCTTAAAAAGTTAAACATACGTCTTTCCCATATTCTAACTATTCAGTTCTTATATGTTTACCCAACAGAATCCAAACATATGTCCAAAAAAACCATGTTTTTTCATAACAGTCCTAAATGGGTAAGAACCCAACAATCCTTCAGCAGGAAAAATGAATAAACAAATGATCATATTTTTACACAATGGAGTGGTGGTGGTTTAGTCGCTAAGTTGTGCCTGACTCTTGTGACCCCATGGACTATGGTCCTCCAGGCTCCTCCATCCATGGGATTTTCCAGGCAAGAATACTGGAGTGAATTGCCATTTCCTTCTCCAGGGGATCTGCCCAATTCAGGGATCGAACCCCAGTCTCCTGCATTACAGGCAGATTCTTTAACAACTAAGCTACCAGGGAAGCCCATACGTTGGAGTAATTCTCGGCAATAAAAAGGACTGAGTTTCTGATATAGATACGACAACAGGGAGGAATCTCATAAACATTCATTAGCTGGAAGATTAAGGACTTCCCCAGTGGCTCAGCAGTGAAGAATCTTCCTGTAAAGCAGAAGACCCAGGTTCGATCCCTGGGTTGGGAAGAGTCCCTGGAGAAGGAAATGGCAACCTACTCCAGTATTCTTGCCTGGGAAATCCCATGGCTAGAAAAGCCTGGTGGGCTAGTCCATGGGGTCACAGAAGAGTTGTAGATGACTGAGAGACTAAACAACAACAACGCTGAGGATCAGAGTGTATAAGGCATGATTCCATTTATGAGAAGTTCTAGAACAGACACAACTAACCTATGGCGATGAAAATCAGAAACTGGTTGCCTAAAGTGGGTGATATAGGGAAGTAGAGAGAAAAGACAGGAAAATGACAACAGGGGACTTTCACAGGCAAAGGAAATCTTCAATATCACGCTTTGGGAGGCGATTATTGGGATGCACATAACTGTGAAGCCCTTTGACTGAAGACTGAAAATCTGTGCATTTTACTGTATTAAGTAACAAAAACAAAAACAAAACAAAATGAGCAAAAAATGAATAATGACTGTAATGGATTTAGAAACATAAAATACCTATTTTTAAAAAATAATTCTACTGGAGAAAAGCTCATTGGTCACCTTTGAAGGCTGCTATGTCATCAACTTATTATTCTAAAACTGTTTAAATAAAAGGAAAGAATCAAGCATTTATTCTGTCTTTCCTATTTGAACTATATTTGGGAGTACCCAAACAGGTGATGAGGGTAAATTCTTTTTTAGTAACAGAATTATGTTTTATAAACGCAGGATGAATGTAAAATTTAAAAATCACCATTTGTAAGCCTTAATGAAATAATGGATCTGGGCAATGATTGTCAGTGGCTGATAAAATCATTAGATGAAAGGATGATGGGGAATTTTATAACGGATGAATCAGGCTGAAAACACATGGACCCACTGTTGAATCTTAACATCACTAAAATTCAGACAACCAGGTTGTATGCATCTCCTGATGTGATGTGATAGGAAGTTTACAGCATCACCTGAAGGGTTCTTGCGGGAAAGAAGGAAGGGGTAGATGAAGGAAACTGAGTCTAACCAACCTTCCAGATCTAATACAGTTTAGACAAAATGGAGATGAGAGGAACATGTTAAAGACATTAAGTAGGATCATCTGCCAAGTCCAGAGAGTGCAAACTTTTACAAGACAAATGGTTTGGTATCTTCAGTAAATGAATGACACGAGAATAATAAAAGTAAGGGGAAATGTTACAGATTAAAAGATACTTAAGAGGCATATGGGTTGGGGGGATAAATTAGGAGTATGGGATTAACAGACACACATCTCTATATAAAAAACATAATCAACAAGGATTTACTGTGTAGCATGGGCTTCCCAGGTGGCTCAGTGGCAAAGAATCTGCCTGCAATGAAGGAGACGTGGGTTCAATATCTGGGTTGGGAAGATTCCCCTGGAAAAGGAAATGGCAACCCACTTCAGTATTCTTGCCTAGAAAATTCCATGGACAGAGGAGCCAGGTGGGCTACCCACCTTGTGCTCACAAAAAGAGTTGAACATGACTTAGCAACTAAACAACAAAAGGGAACACTATTCAATATTTTACAATAACTTATAACAGAAAAGAGCCTGAAAATATATATAGCTGAATCACTTTGCTATACACATGAAACTCGCTCAATATTGTAAACAACTATACTGCAATTAAAAATAAAAAAATTAAAAAAATAAAAACAGGGATATCAATCAAATGCAATCTGTAGACCTTGTTTGGAATCCTGCTTGAACAAGTCATCAATGATATTGTTGTTGTTGACAAAAATCGCACAGAATTTTGAGAAATACTTTTGAGAAACATAAACTGGGTAATGAATTTTACCGTAGTAAATTTATTTTGAGCCTATGCTTTAAAAAAGTCCTTCTATGTTAGCAATGCACTCTAAAATTTTTATAGGCAGAACAATTCGATGTCTGGGGATTTGCTTTTTGAAGGCTGAGAGGCAGTAGCTGAAAAACACACAGCAAAATGTTGATATTTGTTGAAGCTGAATCATTTGTACATTCGGATTCATTAGACTGTTCTGTTTTTGTTATGTTTCAAATTTTCCATAATAAAATGTTGAATTAAAATAAAGGAAACTAACATAAAATGTAATGACAATTCTTCATTCTCTAATTTGTTTTGTGGGGGAAAAAATAGCAAGAGACAATATTATCTAAACCCCTCACCCACTGGGGGTGGAATTCCCAGCCTGTGCACAATTCTAAAATTGAAGAATTTTAGAAACTCTATGGAAACCATTTTATTCTACAACTGACATCACGTTTTGTAAGATCTCTCAGGGAAGGTTTCTTTTGGAGTGTGTGTGTTTGTGTGTGTGTGTGTGTGTGTGTGTGTGTGTATGCATGTGTGTATTTTTTCAGTTTTCTCTATATATCTATATCTATATGTCTATCTTTCTTACTTAAGACGATGGCAATACATTTCAATAAAGATAGCAAAATGGTCCTGCTGCCTAATGCCAGCAATCTCTGTTTAAATGAACCTTCTCCTGCTCTTTCCTACAAAGCACCATTCTGTACTGTGAGGTATATGTCATGGAGCAGTGAAGGCTGGAAGAACCACACGTCACTGCAGATTTTAAGTCTTTACAGGTAGGTGGCTCACGAGCTCTGGCCCCAGTGGTGGCTTCACCATCTCCTTTAGGAAGGTGCCATACAAACAGGCAAAGGCAGGCGGACTGGACGAGCATCTGGAAACTCACATCCTTGCATGAAATTGGAGTATGGAGCAGAGATTCTAAAGTTCTAAACATCTTAAAGAACTAAGATCTTTTCCCCAAAATATTTCAGAAAAAAAAGAGATGAGTCCTCAATTAAAAAAACAAACAAACAAACACTATTTTCCTAACTCTTCAATTCTTTAGGTATAGCACCTATGGCTACTGTTTGCTGTAAGCCACGGGCTCATATTATAAAAGGAACCACCATGTCCTACCGCTGTTAAGTCAGCCCAAATCCTAAGCCCCGCTCAGGTCCAGTAGACCCCAGGATGGGATGGTGAACACGCCACACTTGTCCTAGAACCCTGTTCCAATTCCCGCTCTCAGTTGGAACCCCACCTTACTCCTATGTTCTTTCAACATCTTGTGGCCAAGTCACAGAGGACTCAACATTTCTAAAATGGAATTCCTCGAATTTTCACCGACACACCTTCTTCTCTGCCAGTGTTTTCTAAGTGAATCTATCTGGTTGCTCAGAGACCTGGGAGGTATACCACACTCTCCTCCCATTCATTCCTCGTGCTGAGTCATCACCAGGTCCTTGTACATTAGGCCCCTGAATGGTACCTGGATCCACCCCTTCCTCTCCATGCCTGCTCTGGGCTTCTTCTTCTTAGTTGTTTCTCCAACTACTCTTTCCATGTCCTAAAGGTGGTTTTTGTTTCCTGGATTTCTGTCTTATCCCCTCTCCTTCTTTCTCTAGGCAACCCCTTCCTTCTTGCAACTTCAAATATAATCTATGTACAGAAGATGCCCAAATCTAACTCACGCTTTGTCCTCTCTCCTTTATTTAATCTCCACACACCCAACTGCCTACTGGATGAACTGGATGGTGTCAGGACCCCTCTCACACAGAAAGCATCGTCTTGTGCCTTCATTCAGACCTCTCATCTCCGAGAAGAGCACAAGCATCTCACAATTGTTCAAGCCAGTAACTCGGGAGTCCACCTTGCCTCTGGCTCACTTTCATCCTCTCTATACACTCAACCCTCAGATTCTGTCTCTTCTGCTTTCTGAATTTGTCCATTTCTCTTCTGCTGCCCCAACCACAGTTTAGGCTCTCCTACTGGCTCTCCTCTGAGTCCATTCAGTTCTATCATCCATTCTCGACATGGCAATCGAGATCTTTTCATGGCAATAATGATCTTTCTTATATAAAAAAAGTCTGATAGCCACACTCACCTTAAATGCTTCCAAAGGATCTTGGTTATAGGTCCAACACAAGACTATATATAGATACACACCACACACACACACACACACCACACACACACAGATGTCTTTTTCTTTATCACATATGTCTCCTTTTATTCCTTTCAAAATATTCACAGTGGTCCTTAAGAAAAAGCCAAATACCTGTTTAAAGATCTTGCCTAACCTAGATGCCACTCAAGATTGCTGCCGCTGCATCTAATAAGTTTTCCCTAACATTTACCTTCTCCAGCCACCTGGAATACCTCACAGTTTCCAGAATACATTTCCTTCTCAGAATGCCAAACCTCTGCAAAGGCTTTTCTCTCTGCCTGGAATATATTTTTTTCTTTTAAAAACCGTTTTATTGAGGCATGATTGATATTGAAAAGCTGTACATATTTAATGTAAACTATTTGATGAGTTTGGAGATAAGCATAACCCTGGGAAACCATCTCGTCACCATGCGTGTGTGCTCAGTCATGGGTCTTTGCTACCCCACGGACTGTAGCCCACCAGGCTCCTCTGTCCATGGGGATTCTCCAGGCAACAGAACTGGAGCGGATTGCCAGGCCTTCCTCCAGGGGATCTTCCCGACCCAGGGATCAAACCCGCGTCTCTGAGTCTCTTGCACTGCCAGGTGGGTTCTTCACCACTGTGCCATCTGGGAATATCACCACAATCTATGCTATCAACATACGTATCACTCTCAAACATTTCCTCCTGCATTCTTTATTATTACTGTACACCTTAAATGTACACAGTGATGTACGTCAATTACACCTCAATGGATAAATAAACATTTTGTGAAAAGAACACAACATAAGATCTACCCTCGGCAAAATTTTAAGGACATGATACATTATTAACTACAGGTACTATGCTATACAATAAATCTCTAGAACTTAATCATCTCATATAACTAAAACTGCCTGGAATATTCTTATTCCTACACTCCACTCCCACACTTTCTTGACTTATCTAAATTCAACACATTTTTCAAGTCTTCAACCTCATTTCCTACGGAGGAGCTTCCCAACTGCCTAGAGTAGGTTATATTCCTTTGCTATCTTCTTATTTTTCTCTCACCCTATCTTTTCACACCTATTACATTGGTAATTATTTGCTAAATGAATGATTTTTCTGCCCGACCATAAATTTTGTGGAGATAGAAGCCATGTCTGTCTATTGTGGTCTCCTTAGTTCAGTGTCTGTTAGAGCGGAGAGGGCTCTCAACATGCCTCCCTATTATATCCAAAAGCATTCAGCTGAACTGCTGGTCACCTGAAATATTAATATATGGATCCAGATTAAAGACTAGTCTGTGAAACCCCAAAGTTGATTCTATCTAAACAAGACCAAGGACTTTTGCTCTGAGTTTTATCACAGGTATACTCTAACCTTACATCGTGAAGATATTCCCATAGTCAGAGATGACCATCAACAGCAGATAAAGGAGGACCAAAGACTCATGCAGTCTAAGGATAAGGCAAATGGGACTGAACTGGTGGTCTGCTTCCAGGAGTGACCATTATCTAACCACAACATCCAACAGATAGAGCAGACTTAAGCCCAAGAGATCCCAATGGAAGACAAAGGTCACAGGAGGCTTCTGGACATGGGGCATTCTGATGTCAGGGGTCTCAGAGCGGGCAGGGAGAATCTTCCATGGTTAAAATGGATGTTGGATGATAAGTCCCAAAGCCCGTGGACAGAGGGGTGGCTGGGGTGGATATCAGAGCATTAATCAACAGGGCTGGCCAGAGCCGTTTCACATTTTCTACTTGAGCTGAGATATTCATCTTCACTCTCAGACACTGGTACTCGTGATACTTGAACTTTCAGAGTCCGATCAGGACTGTTTATACTGTCTGCCCTCTGATTATCAAGTCTACTGCTGAAGGTATTCCAGTTGGCATGAGGACTCACAGAGCCTGAGTCTGTGGGCTGGCCTGCAGGTCTTCAGCACCTTCAGCTCAAGTGCACTGAGCTGGGCAACATGGCAGAGATGCCAACCTTGAGCCCACTGGAGTCTTAAGAATGGCATCCCAACTCTTAAGAACAACGTGGGTCCGGGGGTACCGTGAACTATGCCACCAGCATTGTGGCACCAAGCTCAAACTCTGCATTTTAAGAACATCATTCTCACCTGGTGTAAAATAAAACACACACATCCATTGTCCATCATTCACTGTGTGTGTGTGTGTTAGTTGCTCAGTTGTGTCTGACTCTCTGCAACCTCATGGACTGTAGCCTGCCAGGCTCCTCTGTCCATGGAATTCTCCAGGTAAGAATACTGGAGTGGGTAGCCATTCCCTTCCAAGGGGTCATTCACCATGACATGAGTCTGAATCCTTTACCTGGGACTGCTGTGGAGCCTCCTGCAAAAGCTGTACCAAGAGGAGGGTCCTGGGGGCTGGGCTGGGCCAGGTAAGAAGGTTATCACGCCTGCGTCCCCCTCTCTCACCCACCACCCTCTTGCTGACTTCACCTCCATCATGGGTCGCTGGTCTCAAAAATATTTTCAACAACAATGTGCACACACATTAAATAATATAGTATGCACACACACAATAAAAAGAATTCTGCCTTTTATTCAGTCCTTGAGATTCCTGACAAGCTAAGACATTTTCTGATGGCTGGAGGATCTGACCACATCTTTCTGTTGCCTTCCTTTCAGATTCCAGGAGGCAGGATTCAGCAGTGGCATGTGTCAGTCGTTCTTTTATATGAGGGTTCAGAATAAGACAGTGCCTTTTCATCCCCAAGAAGATGGATATATTGGAGAAACCTGAAGCCATCTGACACCACTTAAAAGTAATCTATTTGGTCTTTTCTCCTTGAATTTTTCTCCTCTTACCATTTAGACATGTTACCATAATATACATCGTTAATAGTTGCTGATTAATGTTACTAGAACACGATGAAACCTTTCAATTTCTGATCACATTTATTTTCTCAGCCCTAGAAAGCATTTTCCCCCCCATCTCTCCACTGCATTGATTGCTTTGGTCACGGGCAAGCTTGCCTTTCATCCAAGCAATATCCCTGGAGTAAACCCTGTTGTTTCCCCACCCCTCCTCCCCTGAACCATAGCAAGGCTTTCAATTCATCCTATTCTTTAATTACTGAGGATGGAATTAAAAGGTAATGAAAAATATCAGAGAATAGTTTGATCACTGATGGACCTATTTCTTAGTCAAAGAAATCACAAAGAAAAGGTAAGTGTTCTCAAATTAAAATTCCCCTGCATAGCTAAAGCATATGACTTTATTTCTTGCAGGTTATTATAGGTTAATCTGTATAAATGTATCTATGTACACTTTATACAATTTTATATGTGTATATATGAGTGTATATGTTCCATAAAGCTCTGATTTTTCTCAGGCAGCAGGGATGGCTTTCATAATAATGTATTTTTCAAGGGAGGGGGGGCTTGAAGGATGTGGACTCTTTCCTGGGCTCCTTTCTGAGAATAGATAAGTATGTGCCAGGAAGTTGGTTAAGGTGAGGGCTTCCCTGGTGGCTCAAAGGGTAAAGAATCTACTTGCAATACAGGAGACCCAGGCTCAATCCAGGGGAAGGGAAGATCCCCTGGAGGAGGAAATGGCTACCCACTCCAGTTTTCTTGCCTGGAGAATCCCATGGATGCAGGAGCCTGGTGGGCTACGGTCAGTAGGGCTGCGAAGGGTCGGACACAGCTGAAGCGATTGAGCAGGCATGCATGGCTTGCATTACCATCTGAGCCACCACCCGGAACACCATCCGTGTAAAGACTGCCTTCCACAAAACCGGTCCCTAGTGCCAAAAAGCTTGGGACCGCTGGGCTATGAGAAATAAGAGCATGCTGCTGCTGCTGCTGCTAAGTCGCTTCAGTCGTGTCTGACTCTGTGCGACCCCACAGACGGCAGCCCACTAGGTTCCTCTGTCCCTGCGATTCTCCAGGCAAGAATACTGGAGTGGGTTGCCATTTCCTTCTCATAAACATTCCCAAATCTCCAGCGTAGATGCTGGAGGTGCCTGGGATAAGAGACTGGTGATTGCACACGACGGGAGGATGCAGGCGCCTCCATCCGACGCCTTCACAAAGACGTCCGGAGATCAGCCAGGTGCTGAGAAGACCAGTAGAAGACAAGCCAGGGAGCAGGCTCTGGAACCCATCACTCCAGCCTGTCCCTCGGAGGTGCGGCGCGGGACTCACGGGCGCCCTCAGCTGGTGGCCAGGGGCGGTGCTGTACTGGGTGGTGCTGCCGCACGGCGAAACTGACAAGCCCCGCCCCTCCTGCAGGGTTAGGGCAGCCACGCAGGACTGTCATCACCGCCACCGCCACGGAGCCTGGCAGAGCCTCACACCCAGACCTTTGCGGGGTCCAGGTCGATGCACAGAAAATACTTTTACGCGTGGGGAGACCAACATCTGAGCGCCTTAGCAGTCGGTCCTGATGTTTCCACCTCTGTTTTCCACAGAGCACAGCCTGCCGTGGCAATCAAATCCGGGGGTCCCTCCTGTCCCCATAACCCCTCCACCTGTGCCCCTGCCCCCGTGAGGACACTGCTCCATCCATCATCCTGTTCTCCCCTCTGCTGGTGTCATCTTACCCTCCACAGGCGTCCTTCTCACATTATTACAGAGACATTCAAATCCCTCTTAATAAGATATTAAAAATGTTTAGAATCAATAATTTACCAAATTATCATAAGTTTTAATTTTATAAACATTATATATAAATAAACACATTATAAATAAACATTATATAAAATAAACATAAAAATAATTTATGATTTTATAAACTATCATAAAATTCTGAAACATTTAAAAAAGCTTAACCATCTCAATGCAGGGCTTCCTTCAGCTCCTTCCTTTCATAAGGAAGTACCTGGATAAGTTATCATCTTCCATTTAATCACGGGGCTTGTCTCCACAAAGTCTCACTACTTCTACGCATGCTGGGTCCCTTTAGGTGCCCAGTCAGTCATCAATCTAACGGATACCTACTGACCCATGTGTGAAGCATGGTTTTATGTGCCTGGGATGCAAAGGTGGGCACCACGAAGCTCTGTGCCTCGTAAAGCTTGCAATCTGGCTAGTAAAGTTAGAGAAATACAATATACATAATAAAAAAGTCAATTCCCTGGCATGCTAGAAGCAGATGAGAGCTAAGGAAGAGGGCGGAATGAGGAGACGGGACCAGGGTAGAAACTGAAGTTAGAGGTCAAGTTCAACACTCTGGGTTCAGATCTTTTCCATCAATTAAATTCCAAATGGATTAAGTGCCGAGTACACAAGTTGCGATCACATATCCATGGGATTTTTCATTGTTGGGCTTTCAAAGAAATCCTGTGTAAATTCCACTTAGGAAAGAACCCAGCCCAGAACTGAAAATACAGGAAGAGTCTGCAGTTTCCAAAAGGGAGTGACTTGAGGGTTCAGGGAAGGTCCCCACCATCCCCTTTGCTCCTGCATCTTGGACGCTCATTACATCATAAGAACACGAAGTCTTTCATTCCATGAAGGGAGGGGGGTGTAAGTGTAGATGAGGGGCTGGCAGGGTATCTTAAAGGTTCTGAGCAATTAGGGATAACGAGTGAAATCTGACATGGAGAACAGGCTTTGATTGTGGGTAGGGATTCTGCACTGGGTACCTGCCTGGCAGCACAAAAAGGAGATTCCAGCAGCGGAAAGAGGAAGAAATTCAATAAACTTAAACCTTATAATTGTGTCCGAGTCATTTCCAACAAGCTTCCTTCCAGGTATGCAAAACCTCAGGACAAGGGCCAGTGGGGACCCAGTGACCCTAAATGGGCACCCTCAGGAGCCCCCTCTTTGTGGTATGCAGGAAGACACACCAGTTAAGTGGTGACCAGGTCCTAAAGGATCCCCCTCACCCAAACCTTCACTGAGATCCATTTATCTTAACTCTAACATGAAGAGGTTGGAATGCATCAATATGCCCAACTTTTTTTTTTTTTACAGTGAAATTCATTTTTCAAACAGAATTTTAAACAAAACCCAGCTGAAGCAATGGAGCTGATCTGAACGTGGGGCCAGCAAGAGCCCCTTCTGCATCTTCTTCCTCTTCCCCAACAGCCTCCTTAGAAACCTTTCTAAGAAACAGGAGAGTCCCACAGAACAGTATCCTTCTCTCCTCTGGCATCTTATAGTTCTTCTATGTACACGAACTGTCCAAATATGTAGGCTGGAAATTCTAATTTAAGGAGATGATTTAATTTTCAGAAAGATTTAAGGAGAGAATGAAACTGGATGGGCGCAGGAACCATATTCTCTAGCTAAGGTCTAGATTGGATCACCCAGGCATGGCCAAATCGTTCAACTTCTTGAAGTGGGTAAAGCCCAGGTTTCTTCTGTCTGAGGAGGGGGTGGGGTACCAATCCTGCTGAAACATCTTTAGGAACAGATGTGGGGTGAACCATTCTGTAATTCACCCAGCTAAGGAAGCTTTAAACACACATCAAAAATGACCAGATAGTACTGCTCACAAACATGAATAGACCAAGAAGAAAGGACACCATGTCACAGACCTTGATTCCAAGTTCGATATTTTCTCCTCCATACACATCCATCCCAGGGTCCAGAAGACCGATTTCACCAAAGAACTTCCTGTTGACCACAAACGAGCAGCCGATCATGGCTGGTGTCCTGCAGGAGAGAGAGAGAGAAGCGATAGTCACATGATACATAGAAAATGGAATATTACTCTGCCATGAGAAAAGGAAATCCTTTTCTCCAATTTGCCACAACACTTCTGGACCTTGAGGGCATTATGCTGAGTGGAATAAGTCAGACAAATACTGTAGATCTTGCTTATATGTGGAATCTAAAAAAGTCAAACTCATAGAATCTACTCAGAGAGTGGACTGGTGGTTACCAGGGGCTGGAGGCAGGGTGGAGGAATTGGGGGATACTGGCCAAAGGGTCTACACTTGCAGTGAGAAGATAAGTTCCAGGGCTCTCATGCATAGCATTGTAATTATTATTAAGTATACTGTACTATATACTCAAAGTTGCTAAGAGTAGATATTAAGTATTCTTACCATAAAAAAAAAAAAAAAGAAATGATAAGTATGTGACCTGTTAGAGATGTGGACCATAAAGAAGGCCCTGTTAGAGAGCTGCACCATAAAGATGGCTGAGCACTGAAGAATTGATGTTTTTGAATTGTGGTTCTAGAGAAGACTCTTGGGACTCCCTTGGATGGCAAGGAGATCAAGCTAGTTAATCTTAAAGGAAATCAACCCTGAATATTCATTGGAAGGACTGACACTGAAGCTCCAATACTTTGGCCACTTGATGTGAAGAGACAATTCACTGGAAAAGACCCTGATGCTGGGCAAGACTGAGGGAAAGAGGAGAAGGAGGCAGTAGAGGATGAGATGGTTAGAGAGCAGCACTGATTCAATGGACATGAGTTTGAGCAAACTCTGGGAGATAGTAAAGGACAGGGAAGCCTGGAATGCTGCAGACCACAGGGTCACAAAGAGTTGGATGTGACTTAGCGACTGAACAGAGGCATTAGCTAATGCTATGGTGGTTACCTTGTTGCAGTATAGAGATCAAAACATGTTATATACTTTAAACCTGCACCATGTTATCTAATTGTATCTCACTTGAAGAAGGAGAAGGAGGGTGAGGAAGAGTAAGGGGAGGAGGGGGAAAGGAAGAGGGACAGGAAAAGGAGGGTGAGGAGTGGGAAGAGGAAGTAGAAACAGAAGCAGCCTCCTTTAAGGCATTTTACTGGTGCTGTAGGGGATAGAGAAACATCCTGCATTCAAGCAACTAGGTTATTATTATTACTATTATTATGGCTGCCATTTATTGAGTGATTCCTGTCTCCAGCATGAGCGCAAAGCACATTTCACGCACTGTCTCATTTAAAAACCCCCACGGTTACGTGAAAGAGGAAAGACCACTCCTGCTGAAGCCCGTGGAGAACTAGCGACCCAGCATGAATCACAGAGCAGAGGTCAGGACCATCCGCCTCTCAAAGCCCTTCATTTTAGTCTTTCTGCCTCACTGCACTCCCCAGAAATGGCTTTGTGAAAGAGCCAGTAAAACCCCAGTCTGCCAAAGGCCAGAAATGCTGGTGAGATGCTTTCCTAGGCGATAGAGACATCTCATACGGGAAGCCCCATGAAAGTTCACTGGGGCTGCTAGGAAGCTGTTAGGTGGGATTCTCCTGAACTGAACTATAGATCTCAACAATAGATCTTTATCTGCTCCTTCAGATCTTGAGCTTGAGTTTAATGTCCAGATTTCTGACCCCATGGGATACTTCTTGGTACCCACGTGGTACAGCAGCAGTGGGGTCAATGGAAAGACCAGTGTTGAGAGTTGAAGGGAGCAAGTTTGATGAATGCGAGTGCTGCCATGGAAAACTGAACTTGTGTGAGGTGAATGGAGCCTCTGGATCCCAGTTAAGTCTCTGCAGAGCATGGCTGTGAAAAGACATGCAATGAGACCAGTGCAGAGAGACCAGGAGCTCAATAATAGTGCTCCTTCATCCTCTGTGTTTCCCCAGCAATCTCACACCAATCACGCCTATGGACACAGGATATCACCCTCTTTCGGGGCACTAGCTACCCCAGAACAGAAACCACTTCACTGTCAAGCATTCCCTGCAGCTCTTGGCCCCTCTCAGAGAAGCAGCTGGCCCCTCTCCTGGAAAAGCATATGAAGTCCAGCCCCTGTCTCAGCTAACTGAACCAGGACTGAGCATGGATCCCAAATAGGGTCAATCAAATTATGCTTTTCTGAAACTTGGAATTGAGACAGTGCCGGGAGTTAGAACTAGAGGGTCTCAGCCATCTGTAGGGCTCAGGCTGCCATTTGGGGGCAGTTCTGGTGGTCCCTGTGCACACGGATGGCTGAGCAGAGGGAGACAGATGCCCCTCGGAGGGGTGAGACCAGGGACTGCAGGGTAGCCTGGAGTCCTGGGCTGCCCATCTGCTGACTGGCCTGGCTCCGCACTCTGCCCCTGGGTGATGTGAGAGCCCCTTGTGTCTTTGTGATCTGTCCTCCTTGACTTAAACGGGGTGTGTTTCTGTTCTTTGCAGCTGAATAGCAAAGCTATGACAAACCTAGATAGCATATTAAAAAGCAGAGACATCACGTTGCTGGCAAACAGCTGTCTAGTCAAAGCTATGATTTTTCCAGTAGTCATGGACCATGAAGAAGGCTGAGAGTCAAAGAACTGATGCTTTTGAATGGTGGTGCTGGAGAGGATTCTTGAGAGTCCCTTGGAGAGCAAGGAGATCAAACCAGTCAATCCTAAAGGAAATAAATTCTGAATATTCATTAGAAGGACTGGTGCTGAAGCTGAAGCTCCAATACAGTGGCCACCTGATAGGAAGAGCCGACTCACTGGATGCTAGGAAAAATTAAGGGCAGGAAGAGAAGGGAGCGACAGAGGATGAGAGGGTTGGGTAGCATCACTGACTCAATGGACATGAGTTTGAGCAAACTCTGGGAGGTGAAGGACAGGGAAGCCTGGTGCGCTGCAGTCATGGGGTTGCAAAGAGTTGGACAAGAGTTTACAATGGAACAATAACAACGATCTCCCCTCCTTGCCACTTCTGATCTGGGGGAGGGTGGATGTTTCATCAGACAGCCAGAAGAGGCAAACTGCAGAGAAGATTCCCTCTGGGAGAGTTACAAGCCAGGGTCACTCAGGTGATGGAGAAATGCCAGTGACAGGCACGCCTGGAGGTGGAAAAAGTGGTCCTGAGAGGACGAGAGACTGAAGAGAAGGGGGAATGGGAGGGAGCAGCGGGGTCACCCCAGGTTTCTAGAGAGCCACTGCTGAGCACATCGAGAAATTCTGAGAAGTTAGAATGCCGGGGACCAGCCCCGGCTGAGCCAGGGTATTCGAAGGAGAGACGGCTAGGCGAGGGTCAGGGAATAACTGCTTAATTACACTTTAATTAAGGATACAAAGAGTAATAGAATAAGGATAGCTCAGTAGGAAAATTCAGTGGAGAAAAGAAGCTGAGTGGCTTGGTTTACGCGGAAAATCAATATAACCCGTGACACCAGGTTAGCTCTGACCACGGAGGCCGCAGGCGCCCTCTCGAATAGCGGAAGGTGCCCCACCTTAGACACCTTCTCGAGTGGGTCTTAGAAGCCCAGGCAAATAAATGGTCGCAGAGGACATCCGCGCTCCAGATGGACGCTCAGCCGGAAGTTAAAGGGAAGAATGACATGGGGAGACCAAGTTTCAGTGAACAAGGCCCGCACTTTATTTTCCAAAGTAGTTTTTATACCTTAAGGTATGCATAGAGGATAATGGGGGAAGGGGTAGAGTCATGCAGCAAGCCAGGCTTTCTTCCTGCAAACTTATCATATGCAAAAGTTCAGGTGATTGACATCATCTTCTGGCCCGGAGGCCTGTTAACATTTTAAGAAACTTATCTTTCTCTAAAGGTGATTATTCCAAAGTCAGGCGCCAGCCTTCCAAAAAGCATTGGACAAAGCGGCATTTTACATTTCTATACACCCATTATATCAATCAATACACTGCCAAGGACACAGTAGGTAAGGAGTATGGAGACTTAGCAGCAAACATTGGCCCAACAAGTGAAAAACCCTTCACCAATACATTTTCTAATCAATCTTTTAACTACTCAAAGGAATCTGTGTTTAGGCAGTTTAGAACATCTCCTGCCTCTCACAGTTGGGAGGCTCTGAACAATCACACGTGGCCGGAAAAACCTATTCAGGCAGGCTAGAGGATTTCCAAAGGAGTTTGTAGGTTAAACACTGTCACACCCAGGAATTATTAACTGGAGCCGTAAGCTAACTCTTTTTCCAGAGAGAGGTAGTGGGGGACAGCCCCCCGTAAAGTCAGAGGTGTAGGTGAAAGCACAAAGCAGAAAGTAGGCAGACTCTGGTTTTGGGGGTAGATGCTCGAGAATTTCCAGGGGGACTCCTGAGGCTCGATCCCGCCTTTGCGTATGCCGAGCCTCCTTCCTCATGACCTTTGTCATGGGCGGAGTGCCTCACGCTGGCTCCCGGCAGTGATAGAATTCCAGTTGAGCTATTACAGATCCTCACTCAATATGCAATATGCCGGCTCCCAGCATTAGAATACTCTCCAGCCCTGAAGTGCGACATCTGAAAATTCCCAACGTGATCACGCATGCGTGGTAAGATCCTTCTCTAAGACACTAGACTTTCTAACCGCCCAAGGACCAGCAGGGCAGTTAGAACCACAGTGCGCAGCTGTCAACCCACACTCTTGAACAGGTGGTTCTGGGCACAGCCTCAAGACTGAAAAGAATGTTTCTCTGAGATTGGCCTAGGATCCACCAGCATCACCCGGATGGCTCCTTAGAAAAACGCAGCTTCCCAGGTGCAGCCCAGATCATGGAACCAGACTTACACAGGCGGGACTCAGGAATTTGTGTTTCTACCAGCAGATCCATCCTGCGGAGCCAGCTCCCTCTTGAAGCATCAGGTCTCCAAGAGCAGAGAAGTTATTCCTCTGATTTTTTATTGTATTCCCAGGAGTGAGCACCTTGCTGACATTACCGCTAGATGCTGGTGGGGAAGGGCTCCATGATGTCCCAGGGACGAACTGGCTGACCTGAACTTGAAGCCAAGGACAGCAAGGGAGTGTGTAGTCGCTAGGGGGAGAGACAGGGGGATAAATGGAGAAGAAGGAGGGAAGGAGGGGAAGAGATGGAGGAGGGAGGGGAGGAAGACGGAGGAGAGGGGGCAGAGAGGCAGGAAGGACTCGGGCCCTAGCCTTTCACTGTCAAGGACACAGCATGTGTCTCCCTCCCGGCATCTCTCACATCGCCCTTTAGGAAACACCTCTGCCATCACGCAGCCTGCTCTTTTCACGCAATGGGCTTTACCTGGATGATATTTTATTTTTTGGTTGTGGTGGCAGAGAGAGACGGATTCACTGTATGAGTCCCCTTGGGTCCCCCACCTGCTGCTCACAGCTCTGTTCAGTGTATTCATTCAGAATACAAAAGCTCCAGGATTCCCCACAATGGGAAGGAGGGGTCCCCTGGGGCCTCCTCATTAAAACTTGGCCACAGCAGCCACCCAGCTGGGACAAGGCCCCACCAAGAGGCCACAGCCAAGCAGCCCGCTGTCTGCATCCTGGCAGGCCGTCAAAACCCAGAGATGAAGAAGGGCAGGAGGCTGGTCCCCATGCACTGAAGATGCAGAATGAGCGTGTGACCATTACTGGCATTGGTGGCATGTGGAAAGGTCCCCTAAAGGCCATGGTCAAAAACCTGCCACGGGGGACTTCCCTGATGGTTCAGTGGTTTAAGAACTGCCTTGCCATGCAAGGGACGCAGGTTCGATCTCAAGTCGGGGAACTAAGATTCCACATGCTTGGGGACAGAGAAACTAAGCCTGCGTGTTTCAACTACTGAAGCCCATGCACCATGACTAGAGAGTCCATGCAAGGCAACGAATGATCTTGCATGACAGTGAAGATCCTGCCTGCTGCAGCTAACACCTGACACAGCGAAATAAATAAATATTAACAACAACAACTTGCCATAGTGTCAAGAGGGTGCCCGGGTATCAGTTCACATCCTGGTGTCCTAACTGAGACCAAGCTTGACACGGATGGTGCAGAGGAGGGACTGGAAACAGCCTGGGAGACCAGCCGCTGGGGAGTGGCCTCCCTGCTAAGCCAAGACCCCGGTCCTGCAAACAGAAGGGCCTGGAGGCAACCCTGTGATGCCAGAAGCAGGGCAAGACTCAAGCAGGTGGCGGATGCTTCACTGGTTGATGCAGAGATGAAATAAATCATTACAAGGCATATCCTCACCTCGGCTGGGCCAGCCCGCATTGCTGGCAATCTCAGGGGGGGGCGGCTGCTCTGAATTCTGGATTGATGATGGACAGCTGTCATCTTCTCAATGGGAAGCCCCTGCCCGGCCCTACAGGGACCTGCCACACCGTCAGCAGGGTGAGCCAGACCCGTCCTTATAACCAGAACCAAGAAGTCGCCGGGGCCCTGCGTCCCCTCCGGGGTTTCGTCCCCACCTGCTGAGGAGCACAAGCTACAGCCGATGAGCTCCTGGACCGTGAGTCTACAGCCTCGTTCTTCAAACTCTGCTGCAATTACCACCATCAGCGCAAACATTTCAATTAGAAATCATTCAAAAAGGATAATCATATTAAGGGATCTGCCAAAGTCTAATAGCTCCATTACGGAGGAGAAGAGCAGAAATTAAAAACAATCGCTTTTATTGTTGCTGTTCCAAAGAATATATGCAACACACCACAACTGTTCCAGCTGACAGAGAGGTAAGAACGGGAGAGACAGGGAGGCAGACCCAGGAATTTCCACCCAGAGATGCAGAGCTTTGTAATCGTCACTGCTTCCTCTCCTCGTCGGTGACAAAGGACCCATCTGTGTTCTGGATGTGTCCACCCTCAAACCCCTTCACTGGCTCCCCACCCTCTCCTGAGTGAAGTACATGCTCTTCCTTAGCATCTCCGCCCTCCTCAACATCTTTCCTGCCATCGGCCCTATACAGTCCATGGCCAGTTACACGGGGCAATTCATTGTTCAGGAAACGCATCCCAATTGATGCCCGGCCATCCTTCTCCAGAAATGTCCCCCACAAGACCACCTCTGTCTGTCCAAATCCTACCCACACTCTTAAAAACACATTTATCTTTTGTGAAAAAAAATTATGTTGCAAAATACGAATACATATGTCTTACAGAAAATACAGCTTGACAAAAATAAGAAAACAAACAAACAAAAATCATCTGTGTTCTCTGGCCATAAGCACTCCACTCTCTCATCCAACCCCTGCTGTTCTAGTTCATCTCCTCAAGTTCACCAGATTCATCCCGCCTCCCACTCCCCTGGGACCCGCAGTCCACTGGCCCTGCCACCTTGACAACAGACTCCCTCCTCTTGCGTTCTCCCCGCCCCCCAAGTCCAAAGCCATAGTTGGTTGTTTTAAGAGCGGTCTGGCTTCCCCACTCCCACTTTGCTTTGTTGGCAAAACTGATGCCAATAATCGCATCTCTCTGTTGGCTGACTTCTCCTTAAATTCAGGGCTCTGTGTGTGTCCGACGGGTCCTCAGAGCTGCCCTGCGATCCTGCTCCAGGGCCCGAGTTCCTCCTCCATCACTCCTAGAAGACTCTGCCCCAGCTTGTTCTCCGTTGGCAAACTTCTAACACCTCCTCCCTTCTTCTCCCTCTCAACCGGCAACCTTGCTTCTTATTTCCTTGAGAAATCAACAAACAAAAGAGAATGTCCCCAGCTTTCACATCCACGCGCTTCGTGGTGTGGCCACCCTTGTTGTTACTGAACTGTTCTTGCTCTTAGCTGAGGCCAACCCCTCCTCCCATCCTCTCTTGCTTCTCTCGCTACTCCCATCCTCACTCCTGCAATCCTTTCTCCCCTAAACATGCCTATATTAAATATCTTTCCTTATTTCCACAAAGGCTTCCCTTGTGGCTCAGCTGGTAAGGAATTTGCCTACAATGCGGGAGACCTGGGTTCGATCCCTGGGTTGGGAAGATCCCCTGGAGAAGGGAATGGCTACCCACTCCAGTGTTCTGGCCTGGAGAATTCCATGGATTCTATAGTCCATGGGGTCGCAGAGAGTCGGACACTGAGTGACTTTCACTTTCAATTTTTAAAAATTCCTTATTTATTTCAGGATGTGCTGGATCTTCGTGCTGTGTAGGATTTCTCTAGTTGTGGCAAGCAGGGGCTATTCTTCGTGGCAGTGCTCAGGCTCTCATTGCCCTGGCTTCTGTTTTGTGGAACATGGGCTCTAGGTGCACAGGCTTGGCTGCTCCACAGAATGTGGGATCCTCCTGGATCAGGGATCGAATCTGTGTCTCCTGTACCGGCAGGCAGATTGCTCACCAGTGGACCACCAGGGAAGTCTGAGCTCAGAGTCCTTATTGTGGTTTCTTCTAGAAGAAATGGGTGAGGCAACGAAAGCAGCTGATCTGGCTTATGACTGGCTGGTTGGAGTATTTGCAGGTTAGGGAGCTATCTCCAGCTGTCTGGTTCCTGGCCCTGGGATTTCCAGCTGTCTGGTTCCCGGGCCTGGGATGATCAGGGTAGAGGGCTGTTGTCTCCTGGAGTCAAAGACCAGGTAGAGGTGGTGGCTGGGAATGTGGGCTCCTGGCTGGTTAGTTTGCATGGGAAAGGCACACTCCCACCCGGTCTTCGGCACTCTCTTAGAACTGGCTAGTCCTGGGAGGGGTGGTCTCTCCCCAGTTAAGTGCCAAAGCATCAAGAATTTAGAAAATAAGAAAAGGGGCTTCCGTGGTGGTCAAGAACTGAGCCTGTGCTCTGGAGCCTGTGAGCTGCCACTACTGAGCCCAGGCACCTAGAACTGATGCTCCAAACAAGAGAAGCCCCGGTAATGAGGAAGCCTTGCATCGGAACCAGAGAGTAGCCCCTGCTCACTGCAACTGAGAAGGCCCAGTGCAACCAAAATACACAAACAAACTGGAAAAGAAAAAAAAAAGGCCTCAGCTCACACTGTCTCTTCACTGCTTCTCCTCCTAACTGCCTCAGGTTCTTCCCCAGATGGCACTGCATGGCATGGCAGGCCTCCTCCTCTTGAAAACTGAGAGTAAAAAACTGTCTTTTTAATGGCAATAATCTCCTACTTTGTTGTCCTCACCATCTCTGAATTTTAAAATCCTGGGTACGTTTTAGAACACCCTGCACAGTTACCATCTTCCCTCTTGGCTGGCTCGTTCCAAGCCCTTCACAGTCTACAATCCCCTTCTCTTTTGACCCACTTTCCTTACAGCTGTCTCTCCTTGTTTTCTGCTCCCCTTTACAGCAAAGCCCCCTTTCAGAGCTGTCTACACCTGATGCCTCCAATTTTCTCTCCCGTTCTCTCCTGAGCCACTCAAGCAGGCTCTCATCCTCACCACTCTGATGCAAGTGCATCTGTCAAAGTCAGAGATGACTCATCTGAAATTGAATGGCCAGTTCTCAGTCCTCATCACGTGTGAGCTCCGAGCTGCATCTGACACAGCAGATCATCCTCTTTCCTTGGAAGCAGGCTCTCCACACCTGGATGTCTTCCTAGATGCCCCTTCTGATCTTCCTCCTTGACTCTTTCTTTTCTCTCTGAGGTTCAGAGGAGGAGGACTCCAGGGCGGAGTCCTTGGTTCTCCCTTCTTCTCCATCTACACTCACTCTTTGATGATAATGTTTGCTTTCTTGGCTTTCAACAGCATTTATATTCCAATAGTTTCCAAATACACACTCCTGTCTGAATCCTTCCTCTGCACTCCAGCCTGGGTACATCCAATTGCCTGCTCAGTGTCTCATTATGTCTAAGAGATCCCTCAGATGTGGCTAGAAAGGAATCGTTAACCTACCCTCCACTCAAGCCCATCCCACCTAACTTTCCTATTTAGGCAACACTGACTCCATTCTTCCAAGTGCTGGGGTAAAAACCTTGGTGTTGGCCTTGGTGTCAATTGGTCAGAAGTCCTCATGGCTCTACCTTCCAAATAAATCTTGGATCTGATGATGTCCCACCATCTTCACTGCCACCATGTCAACTAGGCCACCGTCATTCCATTGCCTGGATTACCGCCATGGCTCCTAACTGGCTTCCACTCTGCGCTCGTGCAATCAACTCTCAAGGCTCTACTGAAACATAAGTCAGCTCAGGCTATGCATTTGCGGGGAAACCCTCCAATGATTCCCCATTTCCTTCAGAATAAAAGCTAGGGTCTCACAACATATTCTCAGGCTCCATCTAGACAGTCTGAGTTTCTCAGCTTCTCCTTGCTCTCTCTACTCCAGTCACACCCCCAGGAATACACTCAGAATAACTAAAAGCAGAGATTCCAACAACCACTATACACGTGTGTTTAGCATTCTGCACAGTAGCCAAAAAGTTGAAACAACCCAAATGTCCACCAATGGATGGATGGATACACAAAATGTTTGTGGTCCACCCATACAATGGATAACAGCTCTGAGACAGGCTATAACATGGATGAACCTTGAAAACATTATGCTAAGTAATAGAAGAAAGAAGGTCACATATGATTTCACTGTAAGAAATGTCTAGAACCGGCAAATTTATAGAGATAGAAGGCAGATTGGTGGTTGCCAAGGGCAAGGGGGAGGGGATAGCAGGGAGTGACCGCTGAACGGATGCAGGCTTCCCATTTGGGAAGATGAGACTGTTCACAGTACACAGTGTTGATGGTTGCAAAATATTCTGAATGTACTTAATGTCACTGAAGTCTACACTAAAGATGATAAACTGCGTACGTATTTTACTGCAGTAAAAAAATGTGGAGCTGGTGATAACAACCCTTAAGCTTCCTTTGATTCCCATTATAAATGGGAACATAAATTTTCCTATTGCCATGAGAAAGCAGGAGACTGGAGGGGTGGCTCTACCTCCATCCTGACCTTCTATTCACGGAGACAGATTTTTCTAGCACTCTGGAAATAAGGTCCCAAGATACTCCCAATTTTAACCCAAACACTGTATTTTTAATCTGGGATCAAGGGCACAGCACCAAGATGCTCATTCAAGGATGGGCGGGGACACAGGTCCTAGGGCTCAGGGAAAGCACACCAATCTAAATGTCCTGCTGGGCAGTCATCCAACCGTCTGTGACTCAGTCTCTTTACCAGTAAATTGGGCATGAGACCTAAGAGCACCATGGTAAGAATCTGATGAGATGAAAACAGATGGTCTCCATGCAGCATGATGTACTCAACACATGTGAAGTGTTATCAAAAACTTTAAAGAAGGGACTTCCCTGGTGGTGCACTGACTAAGACTCCATGCTCCCAATGCAGGGGGCCCAGGTTCGATCCCTGGTCAGGGAACTAGATCCCACATGCTGCAACTAAGCGTTCACATGCTGCAATGAAGACGAAAGATCCCGTATGCTGCCAAGACCTGGTGCAGCCAAATAAAGATTACCAAAAAAGAACTTAAAGTGAAGCAGAAGGATAAAGGACAGAGGGAGAGAGTGGACAAAGAGGGAGGAACTGGTGAGGGGTGTCCTGGCAAACACTGTCACTCCAGGAAATATTTCGGGTCTAGAATGAGATGGACAGTGAAGGAAGGCTGAGTTCTAGGAGGAAAGAGAAATAAGAAAGTCTAGTATACCGTGTGGTATAAAGGTGTGAAGTCTGAGGTCAGTGTCAGGGGTGGGTTGTAAAAACACCCCAAGGAAGAGAGGGGAGTAGTCACAGTGGTCCGTCCAGCCTGCCCCACAGATGGCCCAGCCCATCCTGAGGTCACCTCCTCTCGGCCCTGAGGTCAGAGTCTGTGTCTCTGACTGCTGTCTGTGAGAGATGCCCCCTCCCCGATGCTCCTGGCACCTCTTCAACTCAACACCCTATCCTCACTGCACAGAAAAAAAAAATCTGAATAGAGGTCAAGTGTGCCTGCTCATCCCTGCAATTTGTTCATCTGGTCAACCAGCACTGCCAGGCAATGGAGGATGCCTTTGTTAGACTAAGTGCTGAGCACTTGTGGAGATAAAAAAAAAACAGCAGAAGATTATCCTAATGGGGAAGCAACACAAACACTATTTCCTGTTGTTCCTTAGTAAAATGGTTTCTGGTTGAAGTTATGGAGTTATAGCTCTATATCTTTATGTCTATATCTATAGGCTTCCCTGGTGGCTCAGATGGTAAAGAATCTGCCTGCGATGCAGGAGACCCAGCTCAATTTCTGGGTCAGGAAGATCCCCTAGAGAAGGGCATGGCAACCCACTCCATATATTCTTGCCTGGAGAATCCCATGGGCAGAGAAGCCTACCTATACCTATGTGCTACTTGCTCAGTCATGTCCGACTCTTTGCAACTCCATGGACTAGGGCTTGCCAGGCTCCTCTGTCTAAGGATTTCCTAGGCCAGAATACTGGAGTGGGTTTCCATTTCCTTCTCCAGGCGATCTTCACAACCCAGGGATTGAGCCCGGGTCTCCCTCATCCCAGGCAGATTCTTTACCGTCTGATCCACCAGGGAAGCCCAACCTAAACCTAGGCATATGTGCTAAGTCATTTCAGTTGTGCCCAACTCTTTGCAACCCTGAGGACTGTAGCCCGCCAGGCTCCTCTGTCCATGGGATTTTTCAGGCAAGAATACTGGAGTGGGCTGCCGTGCCCTCCTCCAGCAAATCTTCCCAACCCAGGGATCAAACCTACGTCTCTTACATCTCCTGCATTGGCAGGCAGGTTCTTTATCACTAGCACCACTTGGGAAGCCCATCTATACCTATACCTATATGCATGAGCAAGGCTGTGGGAGGAGAAAACTCCAGTGGGTACAGGGGAAAGAAGGAGCTCGAAAATAGAGACTGTGTATCTGTGGCCTGTGGACAAAGCGATAAGCTGCCTTCAGAACAAAGCCCTCATCAGGAAGGGTCTTCCTTCCACCCTTTTCATCGATTGCTCCTACCACAATACCAGGGTGTGTGTGTCACAGTGTGGCTGGCTGTCGTCATCACCACAGGATACAGGGGCCGGACAGTCCGTCTTTGCCCTCCCCACCTCGTACCCACTGCCGCTCTTGGAGCTCCCAGCTAACCCCCTGGGTGGTCATGTCTCCAAATGCATGTCTGGCTGATGGTTCAGGAGCCAGGGGTCTGGAGTTTACACTGCTTTCTATTTTATCTTTTCTCTGGGCCCTTTTGTCTTTCCCTGACCTCAGGCTCAAACAGCTGCCATTTTCCTTGGTCTCATCTCTGCTTCAGCTAATACTCAGGCCTGTTAGCTGAGCATCTTCTAACGCCAAGGCCCGATTTGTAGAAGCACAGACAACTCAGTGCCATCCCTGGGGTTGTCTTTGTATGAATTTCTGCCAAATCATCTTCTCAGGGTCCAACCAGCACTGGGTATTCTAGGGGTTTCATCACTTTTCTGGCAATAACTGGCTTGGTTAATCAAAATGCACTTATTTCAGTGCATTTTGTTGCAGCATGACACATCATGAGTTCTTTTATACCATTTCCTAATAAACACAAGTTCCTGATGTGAATGTCGCCCTTCTCAGTCACCCTCTGGCATAGACTGCTACTGCTGCTGCTGCTAAGTCACTTCAGTCATGTCTGACTCTGTGCGACCCCACAGACGGCAGCCCACCAGGCTCCCCCGTCCCTGGGATTCTCCAGGCAAGAACACTGGAGTGGGTTGCCATTTCCTTCTCCAAGGCATGAAAGTGAAAAGTGAAAGTGAAGTCGCTCAGTCGTGTCCGACTCTTAGCGACCGCATGGACTGCAGCCAACCTGGCATAGACACTGGTATCTAAAGTGACCACAAGACAGAGGGGAGAACCAGTAGGGACCTCAGCACCCAGACCAACACTGCCCTGAACTGAGCGAGCAGATGTGTCTGGTGCTGCAGGAAGACAATGTATAACTGCTTCTAATCCTCAAAGTAGCTCCTTTGTTGTTGCTCAGTCACTAAGTCATGTCCGACTCTTTGCAACTCCGTAGACGGCAGCATGCCAGGCCTCCCTGCCCCTCACCGTCACCTGGAGTTCTCCCAAGTCCATGTCCATTGAGTCAGCGATGCCATCCAACCATCTCATCCTCTGCTGCCCACTTCTCCTCCTGTTCTCAACCTTTTCCAATATCAGAGTCTTTTCCAATGAGTCGGCTCTTCACATCAGGCAGCCAAAGTACTGGAGCTTCAGATTCAGCATCAGTCCTTCCAATGAATATTCAGGGTTGATTTCCTTTAGGATTGACTGGTTTGATCTCCTTGCCATCCAAGGGACTCTCAAGAGTCTTCTCCAGCACCACAATTAGAAAGCATCCATTTTTCAGCACTCAGCCTTCTTCATGGTCCACCTCTCATATCCGTATACAACTACTGGAAAAACCATAGCTTTGACAAGACAGACCTTTGCCAGCAAAACGATGTCTTTGCTTTTTAACACACTGTCTAGGTTTGTCATACCCTTCCTTCCAAGAAGCAAGTGTCTTTTAATTTCATGACTGCAGTCACCATCCACAGTGATTCGGGTAGCTCTACTTGACAGTTATTATTAACCCCATTTTCCAGCTGAAGAAACTGAGGCTAAAGGTTAAGGGAAAACTGTCCAAGGGCAGACACAGGCAAATAAGTATGGAGTTAGAAGCGATCTGGTGATGTCTGATCCCACACCGTCCTACGGATCCTGCTGCTTCCCAGACAAGATCAGTGAAACCTGGCAGCAGCTAAGAGCTCTTGCACTGGGTCAAATAAAGTGGTCCCGCTTTGAAGATTTCTGGGAACTTGCAGCTGCTGAACAGTAAAAATACAATTTGGGGGAAGGAGCTGGCTGGCTTGCACAGAATTCTCAACTGGCACAGTACAGTAATTTAATACTCAGAGTTCCATTTGCTTCTGCTCTACATATAAATACCAAAAGGGTAAGTACCGCTGCCTTTTTAAAAAATCAAATGCTGGATCCGGCACACACATTTCACACCAGAAAATGGGACCCAAAGGCCAGAGCTTTGCCTGTTAAATGGAGGGAGCACGTTCCCTTTTGTGGCTCAAAAGATAATTCACGCTGAAACAACAACTTCCTCCAGACTGGGAAGTGGACTGCCTGGGTATTAAGAGCCTTTTCTGGTGGAGGTTAAAGGCAGTGCTCATCTCTCTACAGTGTGATTTTTCACAGATGCAGAAAACGCCAGTGGGGATTGAAGTTGTCAGTCCCAAATGCTTTTCCTTGGCTCGCTGATTTGCCTGGGCTGGATTTATTAAAATGGAGACCCTAGCAAAACTCTGCAGTATGATATTTCTTATGAGTAATTTTCTCAGCATAACACTTGTGTTCTTTGCTAATCATAGTTTGTTTAGGCTTTGAGAAACCAATTTGCAAAGAATTCATTGAAAGTGATTTTTGGTAAAAGCATCAAGTTTCTGAAGAAGTGGTAAGATATTAAATAATTATCAGCCATCAATGTATAATATGGCATACACACACACACACACACGCTATCTTGTGAGATGAAACATAGATTGGGTTACTGTTTGGGGAAAAGAAAAAGAAGAAAAGTCCAGAACAAGATTCTGACTGTTTTTGTTCAGCCAGAGCGCTAAGAACGTTTTTCACAGACGAACATCTATAATCCACTTGAAGATGATGAATCTCAGTGAGACAAAACATTACCCCTCCCCCAGCAAAAAATTCCAGTTTCCTCCTTAGCAGACCCAGACTCCAAAACATTGAACTCATTATTATAATATTTTGAATTCCACCAGTAAAATATTGGTAGAAGTTGATTTTCCTTTTGTTTAGAAGTACGTATCCATAATAGCTTTGATTTAGCTTCTCTTGGTTCCTAAAGCCTAAAAATACCGACTATCTTGCCCTGTACAGAAAAATTTTTGCTGAATTCTGTTCTAGAACAGGAGCTGAAGAAGGGAGTGCAGATGCCCACGTTGAGCAACTTTGTACCTACCTGGCAACTGGCAGAAGGTAACTTGGAAAAGGATAGATAAGGGGCTCAGGGGAAAGAATGATGCAGAAGATGGATGGGGGATAACAGCCTTGCTCTAGCTCCCAGAGCTGATGTAAGAACACATTTGATAAATGCTTTGGGCCATACACTCGAAAATGGCATCAGGCTAGCGACACGTGTTTTGTTCTATAAAAGAAAGTGAAGGGCTAGCAGAATATGCCACCCCAAAATACGCCTCTTGGGCACGGGATTATCTTGAGCTGGTTATTTTTTAAGAAACAGCAGACTTAGAAGCTCAGAAAAATCTAGAAGTTACTCTTTTGAAAGAGAAATTTACATTCAGAAAAGAAATCTCCATTTGTAAGGATAGCTCTCTCTGAACACCAGGAACAGAAGGATGACCCTAAATCTTTAGACACTCTCCTTAGTGACACTCATGCCAGCTTTACTCTATGTCACAAACCTCGCCCTTGTTTACTGCGCTTTTCTTGGTCACCTCCCATCAACAGGCCTTCCCTCCCTCCGTAACATCTTCTTTTGTCTTTAGCTGGAGATGGTATTTAAGGTGGTGGCCTGAGCCATTTTGGGAATTACTCGGTTTTCTTGGGTATCTCCCATGTATATAGGAAGCATACCGGGTATTAAATAGAGTTATGCTTTTCTCCTATTAATCTTTTTTATTACAGGATGGGCGGTTCTCAGGCAAGAACCTAGAAGGGTAGAGGGAAAATGATTTTTCCTCCGGTACAAATGGAAGAGAATTGATACTTGTGCATGCTGGAGAATTTTCTTGAGAAGGTTTTAGAATAGCCTATATAAATGCAGGCACTACGGGATAAGATAAAATTAACACATAAGTAAATGGGAACAAGAGGACAAACGGAAAATGAGCAGGATAAGATGACACCGTAGGGGTGAGCTTAGTGCACAAAATCATTGCTTACTAAGGGAGACCACAGTCAGCTCTGTGTCACTGCAGACAGAAGCACTGGCAAGATCTGCAGTGTCTAAAAGATAGTTTTAAAGAGAAATACAGGTGCTTGGCCGGGCTACCCAGGTGGTGCTAGTGGTAAAGACCCTGCCTAACAATGCAGGAGACATAAGAAGCGTGGGTTCAGTCCTTGGGTCGGGAAGATCACCTGGAGGAAGGCATAGCAACCCACGTCAGTATTCTTGCCTGCAGAATCCACATGGACAAAAAAGCCTGGCATAGAACCATGGGGTTGCATAGAGTCAGATACCACTGAAGCAGCTTAGCTTGAAGCAGCTTAGCACACATGCACGCATGCACACTACTTGGCCAGGAAGACTCAAGAGAAATTTCTCTACGAAATAACTTGATAAGCAATTTTCTCACAACACCACTTCAGTAATACAAGCTCCACAAATATACCTCTTAAAGGACTTCTTAGCAGCGGTTCATAGCATTCCAAAGTGTTAGTTGCTCAGTCGTGGCTGACTCTTTGTGACCCCATGGACTGTAGCCCACCAAGCTCCTCTGTCCATGGAATTCTCCAGGCAAGAATACTGGAGTGGGCAGCCATTCCCTTCTCCAGGGGATCTTTCTAACCCAGGGATTGAACCTCAGTCTCCTGGATTGCAGGCAGATTCTATACCATCTGAGCCATCAGGGAAACCCTCATAGCATTTACCCAAGTATAACAGGATGAGAACAACTGTTTCCAAGGCCAAAATGAGGTCAGCATAAGAACACAGCTTTCTGACAGCCTTGCTTATTTAAAGGCTAAATTAGTAGTAAAAACAGTTACCAAAAAATAGTCAAATAGAATAATAATATATTATGAACTATGTGAGAGGACTTTTTTATTCCAGATTTGCCGTTTCATCCAGAGGCAGTCGTAGTGAGACAGGAGATATCTGGACCTCAGGCCGATCAGCTGGAGGTCACTTCCTGTGGACAGATACTCCAAAATAGCAGGAAGGAGGAGAAGCTGAGCCCTGCCTACATAAAAGACAGAGGCCACATATTTCTCATTCTCAAGGTCAAGGAGACCTTCCCAACTACACAGGCGCAGAAAGGTTCCTTGAAGGTCAAAAAGGGAGGGGGCACGACCCCATAGTAGGCGATATCAACCTACTCATAGACCTCTTTGCTGGAATCTGTCTTGGCTGAGATGCGCACACACACATGGGAAGATCTTGAGATAAACCCAATACGGACTCAGAAGCAGGCAAAGCAAGATGACTGGCCAAGGGAAATTTGGATGAAACGGCTCATACAAGTGATTAAAATCACCATGGGCGTGATTCTCTCTGAGTCTGTCTGTCTACACGTACTCTTCTTTCTTCCTAATAAACACTTTGTATGTTTCACTACTTTCCATTTTTATTGGGAATTCATTTCTACATAGCTGATGGCCTGGGGCCCTGTCACTGGCCACTGGTTCCTTGTGGTCTGAAAAGTGAAATTCACTCAGTCGTGTCTGACTCTTTGTGACCCCATGGACTATACAGTCCATGGAATTTTCCAGGTCAGAATACTGGAGTGAGTAGTCTTTCCCTTCTCCAGGGGATCTTCCCAACCCAGGGATCGAACCCAGGTCTCCCGCATTGCAGGCGAATTCTTTACCATCTGAGTGAGTGAGTGAGTTAAGTTGCTCAGTCATGTCCAACTCTTTGCGACCCCATGGACTGTAGCCTACCAGGCTTCTCCATCCATGGGATTTTCCAGGCAAGAATACTGGAGTGGGTTGCTATTTCCTTCTCCAGGGGATCTTCCCGACCCAGGAATCGAACCCGGGTTTCCTGCATTGCAGGCAGACGCTTTACCCTCTGAGCCACCAGAGAAGCCCATTACATCTGAGCCACAAGCAAAGCCCAAGAGTATTGGAGTGGGTAGTCTATCCCTTCTCCAGCAGATCTTTCCGACCCAGGAATTGAGCTGGGGTCTCTTGCATCGCAGGCAGATTCTATACCAGCTGAGCTACCAGGAAACCCAGGATTCAGCACTCTCACTGCCATGACCTGGCCTCAGCCTCTGGAGGGAAATCAAAATTCTGCTTCAAGCCGCTGCAGGCTGAGACCACCTGAAATCAGCAGCTTTGAGACAGGAGTGGGATGCTTTAGGATTAGGATGAAAAGAAGTAGAAAGATGTTCATTTTCCACCGTGCTGATAAAACCGACCCTTGAAGCTAACTTTTGAAACAGTCTCGAAGCCAGGATTTCAAGAGCATGAACCATACACTCGAGAAAGTATTTTCAAAACTTGGATCCTCCCTTGAAAATACTGAGGAGGGCCGTCAGGCCAGAGGATGGAGGAGGTAACAGGGTCACGGATCTCGACGCTCGCTCACCTTAGGCTCACCTGGGGAGCTTTGAAAAATGACCTGTGCTCGGGCTCTCTTCCAGATCCTCTGATTCAATTGTTCTACCTCCACCTTTGAGTCCAAAGTGCAACGAGGGTTGAGAACCATGGCAGATGGGATGTTTGCAATCCCAAAAGGAGGCTAGTTTTTCCTAGGTTGAAGGCCGAAGGGAGAGTGGAGAAAAGACCAGACCTGAGGGAAGACCTCTTGGGGTCCTACTGCTCAGGTTGGAAGTCAGGGTGGGGAGGGGAAGGCTGCAAATAGACTTGAGGCCAGGAAGGCAGCAGAGATGGTGCTCTGCTTGCTGACTAGCACCCTGCGGGGAGGGAGAAGGTCTTGCAGGATGCCTAGAGTGGGGCAGACGTGACAGAGAGCTATTTAGGCAGAAAGAAGACCTACAATAGCGTTCCCAGTGCTCAGAGGCAGCTCCTGGAGTCACAGGGAATCCTGATGTTCCTGCATTCCCCAGGGAAAGGGTGGTGAAACAGTGAGCAGGCTGGGTCATGAAGAGGCAAGAAACTAGAGGATGGATATGGGTGGATATGGGGACCAGGACCAAGATCATCAGCAGTGAATACAGAATCTGAAGATGGGGTTGCATAAGTCAGCAGGGGTCAGAAGGTTTCAGAGGGCAGCCTGGAGCCCAGCACCTCTCCCCACGGCCAGCCCCCCTCGCTCTGACTAGGTGTGTCCGACCCTCTGTGGCCCCATGGACTGTGGCCCGCCAGGCTCCTCTGTCCATGGAATTTTCCAGGCTAGAATATTGGAGTGGGTTGCCATTTCCTTCTCCAGGAGATCTTCCCAATGTAGGGATCGAACCCCTGCCTCTTATATCTCCTGTGTTGGCAGGTGGGTTCTTTACCTTAGCTCCACCTGGGTAGGTGTTATTCAAGAGGGAAGCAGGAGAAAGACACCCTGTGAGGAGGAAGTGGGGCCCTTACAAAGAATATAGACTGTTTAATCCTGATTTTACTGAGCAATTGACTTCAAAGAGATTGGAGATTAGACTGGAAGAAGCTGAGTTACCTTGAAGTGACAAGATTAGTGTCCTTTTCCATCATCAGTGAAACAGGAGTTTCAAGTTTAAATCCTTTCAAACAGGAGACCAAGTTAAATTCAAATATGAAAAAATAAGTCAATATTTTTATATCTGACTTGCCGCTGCTGCTAAGTCGCTTCAGTCGTGTCCGACTCTGCTACCCAATGGATGGCAGCCCACCAGGCTCCCCCGTCCCTGGGATTCTCCAGGCAAGAACACTGGAGTGGGTTGCCATTTTCTTCTCCAATGCATGAAAGTGAAAAGTGAAAGTGAAGTCGCTCAGTCGTGTCCCACTCTCAGCGACCTCATGGACTGCAGCCCACCAGGCTCCTCTGTCCATGGGATTTTCCAGGCAAGAGTACTGGAGTAGGGTGCCATTGCCCTCTCCGCAACCACAAGTTAAAACCATAGGGCTTTCCTGGTAGCTCAGCAGTAAAGAATCCGCCTGTCAATGCAGGAGACAGGAGTTCAATCTCTGGGTCAGGAAGATCCCCTGGAGAAGGAAATGGCAACCCACTCCAGTATTCTTGCCTGGGAAATCCCATGGACAGAGAAGCCTGGTGGGCTACTGTCCATGGGGTCACAAAGAGCTGGGCACAACTTAGTGGTTAAGTAACAACAACAGAATACTTAGAAGTATTGAGAGTACTTAGGAGAATAAATGGACTCTTAAGACATCAGCAGAACACTAAGGAAAAAAGAACAAAGCACTCACATAGGAAAAACAACTTTTCTGGGAAATAATTTGGCTAGGTGTTACAGAATTCTCAGAAATGGACATGCATGGGACCTAGAAATTCCATCCTTAGGAATTCACCTTAGAGAGGCATAATGATGTCTGCCTCTGAGAATATCAGATTATGTGATTTGGACAACTCTCTAGCTGAAAACCATGGAAGACACTGGACGAAAAATTTAAATCTTAATAAAGAGGAACAAATGGAAGTTACCGAGTTGAGATATGACTGAGAATGGAAGTAAGAGACAGAAATCCAGGAGAGGGTCTGCTTCTGCTTGGAGGTACACGTGTGTGTCAGTTGCTCAGTCAGTTGCTCAGACCCTTTGCGAGCCAGGGTCTTCTGTCCATGGAGTCGCATCCTAGTCCAGAAAGGGGGCTGAGAGGCTGAGTCCCCTTTTAAGGTTGCATTTTTGGTCTGAAGATTAGGACTAGGAACACAAACATCAGCAGTGAATACAGAAGTGAGCTACACTCACCCTGTATAGGTCACATCCTAATTATTCTGTTTTTAAGTATGTTGGTATTAATGCACTGAAAGACAGGAGATGGTTAGAGTTCAAATACACTGTTACTTGAGTGAGGTGACTATACAGCTGCTCTTCTCTGGACAGACTGCCAAGTTTTCCCTCTAAATCTTTTCTTTTGTTCTCCTAACAGGAGAACATGTAATAGGATGAAATTCTTTTCCCACAAATATTCTTCCAGGGTTTTGGCATGGCCCCATCCTTTCCTGTCGGAGAAGGCAATGGCACCCCACTCCAGTACTCTTGCCTGGAAAATCCCATGGATGGAGGAGCCTGGTAGGCTACAGTCCACGAGGTCGCTAAGAGTCGGACATGACTGAGCGACTTCACTTTCACTTTTCACTTTCATGCATTGGAGAGGGAAATGGCAACCCACTCCAGTGTTCTTGCCTGAAGAATTCCAGGGACGGGGGAGCCTGGCAGGTTGCTGTCTATGGGGTGGCACAGAGTTGGACGTGACTTAAGCGACTTAGCAGCAGCAGCAGCAGCAGCATCCCTTCCTGGGCCTGCTATATACCCAGCTTGGGTAACAGGAGGGCATTTCCAATACAACTCAAGGAGAGAAAAGAAACACTCTTTAGCATAAGAAGACACTAAATCTTATACTATAATCAGGTTTATATTATGACCTTTTCTCATGGCCTCACAGATGCTTGACTTAGAAGCTCATGAAGGAAAACTTTCTCCTATCACCTCTTCGACCCCCTTGGGTCTAAAAGCCTCTGGCTACTTTTCTAGATTCTACATATATGAATTAATATGCCCTTTTTTTCTCTTTCTGATTTAACTTCACTCTGTATGACAGACTCTAGGTCCATCCACATCTCTACAAATGACCCAAATTCATTCCTTTTTATGGCTGAGTAATATTCTATGGTGGGCTTCCCTGGTGGCTCAGAGGTAAAGAACCTGAGACACAGGTTCGATCTCTGGGTCAGGACGATCCTCTGGAGAAGGAAACAAGCAACCACTTCAGTATTCTTGCCTGGGAAATCCCACGGACAGAGGAGCCTGGCAGGCTACATACAGTCCATGGGGTCACAAAGAGTTGGACATTACTTAGCAACTAAACAACAGCAATATTCCATTGTACATATATAGAATCTAGGAAAGTGTACAGATGAACCTATTCCAAGGGCAGGAACAGAGATGCAGATGTAGAGGATGGACATGTGGAAATAGTGGGCGGATGGGAGAGTGGGATGAGCTGGGAGAGTAGCGCTGACATATATACCCTACAGCGTAAAATAGACAGCTTGTGGGAACCTGCTGTAAAGCACAGGAAGCTCAGCTCAGTGCCCTGTGATGACCTAGAGGGGCGGAATGGATGTGGGAAGGGAGGATCAAGATGGAGGGGATATTCATTGCACAGCAGAAGCTAGCACAACACTGCAATTATACACCAGTTAAAAAGTACATAAAAGCCTCTGGAATTCCACTCAGGAATCAACTTGACAAAGAAGCAGGTGTCCAGAAGGACTGATAACCCTGGCCAGCCAGACTTGCAGTGTATGTAGGAGACTGATTAAAATAACAGCCAGAACACAAGAAACATGGACCCTACTGTCCACTGTCCCAGGGATGAAGAAGGGGTTTTTCATAGAACCCAAGTGGTCACGAGGGTCCAAAGGTTGGCAAGGGGCTTCACTGGACCCAGAACCCCCAGAAACTCAGAAGAAAGTGGCCTCTCACACACCCTCACACTCTTCCTGGCTCAGTGAAATCAACCACAGTCCATTATTTCCTTCCAAGGCTGATTAGCTGATAATTACATGGAGATGTAACACATGTAATTAAGCAATATGCTACAGGAATGGGATTTTGGCTGCCTTTTTTCCCTTAATGAAATCATTCCTCTTTAAAGGGCTCTGCTCAGAGGAAGAAGAGACAGGATACTGTAAGCACAATGAGACCAGCTGGCTCAGCTTCAAAACACCATCCCCGAAATGCTTCCTCCCAGCCACCTCCCAGTGCGTGAGCAATAGCCTCGCAAAGGTCACTCTCACGCTCGCTTTCAAGGTCCCCCCAACACCTGCCTGATGCATCCCAAACTCCCAGGCAACATTCAAGGCTGGCAGAGATCTGGACCCTTCCTAGTTCTCCAACTTTCTTATCTACAGTCTCTTCTGTGAGTCCTCAGTCAAAGGCCAAGAGCAGTTTTTGTTTCCTCCTCTGTTGTAGTCCGGGCTTCCCAGGTGGTGCTAGTGGTAAAGAACTCATCTGCCAATGCAGGAGACACACACCCGTGGCCGATTCATGTCAATGTATGGCAACAACCACTACAGTATTGTAAAGTAATTAGCCTCCAATTAAAATAAATTAATTAATTTATATTAAAAAAAAAAGATACTCAGGTTCAATGACTGGGTCGGGAAGATCTCCTGGAGGAGGGGCATAGCAACCCTTTTCAGTATTCTTGCCTGGAGAATCCCATGGACAGAGGAGCCTGGCAGGCTCCAGTCCATAGTGTCGCAAAGAGTCAGACACAACTGAAGTGACTTATCACGCATAGCACTATGTTTAGTCCATCTTCTGCTCCTTTCTATTTAAGCCCTTATATTTTATGGGGTTAGCTTCAGCCCCTCTGGGCTTCCCATGTGGTACTTGTAGTAAAGACCTGCCAATGCAGGAGACATAAGAGACACAGGTCCATCCTGAGCAGGCAAGATCCCCTGCAGTAGGAAACGGCAACCCACTCTAGTAATTCTTGGCTGGGAAATTCCATGTTCAGGGGACCCTGGTGGGCTACAGTCTGTGAGGTCCCAAAGAGCTGGACACGACTGAGCACACACATGTCCTGTCAGCCCCTCTGCCTCCAGGAATCCTTTGGTCAGCTCAGCACAGTGGCTCTCCACCTCTAGAGTACCTGCGGTCTGTAACCATCCTTTGGCAAGTGTACTGTTTGGTTTTTCGTTTTCCCTGTGTCTTCCCACCCCCATCTCCACAGGCAAATGGCCATCTTGCTCTTTTCCTAATCGGGCATCGCGCCTGCAGCCTTCAGTGATGGGAGAGCTCGGGTACCATGAATCAGCAGTAGCGCCCACGTCAGCCTTTAATGGATATGATGACCGCATTGCATCCCTGCCATCCACACATCAAGTTGGGTCCAAAAGAGCAGAATAATTCTGTCACTGGGGACTTTGAGAGGAGGCCAGAAAGGAATGAGATACTGAGAACAGCTTCGACTCATGGGAAGCAGCTGGTTAGGAGGAGGGAGCTTGGCAGAGATGGAAGCCAGAGATCAGGCATGAGGCTAGTCTTCTGTACAGGACTGGGATGTGCCTAGCAGCCCAGCTGGGCTGAGAGTTTCAAAGACAAGGCTCTAAACATTTTCCATTGAGAGGCCAGAAAATCCAAGTTCAGGGTCAGAGTCAAGTCCAGATCCAGAGTGAGCAGTCGGAGGGTAAAAATCAGAGCAGAAGTGTAACCCCCCAGGACTGTCTGGACAGCTACCATTTCAGTTGGTTTCTATGAGCCTGGGGGTATCTCTCCTCCCCTGTCCACTGTGAGTAGCCTCTGCTACCCGAGGGTCAGTGGTTTTTGAGCCACTAAATTTGCTGCTTTGCCACCAATGCCATCACAGCTCACATTAATTGAGTATTTTCCAAGTCCTAGTACTCTTCTGGGCTTCCCTGGTAAAGCCCAGTGGTAAGAATCCAACTGCCAATGCAGGAGATGTAAGTTCGATCCCTGGGTTGGGAAGATCCCCTGGAGAAAGGAATGGCTGCCTACTCTAGTATTTCTTGCCTGGAAAAATTCCATGGAGAGAGGAGCTTGGTGATTTACAGTCTGTGCGTGCGTGCTAAGTCGCTTCAGTTGTGTCTGACTCTCTGCAACCCTATGGACTATAGCCTGCCAGGCTCCTCTGTTCATGGGATTTCCCAGGCAAGAACACTGGAATGGGTTGCCATTTCCTCCTCCAGGGGATCTTCCCAACCCACAGTTTGAACCCACGTCTCTTCTGTCTCCTGCATTGCAGGCAGATTCTTAACTGCTGAGCCACTGGGGAAGCCCCCATCTATAGTCCATGGGGTGGCAGAGTCGGACACAACTTAGCAATTAAACAACAACAACAAGGCACTGTTCTAAGCATCTACGTACATTGTTTCTCCTAATCTTCCCAACAACCTACGCAGTAGAGCTATTCATATTCCCATTTAAAGATGAGGAGACCGAGGCACAAAGGAAGTAAAACATTTTCCCAGTAGCAAACCACTGCTGGTGTGGCCAGGACAGGAACCCGGGATCTCTCAGTAAGGCCCTGGAAGCTTTCTCTCCACCTGACCTTCTCCCCCTGTTTGCAGCACCTTTGGGTGGGTTGTGGCCCTTTCCTGGGGAGAACCACACTACAGGAGTGGGCCACAGAGCAGTGATGGGGTTGGTCCTCCCCTGGGGCAAGTGCTCCATCGGGCAGGTTCTTCCTGCCCCCTCCTCCCTCCAACTCGAGCATCTCCCTGACCTTCCAGAATCCGGTCTCTGGTCTCCAGGGAATGTTTACCTTCCCAGCTCCTCCAGCCTACCTCCCTCCAGCTTCCACCAGGCCCCCTATCTCCTGTTCTTTCTCTGAGTCACAAGCCTTGTTGAGAATCGCAGCCTGTGCTCTGAGTCCTGTGTAGTCGAGGGTACGATGGACATGATTAGGGGAGTCCAGGTTACGCCAGCCTCAGTTCTAATGACATCTGCATCAGGGACCACTCCCAGGTTTGAGTGCTCACTAGGAAGATTCATAGGATGCAACATACCGTCACATCCATGGCTATGATTCATTACATAAAAAAAGATACAAAGAAGAATCAGCAAAGGAAAGGGATGAGGAACAAAGTCTGGGAGAAACCAGGCATATGCTTTCAAGATCCTCTCCCAGTGGGGTCATATGGCACATGATTTCCCCAGCAACAAAATGGTGTGAAATGCCATCTACCAGGCAGGCTCATCAGAGACTCGGTGCCTGGGGGTTTACTCAGAGGGTGATGATCCTTAGCAAATACCAAGATTCCAGCCAACCAGAGAGCAAGCAGGCACTCAGCATAAACCAGACTGTTTGTTCAAACAGCTTAGGTGCAGTGAGTTACACGTATCAGATACCCTAGATCCTGGCTGAGGGCCCACCTTAAACAGGCTTTTTTTTTTTTTTTTGGCTCTGCAGCAAGTCATGCAGGATTTTAGTTCCCCGACCAGGGATCGAACCCACACCAGCTGCACTGGAAGCAAGGTCTTAATCACTAGACTGCCAAGGAAGTCCCCTTACGTAGGCCTTTTTAAGAATAAACGGTGAGACCTGTTATGTTAACAGTTTTCTGTACACAGTCCAACCCAGACAATACAACATCCCACTGAATCTTTTTTTCTTTTCTATTTGTGCCAGATTCCGCACTTTCCAAGTTTGCCTATTTTATTTTTTTCAATTTAAATTTTATTGTATATTGGAGTGTAGCTGATTTACACTGCTGTGTTAGTTTCAGGGGGTACAGCAAAGTGAATCAGTTACACATGTACATATATCCACTCTTTTTCAGATTCTTTGTCCATATAGGTTAATCCAGAATATTGAGTGGAGTTCCCTGTGTTATTCAGGTCCTTGTTGATTATTTTATATATAGTAGTGCGTGCATGCTAAGTCACTTCAGTCGCATCTGACTCTTTGCAACTCTATGGACTGTAGCCTGCCGGGCTCCATGGAGATTCTCCAGGCAAGATGACCAATGCAGTGGGTTGCCATGCTTTCCTCCAGGGGATCTTCCTGACCAAGGGATCAACCCGGCATCTCTTATGTCTCCTGCATTGGCAGGTGGGCTCTTTATCACTTGTGCAACTTGGGAAGCCCCATATATAGTAGTGTGTATATGTTAATCCCAAATTCCCATTTTGCCTATTTTGTTAGAGTCTCATGGTAATCTTGTAGAGGACAGAGTCAGGAATTAATCCCCTCATAGATCAGCAGGTCAAAGGCTTAGGAGATGCTTGCTTCTAGGTCACTGAGAAAATGATTGGAAATGCTGGATCCCACAACCAGCCAGTCTCCTCCCTCTCGACAGAGAAAGGAAAGGAGGCATGGAGCTTGGCACAAGGTCACACCTAGATAACTGTGGGCATAGAGATGTACAGAAAAGTTGTGTCGGGACTTCCCTAGTGGTCCAATGGTTAAGACTCTGCCTTCCAATGCAGAAGCGTGAGTTCAATCCCTGATGGGGAGACTAAGTTCCCACATGCCAGCCTGGGGTGCAGCCAAAAATTAAAAAATAACAACAACAACTAGAAAAGGTTGTGTCTTTGCCATCATTTGGGGGTAGAGCAAGACAGGAATGTATCTCTACTGCTCAAGAAAACTGAAAGATGAACAGAACTCTCAGTCTTCATGAACTCTGAACTCTTCCAAGAGGCTCTCAACTAAACCAACTCACAATTAGCGCTAGAAGTGTCTTTAAGAAATCTCCGTGTACGACTCATTTCTTTATTTGAAAAGTACAAAACAATTAGCTTCTGCCCTTTTTGCATGTGGCTAATAACCTATTGTTTAGAAAACAGGAGAGAATGGGTAGTGAAAGCCATTGCGTGAGATAGCTTTTATTGTGCTTTCCTTACCATCTGAAAATTGCCTTCATTATCAGTGAAAATGGTGATGGTGCCTCCTCTCTCTGCTTCAGTTTCTTTCCTGCTGCAGGGTGACACCAGGGACCAAACTCTTAAGTTTGGGACAGAATTTAAGAAAGTGACAAAGACAAAGACATTAGCTCTTCTAATGTTTAAAGGTAGGCAAATTTACCTAGCTGTGGTCAAGTGGACCCATGAAAGGGTTTTTGAGAAGAGGCTAACGGCCTGTGTATGCTTCATCTGGCGGTGCCAAGGTTAAGTCATTCTGGGTCTGAAGTTTTCTCATCTTGGCACTCAAGAGACCAAGAACAGCTACTGTTGATGATCTGTTTTTTCTATGGAGGCTCCGAGGTCATGAGTTTCACCATGTATTTGTGATCCCATCTGATTCTCATAGCAATGATTTTAGATGAGTCATAGTACCTGTTGTTGAGGACTGGGAATACTGAAGTTCAGAGAAGTTGGGTGCCTTGCTCTAAAACAACTAAGAAAATGCCAAGCTCTCTGACTCTCAACATAGCAATTAAGTAGGCTGTCTGCATTCAGAAAAATCTGCTCTAAACAAAGTCCCAAGGAAACACAAGGAAATTTGTCTGTCTCTTCCTGAGCTCTGGACATAAAAAAGTGACCCCTGAAAATTCACAGTGTCCCTAAAGGGGTTTGCTATTTTAATCTAATTAGCTGTATAGTCAGCAAACAAGCAGCCTAGAAATTTACATGAGCCCTAATAGTTCATGGCTGGGTGACAACTAGGAGTGACTGGCAAAGATAAATGCAAAACCTCACTGGAGAGACCCACATTCAACCCAGAGCGAGACCACAGGAGCCCCACTGAACTCATCTAAAATTACAAAAGTCTAAGGAAACAATCTACTATGAGTGAGAGTCAGAGAATACAATAGGATCAGAGTCCCCAGGACTTGAGATAACAGAACTATCCTGGGGCTCAGGGCAGACCATCCCAGAGTGTGCCACAATGGCATGTTGATTATTCTGAATTAAACTGACTTAAGAGTCAAGGGACTTCCCTGGTGGTCCAGCGGCTAAGACTCTGCACTACCAATGCAGGGAGGGCCCGGGTTTGAGCCCCAGTCAGGGAACTAGATCTCACATGCTGTAACTAACAGTTGGCATGCTGCAATGAAGATCAAAGATCCCACGGGACACAAGTAAGACAGTGCAGCCAAATAAATACATAAAAAATAAATATTAAATTGGCTGTGCTAAAAAAAAAAAAAAGCCAGTGTAAGAGGGGCACTCTGACTTCCCTTTTTGTCTCTCTGAAAGCTGGAAATAGATTTCTCAAGTGAGAGGGGCACTCCCTGTGTCTGAAGGTAGAAGGCCACCCTTATCGCCAGAGACAAAGAATTCAGGCTGAGATATAACAACCTCTGTTACTTCTTTAATTTGCTACCCTAAGCCCAGACTCTGTTAGAGTCTCCACTAATTGGGAACCCAAAACCCAAGTTATTTTGTCTTATCAATTCCTTCACAAACTTACTGTATTAGCTAAAAGCTGCCTGCTTTGGTCACGTCTGAGGTTCCATTTCTATAAGACCTCCATGCACATGAATTAAAATTCGTTTCTTTTTATTTTTAGTCCATTTTATTATTAGTCCAGCCACAGAAGTCAAAATGGGTAGAAGGGGAAACATCTCCCCTCAAGTATCAGCGGCTATAAAATAATGTTCAAAATAATTAAAAACATAAAAATTAGGATCAAAAACATAAGAAGACCTTATGAAAAGTAAGCAGAAGTGAAAAACAACCAAACAAAACCTCTAGAAATGAGAAATGTAGTCCCTGAAATTAAAAACACAGCAGACAACTAACTGGACAAACAACTAGTAAATTTGTAAATAGTAAGTTTGTAATAGCAAAGTCAAATAGTAAATTATATAGCTGAAGAGAGAAATAGAGTGAACAAAGGCAGAGACTGATGAAATTACCCTTAGAGCCTATAACAAGATGGAAAATACGCAAAAGAGATTAAGAGATATGGAAGTTGGCTCCTGCCATATGCCATCGTTAGCCAGGAAGCTACTGGAGCTTGGGCAATGTCTCCATGTTGCCAACAGCAATGCAAATTACTAAGTGATCTACATTCAAATAAGGCTTTATAATTTATAAATAAAGCTTTAGAGGTTAATTCCTATCACTCACTTGATCTTTAAAAAATTCATTCGATAAACGTACAGGTATTAACAGCTATTAAATTACTCATCTTACAGATGATACGACGGAAGCTAAGAAAGATTTGAGGGACTTGCACAAAATCATACAGCTCATCAATGATGAAGTTGGAAATCAAAGAGGATCTTCAAAAACCTAGTCTTCCCCTTCTTGATGCATATTTCTTAATGAAAGAGAGATGCTGTCTTAAGTCTGTTTGGCTTGCTATAACAAAGTACCACAGGCGGAGTAGCATATAAACAACAGAAATTTATTTCTCACATTTTTGAAGGCTGCAAGTCTGAGATCAGGGTACCAGTATGGTCAGGTAAGAACTCTCTTTTGAGTTGCAAACCTCTCAGTGTCTTCACATAGTGGAAGGAACAGGAGAGTTCTCAGGCCTTTTTAATAAGGATATCAATCTCATTCATGAGGACCCTGCCTTCATTACTGTACATAATCACCTCCCAAAGGCCCCATCTCCTAATACCATCACACTGGGCATTGGCATTACAACATATGAATCTGGGGCTGGGGGTCAGGGACACAAATTCAGACTATAGGAGTTGCCAAATGGATGATAATGGAGAGAAATTTGCCAACTTAACTCAGTCTCCATAGTGTGAAGTCAACCACAGCCTCAGGTCAGAACTACAAAGCAACTTTCCTTCTTGGTTTTGAGAGCCCCTCTATCTGCTTAGGGCTTCCCTGGTGGTTCAGACGGTGACACCCGGGTTCAATCCCTGGGTCAAAAAGAGAAGGGACAAGGTGACCCACTCCAGTACTCTTGCCTGGAGAATTCCATAGACGGAGGAGCCTGGCGGGCTACAGTCCATGGGGTTACAAAGAGTCAGCCAGGACCGAGTGACTAACACTTTCTGCTTAGGCAGAACTAGCCTGGGCTGGCTTGCAAAAAAGGTGGGTTGCTGACTTTGTTCAGTTCTCAGAATGAACTCCTACCACTCTGGGCTTCACCATTTTGGGTGGGAGGGAGACAATGCTTCATTCATTTCCTCCCTATTTTAAGAGAAAATGAGTGGGATGGAAACTATGTCAGGGTCAATTTCATAGGCAGGGCACAAGATAAGAAACATATTCTCAACCGTAGGTTGAAACCATAAGTCAACCATGGGTTATTGCAACTCTCTGACCAAAGGACAAGGAAAAATGAAATTCTTTGGGAGCATGGGCTCTGTTTTTAAAAGGTCAAGCAGACACAGCTGTCTTCTTCCTTAGACACGCCTCATTCATCAAACAGGCTTGGTTTCTATATTCTGGTATTCCAAATTTATAAGTTATTGGGATTCAACACATCTCCCAGATGGCATCTTAAATCTGATGAGCCTCTTGATTCATTAACCTTGGCAAAAGGAGTCTGAATAAATCTACTTGCAAAACATCTGTTCTATATTTTAATTCTCCAAAGGGCAGGGAAAGGGGCTTCCCTGGTGGGTCAGTGGTGAAGAATCTGCCTGCCAATGTAGGAGACACAGGTTCGATGCCTGATCCGGGAAGATTCCACATGCCGTGGAACAATTAAGCCCATGAGCCATAATTATTGAGGCTGTGCTCTAGAGCCTGGGAGCCACAACTACTGAAGCTCACATGCCCTAGAACCTGTGCTCTACAACCAGAGAAGCCACCACAATGAGAAGCCTGAGCACCACAACTACAGAGTAGCCCCCACTCACCACAACTAGAGAAAAGCCAGAGCAGCAACAGAGGCTCAGCACAACTAAAATTAAATAAATAGTTTTTTTAAAAGGCAGGGCAAGTAGAATGCAGATCTATGGTTCCTGCTGTAGCTGATTCCCCTACAGTTTTGAGTTCTCCTGCCCTAAAAATGTGCTCATGTTCTAGTTCCCTTAAATATCATCAATGGCACTTAACACAACATCTTTCATTGAGTAAGTGCTCTATAAATATTTGTTGGGTAGCAAATGAATGGATGGACCTGAGCAGGACTTTCTTCCTTTGGTAACTCTTCTTCAGGAGGGCTTCCCTGAGGGCTCAGTGAGTAAAGAACCACTCAGCAAGGCAGGAGCCACAGGAGACTTGGGTTCAATCTCTGGGTAGGGAAGACCCCTCCCCCACCCCCTACCCCCAGAGGAGAAAATGGCAACCTACTCCAGTGTTCTTGCCTAAAAAATCCCATGGACAAAGGAGCCTAGCGGGCTACAGTCCATGGGATCGCAAAGAGTTGGACACGACTAAGAGACTGAGCACTGCTTCAAGAAGTCTTCTCTGCAAAGGGCCTCCCTGTGTAATCATAGGAAGAGCAACAGGAATTCAGAAAGAAATGGCGTTCAAGTCGCTAAGTGATTGTATTTATAATTAAATTGTCCTTTTCATTATGGTTTCAGATTTGCAGCCTGAACACATTGGGGGTTTCAGGAAGAATTCACAGAAAAGTATTCCAGGTTCTGTTTCCTTACTTCGTCCCAGATTGAGAAAGAACCCACTCCAGTACTCTTGCCTGGAAAATCCCATGGACAGAGGAGCCTGGTAGGCTGCAGTCCATGGGGTCACTAACAGTCAGACACGACTGAGTGACTTCACGTTCACTTTTCACTTTCATGCATTGGAGAAGGAAATGGCAACCCACTCCAGTGTTCTTGCCTGGAGAATCCCAGGGACAGCTGAGCCTGGTGGGCTGCCTGCCATCTGAGGGGTCGCACAGAGTTGGACATGACTGAAGCAACTTAGTAGTAGTAGTAACTCGTAGAAATGGGGCTGGAAGTGAGAACAGAAGGGGTGTGGTAGCTTAAAGACTCAGGGACCAGCAAATGCAAAGTACAGATTCAAAGTCAAAGTGGATCTGTCGTGCTACTGACCGTAAGGAGCCTTGTGTTAAGGAAGAAAACAGTACGCTGGTGAACACTGCCTTCATGGGCAGTTCAAATCTCCAGTTCTGGTTTGTGAATTATAACAGAGACATGCATATAGGATTGAACAGAACACTTCTACTTTGAGGAAACTGCCCTAGATATATCTGTGTATACACATGTGTATATGTCTATGAAATATACATGTAAGGCTAATCACTATTGAATTTCTTGGAATAAAAAAATAAAAACAACATAGTACTCAACAGGTCCTTTATTAAAAGCCTCCAAGGACAGATGGACGTCCTTCTGTCCTGTGTACTGCCCTAAGCTCAGCAACCAGAACTGTGCTGGCATATGGCAGGTGTTTCGTTAGTATTTGTTTATGAGATGAAGGAGATGGCATTCAACTGTTAAAGGGACTGAAGTAGAACTAAATTCCAGCTATGGATATGTGTCCTTGATGGATATTAAGAGTTTAAAAAGACAAGCTGCAGAATAATGTGAATGATTATTCACTAGGAGTCTGGCACATTGCAGGTACCATCAAAATATTGGGTTGGCCAAAAAGTTTGTTTGGGTTTTTCCATAACATCTTACTCCGAATGAACTTTCTGATCAACCCAGTATTTGTTGGAAGAAACAGACTCACAGACACAGAAAATAAACTTACGGTTACCAAAGAAGAAAGTGGGGAGGAGGGATAAATTGGGAGACTGGGATTGACATATACACACACATATACATAAGACAGATTACACAACAGGGCCTACTGTATAGCATAGGGAACTATATTCAGTATCTTGAAATAACTCTTAATGAAAAAGAATCTGAAAAAGAAATGTGTATATGTATATGTGTGTGTATATATATATACCCATACACACACATACCTGATTCACTTTGCTGTACATCTGAAACTAATGCAACATTGTAAATTAACTAAACTTCAATCTAAAAATGTGCTGTGCTTAGTTGTTCTGTTGTGTCCGACTCTTTGAGACCCCATGGACTATAGCCCACCAGGCTCCTCTGTCCATGGGGATTCTCCAGGCAAGAATACTCGAGTGGGTTGCCATGCCGTCCTCCAGGAGATTTTCCCAACCCAGGGACTGAACCCAGGTCTCTAGCATTGCAGGTGAATTCTTTACTGTCTGAGCCACCAGGGAAGCCCAAGAATACTGAAGTGGGTAGCCTATCCTCTTTCCAGGGGATCTTCCTGACCCAGGAATCAAACTGGGGTCTTCTGCATTGTGGGCAGATTCTTTACTGGCTGAGCTACCAGGGAAGCTCATATATGTATACATATTTGTATATGTATTATGTATTTGTTGGAAGACCTTTGTTGAATTTACATAGAACATGTTATATATGCTTATAAGCACACGTATATGCTACATGCACAGGTACACTTATTGGTAAATGCACAAAGGTTGAACTATATACAAACAGTTCAAAGGTAGGAGGGCTTCCCAGGTGATTCAGTGGGTAATGAATCTGCCTGCAATTCAGGAGACAGGGTTCACTCCCAGGTCAAGAAGATCCCCTGGAGGAGGACATGGCAACCCATTTCATCATTCTTGCCTGTGAAATCCCATGGACAGAGGAGCTTGGCAGGCTACAGTCCAAAGCGTCACAAAGAGTTGGACATGACTGAGCACACAGAGAAAGGAAGTAAGATAAGTGACTTTCAGTTTATACAGTTCTCCAAGGGATGAATTTTTTTTTTTACAACAAATGTTTTTCTATTTTTGTAATTTTAACATTAAAAAAAACAACAACAACACAAAACTCAGCCTCCAAGCTAATCTCCCTGCTCCAAGGACCAGGGCCAGTACCTAAAGGGCAGTCGGTGAGCACTGGTGACATGTTCTGCTCCTCCCAGCCCTCCAGTCGGATGTGGGGTGAGGGACGAAGGACAACTCATTTCAGGGGCTCAGATCCTGAACTCAAAGCAAGCAAAGGGACTGGGAAAACCCTTCATAAAATGAGGGCTAATTTGCCAATGGAGAAACTGTTCCCACCACAACATCACTCAAAAAAGGGAGGTTGATAAGGGCGATTGATCATTTTATTTCATTGCTTCAAGGGACTAGGAAGAGCTTTCAGTCACTGAACTCACTCTCAAGTTTAAAGGGCTTTAAAGCTCAACACTCAGAAAACGAAGATCATGGCATCTGGTCCCATCACTTCATGGGAAATAGATGGGGAAACAGTGGAAACAGTGTCAGACTTTATTTTGGGGGGCTCCAAAATCACTGCAGATGGTGATTGCAGCCAGGAAATTAAAAGACGCTTGCTCCTTGGAAGAAAAGTTACGACCAACCTAGATAGCATATTGAAAAGCAGAGACATTACTTTGCCAACAAAGGTCCATCTAGTCAAGGCTATGGTTTTTCCAGTGGTCATGTATGGATGCGAGAGTTGGACTGTGAAGAAAGCTGAGCACCAAAGAATTGATGCTTTTGAACTGTGGTGCTGGAGAAGACTCTTGAGAGTCCCTTGGACTGTAAGGAGATCCATCCAGTCCATTCTAAAGGAGATCAGCCCTGGGTGTTCATTGGAAGGAATGATGCTAAAGCTGAAACTCCAGTACTTTGGCCACCTCAGGTGAAGAGTTGACTCATTGGAAAAGACTCTGATGCTGGGAGGGATTGGGGGCAGGAGGAGAAGGGGACGACAGAGGATGAGATGGCTGGATGGCATCACTGACTCGATGGACGTGAGTTTGAGTGAACTCCAGGAGTTGGTGATGGACAGGGAGGCCTGGCGTGCTGCGATTCATGGGGTCGCAAAGAGTCGGACACAACTGAGCGACTGAACTGAACTGAACTGAAATCAACTTTATTAGTTTAATTGATGATCTCTTTCGTGCACTTTTGCTCTGCAACCTGTCCTGTCCAATCGGGGTGACAGGAAGGCTCAGTGTGGAGCTCTTGGTCTCTTATCCCCACTGAGAACAAAGCAGAGGGGGTGCAGTCGACATGCACGTGCCGTTGGCTTTTAAGGGCTAAAGAAATGAGGCCATTTCATCCTTCCAGAAGGATAAAGGATGGAGTACAGTGCTGGAAATGGCATTGGGTAGCTCTGATTTCCAGGGTTCCAAACGGAATGTGAAGGAGCTGATTCTTCCAAGTCTATGTCTTTCCAAGCTCTTGCCATGACTCAGCCTTTCAAGGGCTGACTTTTAGTCACTTCCAACTCGTCTATATCTGCGTCCACCCCATTACAGAAAGAGCTCTTTAAGACTGAAGGTCTGTCCTCCCCACTTCCCCCGAATAATGAACAAATGACTGTGTCCGAGGCTGGACATCTGTGCCAGGCTGCTCCAGCTGTGTCTAGAGAAAGCAGGAGACCCAGATGTAGGGTATTGGGTAGAATGAGAAACCTGGGGGAATTAGTCTACTAATGAAGGCTGCCTCCCTGTATCTCCAGGAAAAAGAATCTCATGAAAAGCATAGAGACTAAAGCTGATAAACAATCTCTCCTGCTATGAACAGCCATTGATGTTTGGTCTTTAATCTCTGATAGCTAAATACCCAAATAGACTGATTGTTAAGACAGTCAGTTGAGTCATAAAATGAGTTGTTAGACTGAATTCATTGGGTTTTATGACTAAACACGCTTGGATAATGGCCTGGCTGGGGTGTTATATAGATACAGCTTCAGCATTACTGTACACAGAATCAAAAAATTCCAATTGTTGGAGATTAAATGCATTTATTTCTACAAATTAAATTGCCCTGGGGAGGTCGGTCTCAGGTGCAGAAATACTTAATGCTTACCAACTCCTATCCAATTGGTAAGTAACCCCTGGTAGGGTCTTGACACTTGGTTCAGAAATGACATCTGTCTTCTTAATAAGCAGATAAAATGAAATCGTGACCACACGACTGCAGATTTTATGCCCAGCACTTTTCCTAACACAGATGCTTGATGCACACACTAGAGACAATGACAGTGTGGTCATCGCCAAGCCATATGTTAGAAGGAAGCATCACAAAGTGGGATGACTTATTGTTTGTACAATTATCCATTGAGAGCAGAACACAATGGTCCCCCAACAGATTTTTTATAGACGTTGACTTCACAGTAAAAATGCTTAGAAGTTAAAGGAAATGTACCAGATTTTACTCAACTGCTCCTCTTTTCCATGCAGATCTAATCTGGTGTCCTCTTCTGCCAGGGAGCAGGAACCCGGGAGATATTTCAGAACAAAGAGACAGAAGAATAAGAATTGCATGAACTGGATTCAGAGGTCAGTTAGCATCTGGCTAATATCCACCATGCCACATAGTGAGATGGGCGAAAATACAGAAGAACCTAAAAATTTCTAATCATTTTAAAGCTTGGATTCAGGCAAGCCATGGCCCGAATCTGACTGAAACAGTTACTAATCACAAGCCAGTGGGGCTGGATGGACAAACGTAACTCTGGCCTCTGTCTTGAAATATAGTGTTCTTGACCTCTTGAAGGATGATGAGAAAGCTTTACGATGCTTCCTCACCATCTTCCCATTGGCAAAAAGGCTCAGGGGTAGAGAGAGAAAAAAAGCTGGGCAGCTTGGCTCTTACTATTGTAGGAGAAAAGACACTGGGTTGTACCATCCTCCCTTAGGAGACTAAAACTCCCAAAAAACTAGAGGTTGGAAATATGGCCAGAAGGGACATGATGTGCTGTATAATAGAAGCGTAGTTCTCCCAAGTGATGAGAGAAGGGAGAAGGCAGCATTGAGACTCAATACGAAAAATGCATGCAGAGAACTCCCAAACAAACATGCAAAAGCAAATGTTCAACGCCCCAGGCATGGGGCAAAGATACGATGCCACCTTAGCCCAGCACAGGCTCAGAAACGAAGTTTCTAGATGTACACCTGTGGTCTGTGCATCCTGCTGCCTCCAGCTGTAAGGATGGAAAACAGGTTCCAGCTGCCAACCCAAGCCTATAATCAACTATTTTGCCCAGCATGTCTCCTGAGGATGAGAGTCTGTGGGGAAACACTGCAATGCAAGGGAAAGAGAATATTTTCCCGAAGTCCCCAAGAAAGAGTAGAGCTCTGAAATTATTGGTTCCAGGAGCCAGAAATTGGAATTTAAAAGTTTATCATTATCTGCTGCATTAGTCCATTGATCTCATGTCTATTTTCTAAGACATTATACTTCATATTTATTTTACAAATTCTGGCAGGGAAGATGGACACATATTTGTTCCCCTCCAGTTAAATAAATTCATGAGCTGGTCACTCATATTACTGACTCCTGTTGGCTCCTATCTCGGTGCCTTAGCTTCACTTCCATGGGAAGACTTCTAACTCATATGAGGAAGATAAGTTCCCTTATGTAATTCAAAATTTTAAATTTATGTTTATTGACGTACAGTTGATTTCCAACGTGGGGTCAATCTCTGCAGCAGTGACTCAGCTATACACATATATACATTCTTTTTTAATATTCTTTTTCATTATAGTTTATCACAGGATATCAAATACAGTTTTCTGTGCTATACAGTGGGACATTGTTGTTTATCCATTCTAAATGTAATAGCTTTCATCTACCAACCCCAGGGGAAGGAAATCAATACTGAATATTCATTGGAAGGACTGATGCTGAAGCTGAAGTTCCAATATTCTGGCCACCTGATGCAAAGAGCCGACTCATTGGAAAAGACCCTGATGCTGGGAAAGACTGAAGGCAGGAGGAGATGGGGGTGACAGAGGAGGAGATGGTCAAGATGGCTGGCATCACTGACTAAGTGGACATGAGTTTGAGCAAACTCCCAGGAGATAGTGAAGGACAGGAAAGCCTGGGATGCTGCAGTTGATGGGGTCTCAAAGAGTTAGACACAACTCAGCGACTGAACAATAACTCCAACAGCAACAACCAACCCCATATTCCCAGTCCATCCCTCTCCCTCCCATCTCTCTCAGAGAAATTTTTATTAAGAAGTATATTTCTGAATGTTTGGTCCAAGTGTTGGTAAAAGAGAAACTCAAGCATCAGCTACTCTGGTCCCTACATGGGGTTGTGGGTGGAGGTGGGGGTACACACTTGGCCGGGTCCATCTCCAGAGATGAAGAGCTTGGCCAGAAGGAGGAGACAGAGAGGTCCTACTAAGGCAACGGGCCTTTTACTGGGAGAAGCACAGAAACTGTAACAGGTGAAGCAAGAGGCAACTTCTCTTCTGTGTATGTTTTGTGCCTTTTTCCCTCCCCACAGGGAGCAGCAAGCTTTAGAGGGCTACGGATAGGAGTGGACCCAGGGGAAAGCAAGAAGCAGGCTCCTTGGAGTTGCCACCAGAGCTTTAAGCTCTGCAGGAGAGACTCCTCAAGGCTTATCACAGAAGAAACCAGTAGCAAAATAGGGATGAAATATCCATGAAAGGGGCTGGTAGCCCTCTTGTGCATTTATACTTCTGCACAGACTCCCACTGAGGGGAATGTGGAAATTAACAACCAGTCAAAATTTGGCTCTTTAGACCCAAACCATCTCGGGAGACACAGTCTGATCTGTGCCACTGAGCTCAGAAAGTGATGATGTCATTCACACAGTTAGACATATGCAGGTTTAAGAGAGGTGCTGCTGCTGCTGCTGCTAAGTCACTTCAGTTGTGTCCGACTCTGTGTGACCCCATAGACGGCAGCCCATCAGGCTCCCCTGTCCCTGGGAGTCTCCAGGCAAGAACACTGGAGTGGGTTGCCATTTCCTTCTCCAGAGATGTGCTAGGAATCCCACTACTGGACATATACCCAGAGAAAACCATAATTCAAAAAGATACAAGCACCCCAATGTTCATAGCACCACTGTTTACAACAATAACTAGGATGTGGAAGCAACCTAAATCTCTATCAACAGAGAACAGAGAAAGGTTTGTTAGATATATACAATGGACTGGGGCTTCCCACGTGGCACTAGTGGCAAAGAACCTGCCTGCTAATGCAGATCTAAGAAGATTTGATCATAAGGGTTCAATCCCTGGCTCAGGAAGACCCCTTGGAGGAGGGCATGGCAACCTACTCCAGTATTCTTGCCTGCAGAATCCCCATAGTCAGAGGAGCCTGGCAGGCTACAGTCCATGGGGTTGCAAACAGTTGGGCATGACTGAAGAGACTCAGCAGCAGCACATACAAGGGAATATTACTCAGCCATAAAAAGGAACAAAACTGGGTCATTTGCAGAGACATGGATGGACCTAGAGACTGTCATACAGGAGTAAGTCAGAAAGAGAGAAACAAGTATTGTATATGAATGCATATATGTGGAATCTATAAAAATGTTACAAATGATCTTATTTGTGAAACAGAAAGAGACACAGACATAGAGGACAAATATATGGATACCAATGGGGAAGGAGAGATGGGAGGAATTGGGAAATTGAGATTGACACATATACACTAAGAGGGGCCTGGCAGGCTATATTCCATGGGGTCGGACACAACTGAGTGACTTAGCACACACACATAAAATAGATAACTAATGAGAACACACTGTTTAGCACAGGAAGTCTACTTAATGCACTGTGGTGACTGAATGGGAAGGAAGTCTAAAAGGGAAGGCGTCTATTTATATGTATGGCTGCCGACTCATTTGCTGCACAGTAGAAATTAACCCAACACTGTAAAGCAACCATACTCCAATAAACATTAATTTAAAAAGAGAGAGAAGTGCCAGGGAATTCCCTGGTGGTCCAGTGGTTAAGACTCCAAGCTTTCACTGCAGAAGACCTGGATTTGATCCCTCAGCCAGGGAATTGGGATCCCAGAGGCCTTGCGGTTTAACCAAAAAAAAAAAAAAAAAAGAGAGAGAGAGAGAGAGAGATGTGCTAATCAAGAAACTCTCTTCAGGTGATTTTTTTCTAGTCTCCCTCAGTGCCAAGCCCACACTTCTCAACACGGCGCTGTGATACTGGGACAGGAAGTACCCGAATGACATTTCCCAGATCCCTTTGCCTGATTATATTCTGATTAGATTTCTGATTAGATTCTGATTAAATGAGGTTATACAGATTCTATGTGCCATAAAATTAGATGTTTGCTAATGGAAGGCACTGGTAGGAGGCTGGACATCAGGAGAAGGAAATAGGATTCATTTTCTGTCTCCAGCTTGGAGCTGCATCATTCAAGAAGCAAAGGAAGACAAGAGTTGCAAATTCCAGGGAAGCTCAGAGGTCCAGTGCCACCTGCACTGCATCCCCAGGTGAACTGAGCACATGGACTTATTTACAAAACAGAAGTCGAGTCATAGGTGGAGAAAGCAAACTTATGGTTACCAGGGGATAGGGAGCAAGAGATAAATGGGAGACTGGGATTGACACTACTATATACAGCATAGATAACTAATAAAGACCTGCTGTATAGCACAGGGAACTCTACTCAATACTCTGTAATGGCCTATATGGGAAAGAATCTAAAAAAGAGTGCATATATATATATATACATACACATATATACTTGTTGTCTAGACGCTAAGTTGTGTCTGACTCTTTTGCTACCCTCTGTGTAGCCCCCTAGGTTCTTCTGTCCATGGGATTTCAGGCAAGAATACTGGAGTGGGTTGCCATTTCCTTCTTCCTGACCCAGGGATCAAATCCAGGTCGCCTGTCACCATGGAAGGTCATGTGTGTGCGTGTGTCTGTGTGTATGTGTGTGTTTGTGTATTATCTCTGATTCACTTTGCTGTACAGGAGAAACTAACACAACACTATAAATCAACTATACGTCAATGAAAAAAAAGAAATACTCTCTCTGTTTGCAATACCAGGCTTGGCTACCATGTTCCTGACTGACCCACTACCTTTAGGAAATATCCTAGAATTTTGTGAGGTTTAAATGTGTTACTACGTGGAAAGGACCTAGACTAGCGTCTGACGTCTGGTAAACTTGAAAAGTCCAAGAGTCAAGTCATATACAATTGGCTCTTGGTTCTACCATTGCTACCGCTGCTATTGTTATTTAACTGTCATCTGTCTCTACACTTCCAATGCAGTAGCCACTGACCACATGGTGAGATGCAAATTTTAAAACTGATTAACAAAAATAAAACTAAGTGAAGAATTCAGTTACTCAGTTGCACTGGTTCCATTTCAAGGGCTCATGTGGCTACCATATTGGGTGGTGCAAATATGGAACATTTTCATCATAGTTAGAAAGCTCTATTTGGACAATGCTTATCTAGATCACCATGTGCTTAGGAATCAACTGGAGAGCTTGTTAAAAATAGAATTCCTGAGCTCCTCCAAAAGATGCTGATTTAGAGGGTTTGTGCAATCAGTGATGATTAACCAAGCCCCTCGAGTGAGCTGATGTGGGTGTTCCCTGACCACACTTTCTAAGAGTAACTGAGAAGAGGAAGGAGGTATTTACCTCCTAACATTCTTCCTAAAATGTCTTTAAGAGAAGTCTGTGTGTATGTTGCACAGATCGACATAAAACCTGTTCTCTCACAATTAACCAGAATAACAGAAATCACAGTTTTAGAGATGACTTCAACTTAAAATCTCTGTTAACCCAGATGACCAGGAACATATTAACTGTCCTGAAGGGACAGAGGGACTCTTTCTTGCCACCTTTTCCGTCAAAATCTCATCATGTGACAGGTGACCCGGTAAGTAGGAGAAAGGAGCTAAACATAGTCTGAGTCACAAACCAATTTATCTATTCCTGTTGACCTTTCTAAGCAAAAAGCTCATTGTTTTGCAAATGTTCTACTTTGATGATCACAATTAATCTTTATTTTTAAACAAAACTATGTTTACATTTTCTTGGTATTTATACTTCAGAAGCTTTCGATAGAGAAGCCCTCGAGTTAAACTTAAACAGCATGTTTGTAACAATGAATTCTTGATTGTGTAATTAGCTTTGCAAACACTAAAGTAAACAGGACTAAAATTCAGGATTATTAATTACCTAGCGGTGCTCTAACACATGCCCCCGACCTTCCCGCTTACAGACAGGATGCACACAGCATGTGTAATCTGCTACTGAGTTGAGAGGCTGCTGATTTCCTTTCTGCAAAGAACCAGATCATAAATGTTCTAGAAGCTCAGAGCTGGGAAAGCTGTCTCTTGTAATGGGCCTGCATACACCTCACCAGCACCAGATGAGAGCTGGGTATCCCATCCCTCCTTCTTGGCCCTGACTGTGAGGTAGGGGCCATTTCTATCACAGAAGCTTCATATTTCCGTTTTATTTTTTAAATTAATTTCTATTGGAGTATATAGGATCACTCTAGTGGCTCAGACAGTAAAGCGTCTGTCTGCAATGCAGAAGACCCAGGTTCGATCCCTGGGTTGGGAAGATCCCCTGGAGAAGGAAATGGCAGCCCGCTCCAGTAGTCTTGCCTGGAAAATCCCATGGATCTCGGAGTATAGTTGCTTTACAAGGTCATGCTAGTTTCTCCTGTACAGCAAAGTTAATCAGTTATACATATACACATATCCCCTTCTTTTTAGATTTCCTCCCCATTTAGGTCACCACAGAGCAGTGAGTAGAGTTCCCTGTGCTATACAGTAAGTTCTTATTAGCTATCTATTTTATACACAGTATCAATAGTGTATATAGGGACTTCCCTGGCAGTCTGGTCCAGTGGTGAAGACTTTTGCCTTCCAATGCAGGGGGTGTGCGTTCTGTCCCTGGTCGGGGAGCTAAAATCCCACATGCCTCTCAGCCAAAAAACAAAACATAAAACAGAAGCAACATTGTAACAAATTCAATAAAGACTTTAAAAAATGGTCCACATCAAAAAAAAAAAAATCTAATAAACAGTAAAAAAAAGAAAAAAAAACCCAATGGTGTGTATATATATCAATCCAAATCTCCCAATTCATCCCATACCCCCCATGTATCCATGTTTGTTCTCTACATCTGTGTCTCTGTTTCTGCTTTGCAAACAAGTTCATATGTTTTATATGTAAACTTATACTTTATTTTATATTCCATCTTTTTTTGTACACATTTAATCTTAAATCACATAATTTAAGTCTTAGATACCTGTGCTTTCACTGTAAGTCTCCTCATATTTCTTCTACAAATGGATAGTTATAAATTTATCTATTCATCCACTCATCCAACCAAACTACTCTTTGGTGTGCAGGTAATAGCTACGATTTGGTACCTAAATTCACTAGGTCTCTGATTCCTCCTAAACATATCAGAGTTACAAAGGGAGATGGACTGTACTAACTGGACAAAATTGTTCATCTAGTCACCCCTATGACCATGATTTCCCGGGTACTCCCTTCCTCACTGACCATGATCTTGGTCATATGACTTGCTTGGCTCAATGGTGTGTAAATGGAGGGGACACACGCCGTATTCAAACAGGATCTTCAAGTGCCCTTGTGCGGACTGCTCCGATTGCTCCTGCCCCCTCTATAAGAATATCACGTACCCACAGATATGACTCTATAGCTGCGTCTCTGAACAAGAAGACACAGAACAGAGTCCCAGTCAATCCACATCCTGAAGAAGAGTTATAAGGTTGCCTGTAGATCACGTGTGACATGAGCAACAATGACCTTCTATTGGGGAGGCCACCAAGATTCAAGGTCACTGATTATGCAACATAACCGAGCATAAGCACACTTCCTAACTTGGTTGTTGCTGATGCAAAAGCAAAAGACTGGAATACTGGCCGCATCCGAGGGAGCATCCCGAGCTGAGATCAGCTCATGGGACACCATGCCAGATCTAAGGTCAGAGACACACACATATATTACACTTGCCTGAAACCTTCTAGCCAAAAAAACAGAAGTATGAGAAATGGAAATAATTCCCAGACTATGAGGTGATACCAAAAGCTGCAACAGTGAAGTCCAAGGGGCTCCATAATCCTGTATCCCAGATGGTGAGGAGAGGTTGGAGCCCCGTCCTGTTTTGAGTCGTTTTTGGGCTCTCTGCATGGTTGATATCTCCCCTGCAAAGACCCTCTGAGCTTGGCACACTGGCCTCAGTGATTTGGGCCCTCAAAATGGAAGGGAATTTTGGTAAAAATCTTGGTTCAGCAGTCATATTTCAAAAGTGGAGAAAGGATAAATACAAAAGGGGAATGGCAATAAGGAGTGTGAGCGTGTGTGTGAGCATGTGTGCATGTGTATATGCAAGAAAGAGAGAGTACACACACACATATGTGACTTTTTAAGGAGAAAATCAAGGTCTCTTGTGATGAAATGCCAGGTTCCTTGTCTTACTTTTTACTGCAGACATTTTAAGATTTTGTTACATCTACAGACTGGCTACAGATGGCAAATATTTATTAACAAACCAACTATAAAATGAGCACAGCGAGAATAGACAGTTATAAGTTTACACAAGCCTTGAAGTCAGGAGTAAAGTGAGACTTCAATGTCAGCCTGTGGAGGACAGAATAATCATCAGGCCAGAGTTGAAGGAAAAAATGGATCTCCATGTAGTTATGGCTTTGAAATCCTCAATCCTCTTTCAATTACCTCCCAAGAAACCTAATGACATTCTCAGAGGGCTGGTCTCACATAATCAGGGGGAAACCAGTCATTCTTCACACTTAAACAATGGCATTCCGTGATGACTTGGTTTTAATTTTTCTCTTCTGTGGATTTGTATTGTTTAATGATCTGTATAATGGTTTTTCCATGTGATTTTTATATATCATACTGAACTATCTTTAGACTTTCCTTCCCTTTTAACATTTTACTGAAAGGATGTTCCCACAAATGCTGAATTAAGGTTCTTCATTCAGAGTTTATTGAATATCTCCATCAACAATCATAATTATTAAAAAAGTGGGTGGCGTGTCTTTTATGAGCAATACATTGTGCTAGATATAGGCTGGACACAAAATAAACAGGACTCTATTTTATCTTAAGGAGAAGGCAATGGCTCCCCATTCCAGTACTCTTGCCTGGAAAATCCCATGGATGGAGGAGCCTGGTAGGCTGCAGTCCATGGGGTCGCTAAGAGTAGGACACGACTGAGCGACTTCACTTTCACCTTTCACTTTCATGCATTGGAGAAGGAAATGGCAACCCACTCTGGTGTTCTTGCCTGGAGAATCCCAGGGACGGCAGAGCCTGGCAGGCTGCCGTCTATGGGGTTGCACAGAGTCGGACACGACTGAAGCGACTTAGCAGCAGCATTTTATCTTAAAACTCTAATGAAAGACTCTCAGAACTCAGAGGCTGACAGAAGTGAAAGGGATAAGAAATTTAATAACTAATAATGCAAAGACAATGATCACTGACATAAGGGAGGTTCAGATGGAGGGGCTGTAGAAAGATGATATCAAATTTGGAGATGAAGGTGGGCTTCCTGGAGGAAGTGGCACCAGGAGAGCTAAGCCTTTCTGGGCATTGGTAGACAAGAAGAGCATTTTAAGGAGATGTAACCTTGTTGGTTAAGCAAGTGAGGGAGGGCGGAGTCTGGAAATGCTGAGAGCTTGGTGTGACTCCTGTTTACAAAAGAATATATTTCGCATCTTAGAGTGAGATGCTTTGCCTGATCATCTGGGTAGGTTCAACCAGTTTGTGAGGAATTGGCTGTAGATTCTGGTAAAGACGTCAGTGTTGGAGAGAGAGAAGGAAATCGAAATGACCCAGGTCCTGTTTCTATTTCTGGCACCATCTGTAAGCAGCAGTCACATCAACTCTTTTCAGAGAGAAAAGTCGAACCTCCTACTAAAAGAAGAATCCAAACTAAAAAGGAAAAGTGGAAACATTTTGGATGAAAAGAATTTGTGTGCTGGCACTAAAAACATTTAAACAGGTAAGTCTCGTAATTACAATAAACACGACGACAGAGGTACCTGTAACTCAGTCTTATTCTTCAAAGAGACGCCTAATGTAACAGTTAATAAGCTGCTAATAATGTAGGCTTACATCCTCATATTTGTTAATAGAGAGAAGGAATGGAGCAGAGAAGAGAAATGACAGGGCGAACTTGAATGCGTTAACACCTTGCCTTATCTGGGAAATCAGCCAATAGGGATTCCTTCTTGAGTTTGATCATTTCAAAAATACAGGCTTCAGCAAGTCAACCTGACAATATGTTATGTATGTGAACAAAAAGGAGAACATTTATTATATCTTTACTTTTAACATAAAAAGTTAAAACCTAATAAATGTTCATAAAATAAAGTTTGCATAATGTTGGCCCTATAGTATGTTATGAAACAGGTAAGACTGAAATAAATCTATATTTACTAACTTGTAAAACCTTTCCAGATATGCTTTTAATAAAAAAGTCACCTGACTATATACAATGATTTAATCTCTATAGACATAGACACATTACTATATATAAAATAGTTAACTAATAAGAACCTGCACAGGGAACTCTACTCAATACTCTGGCCTATATGGAAAAGAATCTGCAAAAAAGAGGGTATATATGTACATGGATAACTGATTCACTTTGCTATACACCTGAAATACCACAATGTAAATCAACTATACCCCAATAAAAATTTTTAAATAAATAAATTAAATGGAACTACTATATATATATATATATATATAGGCTTCAAGTGTTTTTGAAAATATAAACAAAAGTAATAGAACACAAAGGAAAACATGTTTTCCAAATCACTGCAGAAGATAAAAACAAAGAAAACAGACAGCAGAGAAGAAGAAAGTGAAGGCCAAGGGAGTATGGAGGTAGAAGGCATAAACCAGAACGCAAAGTAAGGGTGATGGTGTTTTTTCCTGAGTTCAGAACCCTATCCTAAAAAGGTAAATCTCTTACGTGGCATTTAAAAACAAAATCCACCCATGTGCTACTCACAAGCAACACGCTGAAAACAGAAAGACACAGAAAGGTTAAAAAGATGGGCAAAGGTTTACCGGGCCAAAACAAACAAAAAGAAAACAAAGGGAAGCAGCATTAATTACAGAAAAATGAAAGCCAGAGCCTGTTCCTCCCACATAAACCAGAGAGCTGCGTTGAGAAGGCTCTCTCACTATTTTTCATAAGATTAAGACAGAGGAGTTATAATCTCAGGACCACAGTGATTTCACTTCCTTGGACATCTTTCTCTAAGTGCATGTGTGCTAAGTTGCTTTAGCCATGTCCTACTCTTTGTGACCCAATGGACTGCAGCCCGCCAGGCTCCCATGTCCACGGGATTTTTTTTCCAGGCAAGAATGTTGGAGTGGTTTGCCATGCTCTCCTCCAATGGACCTTTCTCCAAGGGCAAGTACCAAATGTTTAAGGAAATCCATCTGATCTACCATGGCCATCTGCTCAGCTGGTTAGAAGACCAACATCATGCGTGGACTTTGGGTAGAGTTCTGCTGGAGCTCTGTGTACTGGGGACAGCCTGGACCAGTGGTCTTCTGACATGGGTGGCATCAGAGTCACTTGGAGGAATTGCTGCGCCCCTCCCAGAGTTTCCCCGTTACTAGGACTGGGGTAAATAAGAGAGCTGCTCAGTCATGTCCAACTCTTTTGTGATCCCATGGACTGCAGCCTGCCAGGCTGTTTTATCCATGGAATTCCCCAGGCAAGAATACTGGAGTGGGCAGCCATTCCCCTCTCCAGGGGATCTTCCCAACCTAGGGATCAAATCCAGTTCTCCTGTATTTCAGGCAAATTCTTTACCATCTGAGCCACCAGGGAAGCCCAAAGGAGCTGAGGACCTGCATTTCTACTAAGTTTTCAGGGGATGCTGATGCTGCTGGTCCAAGAAGGAAACTTTGAGAACCATTAACTTGGATAATTTATTCTCCCATTGATCCAAACATTCTCAATGAATCAATAAACTATCTCAGGGACTTCTCTGGTGGTCCAGTGGATAAGAATCTCCCTGCCAAGGCAGAGGAGACAGGGTTTGATCTCTGGCCCGGGAAGATTCCACATGCCTCAGGGAAACTAAGCCCATGTACCACAACTACTGAGCCCATGTGTCCTAGAGCCCGTGCCCGGCAATAAGAGAAACCATCACACTGAGAAGCCCGTGCACTGCATCTAGATAAAGCCCAAGTGCAGCTATAAAGACCTAGCACAGGCAAAAATAAACAAATACCAAAAAAAGAAAGAAAATAAAGGAACCATCCAAGGTGAAACTAGATTCCACCAGGAAGGAGGCCTGGGCTCTGTGATCACCTCACTGGCCTGAGGAGAGGGCTAGTGAACCTGTGTGATCAGGTCATGTCAGCCGAGGCCCTCAGAATCACCTGCATCGCTGCAGAAAGGATGTGAGGACTGTCTGTGGCTCAGAGCTGATGCTGTGCCAGGAACACATCAGCCCTGTGGGCTTCTGGCATATTCTGCTTGTTTTCTCTTGAAAGAAGACCAAGCAGATCCCCAGGTCCCAGGGTGCTGCAAAAAGAACACCGGATGGAATGTCAGGGGCTCCAGTTTTATTCTCAGTTTCTCACTAACTAGCCCAGTGACCTTGGGCAAATCACTCAACGTCACTGGACTCTGGTTTCTTTGTTTGCAAAATGGGACATCTGGGCGAGAAGCTTTCCAGGGGCCCTTATGGTCTAATGTTCTATGACTCCTTCGAGAAGCAAAACTTGAGGGGAAAACAGTCTCTAGGATTGTGGGAGTACTTACTCTGCAGTTACACTTTTAATACAGGCCATCTGTTCCGGTTTCAGATATGTCATAAACACCACAGTGCCATCAACTAGTAATCTGCGACTCTTCCTTACAGCATGATTGATGATATTCAACATGCCACCAAATGTGTCAGGAAGAAACCATTCCCCAGAAAGCCCGGGTGGTGACACATGTTGGCTTGGAGCCTGGACATGAGAAGTCCAAGGGGAAGACAGTAGAGGAGGAACTATGTCAGCAGCTGGGTCCAGTCACTGCCATCGGAATGAATGCCCGTTCTTACCCACAAGGGGGCATACAGGCCGCCACGTTGGTCCCACATTTCAAGGACTTTCCATGGAGAAGGTGTGGGCAGCGGCAGTTGGTTAATACAAAGATGGGGTCCCAGACAGACCCTGCAAATTTGTGGCCCAGACCCCAGGGAAAGGTAAGCAGGGGCTGAAGGAGGTTCCCTGGGCAGGTGAGCAAGAACAGGGAAGGCAGCCTGTCTATCAGGCAGACCTGCCTGGCCACTCTGGCCACCTGGGGACAGGTGTGTTCAGCCTGGCCTTTGTCTGACTCGCTAGTACACACAAACGCAGAAGTAAACGCATGCCAGCCCTGGAACCTGCCTTCAGAAAGACAGCTGGCATCTGTCTGGCATCTATAGTCACAGCTCTGTTGTGCCACAAAGAAGTGTATGTGACATTCTGAACTCCTAGCACCCACTGTGCGTGTGCATGCACACACACACACACATCCAGAACCATCAGGCTCTCCATGGCCCTCAGGAATCTCCCTCATTCTTTCAGGGAGACTTCCCACCCCCACCTACCTGCAGAGAAGGTCCAAAGATCCCCCTGACCCCCTTAGCAGATTTTACTGTAGGTTCCACGGTGAAACAGAAGGACATCAACCAGCACTCAGTCAAACTGAACCCAAGCCATCCACTGGCTACTCCTGCTCATTCTTTCTTCATCTCTCTTCCTGACAGTCCTTTTGCTGGGCCCCTGTAACCCACACCCCATCTTCTCCCTCCATGTTTGCTGCAGACTCCGAACCTCCACCTCGACCTCCACCTAGTAACCTTTCCAGGAATCACCCCGACTGAGAGTAAGATATCAGCTTACTGGCATCAGGATCCAGGGCAAAGCAGGGTGACCCCTGCATCTACCTGCCTTCCCCATCATCCACTTCAAAGATGCGTTTGTAGGTTCCAAACACAGCAATCTGCTTCCAATCTCCTTGCCTATACTGGTCCCATCCCGCCTCCCTTAACATGGAACTCTAGGAAGAGGCTTGGAGAGGTGACATAGGATGGGAAGCCCCCTGACTCTAGGTCCTCATGGGACTGTGTTTAAATCTGCCACAGTCTAACCTCAGTGTTTTATAATTACCTATCTAAATGGATATCTCCCCTTGAACTGTGAACTCTTGGTGGGCCACGGCTGCACCTCACTGACTTCTCAGAGCCGTGTACAAAGCCCAGCACATAGTTAGTGCAAGATAAGTGCTCACTGAATGAATGAACATTGTTGCCTTCTGGTTATATAATGCCCTGGCTCATTCCTTTTTGAAAAATGAATTAATTTAGGCTGCACTGAGGCTCTGTGGTGGCACAACGTAGACCCTACCATCTTTGCAGTGCGTGGGTCTCTCATTGCAGTGGCTTCTCTTGCTGCAGAGCACAGGCTCTAGGCGCATGCGCTTCAGGAGTTGTGGCTCGGTAGTCATGGTGCACGTGCTTAGCTGCCCTGTGGCATGTGGAATCTTAGTTCCTGGACCAGGGATCAAACCCACGTCTCTTGCATTGCAAGACAGATTCTCAACCATCACCAGGAAAGTCCCCCAGCTCATTTATGCATCTCCATCCTTCCTACCCCTCCTGCATCCACACTGACATGGTAGTTACAAGCATCTCCTTAGAATAACTGCTGAACCCACCTCTGGATCACACTTCTCTGCTTGTCACCAGCGTTGCCCCCCGCCCCCCAGCCCCAGGCCAACTTGACTGCTTCCTCCCGGCTTTTCTTTCAGCTCTGAAGGCATCCCCCGCTACTTGATGTTAACACTTTAACTTGAAATCAGGACTATTCCTAAATTTTCTCAGCCACAACCCTGAACAGCCCCTGTGCTTTCTTGCAGGGAAGAAATGACGTCTTTCTGCTCTCAGCGCTTTTCAGGACAGCTGGCAGGGTGTGCAGTAACCAAAAGAATGAATGTAAGAACAAATGAATGAATTGGCCAGTGTTTATTGATTAAACCATTGACATAATCCAGGCAAGGGACAGGTTAAAAATAGGCATGGAACCTTTTATTGGAGCCCAGAGAATCTTCCAATTTCCTTCCAAAGGTTTTAATCTTGCCTGGCAGTGGGCTTTCAGAAAGATGTGTTTTTCAGAACATCCATCTTTTCTCCTCCCACCCTAGGGCCATGTGAGAGTCTATCGGAATCATATTTAGAGAAAGCTGTGATGTTTTGGAGCTTTACAGCTATCCTGAAGCTTCCTGGTGAGTCACCGAGTGAGAAGACGTTCTGGAAATAGCAATTTCCAGCCATATTGATTTGAGGAGCACAGGCTAGACTGTGGCTCTTGAATGATTAAATCTCATGACTTATCCAGGACTTTCACAAGCTCCATAATCAAACAGAGAGGGTTAAGATGACTTGCATTCATGCTAAGTCGCTTCAGTCGTGTCTGACTCTTAGCGACTCTATGGACTGTAGCCTGCCAGGCTCCTCTGTCCTTGGAATTCTCCAGGCAAGACTACTGGACTGGGTTGCCATGCCCTCTTCCAGGGGATCTTACCAGCCCAGGGATTGGACATGCACCTCTTGCGTCTCCTTCATTGGCAGGTGGGTTCTTTCCAACTACTGCCACCTGGGAAGCCCTAAGATGACTTGAAGTCATGGCAATTCACCCTACCAGAGTTCCATGGGTAAAGTAATTTTCTGGCTGAGAACCTGAAATCCAGAAAGAAAAGGCTAGTTTAAAATGATGATATGAAGACCAAGTAACTGTCTTCTGCAGAAATCAAGGGAAACCAATGAGCAGAATCAGTAGAAAATAAGAGCTATACACAGGCTAGTCCTTACGGATAAATCCTTGGCACTTCATTTCTATTTTTATAAACTGGATCAGATCACCCATGCCCCTGTGGAAAACCCTCTAAAGGCTTCTCCTTGAGCTAAGAATAAAACACTCCCTGTTTGCCCTGGCAGAGAAGGCCCCGGCTCTGATCTGGCCCTGGCCGCCTTCTCTGCTCTCCCACCGCTCCAGCCTCTCTCCTCCTCCTCGAGTTGCCACAAGGCACCAAGCGCTCACTTCCGTGGGGGGCTTTCATAAGCTGCTCCCCGGGAGATGAGAACTCCTGGTCCCTTTTCCCATTGCCGGTCCTTCCTGAACTTCCCCGCAGCATGTCACACTCATGTCGATCTACTCAATTTCCTACAGAACACTGGTCACAGATTCAGGTTTTCTGTTTTAATTTAAGGGGTTCTCTGTATCCTTCACCACTGAGATCCCTACATCTGCAATACCCCTGGCATAGGAACAGTCATCCCCTCTTATCCAGGGCTTCGCCTTCTGAGGTTTAAATCACCTGTGGTCAGGGGAGAAGGAGGGGAGGTAGTGGTAGTTAGGGAGTTTGGGATAGACATGTACACACTTCTATATTTAAAACGGATAATCAACAAAGTCCTACTGTGTAGCACAAGGAACACTGCTCAGGGTTATGTGGCAGCCTGGATGGAAGAGGAGTTTGGGGGAGAATGGATACAAGTATAGGCATGGCTGAGTCCCTCTGTTGGGGACTCATGGCTGAAATTATCACAACACTGTTAATCAGCAATACCCCAATACAAAATAAAAAGTGAAAAAAAATTACTTGTGGTCAATCATGGTTGGAAAACACTAAATGGAAAACTCCAAAAATAAACAATTCATACTCCATCCCAACTGGCAGGTGAATTGCTCCATTGTTCTGTGTATCCCTCTCCTCAGTCACTTAGTAGCCGCCTCGGTTATCAGATGGACTGTCAAGGAGTCACAGGGCTTAGATTCAAGTGACCCTTATTTTACTTAATAACGGCCCCAAAGCACACGAGGAGCCATGTGCCAATTTGTGCCAAAGAGAAGCCGTAAAGTGCTCCTTTTAAGTGAAAAGGCGAAACTTCTCAGCTTCACAATGAAAGGGGGAAAAAAAGCATATGCTGAGGCTGCTAAGATCCACGGGAAGACAGAACCTCCCATCCGTGAGACTGTGACGAAGGGAAAAGAAATTTGTGTTAGTTTTGCTGTTGCACTTCAAACCGCGAAAGTTAGGGCCACAGTAGGTGATACGTGTTTAAGATGGAAAAGACATTAAATGTCTACAATAAGATGTGTTCAGTGAGAGACCACATTCAAGTAACTTATTATAATATGCTATTATAATTGTTCTATTTTATTGTTAGTTGCTGTTGTTAATCTCTTACTGTCATTGTTTTATGAATTACACTCTATCACAGGTTTGGATGTATAGGGGAAAAGGTCATTCTACGGGGTTTGATACCATCCACTGTTTCAGGCATCCACTGGGGCTCATGGAATGTATCCCCCATGGAGAAGGAGAGACTACTGTAGTTTCAGTCAATAAATATTTTTTATTAAATGGTTGACCTTCATCATCCTATATTAACCTTAAGTCTTTAAAAAAAAAACCTGAAATATAGTTGATTTACAATGTTGTGTGAGTTTCTAGTGTACAGCAAAGTGATTCAGTTATACACATATATACATTTTTTTAACATTCTTTTCCACTATGGTTTATTACAGGATATTAAACATAGTTCCCTGGGCTATACAGTTGGACCTTGCTGTTTATTTTATATATAGCAGCTTGTATCTGCTAATCCCAAACACCTAATTTATCCTGCCCATACTCCCTCAAGTCTTACATAGCGATGTCTAATCTAATAGGGAAAATAACCACCACAAAACTAAAATGAGAATTGGATGAAGTGGATTGGAAAAAGGCCACCTTGAACTGTCATGCCTAAAACATTTGCACATGGAAATCAGTAAGATGGGCAAATAAGCAGAGGAAGCAGAATCCCCTCCCGAGGCTCTGACATCCCTACTCAACTGTCAGCTTCCCCTGGGGTGACTTCAGGCTCTGAGAAATAGTGATGCGAGAGACAAGATAACATTGGCCAAGAGGACATTCATCCCAGGTGGCCCAGGAAACCCTAGAGGGGGGCGCTATGAGCTCAAAGCTTGAAGACACCAAGGGCAAGACTGGGAGAAGAGAGTAGTTTCTAGCTAGGATGAATGTGGTACCTCCAGCCCCAAAGGACAAAGCAGGAATCCCGGGATGAGCAGGGACTCTGCGGTGGGTGAGCAGGTGACAGGCAGAATAGAAGTGGGTGCCCACCATGGTGGGGGTCCGGGGGGCTACTCTGCCAAACTTGTGAGCTGACCTCAGTTACCCCCTGCCTATCTCCATCTTCCCCAAGAAACCCCCCCATACCCGAGGAGTATGAGATGCATTCTTGGCCACTCTGCCTTCTGACGGAGGCTCTGCAATCTGTAGCAAGCTCCCCAGGAGGCAAGCAAGGAGAAGAAGCAGAAGAAAGGCTGTTTCTCCACCCCTTAGATGAATTTTTCTAGAATGAAGGGGTTCTACAGTCGGCTCCATGACCCTGTGAGCCTCCATGACTCCATGACAGGCTGAGGACTCTTTCATGACTCCTCCGAGACAGTGAGACCCAAGTCCTAATCCTCCTCCGCTACTAATCACCACGGATGCTGAACAATTAATTACTCAATTCCTTAGCTATCAGGAGGAGAAAGGTAGTATCTCTCCTCTCCCTGCGAGGAAAGCAAAGGAGAAAAAGAAAAGATGATCCAATTAAAGAGGACCTGTATCCCTGATTGAGGAGAGATGGGGGACCATCAGGGGTCCTGTCAGAACCTTCAGGAATGTTCTTAAGAAGCCCAACCTTGAAAGGCCCTATTGCAAGCACTAATGAAGTCCTTTCTAGACCACAGAGACCACAAGGGACAAAATGAAAGACACAGAGGAATGGGGGTGACGTAGCCTGTTATACACGGACAAGCTTTGACAGGAGACAAGTAGTGACAACTACCTAGGGGGTCTCCTAGCAGCTGCACAGCCCCCAGGGGAGTCAGGGGGAGGGACGGGTGCACTTCTGGGGAATGTCAACTCCAGCTCCTCACCAGCTCATGACATTTCTCTCCCTTTAATGAGCCACGACATTTTGCTCCCTTGCAAATGAACCACGGGGTGGTGAGAATCCAGTGGGAGGAATTTCACTGTCCAAATGAAACAGACCAAAGCAAGAAATTTAAATCTGGAGACTCAACCAAGGCATTTGGATTTCGATCTTGTGCAGGAAGGGACGTGGCTGCAGGCAGAGCAAGGCTGAGCAAGGTAACGACACAATGAAAGCGGGTTTCAGAAACACTAACCAGGTATGAGGCTGAGAGGAGTGAGTCAGTTTGCTAAGAGAGAGGGACGGGATGAGCACCTGATGAAGGCACAGGTGAGAGGGGACAGATGGTGGAGATTTATGATGGCAGAGCCAATAGGACCCAGCACCTCATCTCCCAAGGAAGGTGTCTCTGACAGGAAGACCCCCAGTCCTGAAAAGCAAGGAACACTGTTCATCAGTTCAAAAGGCTCTTACCTTTCACCTGGCTAATGCCTACCCATTCAGGTTTGACCAGGATGCCTCCCTGATCACTCTCCAGCTAGGTTAGGGACCCTTCATCCCACAAGACCCCATACTGCCTTACCGGGGGAATAACACCAATCACATCCTAACTTTTTGGAGTTCACTAATCAGTTTTCTCAACCAAATCTTAAGCTCCTTAGGACCTGGGTACAATTTATCTTAGAAGTCCCTGCATTCACAGTCCTGGGATCCAGAGAGCTTTTTTTGTTTGATTGCTTAAGTTTTTACTGAATTTGTTACAATATTGTTTCTGTTTTCTGTTTTGGTTTTTTGGCCATGAGGCATGTGGGATCTTAGCCCCACTACCAGGGATTGAAGCCACATCTCCTGCATTGGAAGGCTTAGTCTTAATCACTGGACCACCAGGGGAGTCCTCAGGAAGCTTTTATTTATTTATCTTTATGGAAGTATAGTTGATTTAAATACTGTGTTAATTTCAGGTATATACCAAAGTGATTATGCATATATATATATGTAATATATATATTTTTTTCAATTCTTTTTCATTACAGTTTATCAGAAAGCTTTCAGTCCATGTCAGTTTCTCTTCGCAGAACTGTCCCAGATGGTTTTTCTCTTTAGAAAAATGATAACTAATATCTTTCAGGAAAGAAGAACAACCCAAGGGAGATGGCCCGTGAGTTGATCATTGCTGATGCTGGGTGATGGGTCCATGGAGTTGTACTGTTCTCTCCACTTTGGCAAGTGCTTGAAATTTTCCATAATAAACAGCTGAACATAAAAACAAACTGAAATCTCCAGGGGAAGAAGAAAAGATTTAGAATGCAGGGTTCCTCGCCTCCCATGGCACAAGGCTCATTTCCTAAAAAGACGACTCAGGCTTTAGTTACAACAGACCATCCTTGAAGAGCTCCACAAACAGCCGAACCAACGCGGGAACACGGAGAAGGCTGTTTGGGAAACTTAATTGCCATTTTAATGTGTTTTCATTGCATAGAAATGCTATTTAATGTAGTGTTTTAGTCTCCATGTGCCATTTTGGGAAATCGCAGAGCTCCGAAAGAGGAAGCCAGGTTGTAGCTAAAGGAATCTTGGCCCATCTGACAACAATGAAATATTCCCCTTGACAGGCAGCCTGGGCCTCGGGCCTGTTTCTCCCCATGCACCCCTTGCACCATCCCTCATCCCCAGCACACACACACACACACACACACACACACACACAGCCAAGTCCACGCCTGGCTGTCAGAAGGGAGAGAAACCAATGCCCAAGGCAGCACCAGGAGCACAGCTCGGGAGCACAGCTCAGGATAACTGGGGCAAAGCCAAACAGGATAAGTGGGCCACTTCTCAGGTGGTGGAGCTGAGAGCCTGGAAAATATCCCCAGCCTCAAAATATTTCTCATCCCTTGTCTATGAAGGGCCCCCAGAACAAGGAAGCAGAGAGCTGAAATCGAAGCTGCCTCTGAACGTCTGTTTAATGACGCAGGCAGATATTTTTTCATGAGGCAGCTCCCTGAAAGGTGGAGCCTGCGGGTCTTTCATGAGGTCCAGGCAGCCAGGCTGACCTCGGTGCTCCAAGCCAGGGGCTGTCCACACAGGTAATGAGGTGAGAGCTAGAAAGACCACCCACTAAGCTGTTTCTCACTGTCACACCTCTTAACAGCTGGGCAAGGAAGGGTGACCTCAGTGATGCCAGAAGAATGGACCCCAAATAAGCTGGACATAACACAGTCAGTGCGAGGGAACGAACTCTATTGCAGGTAAAAAAAAAAATCATTTAAGTTAAAAAATTTCAACTATATCTCAATACAAATACATTTAAGGACTTCCCTGGCAGTTCAGTGATTATGTCTCCACCTTCCAATGCAGAGGGGTGTGGGTTCACTCTCTGGTCGGGGAACTAAGATCCCACATGCTGCAAGCTGTGGCCAAAAATAAAAATCAGTTCAGTTCAGTCACTCAGTCGTGTCCGACTCTTTGTGACCCCATGGACTGCAGCACACCAGGCTTCCCTGTCCATCACCAACTCCCGGAGCTTGCTCAAACCCATGTCCATCGAGTCGGTGATGCCATCCAACCATCTCATCCTCTGTCTTCCCTTTCTCCTCCTGCCTTTAATCTTTCCCAGCATCAGGGTCTTTTCAAATGAGTCAGTTCTTTGCATCAGGTGGCCAAAGTATTGGAGTTTCAGCTTCAGCATCAGTCTTTCCAATGAATATTCAGGACTGATTTCCTTTAAGATGGACTGGTTGGATCTCTTTGCAGTCCAAAAATTGTTAAAAAAATTCACATTAAAAATACATTAAAAAAAAGAAAGCAAGTGGACTTCCCCGGTGGTCCAGTGCTTAAGACTCCTTTCCTTCCACGGCAGGGGGCGTGGGTTCTATCCCTGGTCAGGAAGATCCTGTGTACCACATGGTGCAGACAGTAAATAAATAAGTAAATAAAATTACTATCTTAAAAAAAGAAAGAAAGAATTCCTTTCTATATAGGGAGATGGGATCTGGGTTCTAGGAGGGAGTACAGTGGCACATGCTAGTGACCATCAGAAACATCTAGCAGAAATAGGACACTGGGATGTCTGATAAGAGAAGGGAACCCCGACTACTCCAAGCATAGAGTCAGAGAAGTCTGCCGGGGGCAGGCAGGGCTGCCACACATGTAGGCACAGGTTGCACACTGCCCAAATTTAGGGGGCACCACCACAGATTTTATTTTCCTCAGCTCCAAAATCATCACGGACGGTAACTGCAGCCATGAAATTAAAAGATGCTTGTTCCTTTGAAGGAAAGCCATGACAAACCTAGACAGTGCGTTAAAAAACAAAGACATCACTTTGCCAACAAAGATCCGTCTAGTCAAAGCTATGTTTTTTCCAGTAGTCAAACATGGATATGAGAGTTGGACCATAAAGAAGGCTGAGTGCCGAAGAACTGATGCTTTTGAATTGTGGTGCTGGAGAAGACTCTTGAGAGTCTCCTGGACCACAAGGAGACCAAACCAGTTATTCCTCAAGGGAATCAACCCTGAATATTCATTGGAAAGATTGTTGCTGAAGCTGAAGCTCCGATACTTTGGCCACCTGATGGGAAGAGCCAACTCACTGGAAAAGACCCTGATGCTGGGAAAGGTTGAAGGCAAAAGAAGAGGGTGGCAGAGGATGAGATGGTTAGATAGAATCACTGACTCAATGGACATGAAGCTGAACAAACTCTGGGAGATAGTGAAGGACAGGGAAATCTGGTGCACTGCAGTCTGGGGGGTCGAAAAGAACTGGACACAACTTAGGGACTGAACAGCCACAGATGTGTAATTTAATTATGATGGTTATCCAGCAGATGGCAGTAAAATGTCTCATGCCTTTTACTAATCTGCACAAAGTGTGTCTGAGTCAACAAGGGTGCTAGTGACATATCATGGGATTGGAGTTTAATGAGTCGATGAGGACCATGGGGGTTGGAGAGGGCTAACAGGAATCCAGGGCTGAAGGGATGAAGTCACAAGCAGATGGACCAGGTCCCAACAGGAGGTCAGATCTGGTCACATCCCTGCTAATTAATGCTCTTCAAGGCTTCCCATTGCTTCTGGAATAAAACCCAAACATCTTACCAAGGTCACCAAGAGTCTGTGTGCAGCATCTTACTCCCACCCTCTCTCCAAACTTCATTGTGACCCTCACCCCTCAGGAGCTCCAGCCCTCTGGTTTGCTATCTGAGCCTTGCAAACTCCACGCCTGTTCCTGCTTCCCCAGGTTGCCTGTGGATGCTCTTCCCCAAGAACTCTGCTCAGCTGTCCAGTCTCCTCCTTTGGATCTCAGAGAGGAAATGCGCCATCCTTTCTAAAGCCACGGACCCTCCCACCTGGGAAGAAGAGGCAGTAAATGGGACAAACATGAGGGGAGACTTCACAACAGTTTTCCTGGATCTTGGAAGAAAGAGGTGCAATCTATGGGAAAGAAGCAAAGATAACTTGGATGGGAAGAGGACCGTGGGCAGCAGAGGGTGGCACCATGGTAAGGCGATGCTGTCGGAACCCACCCACAGCCCAGAGCACTGCCCCCACCCCCACCTCCTGAGGTCTTCAGCTTCCAGGCTTCTCTGCCTGGGGATGGATTGTTCTGTGTTTCCTGGGAGGACACAAGACTGGCCTGTGAGCTTGCACTCTGGACAGACCGGATGTGCCAATGAATCAACACCCAGCAGTGATCCAAGGGATGGAGGACAGAATTTGAGCAAACCCCCCCGTGTTTGGCGACTCCATGGACACAAAAGTAGACCAGTGGTTGTTTAGGGCTGGGAGGGATGTAGGAGGCAGAGGATGGTGGCTGACAAGCACGAGGTTTCTTTCTGGGATGATGGATGCGTTCTAAAGTTGACTGTGGTGATATATACACACAGCTTCGTGAATACAGCAGAAGTCAGTGAGGTCCACTCTTTAAATGGGAGAACTGTTTGGCATATGAATTACATCTCAATAAAGCTCTTAAAAAAAGACCCCAAGTCCTCTTCACTCCGGGAAAATGCTGACGGGGTTCCACGTAGGTTCTCTAGGTTCCCACAAGGCTGAGCTCCGTCACCCCCAGCAAAGGCTCGCTTGCTAAAAGCCTCCTGACTGCCTTCCCTTCCCCTGTGCTTTCTGGAATCTTCCCCCCTTGCAAATGGCTTGCCTCAAGTCCGAGTCTCGGGGTCTCTGGGGGTACTGCCCACCAAGACATAGGCTCTGGTTGGAATCCTCGCTCTGCCACAGACTTATTAGCTTTGGGCAGGCTTAAGACTCAGGGAAGCCAAGTGTTTCCTTAGCTACAAAACAGAGATAATTACACCCACTTTATAAACATTTTTGTGAAGATTAAATAAGACAGCAAATATAAACACCCAGAACATCGCCGAGCACAAGAACTAACAGAGAGAGGAGGTAGTGGGGTGGATTGGTGAGCGGCTGGATGAGGAGCTGTCCACACACACACACGTGTACACACACACATGCATGATGCACTCAGCGCACACACAATGGCGTTCATGGTTTTTTCCCGGGAACGCGAGATGCTTCAGAATGCAGTTCTTGGGTCTGAGGCTTGTCGTGGGGAGGGATCATGATCCTCTGGAGGGAAGTGAAGCAGGAAGACTGTCCACAGCCTACAGATTCCTAACCTGCAAAACCCCTAGCTGAGCAAGGCCGGGGACCCAAAGGACCTGGCTCATCAAGGCTGGTGCTCGTAGGGACCACAGTCACCTCAACCAAGGACAGCAGCTCCCACCGAACACCAGGGCTCAGCAGACCTGCCAGAAAAGGCTGTATGTGTTCACCCCTCTGGTTTTTCACGGCTGCCGCCCACTTCGAAGGAACCAAAAAAACGGGCAAGGCTCTGTATCGCGTCTCTGTCTTAAACAGCCAGTGGGAAACAGCGCAGAGTCACCGATGCAAATCCAGGACCAGCAGTTTCTGCTTGAGGAATTTGCTATGACGTTTCCAAGGTGCCAAAACCTAGACCCAGAATTAGCTGGCTTACCTTACCATAGTCACAAAAGACTCCTAGGATGTCTTTTAGAAATATGCTGATGGATGTCACACCCCTGTGGTCTTCAATTAGATTTCATTTCTTTCTTGGCCTGGAAACAAGGTCCCCAAGCACTACAGGTCACCCCAGGTAAAGATGTAAAGTAGAGAAAAGGTGAAGCCTGCTTGTGACAAGTTGGGTGATGGCTATGGACCCTCTTAAACTCAACATCTCACACTGGCAGCTTAGCCCACCTCACACAGCTTAGCTTAGCCATTTTTTGTCTCATTAGGATAAGAAAAGCCAGGCATGATTAGAATGCAGCAGCTTAATTTCTTGGGGGTGGACTAGAGCAGCTTAAAATAGTTAATATTTTGTTTTATCTTCATTGACTTGTCTAATAATGCAGAAAATATCCTTTTCGGGCATTGAACAAAGGAGATTATCCTGTCACACAAGCTTAGCAAAGCCTATGAGCTGAATGCCGATCCCGGGTGTACAGAACTTGAAATCCCCCTTCTTAAAACAATTAGGCTTATCCTAGAAGGAGACGCTTCCTTTCTCTCCCTCATCCCCTCTGCAAACACTTCCCAGCCATACAGATCTGCCTTGTAGCTCCTTTTCTCCTGTGGGAAAACGTGCAATGTTCTAGACTATTCTTCTATCCAGCAGGTAGTAAGTAGGTAATCAGAAGACAAAAGTGACTGTTAAAGGAACACGGCTGGATGACTGACCAACACTCTGGGTCGGGGACCCAGCTGTGTCCACAGACACCAGCCTGTTGATTTTCTCGATGTATCAAAGCAACCCACAAAAAAGTTCCAACTTGAGGGCCAAAAGGGACTGGGGTAAGTGTTTACTTTCAGCAGAACCATTTAAAAATTTTTCCAGACCTATGACAAGGTTTTCTCCAGAAACACCTCAGTGGCATACATAAATACCAAGTGTTATTCGTCATTTTTGCTGAACTTCATTTTCACTGTATTGGGTTGGCCAAAAAGTTCAGGTTTTTGAAGTTCACATGATCTTATGGAAAAACTCAAATGAACTTTTTGACCAACCTATCTAAAAAACAATTCCCAAATAAGCTCAGGGTCAAAACTGTGTTTCCAAGTAGGGGAGGGAAGGGTGGGGTAACCTCACACCTTCTCATGCAACAAACATGGCTTTTTGAAGCCTTCCTTCTGTAGCTCAGGTGGTGTGGCCGCCTGCCTGCTTTTGATTCTTGGCTTTGCTTTAGCGAAGATGCAGAAAGAGGGGAAAAAAAAAAAACTAGAGCAATGAATCCTGTGGATTCCACATTTCAGGTATGTGTCCTGAAATGCTTACAAAGGAGGTAAGAGAAATGTTGCTGCTGCTGCTAAGTCACTTCAGTTGTGTCCGACTCTGTGCGATCCCATAGACGGCAGCCCACCAGGCTCCCCGTCCCTGGGATTCTCCAGGCAAGAACACTGGAGTGGGTTGCCATTTCCTTCTCCAATGCATGAAAGTGAAAAGTGAAAGTGAAGTCGCTCAGTCGTGTCCGACTCTGAGCGAGCCCATGGACTGCAGCCCACCAGGCTCCTCCATCCATGGGATTTTCCAGGCAACAGTACTGGAGTGGGGTGCCATTGCCTTCTCCGAAGAGAAATGTTAGCAGATGCCATTGCTTTTTTCTCTCTCTGTCCTCACATCTTTTGTTAAGTTCTCTGAGAAGAGGCATCTACAGAGAGCCTTCAAAGGGCTTATATGCAGGAGGAAAATGTAATCAAATAATCACACAATTAACTGCAGAATTGCTGGAGTTGGACACTCCAAAGGAGAGGCACATGCTAAGAACTTACAAGAAGAAGCTTTTAAAAAATTTTCTAAATTAATTAATTAATTTTGGGGGAGTGTGTGTGTTGGGTCTTTGTTGCTACACAGGCTTTCTCTAGTTGTGGTGAGCAGGTTACTCTCTCGTTGTAGCGTGCAGGCTTCTCAATGCACAGCCTTCTCCTGTCGTGGAGCACTGATTCTAGGGCACGCGGGCTTCAGTAGTTGCAGTTCCAGGGCTCTAGAGCACAGGCGATGGCACCCTACTCCAGTACTCTTGCCTGGAAAATCCCATGGACGGAGGAGCCTGGTGGGCTGCAGTCCATGGGGTCACTCAGAGTCAGACACGACTGAGCGGCTTCACTTTCACTTTTCACTTTCATGCATTGGAGAAGGAAATGGCAACCCACTCCAGTGTTCTTGCCTGGAGAATCCCAGGGTTGGGGGAGCCTGGTGGGCTGCCATCTATGGGGTCGCACAGAGTCGGACACGACTGAAGCGACTTAGCAGCAGCAGCAGCAGAGCACAGGTTCAATAGTTGTGGTACACGGCTCAGTTGCTCCTCAACATATGGGATCTTCCAGGACTAGGGGTTGATCCCATGTCTGCTGCATTGGCAGGCAGATTCTTTAGCACTGAGCCACGAGGGAAGCCCTAAAAGAATCTGTTCTGAACAGGAGTGCTCTGCAGGTTCTCCAGAGGAGCTGACTTCTGAGTGATGAGCAGGAATTAACTGATGGAAGAGGAAAGACAAGACATCCCAGGAGAGGGACAAGCGTGTGCAAAGGCCCTGTGGCAGCGAGTGATGTGGCAGGAAGAAGAAGAGGAGGGCTGGTGGGGTGAAACCAAACAAAACGAGGGGTCAAATTGGTCCAGCCGGGGCTGGAGAAGTAGCTATGACCAGGGCCCCCAGACTCTGTGGGCCAAGTAAAGGATGAGACTTCTAATCCTAAAAGCTGAGCTAACCCACTGCATTATGAGGGTCTTAGCACTCAAGCACATGGGTGTGATCCAATTTGCATTTTGACAAAAACCCAGGGGTTTTGAGAGAATGTTGGAAAGGGATGGAGGCAAATCAGCCTGAAGGTTACAGCAAAAGGGCAGAGAAAAGATGCAGCTGCTGAGTCTAGGGTGGCTGCAGCACCGAGACCTAGAGGCAGAGAGACAGAGACGAGAGACATTCAGGATGTAGCACTGAGAGCTGAATGGGACATGGAGGGCAAGGGACAGCAGGCGTCTGGCTGGGGGGCAGGATTTGTCACTTTCTCTTCTGGCCAAAGGTGGCCTGCACCCTCTTGGGTTTCCTCTGTGCTCATGGGCTAATCCTTCTCTCTATGTGGGTGTCCCCAGCTCTCTTCTTTTCTACTTTTCTCTCTATGTAACTTCCCATCTTCTCTAAGCGATCTTTCTCAGCCTCACAAGTTTAAATAATGATAATGAGCTTCCAAATCTCTCACACCAGCCCTGAATTCTGTGGACTCATATATCTAGCCGCCCACTTCAGCATGTCCACATGAAGGTCCAACAGGCATCTCAGATGCAACACAACCAAGATAAAACTTGCAAGTCACCCACTGAACAACAGCAAGCCCTCCAGCATACATCCCCTCAAGTCTCTGCCATCTCAGGAAATGGCATCCCCATCCTTCACTGCATGGCTCAAGCTAAGGGTCTAGAGATTCTCGATTCTTCTCTCATCTTCATCCTCCCCACATTTGTTGTTGTTCAGTCACCAAGTCGTGTCCGACTCTTTGCGACCCTGTGGATTGCAGCACGCCTGGCCTCCCTGTCCCTCACCATCTCCCAGAGTTTGCCCAAGTTGATGTCCATAGAGTTGGTGATGCCATAGAACCATCTCATCCTCTGTCACCCTCTTCTCTTTCCCCACATTTAATGCACCAACAAATTTTGTTGACTGGTATTAAGAAGCAGGAAAAAGGAAGATTTAAGAAAGAAATGACATTTCATTAAATGGTAGTTAACTTGGACATGACGCTCGGGGATGAAAAAAATACTGTTGCACTATCTTCCTGCCTCTGGAGCTTCCTAAGAATATACTTCTGCTGAAAGAGTTGCTATGGAGATTCACAAAGTATTTCAAAGTCTTGCGGGTCATCCTTACAGGTGGAGTTGGCAGAGTGCAGATTTCAAAGAAAATATCAACAGATGCTCTTAGCATCAAATGTCACCGTGTCCTCAAAGATAGCTTAACTCAGGGGTTTTGCATTTTCATGGAACCACAGAATCTCAGGGTTAGGAGGACCCTTAAATGCCATCTATTTCAGCCCTATTCATCTCTTGGATGCAGTTACCTGGCTCCTGCTAGAACATCCATCTCCATGGTTTGGTTTTCTAAGACAGCCTAATAGTTCATTGTCACAGCTTTGTAATCACATCTACAGGTCCTCTGCTCCCAGCCTCCACCATATCCTGACCCTCTGCTTTGGTTCATCCTGACTCTGAGCAAATGTACATTCCATTCTCTCCTTATACCCCGCTGCCCATCACTTTGACATTTCAAGTTCTGGCTCAGAAATCCAAATTCCATTCACTGACACCAACTCTGAGGCTAAACATCCACCTTTTCCATATCTTCCTTTTTCTGGGTCCCCTGACCCTTTCTCGCTTGTATATTATAAAAGTACACCAAGACACATCATAGAAAACATGGAAAACACTAGTAAGGACTTGGTGATAGCAATCACCCATCTTCCGGCCCACGTGGGCTGTCACATCTGAGTTCTTTGCGTGCACAGATAAGAAGCGTGATCATACATGCCCATGTGCACACACACGCTTTTGAAGTAGAATCATGCGGCACTGTGTGCTTTGCAAACTGCCTTTTACACAGAATAATAGTACAGAGTGGGCGTGCTTCTTCCTCAAGTCCCAGCCATCTGCAGGATGAATTGTTGCAACGAGCACCTGGGTTCCCAAAGCTAGCTGCTCCTGCCGGTGCCCCACAGAGGATATCCCATCACTTCCGGCTTCCCATTGGCCCACAGCAGTGAAGGCAGGTGTGGGGAGCAGCAGTAACTGCCACTGACCTTGGCTGGCTGTGTGCAGCACTTGGAGGGCACACTCCAGGAAAACAGCACACTTCTTAAAAGGCACGATGGGTCCACATGTAACGTGGGCTGAGTCATGTGCCCCGCCCTCCACCCCAATTCACATAAGTCCTTATTACCCCTGTATGTCAGAATGTGACTACATTTGGAGACAGGTCTTTAAAGAGGTAATCAAATTAAATTGAGGCTGGGACTTCCCTGGTGGTCCAGTGGTTCAACTCCATGCTCCCAACACAGGGCGCCAGGTTCTATCCCTCATCTGGAAACTAGATCCCCCATGCTGCAACTGAGAGTTTGCATGCTGCAATTAAAAAGATCTCATGTGCTGCAACTAAGACCTGGTGCAGCCAAATGAATAAATATTAAAAAGAAAAATAAAAACAGGGCTTCCCTCATGGTCCAGTGCTTGAGAATCTGCCTGCCGATGCAGGGGACACGAATTCAATCCCTGGTCCAGGAAGGTTCCACATGCTGTGGGCAACTAAGTCCGTGCACTGCAAGTACTGAAGCCTGAGAGCCCCAGAGCCCGTGCTCTGCGAGCTGCAAGAGAAACCACCACAATGAGAAGCCCGTGTACCGCAACGAAGAGTAGCCCCCGCTCGCCACAACTAGAGAAAGCCCACTCGCAGCAACGATGACCCAGTGCAAAGCAATAAATTAAAAAAACAAAAACTAAGAAGAAAAAAATAACTGAGTGCTTCTACGGGTGTCAAGGTTGGAAAGGTCTAGCACAGGGTGCATTTCAGGAAAATGGGTACAAGTGAGGCAGCTCTGGGCTAGGGAAGAGGACCTAAGACAGGTCCAGGTACCCCTGGAAGCATGGACATGGGATCCAGCTCCTGTTTACAGAAGAAAGATCTCAGAGCAGACTTCTCCAGGTCAGTGCTTCTCAAAGCCTTGGCCCCAGACCAGTGGCATCAGTATTATCCAGTGACGTATTAGAAATGCAAATCCTTTGGGCAGCAAGGAGATCAAACCAGTCAATCCTAAAATAAATCAACCCTGAATATCCATTGGAAGGACTGATGCTGAAGCTGAAGCTCCAATACTTTGGCCATCTGATGCAAAGAGCCGACTCGCTGGAAAAGACCCTGATGCTGGGAAAGATTGAAGGCAGGAGGAGAAGGGGATGACTGAGGATGAGATGGTTGGATGGTATCACTGACTCAATGGACATGAGTTTGAGCAAACTCTGGGAGATAGTGAAGGAAAAGGAAGCCTGGCGTGCCAAGTCCTTGGGGTCACAAAGAGATGGACAGGACTTAGCAACTGAACAACAGTGTTGCCCTAGACCTAATAAATTGGAAAATTCTGTGTGGGGCACAGCAACCTGTGCTTGAACAGATCCTCTGCACAGCTGCTCAGGGTGTCTTCTCCAATTGCATCAAGATGGTGCTGGGGTCTGCCACCAAGGGCCACTTCCACCTGGCCAACCTGCCTGAGCTGAGAATGGAACCCAGTGCCTCTCCCCTGGCACAGATAGTAGATTGATTTACCAGGGTGTGCAGCTACTTTAAATCTTCTCCAGAACAAGGCAGGGAACAAACATATAAATAATGCTGCGTGCTTCTTGGGCCAAGATAGCCCTCACTACAAATCATAAGCTGTAAAATGCAACTGGTGGAAAGCAATCACTCTGACAATTTCTTACATTCCCCAAGGAAAAATGAACCCACCTCCACTGCCACCCTTCCCTCCACTCCCACAATTTCCACCACCTCCACCACCTGTCCCCCAGCTATGCTACTCAGCATCACCAAAAAGACCCAGGAGAACAGGCAGGAGATAGAGCCCATGGCATCAGAGGCCAGTGTTTTGAAGGGACTGGCTCCCCTTGCCCATGAAATGCCAACCTGGTCCTTCAAGATGCTGTCCTACTCTGCCTGTGCCCACAAAGTGCTCTACAAATGCTTACAGGGCTCTGCAGTCATCACTCCATCATCTGATCATTCTCTCTAGTTCTCTTTCACTCTATCTAGTTATTCTATCTTGCCATCATTCTGTCTAGTGAGGGCTTATTCTCGTTAGCACCTCACCTTCTACACTTGATCTCAGTCAATTCTTGTCAGTTCTTACAACCCGCCTGGGTGATAACGGGCATTCAGATGAACTTTGTTCAGATGAAGAACGAGGCTCGGAGCATGTGAGTCACTCCCCGTAGTGAATACCTGACTCCAAAGTCGGTTGATGAGATCAGTCTGTTTCTGAAACCAGGAGTGTCACACTTGTGATCAGACCGAAGGCAGAGGCCAAAGTAAGATCTCAAATTAGTCAGCTAGAAGCACTAAAATATCTGAAGCAGGGTGCTCAGTGCACAGTCAGGGTTCAAGCTGACAAGAACAACTAGGAGACAGAGACGCAGATGTATAGATATATAGACACATGGCTTGTTACAGAGAATCGACCCCATACGACTACGGGAGATGGCTAGGCAGTCTCTGGAAGGCTGTAAGCTTCATGCTTGATGTTGGAGCTTGAATCTCACAGAGTAGATGGTCAGGAAGGGGAGACGAAGGTTATAAGGAGAAGAAGCAAGAACAAGCTGGAATCCAAGCCGACTCCTGGGCTAGAGAAAATCATAATTTAAAATAAATACATGCACCCCAGGGTTGATCGCAGCACTATTTACAATAGCCCGCACACGGAAACAACTGAAATGTCCACGGACAGATGAATGGGTAAAGAAGCGGTGGCACATATACACAAGGGGATATTACTCAGTCAGAAAAAGAAGGAAATAATGCCATTTGCAACAACATGGATGGATCTAGAGATTATCATACTAAGTGAAATAAGTCAGACAGAGACAGACAAATATCATGATATCACTTATAGGTAGAATCTAAAAAAAAAGATACAAATGAGTTTATTTACAAGTCAGAAACAAACTCACAGACATAGAGAACAGATTTATGGTTACCAAACGGGAAAGGTGGGGGGAGGGATAAATCAGGAGGTTGGGATTAACATGTACACACTACTATTATGTAAAATAGATAATCAACACGACCTACTGTCTAGCACAGGGAATTCCATACTCAACACTCTGTAATAACCTACAAGGGAAAAGAATCTGAAACAGAATAGATGTATGTGTAACTGAATTACTTTACTGTACCCCTGAAACTAACACAACATTATAAATCAATTACACTCCAATATAAAAATAAAAATTTTTAAAAAGGACAAGTTAGAGACCACAGCATGAGCTGGAGCCCAGAAGGATGAATGAAACTCATCAAAGTATCTCCTTGCCTCTAACCTGGGTGGCCTGGCTTCCTGCAGAAGCCAAGGCCCTTCATTGTGGAACTAAACACATACACACTGGACCTAGAAGTTGTAGGCCCTAAAGAGGCTCTCAGGAAAGGCGGAGCAGCTGCAGAGCTGCCAACAAGTGGAGGCAGCAGAGGATGGAAAGTGTACATGAGTCACAAAACGGCTGCTGTTTCACCTCCATGGTCCATATCTCCCCTAGGAATCTCTCTTGTGGTCCGTCCTACTGGGAAACACACAAGGAAGGGAATCGGAGGAAGCGTAGTTAGCCAAGCCAAGCCAACACATCCCCAAGCTACCACACCCAGCTTTTATCTAAGCTGGGTCCGTTGGAAGGACTCATCAGGTGGGCTTTCATAAAGGACTCCTAGCTACCTCCTGAGAAAACGCACTGGCTTAGTACAAAGCTGGGAGACCACATTCAAAAGAGAGAGGTGACTGCAAGCCCGGGGTATGTGGTGTCTTTGCTTTATGATCTTCACAGGCAGGCTGCAAAGGCTCCCTGCTCTTGAACTCTGTGCTGACCAGGCTGCGGTGAAAGGGCTTTTTCAGGAAAATCTCCGATGGGTTTTGAAAGCACAGGCCTCAGCAGGATAGGCACTGGCTACTTTTGCAATGATGAGAGGGACAAAGACCTTGACATCAGACACCAATGGCTTCACTGACAGGCCACATGGGTTGCCAAAGCACCTTGGGTGACCATGAACAGTTGTGCCAGCCATGGGCACCGTCCTACCCATGGTGTTGGCATTTGGGGCATCAAAGCAACAGGAGAAACCCCACAAGGGATCAGGCAAGAAAAGTGGAGAGCATCGTGCTGGTGGCAAGGAGAACTGACTGCACGATCCTGCCAGAACTGTGTGGGAGTCCTCAGAGGGGTTCCCAAGAGCCTGTGACCATCCCTGGGACCAAGTTTTAACCATCGGCCCAAAGGTGTTATTTAGCAAAGCCAAGAAAACACGAGTTCAAGTCCTCAAAGGGCCAAAGCACACCTGGAACCAAAGGCGTCTTCTCAAAGGAGAGACCTGGTTGGCTGAGAAGGGGTTTACTTCAAAGGAAAAAGAACATGGCTCCATCAGCCTCGTGAGAGACATAACATTCCTCACAAAAGCAGATCTGGTGCAGTGTCTCCACTGGAACACTTTCTAGAAAAACAGCTGAAGCAGCCCCAAAGTGGACCCTGAAGCCTGAGGACATCAGAGTAACCCAGAGCAGATTCTTCAAGCCCCGGCAATGTTGTTATGCATCTGTGTGTGAGTCAGACCTCATCTCAGCAAACATAATCTTCCATGTTACAACCTCTGGACATTTCAACAGACACTGATGCATCCTTTTATTTGCAAATGAATGAGCTCCAGCAAGGAAAAAAAAAAAAAAAGAGTCCTCCTCTAAGACTGAATTAGGGAGATGTCTTTCTCAATGACCAGCTGAAAAGAAAAGGTCTGTGCTGTAGATCACTCACAGATATCTCCCCTGCATCAATGAACTCCTTGAGTGTCATTTGAAGCCATGCTGAGCTGTAATCAAGGCCGCGCTGTCAGCCGGTCGTGGCCAGTTCTCTATGGCTTCCACCAAGAACCTAAGACAGAGCCCATCTGAAACCCTATGTGTTGAGAAATACAGTGTAAAACTTAAAAAAAAATTTTTCTAATAGTTTTTTTTAATTAACTTTTTGTTTTTTTCACTTGAAATATTTTTTGAAATTCAAGTATAGAGATTGAGACAGTCATCCATATGGTCCCCATGGGCTGTGCAAGGCTCTGTCATAAAGCCATTAATCTTCTATTATCATTATTATTACTGAAGTACAGTTGATTTACAAAATGTGTTACTTTCTGCTGTACAGCAAAATGATTCAGTTATACATATATATGTATTCTTTTCCATTATGGTTTATTACAGGATATTGAATATAGTTCCCTGGGCTATACAGTAAGACCTTGTTGTTTAATTATTTTGTATCTAGTAGTTTGTATCTGCTCACCCAAACTCCTACTTCCACCCTCCTCGCCTCCACTTCCCCTTTTGGTAACCATAAGTTTGCTTTTTATGTATGAGTCTGTTTCAGTTTTGTAGAGAAATTCATTTGTGTCATATTTCAGATTCCATATATAAGTGATATCATATGGTGTTTGTCTCTGTCTGATTTACTTCACTTAGTATGATAATCTCTATGTCCACCCTAGTTGCTGCAAATAAAGCCACTGTTCTTGCACAGACAAGATACCCCTGTTACATTGTTCTCCCCAAGCCTGCCTCATGACAGTGGGCAACAGGGAAGAGATTGGAGCCGTGAATGCTTGTCTGATGGTTACAGTTGAGTATTTCCCAAAAATGAAGAAATGAAAAGGGATCTGGCCTCTGAGATGGTTCTATTGTTTTTCTTCTGCAGCAGATGGGATTCTGAGTTCCAATCTACAGCTGACCTTAGCTCATTTAGCAGAACAGGAATTTATGAAAGGAGGCATAAACTCAGCTGCCATTCTGGGTGAGAACAAGATGCCACAACAAAGACAGGCACCACTTCTCCTCTCAGAGGCTTCTCCTCCCTGTGGCCAGAATAGTCGTGACACCTCCTCCTCTCACTATCTCCCCAAGCTCCCGGTAGCTGAGTCTGATTAGAGAAGATGATTCTCAGACTGGCCTTAGCTGCAAGGGAGGCAGGAAAGCCAGTTTCTACTTTGAGCTTGGAAAGGAGAGGCTCACGGTGGAAGCTCCCCGAAAACATAAGGAAGGTGGGCCCAGGTGCTAGGCAGCCACAAAGCAGGGAGACAGACAAACAGACAGCCGGACCCCCAGGGGGTCCCTATTTTTTCTGGCCCTTACCACTCTGTGGTTCAGAAGAGGCAAAAACATCAGCTGTGGATTTATTTAAAACTCCAACTTCCAGAGTATGTACCGGAATTGGATCATTTCAGCTGTAAATCCTAGAGTCTCTAAGTGTTCAGAGCCAAGTACAGATAGGCACAGGAGACCTCTCAGCGAATGGTCTCAATAAGATTCTCAATCAATGAAGAACTAGTTCATTGTATCCAGTTTGATGTGTTTGTTATGGTCAAAAACTTACATCAGTTCACACCTGGAAGATTTTCAGACGTGGGTCTGAAACCCCATAGGTTTTACTGACAGAGTCAGAGTGGATACACGAGAGGGTGAGCGATAGCACCAGGGAAGCCAGGGCCCTGGGTCCCCACCTGGGACTGTGACCTGTGCTATAAGCGTCAAAGGCCTATTGTTCAAGAACAAAATGAAAGGATTAAAGCACATCAATTATTTTCAAACTTCTGTTGAGCAGCAGGAGGGCCAGCTGAAATATGCAATCTGCCATCAACAAAAGAGCAGAGGAAAGAGCAGTGATGATGGGGTGATGCAATGGGTAATACCTGGAGAACCCCTCCCTCTCCCCTCTGGCCCCACTATAGACACTGGGACCGCCTCATCACACCCTGTGGGACCTGAACAATGTCATTTGAAAATCATTGACTCTGTGGTTTCTAAACTTCCTTCCAGGGCTCTGAGTCTGAGTCTCAGACTCTCACCCTGGGTGCAAGCTTCCTAGCCTCAGCACTCTTCACATCTTGGGCTGTGTAATTCTTTGTTATGGGCTGTCCTGTGCCTGCCAGGATGTTTAACAGTATGTCTGCCCTCAACTGACTAGATGTCAGCAGCACCCCTAGCTGTGATGGCCAAAATTATTACCATCTGTTGATTGCAAAGGTCCCTCAGAGGACAAAATCTTCACCCACTCCTATGGGAAGCACAGTCCTAGACTGATTTAAAATTCTATTAAATGTCACACTCCACTTCTTCAGCATTCTCATCAACCTATGTTTTATCCTCATTCGTTAAAAAAAAAAATACAATCTCCTTTTAAGCTAGCAATGAGGCACTTGCTTCTGCTATTCAGGGGATTTGTGAGCAAGCATTTTTATATCCTATGGGCACGCTCCATGACTTCTGGTCATTGAAAATCATGCATCTTTTCATATAATTGTCCTTTTCGCTGTCTGTATCTCCCCAGCAGCTGAGAGGCTTGGATAACACAAAACCCATCACTGCTAACACCTTCCACCTCCACCTAAGACCTGGAGCCATAATCTCCAACTAGAGCAATCATCCTTTCCCTCATAATCCTATTCATTATTCTCTTCCATGGGTCACAGATCCCCATCAGCCAACGGAATCATTGGGTCCTGAATCACACAGTCCACCAACTGAAAAGCATCAACTGGGAGCAGGAACGAAAATGAAGGTGATAGTAACAACTAGGATGGTGGTGGCAACAAGGGTAGATAATTATTATTAACAGAAGACTCACTGGAAAAGACCCTGAGGCTGGAAAGATTGGGGGCAGGAGAAGGGGGCACACAGGATGGGATGGCTGGATGGCATCACCGACTCCATGGACAAGAGTTTGAGCAAACTCTGGGAGATGGTGAAGGACAGGGAAACCTGGTTTTTGGTAGTCCAGGGGGTCACAAAGAGTCGGACATGCCTGAGCAACTGAACAGTAACAACGATAAAAGACTTACATAGTAAACCTTACTATAAGTCAGATGCTTTATATATACTCAGAGCACTTTAGACTTTACAGATACCCCAGGACTACTAGGAAGAATTGTCCAAACTTGGGGATGGCTAGGAGATTCCTGATCCTTTCAGTGAAAGGCTGGGTGTGGTCCAGCAGAACCTCTGGGGAGAGGGCATCTTTGACTGACTTTCTGTCGAGGGAGCTATTTGACAACTCCGCAGTCAACTCCTGGAGCTGCTGTAACAAACTGCCACGAACTGGGTGGCTTTCAAACAACAGAAGTTTATTCTGAGTTTCACTGGGCTGAAACCATGACCTTGCCCTTCACACTCGGCAGGAGAGATTCTATCCCTGTTTCTTCCAGTATGTGATGGTTGCTGGCATTCCTTGGCTGGTAGCCACAGCACTCCACTCTGCCTCTGAGGTCACACTGCTCCCTGGTGCGTGTATGTGTGTGTGCACACGTGAGTGTATGCCAAATCTCTCTCTGCTTCCTTCTGGGATACATGTGGTTCCAGTTAGGCCTTTTCAGGTGGCGCCAGCAATAAAGAACCATCCTGCCAATGCATGAAACGTAAGAGAGGTGGGTTCAATCCCTGGGTCAGTAAGATCTCCTGCAGAAGGAAATCGCAATTCACTCCAGTATTCTTGCCTAGAGAACCCCATGGACAGAGGAGCCTGGTGGGTGAGGGTCCACAGGATCACAAAGAGTTGGACACGACTGAAGTGACTTAGCACACAACACATGGGATGATTCAGGATAATCTTTTCATCTCAAAACCTTTACTTCAGTCACATCTGCAAAATCACTTTTGTCATGTAACAGTCACAGGTTCTGGGCAACAGTCCTATGAATATGGATATCTCTGGTTGGGGGGGAGCAGGGGAGCGTTAGTCAGCCACCCCCTGCAGAAGTGTCTGCCACATTCTAGAAAACAGAGAACAGTGCAGATGCCACTTGTGATAAATTTTTTTCTGAAAAGAACATAAATCTTTTCAAATCAAAATTTCATTTGAACTAGGCTTGACATCTTATTGATTCTTCCATGAATTAACATCTTGAATAAAATGTTATGTTTTCAATTGATATGTAAGACCTGATTATACCTTTTTGAAAACACACTTCTGCAATATTAACTCATTCATCCTCATGGCTAGCCCATCAGAAGGTTGCTGCTATTTTTCCTCATTTTAAAAATGATAAGATTCAGCCTGGATGGGAAAGGAGTTTGGGGGAGACTGGATACATGTAAACATGTATGGCTGAGTTCCTTTGCTGTCCACCCAAAACTATTACAACATTGTTAATCATTATACTCCAATACAAAATAAAAAGTTAAAAAAAAAAAAAGATGACAAAATTGAGTTCCAGAGAGGTCAGGAGATTTGTCCAAGGTCACACAGCTAGGAAGGATGATGTGGCTTGGGCAGCAACTGTATTGTACTGTTGTAATGTGGTAGCTAGGGGCTTCCCTGATAGCTCAGTTGGTAAAGAATCCACCTGCAATGCAGGAGACCCCAGTTCTATTCCTAGCTTGGGAAGATCCGCTGGAGAAGGGAAAATGCTAACCACTCCAGCATTTTTGGGCTTCCCTTGTGGCTCAGCTGGTAAAGAATCCACCTGCAATGCGGGGGACCTGGGTTTGATCCTTGGGTTGGGAAGATCCCCTGGAGAAGGGAAAGGCTACCCACTCTGGTATTCTGGCCTGGAGAATTCCATGGATTGTATAGTCCATGGGGTGGCAAAGAGTTGGACACAACTGAGCGACTTTCACTTTCAGACTAAAAAACCTGTAAGGTCCCATCAGATTGGCTTTGCCGTGAGTCCATAAATGCTTGGCGTTTGCTTTGCAAGTTCAGGAAACATCTTCCATGATGAACCATGTGAAAAATGAAGCACAGATAAGGCTTCCTGAGGTAGGATATAGTGATTGGTTTGGTTGAGGAGAGATGGGGTATTTTTCTCTTACTTCAGAACACAATCATCAAATGCAAATATTAGGATTGAGCCAATACACATATGCAAACTGAAAAGTAAACATCTAACGACAGAAAAGCACTATGGGTTACTTAAAATCCCCAACTGCTAAGGATGGAGCTCTCGAAGGTTCCTGTGTTTGCTGGAAGAGATGATGGGCTTGAGAAAATCAGATTGGAAAAGCTAGGAGGTAATGTACTTAGTGTCAGAGAAGCAGAGAAAGATCAAGTGAAGAGGGGGAGGCAACTGGGAGCCAGTGAAAAAACTGAAGGGTAGAATCAGGTTTTAATGGCAATTACGTCTAGTTCTAATGTGGCATGTGACATGGCCTTCTCTACAATACCTCTCGCGTTAATTGCCTGTGAAATCTATTTTACAAAAAACATGCTCCGTGGAGCCAAATTTGTTTTTGGAAGATTCAGTGCTGAGCTCTACTTCCAGAAGGATGAGGGATAAAAACAGGGACCCAGTCACACTGGACCGTGCATAATTATATTTTAAAACTATATGTATGCTTTTCAAAATGTCCAACGGATTATCTGTGATGCAGGGAATCAGACTGGCAGGATTTCAGGCCATTACTGCATCCCAAATTTAATGAATGTGCATGAAAAAAAGCAAAAAATAAAACGGAAAGAGGGAGAATCAATGATTGGGCTGTAATTAAAAAAAAAAAAAAAAAACAGTCCAAGTATTATTCAATACAAAAAACACGCACCCTCACTCTCTGAAATCCAAAAGTCAGACAGATGACTTCGTCTGTGATTCTCCATCACTTGTTTTCAGAATTCAGATTTCCATGGGTGTCTTTCAGCTGAGTAAGTTCTCCAGTCTGTTTGTTTTCCAATCCACTTTAAATATCTGCCTAGGTTGTGGGGTTTTAGCATCATCTTGATCCTTCTGCTTGGATCAGTTTTTTCATCTCTAAAAACTTGTAGCTTGAAAAGAGTTCTTCCTGAATCTGCGTCTGAACAACCAGAGAGAAATCCCCTGACTGGTCAAAGCAAGAGACTTCCCATCCAAGTGCGCCCTTCAACTTGGCTTCCATGTCCAGTGGTGTTTCTCCCTCCATCACTAGAAAGAACAAAAACCAACCAACCAACCAGCTAACCAACTCAACCCCCCATCTTAACATTGTATTTATATCTTAATTCTTATTTTTTAAGTACATCATTGCTATTAATTTCCTACTCAGACTACTATCTTAAATATAAGGGTACCAAAGATGTTGAGACCAACTATTTTTTTTTTTCCTGATGAACAATATTTGTAATCGCATGATAAAGTCCCATTGGTCCTGTGATCCCTGGCCTCAGTTTTATTTAAAGACCACAAATAGTGGCTGATATTAAGGCCCTAGGGATGCGTACTACTATTACTATTTTTTTGAGGCTTTTGTGGTTTAGTCACTAAGTTGGGTCCGACTCTTTGCGATCCCATGGACTGCAGCCCGCCAGGCTCCTCTGTCCACGGGATTCTCCAAGCAGGAATACTGGAGTAGGTTGCCATGTCCTCTCTAAGTCCTTCTCAAGTCCTCTTTCAAGGCTTAATTAAGATAAAATTGATGTGTAGCACTGTGTATGTTTAAGGTATACAAGGTAATGATTTGATACGTGTATAAACTGAGAACTAATTAGTACGGCAGGGTGAGTTAACACCCCCATCACTTCACGTAACTGTCTTTTTAAAAAAAATTTAGAGACTTCCCTGGTGGTCCAGTGATTAAGACTCCACACTCCCAACACAGGGGGCCTGGGTTCAATCCCTGGTCAGGGAACTAAGATCCCCCAAGTTGAAACTAAGAGCTAGCACATCATATTAAAAATTTTTTAATTTATATTAATAATCATAATTTCTATTTTGTGCTGAGAACATGTAAGATCTACTCTCTTACAAACTGGAAAGACTGATGTTGAAGCTGAAACTACAATACTTTGGCCACCTCATGCGAAGAGCTAACTCATTGGAAAAGACCCTGATGCTGGGAAAGATTGAGGGCAGGAGGAGAAGGGGACGACAGAGGATGAGATGGTTGGATGGCATCACCAACTCAATGGACATGGGTTTGGGTGAACTCCGGGTGTTGGTGATGGACAGGGAGGCCTGGCGGGCTGTGGTGCATGGGGTCACAAAGAGTCGGACACAACTGAGTGACTGAACTGAACTGAATGCAGTATAATCACCATGGTGGTACTATTGTTAATTTACAAAGGACAAAATCCAAGGCTTTAATAAAGTTTAAATAAGTCGCACAAAGTGATACAGTAGAGCCAACATTTGAATCCAGGCCTCTGGGACTCCAGAACCTTCTTTTGCATAGCTCCTCTATCCCTTCAGCAACACTGACCCCCTAGCAGTTCCTAGAAACTGGTATTTTTCCCACCCCGGCTCCGAACCTCCACTGACCATTCCCTCCCAGAACCTAGACCTTCCTACCTTCTCTCCCATTCTTTTGCCTATTGATTTAAGTGTTTCACATCCGTGTTGTATCTCTGCAGCAATGTCCCTGTGGCGGGAAATGCTTCCCCATAACCTTATCCCATCACATCTTTATAGGCCAGGCACTCATCTCAGTTTGCAATTGTGAGTTCATTTCTCTGATGATGGGGTAAATGTCTCTCTCCCCCACCAACCTCTGTGCTCCTTAAGAGGCAGGGACTTCTATTTTTGACTTAGGATTATGGCCTTGAAGCCTGCAAACAGTAACAGCTCAATACATTTTAACTGAAGGCAAGGAAGAACCAATGACTGACAGACCATGAGGTGAATGAATGAAAGAATAAGGGCAGCCCCAGGTGTGACCCCAAAACTCACCATGCAGGGACAGACGCTGTGAATGGCCGGGTCAGCAGCACAAGCCAACGAGAGTCCGGAGGAGTCCATCTATGATATCAAGAATGACCCCCAGAATGTACCCACATTCACTCCCACATGCTAATTCACAAAAGCCAGGTACAAGGTCCCGGTGGGGCAGAAGCCCTGTTGAGAACCCCCGTGTCATTTTGCCATACCCACATTCACTCCCACATGCTAATTCACAAAAGCCAGGTACAAGGTCCCGGTGGGGCAGAAGCCCTGTTGAGAACCCCCGTGTCATTTTGCCAGTCTGTGTAGACACCACCCTGGATGCCTTGGCTCTGAAACCCCTTGGTCCCCATCAAGCTGTCATCCACGTCTGATTTTCCCAGCATTTATGAAACAGGAGAGAAGGCGGCAGGACACAGACTTTAAAAAGAATGACGTAGCCATAGGATATGACGAAAACTGGTTAGATTCAACCACGTCACGATGGCAGAACGTGTGATTTCCAGTCGACCTTGAGCCTCAGCACGTGCACGTGTGCATGCTTACACGCAGTCACGTCTGACTCTTTGGGACCCCATGGGCTGCAGCCTGCCAGGCTCCTGTCCATGGGATTTCCCAAGCTAGAATGCTGGCGTGGGCTGCCATTTCCTCCTCCATGGGATGTTCCTGACCCAGGAATCGAACCCGCGGCTCCTCATGGGCAGGTGGATTCTTTACCTCTGAGCCACCTGGGAAGTCACTGCAATACATCAGCTAAGTGACACACCCACCAGGTGTTATGACGGTTCTGAGGCCGACCATCAAACACCAAAAAGTGGGCAGGCCCAATTCCCATGAATTTCTGCCTCTTCCCAAAATGAATAATTTGCCAACACATTAACCCATGAAACTACCCAGCCCATAAAAAGCAACCACACCGTATTTCAAGGCCTCTCTCGCCCTCTGAGATGGCCCACACTCTGTCTGTCGAGTGTCTCTCTCTCTAAAGAAAGGCACTTCTTACCCATCACTTTGTCTCTCATCAAGTTCTTTCTGCGATGGGACATCAAGAACCTGAGCTTCAGTAAGTCCTGAAACCAAGTGTGTGATCTCAGGTAAACGACTGTTGGTTCAAGTCCCAGTCAAGTCACACGGTTTCACTTACACTTCAGGTCTACCCAAAGACTGATGTTTCTTTGGCTTTCCATGTTTCCTGTTCTCTAGAATGGAACTCTTTGCACAAGCCGCAGGCCCCCAGAATCCCAAACCTCTTTTCATCACTAAGCTGGTAGCTCATGAAGCTGAATCCTGCCATGAGGAAGGGGTCAAACAGATAGAGTTCAAGTACAGAAAGCATCTCAAAGGTCATTTTTCCAAGCACACATCTCTTATGTATAAAGCAAGGTGACTCTGTACTTTGCATGAAAAAGAGGGCTTCCTGCCCTTGAGTTTCTCTACTTATGGTCACTATTTTGCAGTCATGGCTGTGTCCCCCAGTGACCCAAACTAACCCAACTGTTCTTAACAATGTTTTTGTAATACAGACAATGAGCATGTACTTAATCTCCTGTGGGTCTTATATGAATAAAAGCCTATTTAGAAGACACAGCTGACCTTCCTGATGTGCAGAGCTGATATGCAAATGGCCCTAAGACACGTTGCTCAATCCAACCCCAGCCCCTTTCCAACTAGACAACTGTCCCCGGGATGGAAAAGGACAGCTTTCTGACTTTATAGATCCTGGAGCCCTTACTGCTGTCCACCTAAGAACTATGTAGAGATGGAGCAGGAGAGGGATTAGAGCTGAGGAAGAAAGAAAGCCGGTGAGTAGAAAGCAAAGCAAGAGCTAATGCTTCTACTAAGTAACCCTGATGAGAGAAGGAAGTTGTTTGGGAGCTTCATGCCCACCCATATAGGGTGCTAGTAGCTTAGACACAGTAGGAGGAGACAAAACTGGGTGGGAAAGCTTCATCCCATTGATACGTGTCTATCACACACTCATCTTGGGTGCAGAGAAGGCTATCTAGCCTCATGTATGAAGAAGTAGATCTGGGGAATTCCCTGGTGGTCCAGTGGTTAGGACCTTGTCCTTTCATAGGGGTGACCTGGGTTCAATCCCTGGTCGGGAAGCTAAGAACCCACAAACCATGCAGCCTGGCCAAAAAAAAAAGAAGAAATAGATCTGGCAAACTCTCAAAAGAGCAAGCTGAGTAGGTTAAATTAAGATTCCTTAAAGTTTTTCTTCTTTGGCTTATGTTGAAACTCTGGAACTGAAGTGTGTTTAGGAGGCTGGAGACAATGACAGGAGGACGGGGAACAATCAGAAAAGAAAGGCATCTCCTCTCTGTTTCTCATCAGTCCCCTAGCACCAAGGTTTTAAGGATCCTGATGCCATCCATGGACCACACAGGAGTCAGAGAGGAGAAACATGAAAGGAGTGCCAGGGAGTATTTTAACCTCTGCCCTTGTCTTGGCACAAGGGGATGGGAAAGAAGGAAAAGATAGTTTTTCCAGCAAAGCTTTGTGGTCTGAAAGCTGTGCTGGAGGAGCGGGAACTGGGGGTCAGTGGAAGAGCTCCTTTCTGTTCCAGGGGCATCTGTAAAGAAAGCCCCCAGTCCACCCCTGCTTAGAGGTCAGATCTTCCTTGGGCATGGAGGGCAAGGGCCACAGGCAGATGTCCCTTGACAAAGACTCTCTCCTTGACCAAACTTTAATCATGCTCCTCTGAGTCCTCTTCTTCACCATGTCTAGACCTTGGCCTTCTGTGTCCATCCTTGCTGAGTCCAGTTTCAGCGAGTGCCAACTACAAATTGGTACTTGCCATCTTTGTCTACAAGGATTGAATCAAGAGCCACTTCAGCTGCTGACCTTCAACACCCCCTGATAGGAGTTCAGGGTGGAGAGCAGAAATGAGTCACTCATTTCAGTGCTCTGGGAAAACCTGGCAGAGCAGGTCTTCAGATAGCTAGATATTTTCAAAAGAAGATTTTAGGAGACTAATTCTTGCATCTCCTCCTACTTAGGAAAGCACTAAAATCATTAATGGTGACATCTGCTCCTTGGGGCTAGCAGCAAACCTCTACCAAAACGTGTGCTTGACTGCACGACCCCCTATCACTCACTGAAATCATATATATACTGACCTTCCCTCTGCCTCTGCGGAGCAGTTTCTCAGAGCTGCCTGGAATGCTCTCTCCTGGGCTGTAGTCCTCATTTGCCCCAAATACTTCCCTGGTGGCTCAGACGTTAAAGAATCTGCCTGCCATGTAGGAGACCACTTGGTTCGATCCCTGGGTGAAGGAGGATCCCCTGGACGAGGCACGGCAACCCGCTCCAGTGTTCTTGCCTGGAGAATCCCATGGACAGAGGAGCCTGGCGGGCTGCAGTCCATGGGGTCACAAAGAGTCGAGCACGACAGAACAACTTGCACAACTCTCATGTTGTGCTTTTTTGTTTTTCAGTTGACACACAGATGCTGAGAAGTCATTGTAAAGAGGAATCATTTAATCAAGTTCTTCCTCTCATATATTTCATGTCTAAATCCTTGGCCTGCCTTCAGCAAGAACCTATTAGCTCAGCTTAGCAAGAATTCTCCCACTTGGAAAGGAGTGGTGGTGGGAAGAACTGGGAGATTGGGATTGATACACACACACACACACACACACACACACAATCAATACTATGTATAAAATAGATAGCTAACGTGAATCTGCTGTGTAGCCCAGGGAACTCCACTCAGTGCTCTGTGGTGACCTAAATGGGAAGGAAATCCAAAAAAGACAGGTATATGCATACATATAGCTAATTCACTTTGCTGTGCAATAGAAACTAACACATTGTAAAGCAACCATACTCCTATAAAAATAAACAACAACAGAAAGAATCCTTCTACTCTTGATGTTCCTCTTAGTAATTTTCTATCCACTGACCCTGTCACTCTGCTTCTTGGCTATACATCCCCATTGTCCTTGTATTCGGAGCTGAGTTTGACCTCCCTCCCCTATTATGAGAGATGACTCCTATTGCAATAGTCTCGCATAATGTCTTCCTCATCACTAAACAAATGTCATAAAAAACTTTAGTGTCCATTGACTAGAGGGGATGAATGGCTGGGGTGTGGATGAGCATTGACTGTACAGAAGACCTTTGCCCTGGTCCCCACTGTGCCCCAACAAGGAATGGTTGCACAGATGCCTCTGGAAGGTTGGGCAGCAGGGAGCATCCTTCAGATCGACACAAAGGGTGGGTCTGTAACCTGAGACACTCTTATCCCCACCGTGACTGAACACAAGGGTCTGCTGTGCTTTCCCAGGACTTTCATGTCCTTGATAAAATAGGTGGAAATAGGGATGGTAAATAAAGACATTTCTCGCACATCTAGCTAATTAAGACAGTTTTCAATTGATCCCCAAACCAAAGAGTCATTTCCTGCCCCGAGAATCAGGCAACAGATTCATAGCAGTTGCATGATATAGAACCCAGCCTCACTGGGGCATCTGTAGAGGAAAGTGCTAAGATGAAGAACTTGCTGGGGATGACTCTCTGGAATCTGATGGCAAAAGGCAGAGGACCAGCAAGGGGTCAGCAGGTGGTCCAGGCCAGGCCTGCCCAGCTCCAGGGAGGCAGTGGCATCAGGCATGCTCACTCCCTCCTGAGGACATGTTAATGGAGGTCCCATTTCTGACTTTTTATGCTAATTTAAATGATGTATGTCCATGCCCCACCGAGAAAAAGGACAGTGAATTAATACACACATGAAAGAAAACCACAGCCCTCAGCAATCACTGTACAAGTGCTCTTCTAAAGCCTTTTGGATGAAGGACTGCTTTTCTCAACTTTTAAGGAATCCTTCTACTATCACCTCCCTGTTTTGAATACGTGTAAGTCATTAAATACTTGGTTTCTTAATGAGAAGAGAGTGCAGTGGGTCAACAGTCTGTTTCAACACTTCCTGCTTAAGAAAAATGAAAGGCCCATTCTTACATCCTGTCTCCATTTTTTACTCAGCTTGTTTTTTTTTAAGCGTTTGTCTAATATCCATGACTATGTATCTCTGAAACTATGCAACTCAGGCTGGTTTGAACCCACACGGTGGGACTGGAACCCAGCCTTCAGCAGAGTAAACACACTGACTACTTCCCTGGGCTTCCCTGGTGGCTCAGCTGGTAAAGAATCCTCCTGCAATGCGAGAGACCTGGGTTTTATTCCTGGGCTGGGAAGATCCTCTGGAGAAGGCAACGGCTACCCACTCCAGTATTCTGGCCTGGAGAATTCGATGGACTGTATAGCCCACGGGGTCACAAAGAGTTGAACACGACTGTGTGACTTTCACTTTCACACTTTACGAAACAAAACTTGTTAGGAAAAAAAATGCAACGTGAATTACTTTTGTTCTGGAGCACCTGGACCTGTTACCCACTGGAGATTCTCACCCTCATAAGATACTGAAAGTAGATAGAAGACCACCCCAGCTCAGCCCAGCTCGTACCACTCCTCAGGGACAAACCAGAAGCAAAAACCAATGAGTGAAAAATGATATTTTTTCCCCCAGTGGACAACACAATGAAAATACAACTTCTTTTCCAATAATCATTTTAAACGCTGATCCAAAATCTTAATAATAATGAAATAATTAGTTAAACTTTAGAAAATCATCACAATGCAGTTAAAGCAAGAAGTGAAGAATAGAAGCTTAACATTTTTAAAAAACTAACACTTAAATGTTGGGTTATAAAAAATACTTCTAAATAATTTTTAGATTGAAGATTCAATAAAAATTGAAATTTTACACTATTTACAAAATAGTGACAATTCTAACTCAAATATAAAAACTTATGAGGTGTGGGAAGCTTTGTGCTCAAGAGAAAAACACATAACACATTACAGTAAATGCTTCTGCTATTAAGCAAGACAAAAGGAAAATAAATGAACTGATTTTTTTTTTTTTCAACTAAGAAGCATAAAAAGCAAGAAAGCAAGGGTAACAGATGAAGAGACAAAACAAACTGTAGAATCCATATACAGGGAAGAAGAAAAACCTGATAAATAAGGAGTTGATTCTTTGAAAAGGCCAATGAAATAGATTTTAAAATTAAATCTAATTTTAAAAGGGGAAATAAAAACCATATAAATGCCATGAGGATTGAGAAAAGGGCTTTGACTACAATTGTAAAAAAGCTTTTAAATGTTTTAATGACAAATGAATGGCAGATTGACACTACAGAAAGCTTTCTGAGAGGAAGCACATGCTGGCACAGACTATTCATTGAAAAGCCTGGAAAAGTCATCAAGAATTACCATCCAAAAAGGCACTAGACCCAGATTGTACTACAAGTACATTCTGTCAATTTTTTGAGGAATAAAAAATACCATGGAATACGAAGTAGCCCAGAACATAAAAGAAAAATGCAAAAGTTTGTAATTATCTCCAAGCAGGTATAATGCTCACGATAACAGCAGTAAATCCATCACACACACCTTGGAAACAATATGCTAAGTGAAAGAATCCAGTCATCAAAATACCACTTTTGCTATTTACATGAAATGTCCAGAACAGGCAAATCCATAGAGACAGAAGATTAGTAGATTGAGGACTGTGGGGGGTCAAGGGATATGAGTAACAGATTTAAGGTGATGAGTATGTAGTAAAATCATGGTGATGATTGCACAACTTGGTGAAAAGTGAAAGTCACCCAGTTGTGTCCAACTCGGCGACACCACGGTCTATACAGTTCATGGAATTCTCCAGGCCAGAATACCAGAGTGGGTAGCCTTTCCCTCCTCCAGGGGATCTTCCCAAACCAGGGATCAAACCCAGGTCTCCCACATTGCAGGTGGATTATTTACCAGCTGAGCCACAAGGGAAGCCCAAGAACACTGGAGTGGGTAGCCTATCCCTATCCCTTCTCCAGGGGATCTTCCCAACCCAGGAATCGAACTGGAGTCTCCTGCATTGCAGGTGGATTCTTTATCAACTGAGCTAGCAGGGAAGCCCAACTTGAATACACTAAAAACCATTTAGTTGTACTCTTTAAATAGATATAACGGATGACATGAATTAAATCTCAACAATGCTGTTATTTAAAAAAAAAAAAGAACACACAAAAGACAAGACTGCATATAACATTCACTAATTGAGTGTTGAAATTTTTAACCAAAATCTAACAACTAACACACTAGGACCAAGTAGAATTTATTTCGGGGATACTAAATGGCCCTATCTTAGATAATTTATTAATGTAATTCAAAATATTAATAAACCAAGAGGAAAAAAGACATATAAATGCAAAAAAAGAAAAAAAAAACCATGTGAAAGCATTCAATATGTATTCCCAAGAAAAACTCCTGCTAAATTAGAAAGAAAATTTCCCTAACTGGCTATCTCTTCAAGACAAATATCCAATCTTAGGCATAATGGCCAAACACTCACAGGAATGAAATAAAGATCTGATGTCACCATTCATATTTAGTATTATTCAGTAGGTTTCAGTGGAGGCAATAAAAAAGTTAAATATAGTGAAAGGAGAGAAACAAGAAACTTTATGCTTATTTGTTCACAATGTAATGCTCTACCTTGAAAAATAAAAACAAGAAAAGGAGCAAAAATTATTAGAATTATAAAGACTTCAGAATTATTTCTAATGAAAGTTTTTTTAATTGAAGTAGAACAAACCTACAGAAAAGTGTGAAATCTCGAGTGTTTGGCTTCTATCAGTTTTCACAAATAGAATACATCCATTTAAGCATCATCAAGTCAAGAAATAGAAGATGACCAGTGTCTCAGAATCCCTCTGTGCACTCTCTCAGTCATGACCTTCTTGTTGTCTGCTCACATCCTGAGTAACAACACTGCAGATTAGCTGTGCTTGATTTTGAAATTTATATAAAAGAATGAAACTATGTATTCTCTTTGGGATCTGGATTCTTTGATTTAATATTATGCTTGAGAGATATGCATGCTTTTATTTTTAAAATATAGCATTAATATCCTCAGATAATATATTGTAGTTATAAAAAAAAGAATCGGGTACTGTAACAAAAGATCAGTTAGAGAATCAATATGAACTCTTGAAAATTGAAATGCAAAAATGGGAAAAGAAAGTTAAGGAAACTTCAGAGAGAGTACAGTCAAAACACAAAAAATGAAAATAAGAAAGTAAAAGATTAGAAAATCAGAAGACCAGTCCAAAAAATTCAACACCCAAATATTAATAAAAAGAGTTGCAAAAAATGGAGAACACACACACACAACAAGAATATCAACAATGAACATGAGTTTCCATTGGGAGGTTCTACTGAGGGTTCAGTATCATGGATAAAAAGTAAATCTCTCCCAAAGCACATCATCTTGAAATTTCAGAATACCTGGGATAAAAGGATTTCTAAAGAGATAAAGATAAGCCACCTTTAAAGAACCAGCAGTCAGAATGACCCTGGACTTCCAAATAGCCACTCTGGAAGTTTGGAGACAACAGAATATATGAGGGAAAATCTTTCCAAGTGGAAAGTGGGAATCTAGGTATTTTTAGATACACTAAGACTAAAAGATTTGCTCGAAGACATGCATCACTAAAATGAGGGAATAAGCCAAGAAAAAAAAAAAAAAGGGAAGAAAAGACATGAGATCAGAACATAGGGGGTATGATATAGGTGAGAAGTGAAGGGAGCCTAAGCACCTGTGTTCCAGTGCGAAGCCAGTTCTGGTGGAAGGGGTCAGAGCACTCTGGAAAGTTTTCTTTCAAAAAGATTAACTGGATGGAATATCTAATGTGACTGAGAGGATTGAGAGAGAATTCAGACAAGAGATAGAGGGTTTGGGATGGAGTTAGTGAAAAGTATATAGAGAACAGGGAGATCCAACCAGTCCATCCTAAAGGAGATCAGTCCTGGGTGTTCATTGGAAGGACTGATGCTAAAAGCTGAAACTCCAGTACTTTGGCCACCTCATGCAAAGAGTTGACTCAGTGGAAAAGACCCTGATGCTGGGAGGGATTGGGGACAGGAGGAGAAGGGGACGACAGAGGATGAGATGGCTGGATGGCATCACCGACTCAATGGACATGAGTTTGAGTAAACTCCGGGAGCTGGTGATGGGCAGGGAGGCCTGGTATGCTGTGATTCATGGGGTTGCAAAGAGTCGGACACGACTGAGCAACTGAACTGAACTGATATAGAGAACAAAGTAAGCAAACAACAACAAAAAAGGCAATAATCAAGTACACAGAAAACAAAAAGCTGTGCAGGAAAAGCGAAATAACCAAAACATACCACTTGAATAAGCTGCAAGTAATTATAATAATGTAAATATTAAAAATGATCTAGGAACTTCTCTGGTGGTCCAGTGGTTAAGACTCCACACTTCCACTGCAGGGGATGTGGGTCCCATCCCTGGCTGGGGAACTAAGATCCTGCATGCTACAGGGCATGTCCAAAAAATTAAAAAAAAAAGAAAATAATGTCTTTAAAAAAAATAAATGACCTGAACAAAATTACAATACAATTATAATGGAGGATGGGGGAAAGAATGAGAAGGATGTGTAAATGCAAATGGGTGTGGGTGAATGACAAAGAGTTATTACATCATCTTTCATAATAGGAAGTTAAGAAATCACACTTACACCTCAAAAAACAAAAAGTAGAACTGTAAGTATGGTGACGGAGAAGTAAACAAAAGGATCATTTACAAGAGTGGAGAGTGATGCCCCTAAAGAATGAGCAAAGCCTTGTAGAAGATACGTTTGACTTTTTAAACACATCCATCTATAATCTTTATAAAACTACAAAATAATTTAAAACATGTAAGAAACTAATGAAATATTAATAGTGGTTATCACTGGGTGGTGTGATTATGAGTGATTATCTAATCTTCCTTTTTATTTTTGAATTTTTTCAATGAATATTAAACTTACAATGCATACATAATACATTTTACCATGAATACTTAATAAAAAAGGTATTTTTACAATGTGATTTTAAAAGTCTCTAGTCTCCTCGTCACTGCCCTTGTTCTTCTCTGCTGGGCTGGAAGACAACATCTGGATTAGAAGCAGGGCAGAAAATTATTCTTATTTTTTCACCCCTGAAAGCCTATAGACAAATTACAGAGCTCTAATTTCATGGCTGTCAGCCTCAGCTCCTCCTTCCTTATACTCTTTAGGATTTGAAGTCTCTGCAATTTCGAGTTTCTTCAAGCCAATATTCCAGTTTTTCAGAGATAACAAGATTTAAGGCTTTTTTTCCCCTCTTCTATGCATAGTTATTTTTAAGAAACTACTATAGGGTTTTGGGAGAGGAGAATGTGGATGTCCTGGTCACATAAAAATTCAATCAATGAAACCACCCTCTTTCACAACTCAGAAGCATGTATATACAAGGAGATAGACCTAGACAGGGGCTGGAAAAGTCAAGGCAACCATTTGGAGTCAAGGAAAGTTATATATCAGCCACAGAGGCACAGAGGTGGTCTGAAAAAGTTCAGCCCTTCAGGCAAAATCACTGCATTTGAGGGTCCCAGCAATTTACAACCAGAACTCAGCGATCCGTTGGGACACTAGGAATCCAAAGGGCCGTCTTGGGGCTGGGGCAGGGGGCACCCCAGGCCAAGAGAAAGCAGGATTCAGAGGTGTGACTCCAGGGAAGGCAGGCAGGCAGGCACTGCAGACACTTCCAGAAGCCTAGGGCTCACTGCACAGCTGGTAACCCAAGTGACCGACTGGCCAGAGTCAGAAAGGCCCCAGCTCTCAGGAAGTCAGAGCAGTCTATGAACACGCTGGTGGACTGGAGCGTGTCAAGTGGGGACACCACCCTAGTGCCTCGTAGAAGGGAGTAGAATGGGAGTAGCGGTGGCAAGTGGAAGGAAGGAGATCTGGCTAGGATGCTCAGTGGCTCACACTTCAGGATGGGAACCCGGCTTCTCAGCTCACAGCGCAGTCACTGGAGTTGCACCTTGACCCCCATATGTCAGATGTCCTGGCCCAGGACCTAGGGCAGGGCTGGGTGTGCAGACCAGAAGGTATGGCAGGGATCTCAGAGGAGCCAGAGACAGAACAAGCTGGGGGCCTGAGGCAGGGCTGATCAAAGACATGGGTCCTTACTGCTGTCCCCACTTGTCCCCCAAAACCCAGGTGAAGCAGGGCTTGGGGCGCAGCCCTCCTTCAGAAATGCCCTTCTCTTTGCTTTGCTCTGCAAGCTTTAGGAGGTGATGTTCCACTCTAAGCTCCAAGGAAGCAGACCACAGCTCTTATGATTTGAAAGAAAACCCTCTTGCTCCACTAAAGCCAAGTCCTGGGACTGGTGCTGGGGAGAATTCAGAAGAGCTCAGAATAAAAGCCCACAGATCCTACCTAAGATCTCATAAGGAGGAGACAAGGGACAGGAAGGTAGTGAGAGGGGACAGGTGCCCAGTTTTGGTCCAGAGACAGAGGGAGAAATGTGTCTGATAGTGAGGTTGGCACACAAGTCAGGGGAGGGAGGTGCTTTGCTCCCGTTTTCCATGGGGACCTCGAAAGGAGACTGCCCCACAGGTGGCCTCATATATCCATCGAGGACCTATCTCATCCATGTGACCATTATGGTGCGGTGTGGCCATGTGACAGGAGGCTCAGCTCCCATGGAGGGAAGTGGAGCTGAGTGAAAGCCAGAGGAGCAGCGGGGGGTCCCCCCTCCCAGGAGATGAGCCTGCAGCGGAGACTGGGAGGGGTGGGGGGAAACGTGACCTAAGCTCAGGTGTCTGCAGCCAGTATGGGGCATGAGGGCCTAAGGGAGACAAGCCCTCATCACAGTTAGGCCAGCTGCACACATCTGCCAGTGACAATAGTCAGGAGGGCAAGGACACTGTCCAAGGGAAAGAGAGATACACAAAGACCCTGAGGCTTCTGCTCAGCCATTTAGGGCAGGGGTCCCCAACCCCCAGGCCATGGACCAGTCGTCCTCAGCCTGTTCAGAACTGAGCAGCACAGCAGGAGGTGAGCAGTGTCCCATTGCTTCCCAAGGCTCACATTACCACCTTTCCCTGCCCTATGTCCATGGAAAAATTGTCTTCCATGAAATCGGTCCCTGGTGCCAAAAAAGTGGGAGATCACTGATTTAGGGGAAATAAGCCCATGTGTCCTCACACACTCAGAAACCATCTGAGATGAGCATCGTTTCCTGAAGAGGCCGAGCATTTCCAAAGAAATGAACTATGGCTAGTAACCCAAACCCAGCAGCCATCCCTAGCCCCTTTCTGAACTGGCTGAGCCTGGCATATAGTAAGGGCTTAATCAGTATTTGCTGGAGAGTGAATGAATGATTCCGTAGTCTGCTCTTCCCTGTTCAAGACAGATTTAAAACTATGGAAATTTTCTAACAACCTAATGGCAGAAGTGATAATTTATCTTTTATCTCCACATCAGAGCACTTAATTGAGGAGAGGATACCAGAGATGGCGAGAAAAAGTTCATGTTCATCACCTTTCTTTGGCCTCACTGCCTTTTCACTTTCCTTTACTTCATCACCACATACATCACTGTTGGGTTGCCCAGTAGCAGGTGGGATGGGGTTGTATGTAGAGAAGGAATTGTAATGTCTGGATTAAGAGTTACTGTCAGCTTGTTTTTCAGTACAGATGAAAGCAACTTCCTGGAAACCTTTACCGAGTAATGGCAAAATAAATGATTACATGAATGATGAATGAATTGATGAATAAATAAATAGACACCAAACTACTGAATTAGGATAAACTGAATTAGGATTGGAGGTGGGGTTGACCTCTAAAGTGAAAAGCTGTCACCTGCTGGGAGTCATTCTCAGAACCCTTCCCTCCACCTGAAACTTCAGGTATGGCTGGAGCATGGGACTGGCTCACCCCCCAGCCAGCTCTGTTTAGGAAACTGCCCACAGCTACCATGTATGCTGCAGTCGTAAATTCAGTGTTAATAAAAGACACTCAAGAAACATCTCTCTCCTTTTTTCTTTAAGTTAAACTTCTTAGAAACCTGGGGTCCATTGAACTTCATGCACAGAAGTCAGACTCCAAAATGCCGACTTGAGCATCCTACCAAGTCTATAAAGGGCCTCCTGGACGGGTGAGCTTTCCTGGGCCTCCCACACCACCTGTTCTCAAAAGACTTTGAAGGGGCTTCATCGTGCAGTTCTGGTAGTTACATTGTTCAAAACAGCAAGGCAAGCTGGGCTCAGCCTCTCTGCTGCTATGAGGATATGCCACCAGGGTGGCTGAAGACACAGGAGCCTGGAGTTCTCCGAGAAAATGAAATTCATTGCCCCTGACTTCGCGTGTGCTTGGTTGCAGAAGTTATTTTTAGAGCCACGTTGGCAGCAAAAAGAGTGAAGACTGTGACCTAAAACTCCAGAGAGAGATTGCAAAAGTGTCAGCCTGAATCTCCCTACTTTGAAAACACCTGGGTAAAAACTCCTGCAGCTTTCAAAACGGTGCTGGGTCCCCAGGATGAAGAATGTCTCCGTGTCCAGGAAGGTAATAGCAAATGGTCATTTGTGTACGCAGGGCTGCTGACAGTTCATTATTTGGGGGAAAAGTCACTACAGGCTCTGCCATCAGTGCTTATGATGAACTTCCTGAGCTTGGAAAGAAAATGCTATTTGCTTTCTCTCCCATCTAAGAGAAATGAGTCCTGTGCTCCTGAATTTCCATAAAAGAGGGGTGAAAATGGATGAGGGCTAGGCTCCAAGTGGAGCCTTGAACATAAAGGCTGTGCCAACTGGTAAGGCCTGATAGGGACTAACCAGTCTTGAAAGACAGAAACCCTCCCCAAGTGCTCTGAACTCAATCTGAGAGTCTCATCCAGTTACTTTTTGGGCTTTGAGGGTGGAGTGGAAAAAAGCAACGAGAAGAAAGGGCAGGGGAAAGAAGTAATATAAAATAGCCCAGAAGGACTTCCTTGGTGGTCCAGTGGTTAAGAACCTGCCTGCCAATGCAGGGGACACAGGTTCAGTTCCTGGTCTGGGAAGATCCCACACGCTGCAGGGCAGCTAAGCCCCTGCAACGCAACTACTGAAGGCCACGCACTCTGAAGCTCTGCTCCGGAACAAAAGAAGCCACCGCAACGAGATGCCCGAGCGCTGCAACGAAGACCCAGAGCAGCCAAAACAAATAAATAAATAAGTAAAACGAAAGAAAAAGAACCCAGAAGACAATACAGTCTGGAATCATCAAAAAGGAGGGACTAAAGCTATTAGAATTAGAAGCCGGAGCCTACTTCTCCCGACATACCTGAAATCACACCCACCCAGCTCCAGCCAAAGAGGAACCTGAGTCCTACTGTTGCTTCCCCACCAGATCAATTTGCTAAAATTAATGGTACTGCTGCTCCCCTAATCGTATCCAGGAATAACTCAGGAACAAGACATTTAACTCAGAGATAAAGCGTCTTCCATTTTAAAAAATCTGGCTTCCCTGGTGGCTCAGATGGTAAAGAGTCTGCCTGCAATGTGGGAGACCCAGGTTTAATCCCTGGGTCAGAAAGATCCCCTGGAGAAGGAAATGGCAACCCACGCCAGTATTCTTGCCTGGAAAATTCCATGGACGAAGGAGCCTGGCAGGCTACAACAGTACGTGGGGTCGCAAAGAGTCGGACATGACTGAGTGGGGAACACTTTCACTTTTCAAAGTGAAACTCACCTGCTCTCGGCAGCCCACCACACTGAACCTCTATGTGGGTGAAGAGGAAAACCTTCCCAACTATTCGGATTCACCTGTGTGGCTGCCGTGACCTGTCACAACACACTTTGGTTGATGGAGGCAAGATGATGCTTGTCAGTGCCGAGAACAGTCACCCTGCAAGTGCCACTCTCGCTCCAGGGCACTGCCTAGGAATTCTGCTTCCAAAGGAAAAGTGTCTAGCAGCGAGAACAGTGTGCCACGCAGAAAGAAAAACTGATTACTCAGATGGCACTGAAGGTACAGAGTTGATGTCAAGAAATACCATTAGTTTCCCAAAAGCAGCGTGTTCACCATTGTAAAAGCGTAGTTCATTCTATAATGAACAGCCTCCCTCAAGAGACTCACTCGGCAAATGTGGGTCCTTTATTTTTCTGTGCAAATCCCCATGGCATTAAAAAGGCCTCTCCTTAAAAGGGAACCCTCTTACACTGCTGGTGGGAGTGTAAATTGGTGCAGCCAATATGGAGAACAGTATGGAGGTTCCTTCTAAGACTAAAAATAGAGCTACCACATGAGCCAGCAATCCCACTCCTGGGCATATACCTGGAGGAAAACATAATTTGAAAAGGTGCACACCTCAGTGTTCCCTGCAGCACTATTTACAATAGCTGGTACACAGAGACCATCTAAATGTCCACTGACAGATGAATGGGCAAAGAAAATGTGATACATATATACAATGTACAACTAATCAAAAGAATAAAATAATGTCATTTACAGCAATATGGATGGATCTAGAGATTATCATATTAAGTGAATTAGGTCAAAGACAGGTATATAATATTGCTTACATGTGGAATCTAACAAAATGGTAGAAATGAACTTATTCACAAAACAGAAATAGAGTCACAGATGTAGAAAATAAACGTATGGTTACCAAAGGGGCCAAAGGGGGGACAAGATGAGGGGTGCTGGGACCACTCTACCTTTGTCTCCATACCAGACCCTAAACACCCACAACTATATACACACTACTATATATAAAAAAGATAACTAATAAGGACCTACTGTATAGCACAGGGAACTCTACTGAATACTCTGAAAAGAATCTAAAAAAGAGTGGATATATGTGTATGTATAACTGATTCACTTTACTGTACATCAGAAACTAGAGGGGCATGAAACCTCACAGCTGACCAGTATTGACTGAATCAACACTTTCTATCAACAGGGCTCCTCTAGGACTGTCCCCTGAAGAAAGCAAGTAGAATTCTGTAGAGGATTTTCAGCTGTAAATTTTCCCATGTCTTGCTTCTGCTGTAGAACTCTATTAACCGAAACATTTAATTATCTACAACACCTCACACCATAAACTCAGAGAGCTTACAATTAGAGCTTTTCATCTGAGGGACCAAGAGCTTTGTTATGAAAATTTTCCACTATAGGAACAATATACCTTCAAATGCTGGGTAGGTTTTATGGATAAGAAAATTAAAAGCTCATGTATGCAGATGGTGAGTGACCTGCCTAATGACACAGACCCCGTTGGTGGCAAAATCGAGCAAGGCATTCCTATTATTGGGAAAATGTCGGGGGAAGGAAAAGAAGGTGGAGGATGGTTAGCTGTTCTACCGTGATTCTTCTCTTCCTGAATTGTGACAGGCTTCCCTTGGCCCCTGTGCCAGACTCTTTTTCTGACTCTCCTTTCCTAGACTCAAATCGAAGTCCTGAGCACTGTGGTCTTCAGACCCAGCCCTTTACCCACAGCGCACTGCACTTTGTCAGTATCACATACACCGTCCAGGTAGGTCAATGGTAATGGTGGGTCTGTCTGCGTGAGGTATTCAACTTCTGCCCAGGATGTGCCATGGCTTCTGAATCCCTGCTTGGAAGTCAACCATGACAACTTCGCTGCTCTGGAATTGGATCCCAGTTTTATCTCCTTGTGTTCTCTGTGTTGTCCTGTCCTGCCACTTCCCCTGCTCCCCAAAGGGGACACCACACAAGACTCTGAGCCAAGAATTAAGATCTGACTATCTTCATCTTGTTGCAAGATTGGCCATCTGCTATCTATCGATGGCCACCAGGTCCTAAGGTAGAATTCACGTTCCGTACGATCCATTTATGTAAAGCCTACAATTCAATAGATTCTAGTATGTGCACAGAGTTGTGCAATCAGCACCAAAATCAATTTGGGAACATTTTTATCAAGCCCCCAAACTCTGTTTGTTCTCATTAATGGTCATTTCTCTCACCACTCGTCTCCCACCCCTAGGCAACCACTAATATACCTTTTATCTCTCCCAATTAGCTTTTTATTCATATTCATTTTGGCTCATTGGATCAGTGGATGGAGCCCGGACTCCTCTTTTTGGCTCTCCACAAAGTGGATCTCCTGTTTCAAGTTACTCAGGCTTCCATCTTCCGTCTGCTTTATTTTCCCTTCATTTTTGAATGCACATTCTCTACGTTTGTCTCCACACCCGACCCTAAACACCCACAACATCCTTGCTGTGCTGTCAGCAGAGGAACTCAGTGGACCTGAGTTGCCCAAACTCTGCACATCCCAAAGAAAGAACTGACCCTTACCAGGCTCCTTAAAGATAACCACTAAACCCTTGGAATAGCCTGCCCAATAAGGGTGTCTTTGAGGCCCTGGGTCATGCTGTAATTAGCTCAACTTCTGCAGAGGGAGGTGGGGAGGAGTGGAGACTGAATAGCCAAGTTCAATCACATAGGTGCTCCATGCCTACAGGGCTGACTCCCAGTAAAAACCAGGAACACCAAGGCTCCAGTGAGCATCCCCAGTTGGCAATACCTTATGTGCTGTTACATGTCACCTCTGGGAGACTAAAGAACTACCTGTGCAACTCCACAGGGAGAGAACAACCAGAAGCTCATGCTTGGTTTCTCCTGGACTCAGCCATATGCCTCTTTTTGCTTGGCTGATTCTAATATGTATTCTTTCACTGAAATAATCCATAACCATGAGCATGATTGCTTTTCTGAGTGGTATGAATCCTTCTAGTGGATTGTCAAACCCAAGGGTGGTCATGGAGACCTCAAACACACTCATTTTCTAAGCTGATCTCTAACTGTGTCATCTCCCATATACTTTCCCAGGGAAAATCCCCTGCGGCTTACAAGACTCAACAAGTCACCCCCTTTCCAGAAGAAAGAGCACAGTGTGGAAGGGCACAGACTCTGAACCCACTATATCTGAATCTCAGATTCATCTCTTACTGGACGTGCAACCTTGAATAAAGTGCTGCTCCTGAGCCTCAGTGGCATACCTGTGAAATGAGAATGGTAAGAATACTTATCTCGTAGGGCTGGTAGGAGGTGTACATGGATTTGTATTGTGTAAAACAAAAGAAAAATGCAGGCACATAGAAAATTCCAGCATCACTGATGTTTTTATAAGCTTTCCTAACCACTCCAGGTTGCTCAGTGGTAAAGAATCCACCTGCCAATGCACGAGGCACAAGAGATGTGGGTTGGATACCTGGGTTGAGAAGATTCTCTGAAGAAGGAAATGACAATCCACTCCAGTATTCTTGCCTGGAAAATTCCATGATCAGAGGAGCCTGGCAGGCTACAGTCCACGGGGTCTCAAAGAGTCAGACATGACTGAGTAAACGAGCACATGCACAGACACCCGAAACCACCGCACTCACGAAGCTTCCTGCCTTCGACAAATCTGCATTTATCTGCACTAACGTGTGATTATGCACACTTGAGCCATGTGGTCACAACCAGCCCAGGAGCTCCCCTAAGAGGATCGTGCGATCCATCATTATGAACCCCCAGCCCTGGAAGTTTCCACCACAAGGCTGAACACACGGTTCCTAAAATATATTTGCTGATGCAAAGGAAAGTGAAAGTGAAAGTCACTCAGTCGTATCTGACTCTTTGCGACCCCACAGACTATACAGTCTATGGAATTCTCCAGGCCAGGATACTGGAGTGGGTAGCCCTTCCCTTCTCCAGGGGATCTTCCCGACCCAGGAATCGAACTGGGGTTTCCTGCACTGCAACCAGATTCTTTACCAACTGAGCTATCAGGAATGACAGCATTATTTCCAAGTCTAAGAAAAGCTGGTTCTTCACGTAAAGATTTCCTCTCTGTAAGCTAGTCATTCTTCCTCTACAGGAAAAAAATTACCTTCTCCTTTTGTATACATTTGCACACAGAATTTGAGATTCCAGCAGCTATACATTTCCAGGACAGCCCTTTCAACTCTGAGTCTAACAGGCTCTAATGGTCCCTGTACCTTGTAATTTATGATCAAATTATATGTTGGATTAAGGATTGCTAATTGTTAATCATCAGCTTGAATTAGTTATTAATGAGCAATGTCACTAATTACAGGGTCACCTAACACAGAGCAGGCGGGCACCACTGGCATATCCCAGAAGATGCCTGATGAGTCAGCTTCAGCCAGTGCCCTGAAAGCAACATGCTGTAAAACATCCCACCTCTGACAACTCCACACACCCTTCCCTCCCATGGTCAAAGTCATGAGATTATACAGCTGGAAAGAACTGTGAAGATCAGCGGTTCCGAAGTCGTGAGCTACAGACCTCTGAAGGCTGCTGAGCTAAGGCAGGTGCCCAGGAATTCATGGTGCCTTTAGGCTAAAGATATTATATCCCTCTTCCTTATCATTGCTACTATTTTTCACATCTATGGACATAATGCTATGAATAATACAATTTAACTTGGCATTAAAGCACAATGGAGTTCTAAGCAGTTTTTTGTCAAGAAACAGTCATGGAAAACCTATTGATTTTACATTTCTGGGCCCCCAAAGCAGTCATCAGTTAGTTGGGGGGTTCCTGGTCAGCTCACCCATTCCCATTCCTCTTGGCAATTATTCCAGATCTTTATTTTTTAATGAATTTTTAATAGGAAGATAATTGCTTTACAATGTTGTGCTGGTTTCTGCCATACAACTATGTGAATCAGCCATTAATATACATATACTTTGCCAACAAAGGTTCGTCTAGTCAAGGCTATGGTTTTTCCTGTGGTCATGTATGGATGTGAGAGTTGGACTGTGAAGAAGGCTGAGCGCTGAAGAATTGATGCTTTTGAACTGTGGTGTTGGAGAAGACTCTTAAGAGTCCCTTGGATGCAAGGAGATCCAACCAGTCCATTCTGAAGGAGATCAGCCCTGGGATTTCTTTGGAAGGAATGATGCTAAAGCTGAAACTCCAGTACTTTGGCCACCTCATGCGAAGAGTTGACTCATTGGAAAAGACTCTGATGCTGGGAGGGATTGGGGGCAGGAGGAGAAGGGGACGACAGAGGATGAGATGGCTGGATGGCATCACTGACACGACGGACGTGAGTCTGGGTGAACTCTGGTCGTTGGTGATGGACAGGGAGGCCTGGCGTGCTGCAATTCATGGGGTCTCGAAGAGTCGGACTGAACTGAACTGAACTGATCCCTTCTCTCTTGAGCCTCCCTCCCACCCACCTTCCCCATCCCACCCCTCCAGGCCATTGCAGAGCACTGAGCTGAGCTCCCTGCGCTAAACATTTACACGTGGTAGTGTGTATGTTTCAATGCCACTCTCTCAGATCATCCCACCCTTTCCTTCCCCCGATATGTCCACAAGCCCTTTCCTCCCCCCTCCAGGCCCACAAGCCTGTTCTCCTATGTCTGTGTCTCAATTCCTGCTCTACAAATAGTTTCATCAGTACCATTTTCTTCTGGCTCCATATATACACATTAATATACAATATTTGTTTTTTCTCTTTTTTGACTAATTCACTTGGTGTAACAAGCTCTAGGCTCATCCATCTCAGAGAATTTTGTCATTTTTTTCTGTAGCACCTAATTCAAGATCTACCTTTTACTCTTAGCAATGATTTCCTCTCAATTCATAAAGAAAATGTGGGTCACCCAGCATAAGCTTTCTCTTCTGACTCTTCAAGACCAAACCAATCTTCGTGTCCTTGACTCCACCCCCTACTCCCTCTTCCTTCCCAATCAGCACCACCCCTCCTTTCTGTGTCCTCAGACCCTCCTCCTCTCCTTGCTTTGTGCCCTCAGCTGTATGTACTGTGTTAAAATGGGACCTATTATGCCTATGTTGTATTTCCCTCGTAGCTCAGTTGGTAAAGAATCCACTTGCAGGTCAGGAGTCCGTCCCGCAATGCAGGAGACCCGGGTTCAACCCCTGGGTTGGGAAGATCCTCTGGAGAAGGAAATGGCAATCCACTCCAGTATTCTTGCCTAGGAGATCCCATGGACAGAGGAGCCTGGTGGGCTACAGTCCATGGGGTCGAAAGAGTCAGATATGACAGCGACAAAACCACCATGTCCATATTGGGGCTGAGGATGTTCGGGCAATAGACGCTGTATTTCAAGAAATCATGCAAAAAGAGGTCCAAAGCAGATAATCAAAAACCAGCTAGCTGACAAATGAGAGTGAGTAAGTGAAGTCTGGGAGAGGAATATGTCTGGAAAGATTCTCTGGAGTGAGCTGTACCCTGAATCCCCTCTCCAAGGAGAGAGGGTGGTATCCTACCATCTAACCCCAAGCCTGGTGGTCAGCTATCCTGGCAGTGGAGAAACACCCTCATTGGTGCCTGACTCGTGCTAAGCAAGGGAAAGGTGGCTGGTGGGGCAGATGGGGACCCTGTGTGTGGAAGTAGCCCCTCTCCTCCCATTTAGGACAAAGATGTGTGAATCCTGGAAACCATATACGGAAGCCAGAAAAGATGTTGATCCGTCACTCATCCATTTTTTCATTCACTAAATAGTTTCAGCATCCCTGCGAAGTGCTAAGTACTTATTATTCTCCGGAATTACAACAGAAAAGCTGCAGTCCTGGCTTCATAAAGCATGTAGACTAGTAACGAATTAAGAATGATAAAGAAAGGGTCTTCCACTGGGAGAAACAGGTTGAATATCTAGCAGTATTTTTTTGTGTGTTTTGTTTTTTGGCCCTGATTACCAAACAGGAAGGAAAAAATACATAGGAAGAAAGAGAAAGAAAAGAGTAAAACAGAAAGAATATTCATCCCCTGAATGCAGCATCTCCTATATTTGTATTGCCTATGGGGAAGACTCAGTAGCTAAAGATTCATCCAATCTAATGCCATTTGGATGGTGAAAAAGTTCTCCTCACCCCATCCTTTACCAAATTAAAACCATTACTATTAAAATACTGAAATCACAAGGAGAATGGGAAACCATCACATCCTGACATTTAAGAAACAGTATTGTATCTGCTTAATAACATCAGAAGGGCCATAAAATGTCCTTCCTTCAGTTAAATATCTCCATCAACTATTAACAGATTAAGCATTTCATAAGTTATGATACATTAAAAAGAGATCATTAATATTCAATTCTATTGTGTACATCAGAGATGCATGTCATGTTAATGACTCATGATCATGACTCCATTTTTTGAGTCTTTTTAAAATGCATATTAATCATCTCAATGTTACATAAAATACAAGATCAATTTTTTCCTAGTGCCTCACATATGTAGGGATAGTTGTGTGTTCTGGGCATTATAAAGCACTTTGTGTGTGTGTGTGTGTGTGTGTGTGTGTGTGTGTCTGTGTGTATGTGGACTCAGTAGCTCAGTCACATCCAACGCTTTTGTGATCCCATGGACTGTAGCTCACCAGGCTCCTCTGTTCATGGAATTTTCCTGGCAAAAATATGGGAATGGGTTGCCATTTCTTCCTTCAGGTGATCTTCTCAACCCAGGGATCAAAGTGGAGTCTCCTGCATCTCCTGCATTGGCAGGCAGACTCTTTACCACTGAGCCACCTGGGAAGCCCCAAGCAGAGCACTGCATCCATTTCTTTTCCACTGTCACGCTTTCATTCCCTTATCTGTCACGGCTGGAGGTCAGCCTCCCTGTGTGTCAAGGAGGAAGCAGTGCGTGGCCAGAAATATGAAACTGACTTTGAATCCATCGCGTGAACCCTGTCCCTTCAAGATCTGAAGGCCTTGGGGTCTTTAGGCATGTCCCATTTTAATCCTGTTACAATACACATAACAAAATGTACTCTTCTTAATCATTTTTATGTGTACAGTTCAGCAGCATTAAATACATTTGCAGACTGTGCAACCAGATTCCAGAACTAATTTCATCTTGCAAAACTGAAACTCTACACCCACTAAATAACAAGTACCCATTTTCCCATTCTCCCCAGCCCCTGGAAACCACCACTCTACCCGCTGTCTCTCTGAATTTGGCTATTGTAGCCAAATTCTATTCTCTATTTCATAGGAGTGAACTCATATAGTATCTGTCTTTCCATGACTGATTTATTTCACTTAGCATATAGTGCCCAAGGGTCAACCATGTTGTAGCACGAGTCAAAATTTCCTTCTTTCTTTCGTTTTTTAAATTACTTATTTATTGATTTTGGGTGCACTGCATCTCCCCTGCCTCATGTGGGCTTTCTCTAGTTGTGGTGGGCGGGGGCTACTCTCTCGTTGCAGTGCGTGAGCTTCTCATTCTGGTGATCTCGCTTGTTGAGCGGCAAGGGCTCCAGGGCATATGGGCTTCAGTAGCTGCCGCTCTAGAGGGCAGGTTCAGTAGGTGTGGCGCACGGGCTTTAGTTGATCCTCAGCATGTGGGATGGTCCCAGACCAAGGATCGAACACGTGTCCCCTGCAGTGGCAGGCGGATCCCTATCCACTGTACCACCAGGGAAGTCCTCTTTCTTTTTCTTAAGGTTGAATAATATTTCATTATAATTTTGTTTATCCATTTATCTGTTGATGGACCTTTAGTTTACTTCCACCTTTTGTTGATTGTGAATAACACTGCTATGAACACGAGTGTGCAAATATTCCTTTGAGACCCTGCTTTCAACTCTTTTGGGGTATATACCCATAAGAAGAACTGCTGGACCATATGATAACTCTGTTTTTAATTTTTAAGGATGATTACACTGTTTTCCATAGCAGCTGCACCTTTTAATCTCCCCACCAGCAATACTCAAGGATTTCAACATCTCCACATTCTTGCCAACCCTTGTTATTTACCTTTTTAAAAACTATGGTAGCCATCCTGATGGGTGTGAAAGGATATCTCAACCAAATATCCCTTAAGGTTATGCTCTGATTTTCAGATAATACCTTAGTGATGAGTCTACATTATTATTTGCATAAATCTGAGAGTGCACCCCTGCCGCAGTATACGAAGCCACTGAACATCTAGGCTGGGATGGGAACTGAGCTATGAGACATCCCCAGCTGAGCAAGTTATTAGCCCCAAAGGTTACCTTCTCTGTTACACAAAATCGGCTCATTGGTAGCTCTACCCTAATGCAGTCTGTCAGCTTTCAATTTGTGCTAGAAAATAAGAGAATATGGAACAAGGGTTGTTGCTGTTCAGTCACTAAGTCGTGTCTGATTCTTTGTGATCCCATGGACTGCAGCATGCCAGGCTTTCCTGTCCTTCACTCTCTCCCAGAGTTTGTTCAAATTCATATCCATTGAGTTGGTGGTGCTATCTAAACATCTCATCCTCTGCTGCTCTCTTCTTTAGCATTCAATCTTTCCCAGCATCAGGGTCTTTTCCAACGAGTCATCTCTTCGCATCAGGTGGCCAAAACATTAGAGCTTCAGCTTCATTAGTCTTTCCAAATGAATATTCAGGGTTGATTTCCTTTAGGATTGATTGGTTTGAACAGGGGTCAGCCCATTTCAAAACCCTATTCTGGTTTATCAAAATTTTATAAACTAAGAAAGAACTTCATGGATCCTTGCAGAAAATCCTCACTTCTGTTCCACAGTTGCCCCTTTATACCAACAAACACAGCCCAAAAACAAGGGCAAAGAATCAATAAGATGGCCCCTTCCATCTCTTTGAACATAGAACCATGAAGATATTAAATCAGTTTTGATTCTCACGTAGAACTCATAAAAAATATTGAACCATAACTCGGGTAACACCTTGTTTGAAAATCAAAGCATTTGTGGTGGGTTGAACAATATCCCCTGCTCCCTTCCTCCCGAAAAATATCCATATCCTCATCTCTGGAACCTGCTTATGTTACCTTATATGGAAAAAAGGGCTTCACAGATATGATTAAGTATAGGATCTCAAGAAGAGGGAGATTGTTATGGGTTATTCACATTGATCCCAATTGTCATCACAAAGGCCCCTATGGGAGGAAGTCAGCAAAGTCAAGGGAAGAAGGTAGCCACGTGATGAAGGAAGCAGGGGGAGAAAGTGATGCAGTAGCCATGAGCCAAGGAATGAGAACAGCCTTTAGAAGCTGGAAAAGGCAAGGAAGTGGATTCTCCCTTCCAGTCTCCAGAAGAACCCACCTGCAGACACCTTGCGTTGAGCTCTGTAAGGTTCACTGCAGATTAGCACAGTGCCTCTAGGATGTAAGAAAATAAATTTCTGTGCTTTAAGCCAGGGGTCCCCAACCCTTGGGCCATGAACCGGTACCGGTCTGTGGCCTGTTAGGGACCGGGCTGCACAGCAGGAGGAGAGCTGCAGGCAGGCGAGCGAGCAAAGCTTCACTGTGTTTACAATGGCTCCCCATCACTCACATTTCCTCCCATCAGATCAGAGGAGGCATCAGATTCTCATGGGAGTTTGAACTCTACTGTGAACTACGTGTGTGAAGGATCTAGGTTGTGCGCTTCCTTATAAGAACCTAACACCTAATGATCTGATCCTGCATTATGGTGAATAATAGTGTATATGGTGTATAATTATTTCATTTTATGAAAGTGAAAGCATTAGTCACTCAGTCACGCCCGACTCTTTGCGACACCATGGACTGTAGCCCACCAGGCTCCTCTGTCCATGGAATTCTCTAGGCAAGAATAACTGGAGTGGATAGCCATTCCTTTCTCCAGGGGATCTTCCTGACCCAGTTATCTAACCTCGGTCTCCTGCATTGCAGGCAGATTCTTTACCATCTGAGCCACCAGGGAAGTCCACTTCATTATATATCACAATGTAATAATAATAGAAACAAAGTGCATAATAAGTATAATGGGCTCCAATCATCCTGAAACCATCTCCCCCACTCCCGGTCTGTAGAAAAACTGTCTCCCACAAAACTGGTCCCTGGTGCCAAAAAGGCTGGGGACTGCAGCTTTAAGCCAGTAAATTCATGTTCGTTTATTACAGCAGCCACAGGAAACGAATATAGCATCAGAATCTACCAACTTCATTCACTGTCTCTTATATTTCACCTTCCCAACTGGTCCACCACAAAGGACTTATCTCCTTGCCTCCAAGGGAAGCTGGCTGGGGTTTGGGGCAAAAGTCCTACCAAGCTGTCCAAAGGCCCTGGGTTACCCGTGGGGGGAGGGGGGCAGGTACCACACAAAAAATGTCCTTTGTCTATGTGTTCCTACATCACGGCAATTGTAAAGCATCCAAGTACAGAAAAGTCCCAGGAATTAACACCTTTTCAACTCCATGCTTAAAAGCTCCTGAACACAGTTCAACAGAATACGAGGAAGAATAAAAAAGTGTGAGCATTCCTATTGACTGCCATCCTTCAGGACTGCTGTTTGATAAGCTGAGGCAGAAAATTTTTAGTGAAAAAGAAGCAAAACGCAGCATCCTTTCTCAACAAGAAAACTTCAGTGGGAAAACATCCCAAATCCTCAAGCAGCTGTTTTCCCCACTGCAGCTCCATCCCCAGGTGGTCTCTCCCAGCCTCTCTCCCTCCCTCCCTGGCCCGGGATCTGGGGACGCAAAGGCCTCTGGGGCACAGGCACTTGGCACAGACCTGATGGGGAGGGAAGGGTCTCCGGCGTCCCACCAGTCTTTCGGGGGGCTGATGTACATGCACCATAGCTCCCAGCTGTACCCGTGGGCCGAGTTCTCATACCGCTGCACCTCGAAGGTGTCCTGCTTGATGTTGTCGATGGAGGGAAGGATCACACGCTTCCGGTTCTCCTGGATCCGCGAGAGCACTGGTTCGGCCCTGAAACACAGAGAAGTAGAAATAAAAATCTCTCTGCTGGGCTTCCCTGGTAGTCCAGTGGTTAAGAATCCACCCTGCAATACAAGGGACACCGGTTCCATCCCTGGTCCGGGAAGACCCCACATGCGGCGGGGCAACTAGCCTGGGGCACCACAATTACTGAGCCAGTGCTCGAGAGCCCGGGAGCGGCAACTACTGGAAACATCCTTTAGTAGACCCTGCAGTATCAACTCAGGTCCAAAGTTAGTATCATGGGCTCCCTAGAGCCGTGCTCTGCAACCAGAGAAGCCACCACAATGAGAAGCCCGTGCACTCAGTGAAGAGTAGCCCCCGCTCACCGCAATTAGGAAAAGCTCGAGTGCAGCAACGAAGACCCACTATAGCCGAAACATAAAATAAATAAAATTAAAAAAAATCTCACTCCTGAGGCTCACCTGCACCCCCACTGGCTCAGACCTCAAGACCACAATGAACAAAAGCATCCTAGCTGAAGGCTGGGCTTTGGGCAGGCTGGAACTCACAGGGAGGCGGCTCTAGACGGATCAGGTGGCTTTAAATGAGCCCCATGGCCTGCAGCGCAAGCCCTGGCCCCTGTGGGCTCACCACAGTGTCACCTGGGCTGGCTTGAAAGGCCGGAGGCGAGAACTGAGAACCCAGGGCCTCTGCCCCAGCAAGTCTGGCCTGTCTTTTATACCCACAGTGTCTAAGTCAAGGCCAGGCCCTCCTAAGGGAACCTGCGCTGCCCTGCAGTTTCGTAGTTTTCAGTTTCCCCTCTGGCACTGCCTCCGGTTTTCTTTTTCCTGCAGCAGCTGAGTTGTCTTTCCCCAAATAGGTCACTTCTACCCTTGATGGCCTGGTTTCAATATGCATTCCACTAGCTTCTTTGTGCATGTGACTATTTCAGTTGTTTTAATTGATTATTTAATTGATTTCTTAAAAGGCATCTAATTGGATGGGTTAGGGATGGCAGGCAGGAACTAACTGAATGCAAAAGTGGGCAGAATCCTGCTCTCAGCAAGCCTGCCTCCTCGGGCTGCAGTAGGAGAGAGGCAGGGACCTGGCTCAGGGTTCAAGGAGCAGCCCTGCCAGCTCAGGAGAAAGCAGATGGCCAGACACCCTTGCCAGGGTGTGTTCTCTGAGGCAGATGTAGGAAGGGATCGTTTCCCACATTCGAGAAGGAAAAGATGGCTCTCAGAAACCAGGGCATTAATCTCCCTGCTTAGAACAGAGCGCAGGCTTTGGAAGGGAGTCAAGCGAAAATCCCATTCCTCTGCATTATTTGGAAGAATAATGAGAAAGCTCGGCCTCCATCCCATCTCTTTTCATTTGCAGCTATTGAATTACCTGTTGGCACATCTCATCTTTCTATTTAAAATGAGCAATAAAATATACCCGGAGCCATTTACTGCCTCTGATACTTTTGCACATGCCATAGAAGCTGATGCCAAATGGGACTGACTTCTCACGATTTCTAGATGTGCTTCAGAGCTCTGCCCCTTCCAAGTCCTCACTCTTGCTGTTGTCCTCCAGGAATGCCCTTGTGCCTGGGCAGGAAGTCTAGCCACCCACATAGAGTGCCACCTCTCCCAAGAAGCCTGCCTTGATTTCTCCCAGTAGATAACTCATCCCTTCCACTCTTAGACCATCTTCTTCACCATATTCAAGTCACTCCAATGACATGCTGTCCAGGAACGTGGAGGTCAAGACAGAGAGGAACAGATGGACATGTTAAATAGAAGGCAAAACCAGCTAAAGCTGGAGGGGGCTTGGATAAGTTAACACAACATGATGGACAGAGAAGAAGCCACCTGATTGGACAGGAAAGAAATGAGGAGAAGATGATGTGGAGGAAAAGGTGAGACAGGGCAAGGCTAAGGCTCCACGTGTTCAGAAGGATTCTTGCTCAAGAGTTCCCAAACTTGAGTGAGCAGCAGATTCTCTGGGTCGGGGCTGGTTAAAGCAGATTGCTGGGTCCCACCCCTAGAGCTTCTGATGTCATAGGTCTGGGTGGAACCCAAGGATATATATTTCTAACAAGTTCCCAGATGATGCTGGTCTGGGGACCACACTTTGAGAATGATTACAAGATAACAACGAGGCTCAGGGGAGGTCAGGGCTGCAGACCAACTTGTTGTATCCGGGTCTGACAGCAGCAGAAAAAAACAAGGAAGAAAACTGGGCTCTGAGATGGTAACAGATGCCTGTGTGCACGGGAAAGGGCCAGTGTTAAGGGTGACCCCAGGTTCCAAACCACTGTGCGCTCATGTGCAAAACCATCCTTTTATCCGGCCATTAAAAGGATTCTAAAGTTAGTTTCAAATGAAGAATAGACATTTCAGTGTTTAATTAGTGATGGGACATGGGCTTTTCAAATAGGGTACTGTGAGACAGCTCATATTCGAGATGCCATCATTTCTTTTTGGGGGCTGTATCGGGTGGCACAAGGGATCTTAGGTCCCCAAACAAGGATCAAACCTGGGTCCCTTGTAGTGGAAGCATAGAGTATCAACCATTGGCCCACCAGGGAAGTCCCAACATTAATGAAGTTAAAGACTCTGCTTCTTACTAACCCTCTGCAACCTGGCATAGGGGTTTAACCTCTGACTTGACTTACCATTGGTTAGTTAGAAATAATCATATAACTGTAAAGCTCGAACCTAATTTTAACATGCTCAGGGACTGATTTGGGAATTTTGGATGCTTCACTCTCTTATATACAAAATCTTCTCCTCCGTGTGTGCTCCCCAATTTCTCTCATATTGTTCTTTTTACCAGGAAATCAGGCGGGGCATATCGGCAGAGAGAAACCCTTCTCTTCCTCTAAATGATGTTAAAGACGATCCCATAAATTCTAGGAAGCTTTGCCTGAGTAGGCAGAATTATAAATGAATCTTCCCCCCCCCCCCCGTAATAGTTAACCATCCTCCCCAGAAATGGAAACAAACAAATCAGCAAAAGAGAACATCAGGAATATGACCGCTTTGTCTTCTTAGCAAGGGTCATCTTGAGTTCTGTCTAACTAATATATCATTTTCACAGGGATTTTCATGATGGTAATCATAGGATGATGACGGCAAGGATGATGATGATAGACTGAGTAAACAGCAGATTTATTTCTCCCTGCTTCCTAGTTTTATCCCAAACTATGGTCTCACCTTCTTTTCACCCGCCCTTCCCCATTCTTCCCGGGGCTCCATAAGAAACAGGCAAAGTGCGCCCACCTCCCAGACTCCAGACCTCCTGATGCTGCAGGTCCCAAGTGCTTCCGGGTTTTAGCTTGTGACCTACCAGCCAGCGGTGAACTCCACGTGGGCATCAAAGAAGCCGGTGACCTGGCCGGTGGCCACCTTCCAGCCCTCAATACGAGCTCGGATCAGTCCCTCTCTTTTCTGGTTTCTCACCACCTTCACCAGCCCAGGGTAGCGTTTGTGGACATACTCCTCCAAGGGGGCCTTCAGCTCCTCTGCAAACGACAAAACAGGAAGATCCATAAACAGGTCAAACGTGCATCCAACCCATTGTGAGGCCAACGGATCTTCAGACAGTCCAGAGACTCCAGAGAAGTTTGCATGTTAGTCATTGTAGTAAAAAGGACAACTGGGTCTGTGTGAGTCAAAGGTATCTCTGACTGATGTCCTTTGAGATTTCTTTTCTTTCTGCTACCCCCTCCTTCCTTGGCCAGCATTCCTGTGCTCGCACTGTCTCCTGGGTCCTGTTTATCCACTTTATATGGTTTTTTCCATCTGCACATACACTAGTCCTCACAGGATGTGTTCTGGGAGGTCCAGACCCATCGTTACACCCTAGATGCAACATTAACAGGGTTTGTGCTTTGGTCATAGGATGTAAAATCTTCACCCAGCAGTAGAAACGCTACCGTGATGGCAAAAGAAACGCCAACAGGATTGAACGCTCCCCTCTGCCACCAGCAAGTGGTACGAAGTGCATTATTCATATGATCTAATTTAATCCTTACAGCAACCTAGGTGGTTACTAGATTAATCCCATTAATTTACTAGATGAATTCCACTTTGCAATTAAGGACAGTCTTGGGAAGTGGGCTGCCCTGGTGGTCCAGCGGTTAAGAATCCACCTTGCAATGCAGGGGACGTGGGTTTGATCCCTGGGGAAGACCTCACAAGCTGCAGGGCAACTAAGCTCATGCACCACAAGTACTGAGCCTGCGCTCCGAAGCCCTCGCTCCACAACAAGAGAAGCTACTGTAATGAGAAACCCTTGCACAGCAACTAGAGTAGCTCCCGCAGTCTGCAATTAGAGAAAGCCCTTGCATAGCAACGAAGACCCAGCACAGCCAAAAATAAATAAATACATAAATATAAATAAACATTTTTTAAAAAGAACAATCTTAGGGAGGCTAACCTGTTCCAAGGGCACAACCGAGGAGCAGAAGAGATGAATCACAGGCCAAATGTGTCTAAGTCCACAGACATGAAGGGATACCCTTGTGTACCTGAGAATCATCATCTCATCACAAGGGGAAAAAAACCCACATTTTTTGTTTCTATTCTTTAATAGCAGTATGAGACAAAGATGTTAACTAAGCTTACTGCAGCAATTACTTCACAAGATGAAAGTGAAAGTCACTCAGTCATGTCTGACTCTTTGTGACCCCCTGGACTATACAATCCATAGAATTCTCCAGGCCAGAATACTGGAGAGGGTAGCCTTTCCCTTCTCCAGGGGATCTTCCCAACCCACAAACAACACGTTAGGAGACGTCACCTCTGACTCTGCTTTAGAAAAACTCCAAAGATTGTATTTACAAATGTTGTACAGACCCCTCACTTGCTACTTATACACGGCAACTTCTAGCAAATGCCCTTTGGGTTGCCATTTCCTCCTGCAGGGGATCTTCCCAACCCAGGGATCAAATCCATGTCTCTTATGCCTCCTACAATGGAAGGCTGCTTCTTGACCACTAGCCCCACCTGGGAAGATGTGGCACAGCCAAAAAAAGATTAAAAAAAAAAAAAAGAATAAATAAAATTTACATATAAGACCCTTTATATGCATTCAAAATCTTATTTCTAATACTAATTGGTCTATTATTAATATTACTCATATAGATCTACTTTTAACTCTCCATCAACAACAATGCATCTTTCTAGGTAATCAATATCATTTTCAAGTCTAGCCACTATCATTCTATAGCAATAGTCACCAGCTTCCAACTTACAAGATTTAGGAACACATTGTTCCAAACAACTGAAGTGACGGCCTGGGGGCTGTCATGGGAACACAGTGAGATGCCAGCATCCGATTAGCAAGGCCCAAGAACAAATGACACTGAGAAGGCTTCACTTCCCAGGCCCTGTATGTGATTCCGGACCTCCTAAAGTATTGGGTTGTTTCCCTGCCTGGATTTAAAATCAATCTGGACACAAGCACTTTCTTGAGATGCTTACATTCTGGGTAAGGAGATGAGGCATGTTCAAAAAATTCCAATATTCAGAAGCTAAGAGCCAAAAAAAAAAAAAAAATGGCCACAGAGGGCAAGGGTTACAGGGGGTGGGTCACAGACAGAGAAATGATTTTGGTTGGAGGTGTCCAAGGAAGAGGTCGTATCTGAGATATGCAGCAGGTTAGGACATGTGTTCTTATTATTCCAGAATATACATGCACACAGCAAAATACACAGGTGTGGAACTGGATCTTCTCAGGTGAGAGTCACCCATGTCTGGGGGACTGGGAAGATGTCATTAATGACAAGAGAAGACGAGAAGAGAAGCAGAAGAAGTTGATGGGTTCACCTGAGGACAGGCTGAGGGGCCAGCAGACATCGGGGGTTGACTGTAGAACCAGGATAATGTCCAGAGTGAGAAGACAGGGCACAGAGTATTGTGGACACAGTGGGAAGAGATGACTGCTTAGGAGACATAAGAGTTCCAGAAGACTTTAGATCCCACTTTGGGAAATGTGTGTATTCAGGAGGCAGAGGGCAGAGTCAGAGGACAAGAAAAGCTACAGACAGCATCATGGGCAGAATCATACCAAGGGTTTGGGCTAAGTCACTTCAGTCTTGTCTGACTCTTTGTGACCCCATGGACTGCAGCCCACCAGATTCCTCTGTCCATGGGATTTCCTGGCAAGAATATTAGACTGGGTTTCCATGCCCTCCTCCAGGGGATCTTCCTGACTCAGGAATCAAACCAGCATCTCTTATATCTCCCGCATTGGCAGGCGGGTTCTTTACCACTAGTCTACCTGGGAAGCCCAAATCAAGGGTAGAGTTTCCAAAAGAAGAAGCTGTGCATTCATGTCACAAATATTTACAGAGCGCCTCCATGGCTGACAATGACACAATCCCTATTCTCGAAGAGCTGTTCAACAGCCAGTGTTAGGAAAATCAAATGCGTTAGAGAAAATGAGAGCTAAGAACAGGCCATTTGATCTAGACAAATTCAGATCAACGGGACCAATGAGAAAAAAAAAAATGAATTCCCTTCTGGATACAGCTGGGTCCTTTGGGGACAGGGTGAGTTTAGGGAGAAGTAAATAAGCAGGACAGCTCAGGACTAATTTCTAGAAAAGCTGGTCCTGGTGGAACAGAGATGTGACAGCTTGAGGGCACCAGGGTGTTGAGATTTAGAAGTCACTTCCTTGGCTCAAATGATAAAGAATCTGCCTGCAACGCAGGTGATGGGGGTTTGATCCCTGGGTTGGGAAGATCCCCTGGAGAGGCGGATGGCTACCCACTCCAGTGTTCTTGCTTGGAGAATTCTATGGATAGAGGCAGAGGCACCTGGTGGGCTACCATGGGATCCTAAAGAGTTGGACACGACCGAGCGACTAACACTTTCACTTTTCAGCTTAAAGCGAGAAAGTCCACAAGCTAACCGAATGAGAACAAGGCCCCCAGGCTCATCATGGAAGGAAACAAATCCTCAACCTGACAGCAGTAAGAAATGTCACACCCATCACCTAAGATCCTTTATCATCCTTAACAGACGAAACCCCTCCTGGACATTATAATGACAGCAAGAAAAACATTTTACATAAGATTTTTCTCACTGGCAGACTCAGAGAAGACAATAAAAACTCACTTCTATGGGCTTCCCTGATGGCTCAGTGGTACAGAACCCACCTGGGTCTTGAAGATCCCAGGGAGGAGGAAATGAAACCCTGTTCCAGTATGCTTGCCTGGGAAATTCCCTGGATAGAGGGGTCTGGCAGGCTACAGTCCACTGGCTCGCAAAAGATTTGGACATGACTCAGCGACTAAAATAGCAACTTTGCAAAAATAAATGTTTACCTATGAGTGTTATCAAATCCAATCCTAAATTGGTCTAGAGCCATTTAGGAATGCTTGTGTTTCTTAAGGTTTGGATCAATAACATTTGAGGTCAAGAGGGGAGAGGAAACTACTGCTCTTGATTGGAACAGACGAGAAGGGAGCTCTATGTGCTTCTTCACAATAAAAGGAGCAGCCATCATCCAGACTTAAGGAGTACATATGGCAACAAGAAAGTTACAGACAGTGAGAATGAAAGCAAAAATCATTATTACAGAATTTTATCCAGACCCTGCAATTTCAGTGGTATTGGAGAATAAGACATCAGTCTAGCCCCTTGTCTCTAAACCCTGTTCAGAGAAAAGTGTTGACCTAGAAGACTCATCTTCACATGCTCCCAAAACATGTGCATGAACCTGGGCACCACATGGATGTGAGCTTGGAAGTGGCCACACTGTCCAGGATTGGGCTCCATCTCTACTTCTCAACACTCCTAGTTGTCAAGTCTTGACAATGAGACTTAGTGAACGTGCAATTCTCTTCAAGGTATGGAGACTCAAGATAATCAGTCCAAGTTTGGATGTTGTTTCTTTTTTTCTAATGCACTAATTAAAAAAAAATGTATTGGAGTATAGTTGGGCTTCCCAGGTGGTGCTAGTGGTAAAGAACCCACCTGCCAATGCAGGAGACATAAGAGATGCTGTTTCAATTCCTGGGTTGGGAAGATCCCCTGGAGGAGGGTATGGCAACTCACTCCAGTATTCTTGTCTGGAGAATCCCATGGACAGAGGAGCCTGGAGGGCTCCAGTCCATAGCGTCACAAAGAGTTGGACATGACTGAAGTGACTTAGCACACATAACTGACTTACAATGTTGTGTTAATTTCTGCTGTACAGCAGAGTGAATCAGCAATATGTGTATATATACATGTATATACACACACACACACACATATATATGTCATATGCATGAGAATTGCCAGTAGGTCTGGGGTGTGGCCCAAGAATTCACATTTCTAACAAGCTCCACAGGGCTGCCACTGCTGTTCTGGTGAACACTCCTGGAGTAGCTCTGACTTAAGAGCCAGTCCCTTATCCAACCCCATCTGTGATGAGTTAACCCCTGCTCATGAAATAGGTCTTATCCGAAATGAGCAGACGTTCCATAATCCCAGTGTTGGCCGCTGCTAGTCTCCGCTTTTGCCCGGACCTTCTTGTTCCACCTTGTCTGAAAGATGGAGCCCCTTGGAGATGACTTGAGTCTAGACAGTGAGGGGTTTGTCTTGCCCACACTGGGATCCTGATGGCTTCCTTCCACCCACCCCTCACATGAAGCAACCTCCCCATCAAGCCCTTCAACCAGGACCCGGGTGTTCCTGGCTTCTGCTCTCACTCCCATAACCCGTTACGACAACGAGCGCTACCATTCCACCAACGCTGCTTCCGCTGCCGTCAGCAGCGCCATCACCACCGCAGCCACTTAGAACCAACACTCCTCCCCGCCAACAGCTGCTGAGGTGTGGGCACACCGCTCGCTGCGAATGCATGGGTTGTGACAGCTGGGACGAGAAAATAGCACATATGGCATGTTCCAATTAAAAAAAAAAAAAACCCGAAAAACAAAACCATCTGCCTCGAAGCCATTGTTCTGCAGAGTGTGAGTTTCCTCTCTACCTAGGAATCACCGGGCAGGTGACGCAGGTTCCTGGACTGCCCTAAACGGATCTAATTTACTGGGCTTGGTGGGGCTCACCAGAAGTCCAGATGAGTCTCCCACAAACCCTGAACTTCTCAAAAGCACTGCTTGATTTTTTTCTTTCACTGGTTTTACCATGTTAAGATACACATAACATAAAATTAACCTTTTGACCACTTTAAAGTGTACAATGGCATCACGTACATTCGCAATATGGCTCAACCATCACCCCTGTCTAGTTTCAGAAATTCTCATTACCCCCAAAGGAAGCCCCACATCCATTAAGCAGTCACTGTCCATGTCTGGCCCATCTTCCAGCCCCTGGCACCACTCATCTGCTTTCCATCTCTATGAATGTGTCTCTTCTGGATATTTCAAAAACTGGAGTCATAACAAGCTGTGGCCTTTTTGTGTCTGTAAGTCCTGGTCCATTTTGAAGGTGAGGAGAAGCAAATTTTTTTTTTTTTTAAGGTGTGACTTTAAATCCCTTGGCCTTATTGAAGGTCTGATTCCTCATTCTGCTGCTTGTTAGCTTTTTTGATCCCCATTTTGGCTATTTGGTTGACTGGAAGCTTATTTACAAAACCCCTCCAGATTCATCGAAGGGGGTTCTGGTTTCTCTGAGGGGAGGATCCAGCCCTTGGATCTGTGTTCACACCCCTGGAGTCCCCCTGACTCTGACACTAGCCTTTCTCCCCATCCCTGATGGAAACTTCCAGCTCACCGTGCTGGGGGGTCTTGAGTCAGCAGAGGGGAAAACCACCGTCCTTAATGCGGGTTCAACACAGCCATCAGGCATGCTGCCCTACGTTTCCGCAGTGCTTTTTTATGAGGTTTTTTTTTTAATGTGTGAATCATCCATGATGCCATCAAAACTCCTCCTCTCACCAAACTCTGAAGGGACAGCGATAACCCAAGAGGCACCCCCTGCCCGTACTCCCCTCCTCTGCCCCTGCACCACTCTCCATAGCATGGACCTGTCTCTGAAATCCTAGCCCTTACGAACATCCATGGACTTCCTCGGTGGCCCTAGTCATAAAGAACCTGCCTGCCAATGCAGGAGATGTAAGAGACAAAGTTTCAATCTCTGAGTGGGGAAATTACCCTGGAGGAGGGCCATGGCAACCCACTCCAATATTCCTGCCTGGAGAATCCCACGGACAGAGGAGCCTGGTGGGCTACAGTCGATAGGGTCACAAAGAGTTGGACATGACTGAAGTGACTTAGCATGCAGGCAGGAACATCCATGAGGTTGTCACATGGAGTGAAATAAGTCAGAGAAGGAGAAATATTGTGTGACATCCCTTATATGAAAACTCTATAAAGAAATGATACAAATGAACTTATTTACAAATTAGAAGCAGACTCACAGACTTAGAGAGCAAACTTACAGTTGCCAGAGGGAAGGATGGGGAGGAGGGATAGTTAGGGAGTTTGGGACGGACATGTACACACTGCTGTATTTAAAATGGATAACCAACAAGGACCTACTGTGGAGCACAAGGAACTCTGCTCAACCTTATGAGGCAGCCTGGATGGGAGGGGAGTTTGGGGGAGAATGGATACTTGTATATGTATCGCTGAGTCCTTTGCTGTCCACCTGGAACTATCACAACATTGTTAATTGGCTATGCTCCAATATAAAATAAAAAGTTAAAAAATAACATCCATGGAGAGAGCGAGAGCAAGCATGTGAAAACACAAGACAAAATAACACAGACGATGGCTACATCGCGTGTTTTATTCTCCGGGCATCTCTCAGTTTTGAGGACTTAAATAATGCATTGTCTGACTGTGGGAGTGAAAAAAGAGGCGAGGCGAGAGCTAGAAACTTCAGGAAGAATGGGGGAGATTAAAAAGGGATGCTTTTGGCATGTATGAAAGCATTTTAAAGGCGATGCCACAGTGAGATCAAAGCAAGGAGAAAAGAAAGCAAAAGACGAAAAGAAGCAAGAAGAAAGATGTGAGGTGCAAAATACCAAAGTGTTAAACTAAATATATCACACGGAGCAGTGCATTCAGGAAAGAGACTTTGAAAAGGAAAGCCATCTCTGCTTTTATTCCTTTGTTAAGAAATTCCTCTTGACTGCTTCTTCCATTTAAATTTCACCTTAAAAAAAAAAAAAAATACAAGGAGCCCAACCCCACAGGAAAATATTGTAATGCCTCTTTGGGGGTGGCTCCAGATTGCTCCCCCAAATTAAGAGCATTCCCCTATCTCACCCCATCAAAAGGCAGTCGAAAATCTGGTACTTGCAGCTGATTCTAATAATAACATGTGAATTTAAGTGATAAAATTTGTCTACAGCCTGGAGTGTGTTTTTCTTTCATTATGTTTCTTATTTACTGTGATATTGATTCTGAACTCTCTGAAGCTGGCAAATCTCTTCTCTGAAATAACCGAACTCACCATCTGGAGGCGGGGGCGGTGCTCAGGGGGAGCAAAATGGCACAGAGGAAACCCTGGAGAGAGCAGGGTTAGAGCCCAGCGTTTGGTCACTTCTTTAAGAGTTTTCCTTAAACGCAGCTGTCAGCCAGGAATGGAATAAGAGTAAGTTATCTGGTCAGTCCCCCTTTTCTGGTATTTTGGGTACCTCTGTATTCAGAGCCCTGAATTCTCCAAGGTCAAAGGCAGTATGGGTCCTTTGAAGTGAAATGAAAGTCGCTTAGTTATGTCTGACTTTTTGCGACCCCATGGACTGTAGCCCACCAGGCTCCTCTGCCCATGGAATTCCCCAGGCAAGAATACAGGAGTGGGTTGCCATTGCCTTCTCCAGGGGACCTTCTGGAACCCAGGGATGGAACCTGGGCTCTAAAATCATTATGGATGGTGATTGCAGCCATGACATTAAAAGACGCTAGCTTCTTGGAAGAAAAGCTATGACAAACCTAGACAGTGTATTAAAAAGCAGAGACATTACTTTGCCTAAAAAAGTCCGTACAGTCAAAGCTACGGTTTTTCCAGTAGTCACGCACGGAGATCTGGACAATAAAAAAAAGGCTGAGCACCAAAGAACCGATGCTTTTGAACTATGGTGCTGGAGAAGACTCTTGAGAGTCCCTTGGACTGCAAGGAGATCAAACCAGTCAATCCTAAAGGAAATCAACCCTGAATATTCACTGCAAGGACTGATGCTGAAGCTGAAGCTTCAATATTTTGGCCACCTGATGGGAAGAGCCGACTCATTGGAAAAGAACCTGATGCTGGGAAAGATTGAAGGCAGGAGGAGAAGGGGATGACAGAGGATGAGATGGCTGGATGGCATCACCGACTCAATGGACATGAGTTTGAGCAAACTAGGAGATGGTGAAAAGAGAGGGAAGCCTGGCGTGCCGCAGTCCACGGGGTCGCAAAGAGTCGGATGCAACTTAGCAACTGAACAACAATGATCCCTACCTGAGAGGGTTGTTTAGGGTGTTAAATAAGAGGATGCCTGCAAAGCACTTAGCTCAGGGCCCGGCACACAGAAGACACTCAATGCATGTTAAACTTGTTGCTGCTAAGTCACTTCAGTCGTGTCCGACTCTGTACGACCCCATAGACGGCAGCCCACCAGGCTCCACCGTCCCTGGGATTCTCCAGGCAAGAACACTGGAGTGGGTTGCCATTTCCTTCTCCAATGCATGAAAGTGAAAAGTGAAAGTGAAGTCGCTCAGTCGTGTCCGACCCTTAGCATGGACTGCAGCCTACCAGGCTCCTCTGTCCATGGGATTTTCCAGGCAAGAGTACTGGAGTGGGGTGCCATTGCCTTCTCGTTAAACTTGTTACTCATTTTTAATTGTATGTATCTCTGTATACTGGTGAACAGAGAATAGACATGTCTTGGGAAACAAGGGGATGACTCTGGCGAGGGGACAGCAGAGCTTTGAGGGTGGGGAGGGAGTCTTGAACCAGAAGGAAGAAGGAAAGCACAGAGAGAGGTGACCCTTGCCAGGGACTCCTCCAGAGTCCTAGTTCCAGGACCAGGATGGCTGAGTAGGAGCCCCGACTCCTGCAAATTCTTTCTTATTTTTTTCTTTTTATCGGAGTATAGTTGCTTTACAATGTTGTATTCGTTTCTACTGTACAGCAAAGTGAATCAGCTATACCTATACGTATATCCCCTTTTTTTTGGATTTCCTTCCCATTTAGTTCACCACAGAGCACTGGGAAGAATTCCCTGTGCTATGCAGTAGGCTCTTATTAGTTACCTATTTTATACATAGTAGTGTCAATATGTCAATCTCAAGCTCCCAATCCATCCCACCCCCTTTTCCTACCTTGGTGTCCACACATTTGTTCTCTGCGTCTGTGTCTCTATTTCTCCTTTGCAACTAAGTTCATCTGTACCATTTCTCTAGAATCCACATATATGTGCTTAATATATAATACTTGTTTTTTTCTTTCTGACTCTGTATGACAGTCCATAGGGCCATGAACTTTTTTTAAATGGGTATCAGTGAACATCTCCCAGCGTCAGAGGGCGTGGTCTAGACTCCAGGAGACGTGTGCTCGGTTAGCACCGTGGAGCCGTGCCCAGGAGGGTGAATGGCATGTCAGGGCCCCTTTGTGTTTATGCCCCCACCCCAGGGTTCCTTGACTTCCTTCAGGCATCCTTCACTCGCAGGCCCCCTTGAAGCCAGAGGTCCTCCCATGTGTGTGAAACAAGGAAACTAGCGGCCAGGCAGGACCTGGCCATCAGATTCAGAAAGCAGCCATGGTGCCCCGAGGATCAGAGACAAGGAAGCTTTGTTCCAACCTGCGTGCAGGTGCTGTGCCAGGCACTGACCCTCCCAGACTCTGCAGCACAGCCTGAGGCCAAAGAGCCACTGCCCAGCAAACTGCCCAGAGCTCAGAGCTAAAGAGATCTAAAGATTCTCTCATCAGGACCAACTCAGGATCCACCTCACTTTTCCAAAAATAATAAGATTAAAGCTTCCATGCTGCTCCTTGGGGAACAAAGGTGAAAACGGCCACGCCTGGCCTTTATGATTGTATTTCCACCAACCCCTGGGCTCCCTTGACCCACCTCTCCCTCTGTCTCACCTGATCCCCATCCCCAGCCAGGCTGTTCAAGGAGCCTTTTTTTTTTTTTTTTTCCCCTTAATCCCTCCTGCTCTGAGGCTGCTCAGCATTATCACAGGACATGATCATGCTGCCCCTCTTCAATCCTGTGGCTCAGCAAGTCCCCATCTCTGACTAGGATGCTCTCTCTCTGAAACTCCATCAATTCTTACATGTTGAATCCCATTGCCCGCCTTCCTGTCTGGGACAGGCTGGGAGCTGGGACCCTCTGCGGCAGTGCCGCAATGGCTGCATTTGAACACACCTCTCCTTGAGCAACAGAATACAAAAAAGACTGCATGAGACTAAAAACGACGGTTAAAGTGCGGTTGGGGCAACTTCTGGACAAAAGCTACAGAGAGACCAAAATACCCAACTGCCACTTTGGAAGAACCTGGAGCAAAAGCGGGGTACTGCACAGACCCCCTGCACACACCACCACCTAAGGGGTGGGCTAACTAGCTTAGCCACCCCTGCACCCATCCCTGCCCTCGTCCCATGTAAGGAATAAGCTGGACCCCCACCTCAGGGAGCCAGCAAGCAAGGGAACCTGTTGCTTGTTCTTGCTCCCCTCTGCTGCAGCAGGGGCCCCAATAAAGCTCTGCCTGAGTTTCTTGTCTGGCCTCTGATCAAATTCTATTTCCTGGTGGCTCAGACAGTAAAGAATCCACCGGCAATGCAGGAGACCTGGGTTTGATCCCTGGGTTGGGATGATCCACTAGAGGAGGGCATGGCAACAAGGCTTCCCTGGTGGCTCAGATGGTAAAGAATCTGGCTGCAACGTGGGAGACCTGAGTTCAATCCCTGGGTTGGGAAGATAACCTGGAGGAGGGCATGGCAACCCACTCCAGTATTCTTGCCTGGAGAATCCCCATGGACAGAGGAGCTTGGTGGGCTACAGTCAATGGGGTCACAAAGAGTTGGATACGACTGAGAGACTAAGCACAAGGAAGCCAAGAACCCTGGTCTATAACATCTCTATGTTCCAAGCATTTGTGCCCTGAGATCCAGGTTCATCTACTTCCCTTCACTGCTGTTCCCTCCCATCCATATGCCCAAGTTCTAACTGTCTCTCATGGTCCAACTCAAGTGCCACATCCTTCTCAAAGGCCTCACTGATTTCCCCAACTTGTGGGAACCCCAAGCATGAATCCCATGGATGTGGTTACAACAAACAAGGTCCATGGTGTGCTTGTCCACCCTGCTCCCTCTGTTTCTTGAGATTTCCCCCAGGGTTACTGGAGTGTGGTAGTTCTATGCATTACCCTGTCCTCCTGCCTCAGTTGGCAGGTCCAGTGAAGGCCATCTGATCCAAACTAGAGCACCAGTTCCCTTCCCTGGGATTCCCCTGGAGAGGTGGTCCTGTCCCCCTACAATGACTGAGGCTCTAATTACAATGTCAACGTTGGGCTATCTTTGCAGCCATGCTTCCCTCCAGATGGCCTAGAAAACTGGAGGTGGCCAGTCTTCCCAAGCCAACAGGGGAGGGAGGAGCTCAGAGACGGAGGAGCCCGGGAAGAAGAACACTATTTTGTCTGAGTGCCTGGGTCTCACTTTCCCTGGGTCCAGCCTCATTCTCATCTCTGGGGGTGTATAAGCCCCTCCAGGACCTTGTATTGTTGGGTCTTGTGTGTGTGTATTTAGTTATTTAGTTGTGTACAACTCTTTGCAACCCATGGACTGTAGCCCGCCAGGCTCCCCTGTCCAAGGAATTTTCCAGGCAAGAATACTGGAGTGGGTTACCATTTCCTCCTCCAGGGGATCTTCTCAACCCGGGGATCAAACCCGAGTCTCTTGCATCTCCTGCATTGGCAGGTGGATTCTTTACCACTATTGCCACCTGAGAAGCCCAATGGGTCTTATCTAATGGAAAACCAAATCTGATCCCAAGGCAAAATTTTCAACATACATTAAAAAAAAAAATTTTTTTTTGGCCACAAGGCATATGGGATATTAGTTCCCCAACCAGAGATCGAACCTGTGCCCCCTGCACTGGAAGCACAGAGTCTTAACCAGTGGACCACTGGAGAAGTCCCTCAGCTTAGTTTTTTAATTACTCCTGGTTCTATAGGAATGCAACCCATTCCCCATTGGTATCACAGTCAAGGTCGCCAAGGTTAAAACAGAAACTTTTCCTCCACTGGAAATTTGGCTGGAAGACACACAATTAATCTGATTTTTAAAGAGAAGTTGTCACATAAATGGAATAAATGACCAGAAAGTTCGACTGAATGTGTGTTCACCGTAATTCAAGCAATGAGACCCTTAGGTGTTTATCCCAGAGAAATGAAAATTTATTTTTGTATCAACATCTGTACGCCAATGTTCACAGCACCCAAATCTTCCACTGATGAAGGACTAAACAAATGGATCCTTCCTTGCAGTGCAGACTCTCTAGCTGCAATGTGGCATGTGGGATGTTAGTTCCCTGAGCAGGAATCAAACTTCCATCTGCTGCATTGCAAGAAGGATTCTTAACCACTGGACCACCAGGGAAGTCACTGTACTAGAGTTTTGCAAGAGGTTATCAGTGGGGGAAACTCAGAGAAGGGCACAGACCCCTTGTACATTTTTGCAACTTTTTGTGAATATAAATTTATTTGAAAATAACGAGGTTTTGTGGTGGTGTTTTTTAAGCAGTTAACATAGGAAGGTTTAGCTGAGTTCTCACATTATCTTTAGTGTAAAGATACACTCACTCCTTCTCCTCTCCTCCCCATGGCCTGAAAATACCACAGGGAGAAATGCAAATGTACAACCTAATTGTGATTACAGACCCACAGAGCAAATGTTGTCACACTGCAGTGATCTGGTTGGGGGGAAAAAAAAAAAAAAACAAGTATTATTTCTGATTAGTAAGGCTCTTTACAGGTTGGGGAGAGGCAGGTGCCATTCCAATAAGGAAGCCTGGCCCAGTATGGAGCAGTGTGATAACAAGGTGTCCCTTGGCTACTTCACTCAGAGCCTCAACACAGGAAAAATGTTATCTTCCCGAAACACAAGACCTCTCCTATCTCTGCAATGATAACCCAAGAAGAAAAGCAAACAATGCCAGTATGCCTTCTCTAAAATCCCTTTTGAAAGCCCGGAGGGTTGAGCCTTCCATTGAAAAGAGTTTTCTCACTCGATACATCGTGCTTTCAACCAGTAAACACACAACCAAGGGAAGTGCTCGATCAGGGGTGCTCACTCATGGGGAACGGTGAGTGACGAGGTCTACGGCCGCCCAGGGCACCAAGAGACGCAAATAGTGATGACTGGGGACACGTGGCTTTTGAGATCTAAATGAACACAACAAGGGCATTGAAGCCAAGATATGTATTGGGTTGGCCAAAAAGTTCGTTTGGGTTTTTCATATGGAAAAACCTGAATGAACTTTTTGGTCAGTTCAATAGAACAATGCTAAACACAAAAACTCCCAGGAGGATGCCAGGGGAGGTACAAACACTGCTTTGTACACATACCTTTTAAAGGAACAGATCCAGCCAGCCCTGTAAGTTGGCAGTACACAAGGCACTGGGGACACAGCACAGAAGGGCTCTGGTTCTTGCCCTCAAGGGTTCTATAGTTGAGAGATGGGCAAGTGCACAGGGATAATACAGCGAGCTAAGTGCTGAGCCAAATGATACACTGATGTCCAGGAGCAGAGGCTGAGAGGGTCCCCAACCCAGCTACATCTAGGAAATCCAGGAAGGCTTCCCAGTGGAGGTGACACACAAATCGATGTTGAGGAATAAGCTGGAGTTGGCAAATCAAGTAACACCACAAGCACACTCAATGCTTACACGCTTGATTATACTCCCAGAACTTTTACTGGATTGGCCAAAAGTTCATTCAGGATTTTCCGTACTATCTTACAGAGAAACCTGAACCATTTTTTGGCCAACTCAGTACAATGTGCTTTACAAGTATCACCAAGAAAGCCCATAATTTAAACTCTGCATGAAAGCCACTATCACCCACAATTTACTCAAGCTCAGAAAAGGTAGGTGCCTTGGCCAAGACCTCCACATACTGCTTAAGGAAAAGGGGAAAAAAGTTTTCAAAAAACAGAAACTACTGATAGGACATGTATTATGCATATAATTTATGCATTAAAGATTATAATAGTGGAAATGAAGAACTTTCTAATATAATTTCAACGTAATGGCCAATGTTACCCTTCAGTTTGGAAGGCACAGCAAAGTTCCAGGGGAATCTGGACTTGGCATATCCAAAAGGTGAGCTCAGTCCCTCTCCCAAACCTGATGGTGGTTCAGTTGCTCAGTCATGTCTGACTCTGCGATGCCATGGACTATAGCCCACCAGGGTCCTCTGTCCACGGGATTTTCTAGGCAAGAACACTGCAGTGGGTTGCCATTGCCTTCTCCAGGGGATCTTCCTGACCCAGGGATCGAACCTGTGTCTCTTGTGTCTCCTGCATCAGCAGGCAGATTCTTTACCACTGCACCACCATATTCTTGTCTTAATGGAGAGCACCAACCTGTCTTGTCACCGTAGCCAGGACCCTGGGACTCCTCTCCGACCCCCACCTCTTGTTTATCCTCCTTCATAACCAATCAGTCTTCATGTGATTCAGCCTCAATGTTTTCAAATCTAAAATATTTTAGCATATGAAAACAAATATTTCAAATAAATGGTGAGGATTAATTATTAAATACCTCTAGATAGCCATACTTTCAGACAAGAGTCTCTAGATTAAAACTTTCTCAGACCTGATATAAAAATATTTAGTTTGTTGGAATTTACTTTGAAAAGGAATGTTTACCTATAAGAAAATATGCATAAATATTTGTACCTTCTAAGGATTATAAATAACTTCCTTGGGACATTACTCTAGGAAAAGACTGATGGATTTGACTATATAAAAATGCAAAATTTATGCTTGTCTAAAAACATTGTCAACAAATTAAAGTGAGAGCTCAAATTGAGAGAAGTATCTATAAAATGAAGGTAAAAAGTTTTTTTAATATATACAAAGTTCTTATAAATCAATAAGATAAATATTCCAATAGAAAAAAATTGAGTGTCATTAGTAGGCAAATCCATTAAGAAAGAAAATATGGTCAAATATATGAAAAAGTGTTCAACACCACTAACATTTCAAAAATGCAGTTTTAAAAATGAAAAATGATATCCATTTGTGACTCACCAGAACAGCAAAGATGACAAAGATGAATAAGGTCTAGTGTTGGTGAGGATACAATGAAAGAGACACTTTCACATACTTTTCATTGGACAGTATATGCATTTGGAGAACAAATTCAATTTCTATGAAAGTTCTTAAAAATGAATATAGAATTTCTGGGATAAGATGATGACTGTAACTCACAAATTTGACACAAGCTGCTGAAGACTATAGGAAAGGGATTCAAAAATAAAATAAACAAACCTATGACCTTCAAGGTCAGAGAAGACACAAGGTGAGACATCAACCACAAAGCCAGGGAGCCTGGAAAGGGGATTCACAGATCGACAGATGTGTCTGATGCCTCTGCTGTCAAATCTAGAAAGTCTAAACGCCCAGAGTGTGTGTGTGTGTGTGTGTGTGTGTGTACACACATGTATATATAGTGTGAAATTTTACTTTACAGTTCAATGAGAGTAAATATAATCACATTGTTGTACAAGCACACCATCACCATCCATCTCCAGAACTTTTTATCTTCTCAAACTGAAACTCTGAATCCATGATACAATAATGTCCCATTTTTCTCTCCTCCAGCCCCGGCTGTCTAATCACCTTTTAAGAGGTAATCATGAGCATACAATAGGCTAGCTGGACAGGCAAGAAAGCCCCCAAGGTGGGAGATAGAAACTACATAACAAAGAGGGGGAAAAAAAAGCACCTTGTGGAAACAGACTACACAGGGAGAAAACTGAAAAACCAAACAAGACATTATTAATATCCTCCAAGGGATCAGAAAACATATTGCTTCCATTAAATAAAAACAATACACTCTAAAAAGAACAGTCTTATGGACTCTGTGGGAGAGGGAGAGGGTGGGAAGATTTGGGAGAATGGCATTGAAACATGTAAAATATCACGTATGAAATGAGTTGCCAGTCCAGGTTCGATGCATGATACTGGATGCTTGGGGCTGGTGCACTGGGACGACCCAGAGGGATGGAATGGGGAGGGAGGAGGGAGGAGGGTTCAGGATGGGGAACACATGTATACCTGTGGTGGATTCATTTTGATATTTGACAAAACTAATACAGTTATGTAAAGTCTAAAAATAAAATAAAATTTAAAATTTAAAAAAATAAAAAAAAATAAAAAGAAACTTTCGGAGAATAAAAATGAGGACTTGGAAGCAAAATCGTGATAGCAGAAATACAAGAACTGAAAAGAAGGGAAAGGAAATAAAATTGAAGAAAGCAAATATATCAGATCAAAAAGATAAGGAAAGATAGCAGAGAGAAGATAAGAAAATTAGGGGTTTCAATCTAGGAGGTTTAACAATGGACTATAATGGGAGATGCCTAAAGAGAGAATGGAGAAGAATGGGGAGGAATTACCAGTTAAATATTCCAAGAAATTTTCCAAAAACTGACAGTAGATTCCACACTGATGCCACTGAATGACCAAAGGATGAAAATGAACCTACAAGGCTCATCATTGTGAATTTCCAAACTCCATGAACAAAATGAAGATTCCGGAAAGGAAAGAAACATGCAAAAGATTAAGGAATCAGGACTCCTCTGTTTCTTCTAAAAAACACTGAAAGATGGAAAATAATGGCGCAAACCCATCAACATTCTGACAAAAAAAAAAAAAAAAAAGGTGATAGCTAATTCAATCAGGTCATCATTCACACATCATCTTTCTGTCCTAAGAAAGATTAGGACAAAGCTTCTTTCAGACATGGATGATCTCAAAAGATTCTATCTTCCTTATAATATTTCTCAGGAAGCCTGAGACGTTGAGTTTCACCAAAATAAGAACGTAAACCAAGAAAGAGAGATGGAATCCAACACTGGTGGGGGGCAAAAGAGAGCTCCCGGAGGACGAGGAATACAGATGGACGCACCATGGCCAACCGTCCATATGCGAGTGGTGTGACTGGATGCAGATGTGTTGAGGGTTATTATTACTATCTCCCCTGCAACCTGACCACACTTAAAGCTCAGGGTAGATCATTCGAAGGAGTCTGCTCCCCATTCTTCCCTATAACTAGATGTTCTGACCAGAGGCTAAGTGTGTGCTGGCACTCCATACCTGCTACCTGGATCAGCTGAGGACACTGATTTCATCCTTATACTTCCCCCTGAAGGAAGGCAGTACACCCTGATGAGGTCAGAGCAGAAAACACAGGTCAGTTCATTCCATCTGTCCAGCTTTCTGCCTTATACCCACTATCTGGTTCACACAGTAGCCCTGCCAGGTGCCCCCACCAGGGTGAGCCCTGCTTCTCTGGGGTCACTGATGACCGAGATGCCTTCCCCAGAAGAAGCTTTTGTAAGCCTTTGCTGCTGTTCAGTTGGTCAGTCGTGTCCGACTCTTTGTGACCCCATGGACTGTAGCCCACCAGGCTCCTGGTTCCTTGGTCCACGGGGATTCTCCAGGCAAGAATACCAGAGTGGGTTGCCATGCCTTCCTCCAGGGGATCTTCCCAACCCAGGGATCGAATCCAGGTCTTCTGCATTGCAGGAGGATTTTTTTTTTTAACAGCTGAGCTACCTGGAAAGTCGGAGAACCATGAGTGATCCCAACTAAAGCAGAAAGAGGAAGACTGGAGAACAATCAGAAGACAGTGGAGCCAGGGCTTCCAGATGAGAAAGATGCCAAGAAGGGAGCTGCTAGCAAGGTCAGATGTGGCCACTTATGAGTGATTTCAGTATAATAACTCACAAGGATACAAAGAATTGCCCCTTCCTTGGGTTTAATGTAGGCCAATGTCAATATTCAAGGTGAATGAAACAAATGACTTAGAAAAAAAAAACCTAATTAGGAAAGTCCCTGATTTACCTGTGTACACAGATCCAGAGTCACCTGACTATTCAACCTTTTCCCTGAGCCAGTCTTTTTTTTTTTTTTTTAATTCCTTTAAAAGCCTATTTTTTTTCCTTGAATGTATGTGATCACATGGAAGTGAAGGGCTACAGTTCCCACCTGAGCTGGTCTTTACCGGCCTGAGAAAGAACCATTCTACCCTCATTAAAATGATGGTTGCAGAACTTTTTTTTAATAAAAAGGGATATTTCTGCTTCACAGTTCAGGGAAGGAAAACAAGAAGATTAACTTGTTTTTATTATAGGGGCCTAATGTAAAACATGCATGAAAAAAAAGAGGTGAGAACATGGGTAAATGAGCAGTTGTTTCTGGTTAGTCTCTTTGGTATTTGTTTTTGTCCAATTATATGCACTTTTTGATAGATTCAAATGTTCCTACAGAGAGCGTGCCTTACTTTTAAGATCAGGAAAAAAAAATTGGTAAGGCTTGAAAAAATGTTTTAATCAAATTCAGACAGAAGGTAAGCAGGGATAACAATATTAATGTTAGACAAACTATATTCACGCAGGGGGAAAAAAAGCATGTTTTTAAGATAAAGGGAGCATTACATAATGGTAACAACCACTGCTAATAATGAAGCCATGCAGATACAAATCCATAGTTGCCAAAGAAACTGACAACAAGATACAGAAATCAAATGTTATTAAGAACGCAGGAAGGAGTAGATATTGTAGGAGGAGATTTTAAAACACCATTATCAAGAAGACTTAAGAAAATAAACTCATAGTCTAGCTAAATACACAAAATTGATATCTGGCAGGAATTCAACTTCATGATTACAGTGTGTGTGGGGGGGTCTTTTCAAGTGTGTATAGAACATTTACAAAATCTGTTAATACTAGTCACAAAGAAAAAAAAAAGTTAAATTCCTCTTCCAGATAAAGAGAAGGCATGTTTAGCCTGGAGAAAAATATAGATGCTAAACCTGAGACAGAAAAGAGGGAAACTCTATTAATGTGGTCCATTCTGGGTTGCCTAGGTATCTCAGGGGACAGGGGAGGATGAATGAGAATTAACTTTAGGATCAGACGGAAACAAATACCTCTTCCCCACCTTTTCTCACCCACTAAACATCTTCATTTAGACCTAAAGTATGAACCGCTGAAATGGCACTTAGCTCAGTGGGTTTCAAAGCGTGGTCCCTACACCAGTAGCACATCAGGAAGCTTGTGAAAAATGTAAATTCTTAGACCCACCCCAGATCTCATGACGCAGAACTTCTTCCAAGTCAGGGTTCCAGGAGGTGCTGATGTGAAAGCATCTGATGCTAAAGGTGTATCAATATCCCAGCTCCCTCGCCCTTGAGTAGATGGCCTTTTGAGGGGTGGGCATTAACTCTGGCTTTGCCTTCCCTTCTTTGTCTTACTTCCCTACTCCTCTGATGATGCACTTTACCTCCCAAAGAAACTACTGCACTCAAATCTTAGTTTCAGGGGCTGTTCTGGGGGAACCCACACTAAGACATCTACCAGAGACCCCTGTTCTCTCAGAGCTCACGTTCTGTTTGACACTAGCTTATCCTTCCACGTCTTCCTTGCAGGCTGAGTCTGCCGAGATCTCCCCTTGGGGAAGGGGCCCCACTGGTAATGTGCCCTCACCCCAATTCAGTCTAGCACCTACTGTCGGCTTTCTTCTCTGGGTCTTTCAGCTCTGCTCTGCACCACCTCTGGTCACATCACTGCTAGCCCCTAACACCCCTTTTCCAGCCCTATTCAGCATCATTGCTTACTGTCCAGCTGAGTTGTAAATGGAGGAACAAATCTGACTCCATGTTAGATCTGTTCCTTTTACTTTAACCTTTGTGCTCTGTTGCCTGTCATGCTGAGCCAGGCTGGCTCTGCACCTTTTGTAAAAGAATGTTGCCTATAGCCTGAAACATACAAGACAGCCCATTTTCAAGGCTCTAACCTTTAAGGGTAAAACATTTTTCCATTCATCCAGAGATAAAAGTTGCAGAACGGAGAATAACATTAGTCTCATTGGAGGTTTACGGGAACATCCTGACCTGGGCTAGTGGACAGCTGCAAGAACAAAGGATTCCAACACCAAGAAGTTGGTGACAATTATCATGGTGCCTTCCTCCCCTGCCTTTAAAAGTGCTTTGCTGAAATGTTACCAGGAGTTTAGGGCTTTTTAAGCATGAACCACCTGTCTCCTTGCATAGCCCTGTCTGCTCCAAACTCCAGTGTTTCTGCTGGTTTGACCTCACCGTGTGTCAGGCACACGAACTTTTGTTCAGTAACAGGGTCAGATTCACAGAGGGTTGGCTACCAGCCAGGCCCTGTGAAACCAGACCCTGTCCAGCTGTGCAGGACACAGTGACCTCACATGCTGTGTGCTACAGGAGGGTACAGGGAGCTGAGGCAGCACAGAGCAAGTGTCTCCGGATGTCAACAAAGGAATCTCCCATGAAGTGACAGATAGGGGACACCTGGGGAATAAGTGGGACTAGCCAGCAAATGGAGTGGAAGTATGAGCCAGGATTCCTTGCAGAGAGTTTGTAAGTATATCTGAAGCCAGAGGTCTGCAGGTGCAAGCTGAGAGGTTGCAGAGAAAGACACTGGAGCCACGACTTACGAGGCTTCAGGGAACTGAAAGAACCGCCTTCTCCCAAGAAGACTCTCAAGGTCAGTTTTAGAAGAAAATAGATCATGAAATGGCCAGAGTTTTAAAAAGGGAGAAAAATAAGGATAGGAAAAATCCAGCAAATGACTCATTAGTCCTCAAACTCTGGAGGCCCGGAAGATGGTGATGCCCTGAGGGTGCATTACTGGGTCCAGACCTAATCAAACCCTTCCCTGGTAACAGTCAACAGGTTCAGAAGGGGCAAGGGGACTTCAACTCCTGGGCTGGTGAAATGTGATAGACTCCTCAGAGCTCCTGAAGACCATCAGGTTCCCAGCAGGATCCAGGACACCGTCCTGCCTTTACTTCACCCTCTCCTGACCCAGGAGCACAGGGTAATAATCCTCTACTGATCACAACGAAAGCAAGGAGCTCAGTTTGCCCCTAATCCTTCCGTTTCTCAGAAGATAAACCTCCCTGGCCTGAAGCATGCACACTGGCTGCCTTCCTCTGGGGTCCTCAGCTTGTGTGGGTTTCTCCCTGCAGTGAGTTTTGTAGGCTGAGAGGCCAAACAGGCACAGTTAGCCAAAGCAAGCCCTCTACAACCACCTTGACACCAGACCTCCATTCCAAGGACTTCAAAGGCATTCTGTTACTGCTCTCCAATATTTGCTTGTTTTATATTTTAAAATTGAGCCATCATTCCTAGCAGAACTGAATGCTAAAAGATCTGCAAACACGGTGCCCTTCTACCGACAGTCATTTTGGGCACAGTGGCACAGAAGGAAATTCTGACATATGATAAACATTTCCCATCACAGGACAGAACTTTCCTTTTTATTCTGCCTCTCAGAAAAGGACAAGGGAGATGGAGTGGGGGGACTGCAGAGGAATTCAGCTCTTCCATGTCATCTACTTTAGGTAATACAAGGAGGGGAATTAGTCTAGACACATAACCAGTTATTTATTCTTAAGAGCCCTAGAGCAGTGGTCCCCAACCATTTTGGCAGCAGGGATGGATTTCGTGGGAGACAATTATTCCGTGGAGATGGGGATGGTTTCCAGATGATTCTCATAAGGGGCATGCAACCTATATTCCTCGCCTGTGCAATTCACAGTAGGGCTGGCGCTACTAGAAGAGTCTAACGCTGCCGCCGATCTGACAGGAGGTGGAACTCATGCAGTAATGTGAGCGATGGGGAGTGGCTGTAAATACAGATGAAGCTTTGCTCAAGTGCTGGCTTGGGACTCACCTTCTGCTGTGCAGACTGGCGAGGGGGCGGGGAGGACTGGGAGACCCCTGCCCTAGAGGACTCAAGTAATGAACTAGTGTTTGCTTGAATTACTTCCCCCCAAACAGCCCCCATTCCCCAGCTATGCCCCAGAGACAGGAGACAAAGACTCTTGGGCTCAGGATGGAATGAAATAAGGGCACATCCCCCCGCTGACACTGTGCACTGTCTGCTTGCGTTGTCTCAAAAAACGGCCTGCAGGCTGGCGGCCCCCATACCTTCGTCACTGTTGTCATCCACGAGGATGATCTCCTTCAGCAGGTGGGTCGGCGTGTGGTTGACCGCGCTGTGAACTGAGCGCAGGATCACCGACAGCGCCTCGTTCACGAAGATAAATATGATGGATATCTGGGGCAGCTCCTTGGAGTACTTCAGCTCCTTACACCTGGAGGAAAACAGCAGGGAAGCGCAGAGTCAGTGGAAGGAGAAAGGCAGAGGCATTGTGGCTGCACGCGGTAAGGATGCCAGCTGGGTCCTGGTACGTGTTCTCCCAGGCAGAGAATCGTTGGTTCCCTCTTAGCCTCTCTTGGCTAAGAACTGAGAAAAAAAAAAAGACCTCAGGTGGAGACAGTTAAGAAAACCAGCTTCACATCTCCCAAATTTACCACCCCACAGGAAGCATGAGGCTGGAGGCCATACCCAGACATGTACCACCTGGTCTCATTTCAGCATACACACACCCACCTACTCTGAGTATTCTTGCCTGGAGAATCCTATGGACAGAGGAGCCTGGCGGGCTACAGTCCATGGGGTTGCAATGAGTTGGACATGACTGATGGATGCACACACACACCACCATAGTTCTCATCCAGAGGTGGGGGGAAATGATGTATAAATACCCCCAGCTGCCTCAGCCCTTGAGCTGGTTGACTCTGAGGGGTGAGTTTTACAGGGGCTCCTAGAGTTTTTCCCCCTGTGGGATTAATCTCCATCACCCACAACTTACCTAACGCCCACTTTGGGGGCTGCCTTCCCTTCTCAGTTCTACTTCCCCTTAGTGGTGCTCTTTCCACTGCCCAAATAAACTAACGCTCTCAAGTCTTTGTTTCACAGTCGGTCTGTGGGAGAACCCAAACTAAGACATCCCTTGGACCTACTAGGTACCCAGCACTATACAGGAGACCTCTACCCTCATGGAGCTTACACACTGGGAAGAGACATGAAACACAAGTGAAATTAATAAAAATCTTCTATCCACTATGACTGTCCTGCCTGACACACCCTAACTCTTCTTTCAAGCGTTCCTAGAATCTGCCTGGGGTGCAGAAATGGGATCTACAAGGTCCTCCCTCCTAACATCCAGCAACTTCCCCATCTCTGAAGACAGGGCTTCAAGGGTGCACTAAGTCACTTCAGTCATGTCCAAGTCTTTTGTGATCCTATGGACTACAGCCTGCCAGGCTCCTCTGTCCATGGGATTCTGCAGGCAAGAATACTAGAGTGGGTTGCCATGCCCTCCCCCAGGGGATCTTCCCGACCCAGGGAGTGAACCTGCATCTCTTATGTCCCCCACATTGGCAGATGGTTTCTTTACCACTAGCACCACCTGGGAAGCCCTGGGGTTCAAGAGAAGAATGTTCTTCATCCAGGCTGGACTCAGGGGTGTAGAGCTTGGGCCCCCTGGAGGCGCCTGATGATGTAAGAGATGGCACTGGTACCCTGGGATCCGGCTCTGCACGGCTCAGTGATGGAAGCACCAATGCTCTCTCCCTGGAGCAGTGGGGAACTTGGTTTTAGGTCTAGTTTGAGCCACTTTGAAATACCAAGTGGAAACAGAGAGAATGGAAGACAGAGCTAGTGCATTTCAAAGACATCCTCTTGCTCCGTGTGTGAGACTGTACAATGTGTGAGACAACGTGTTCCAGGGCAAAACAAAGAGGACAAGATGAAGGGATGGAGTGAGAGGGAAGCAGCACTGAAGAGGGGGCAGGAAATACAGCTGTTTTTTATGCTGAACAGCTTGGGCTGTGTCGGGCCATATTAATCATGTAGGCAATTTTTGGAAGAAAATAAAGTTTTGTTACAATGTACATTTGTGTCTCCTGGAGGAGACTGTCCGGGGATCCATTGATCATGCAGCCTCATTTTTACCACGACGCTGTAAATTCACTTCTGGGGGCTGCCAAGGAGATTAGAATGGTTATTGACAGGCTCGTGGGCTGTTGGAGGGAATCATCTCATTTACTGTGCGCTGATCCGGGGGAGGGGGCACATCCCAGAAGGTCTCTCGGAGCCCCCTTGATGTGGCCGGCAGCCATCCTGAGCTGGCAGGCTGGCGGCCGCTCCCTCCCAGACCGTTCCTCACCATACACGCGAGCACTGCCACCGTACACACCCACCTACTCTGAGCATGCACTCCCGGGCCTGGTTTCTTTGGGCTTTTGTTTTTAACAGATTCTGGCCCTGGAAATGAAGAAGCAAAGAGGCCAGATGGCACTGTACCAGCAGCAGCATCTTCTCCGGCTACAGGCAATGGGATCAGGCTACCACGGAGGCTGAGTTGTGGGTTAAGCCTCCCGGCTGGAACAGGCAATTCCCTCTGCTGAGCAGGACTCCTGGGACCCTCTGGGGAACGAGGACCCCGATCTTGCCCCTTCATGGTCAAGGTGGCCAGTCAGTAAATTGTGGGGGCATCTCAGAAGTAAAAAGCTCTCTGCCACATGCTGAGCCTGTCACCCTGGGCACACGGCTCATGCTTCTTCATCTCTGAAACTGTCCACATCATCCTCAGCGTAGTTAGCTCTGGGTGCCTGGCTAAGGTCCTTCTAAGGATCAGGTGAGCTCAGTCTTTGAGAGCCCTGGGAAAATGCAATGTACCCACCAACGGAAAGACCAGCCTGCCTGATCTAGAGAGCGGACGGACGGATGGATGGATGGATGGACAAGTAGGTAGACAGGTAGACAGATAGATATCTTATTAGTTCTATTTCTCTGGAGGACCCTCATTGATACACTGCCCTGCGGTGGTTTGGAAAAAAGTTTACACCAAATTGAGGTGTCATGTCTCATTAGAACCCTGTCTTTCCAATCTCTCTTTCCTGGCACAGCCTCACACACCACCTCAGCACAGAAAGGGAGCCTCTGGCGCATGATGAGAGATGACCAGAAGGACTCTCCAAGTTGAGCAGTGGAATTATCTCCAAACTCCCATGGCCTCTCACTGTCCAGAGCCACTGCACCAAGGCTGTCTCCACCTCCAACAGCCACAACCTCCTTGCCTTCAAGTTCTCCCCACCGTGTGTCCCCCAAACACCCACTCTTTGACCTCGATGAGACCGCCCGGGGCCTGGGCCACTCTGCCGTCGCTCGGTGTATCAGCTCTGCTCGCGCTCTTGCTCAGCTAAAATCTACGCACTTCCCTTCACCCCTGCCTTCATCCTCCCCTCACTTCCCTGGCTTGCTTTCTCAACAGCCCTGAAGAACCCCAGCTGCGAAACAATTGTCCATCTGACTTTGCTCCCCTTTGCATACACAGGAGTGGAGGAAGCAGGCCCACCACGGTAGTGGAGACAAGGCACATCCAAGGTCCCCCGTCCCCCGGGGCCCTGGTCGCTGCCCTGCACCCTTCAAGGCAGGGCAGAGCTCTCAATTCCCCATCCCCATCCCATCCCTACTTCCCACTTTCTCCCCTTCCCCCAGGCCACCTCCCTCTTGCAGGTCCCTCCTACTCCACAGAGAGGCCACCAGCAGGAATTTCCAAGTGCGGTCGCAGGCCTGTAACAGCAGCAGCATTCCTGGGCAGCCAGATAGAAACGCACATTTTTGAACAGCTACTGTAGAGCACAGTGAACTCTGCTCAACCTTACGGGGCAGCCTGGATGGGAGGGAGGTTTGGGGGAGAACGGATACGTGTACATGTATGGTTGAATCTCTTCGCGGTCCACCTGAAACTATCACAACATTGTTAATCAGCTACATCCCAACACAAAATAAAAAGTTAAAAAAAAAAAAAAAGAAACGCACATTTTCAGCCCATCTAGAACCACTGGCTCAGAGATCCTGACCAAGTTCTGCAAGTGGTTTCTGCACACCACGTGGAAATGTGAGAAGCACTTCCCTGGTTCCCCTCACCACCTACAAACCTATCAACCTCTGAACTCAGCCTTGAAGAAAACAGGCTCAGGAGGTCAGAGGTAACCCCCTCATCCATGCTGTGGATTCCCCAGCCTCCTCCCCTCCAAACACCCTGCTTCATCCATTATTCTCTCTCCTCTAGCTTCACCCTCCCTTTACTGACTTCTTCCATGCAAAGAAGGGACCCAAGTCTTCCCCATTTTCATCCATAAACTCCCTTGCCCCACTGCCTTAATCCCCATCTTCTCTTTGTCTGCCCTCTTTGGCTCTCACCTTTATCTGTCATTCATCCCCCAACCCACCGTTATTTACCTCCTAGGTATCCTATTCCGCTAAAACTGCTCTTGTTAATTTCCAGTGACAGCTAGGCGGCCAACGTCAATGGAGACCTCCCAACTTCACCCCAGCTGATGATCCTCTCTGCAGTGTTTAACACGGCTGCCTCTCCCCTTCCAGAAACAGTATTTACCCTTGGATCCTGGCACCCTTGCCATTTTCATCCCCATCTCTGCTTTTTCTTCCACTGAAGGATCTGCCCTGGCCGCTTGTTCAGGTTGCCCTTTTCTGCTAATACTCTAAATTCCAAAATTCCTAAAGGCTCCATCTTCCACTCTCTGCTATTCTCACTTAATCAACCCTTCCTGGGTGACCTCATCCCAGCCTATGACTCCAACCCTGACTCCATCAACTTTCAAATCCACATCTCTAGATGCTTTAAGCTTATGTTTCCCACTGGGCTTCTCCACTTGGATGTCTCATCAGCACCCCAAATACAGCCTTCCTAAAACTGGCTCCCTGTGTTCATTGAGAGGAACCACTCTTTCTCTTTGGGAGTCAAGTCAAAATCATGACACATTCAACATGTCCAATTGGTCATCAAGTCCTAAAGATTCTTCCATCTTTAGGATTTCTTTATGATGCTCCCCTCCACCCCCGTTTCTACTTCTACTCCTCTACTCATCATCAATCTCTCCTGAATGACACCCAAGGCCACCTCACTGATCCCCGGCCTCCAGCTTGTCTATCTGCAGCTCAACCCCATTCTATCCACCCCACTAGCAGAATGATCTAAGATGCTAATGCAATATTTCCACTATCTCTTTGGCTCTCTGTAGCTTTTGGACTTAGCTTCAAATGTCTTTTTGCATTACATCTGAGTTCAGACCCCCGGCTCACCTCTCCAACTTCATCTCCTCCCTGGGAGGGTAAATATTTGTACTTCCCAGAACCAGATATGCTGCCTCTCAGTTTGCACACCTTTCTCTCTGCCTAAAGTGCCCTTCCCTCCTGCCTAGCTTGCCCTCTTCCCTCAGCCCAGCTCCAGGCAGCTCTCCCAGACTCCTAGCAGCAGGTCAGGCCCTGCTCCTTTGTCCCTTTCTCTCCCTCTGCCCGCTGTCATCCTGTCTCTCTTCACTCTGTCCTCCACCATTGCAGGGTGGCCAGGGGTCTTCTTCAGGGGATCTTCTTCCTTTTCTGTTTGCCAATGAGCCCAGCAAAATAGTTGGTAGATAAACGGTTAGTGAATGAACAGATAAAAACCCTCCTGTCTTCCCAATATATTCCCTCCACTCTTCTTATGATCAAAGGCATCATTTATCTCCTCTTGCAATTAGAACATCAGTGATGGCACCTCCACACTTAAAAAGGATAGGATCCTGAACACAACTGCCTACTGTCTCCCTTGATTGACTAATCTGAGCTCAAATTCTGAAGGCTGCTGGGGTCAAGTGCATTAACCAGGCCCAAATTCTCTTTTTTTCTTCCCTCCTCATCAAGCCCTGCCTATACTCCTAGGAAAGAGGGTTATCATTTTTCATAACAGCAAACCTTGCAAAACAAGATATGGGCTGAAGAAATGAGATGTATGAGGCCCCTCTTTTGGATCTCTCATTATCCGGGAAAATGCACACTTTGCTGAGTGGCTTAATTTTCTCTGTTTGAGCTCAATTCATCCAGGAAGAAGCAGCACACCTCATTAACTTACTTCCCACACAGAGCAGTCTCCGAGACGAACTGCCCACTTCAGCATTTGCGTCTGTGAGCACCCTGCCTATCAACTGTATTGGGGCAATTTTCATGACTCAACACTCAGCCTGTTCCATGCACGCCAAGGGTTCTTACCTCGGGGTCCAGGGAGCCCCAGGAAAAGCTCCAGAAATTAGATACAGGATGTTGTGGGTGAGGGGGGATTTGTTTTTTCTGAGCTCCACTGGCTTCCCACAGGAGCACAGTGGGAGGGGAAGAACCCAGGCCACAGAGCAGAGAGGACCATTGTGAGTTGCAGCCCCCTGCCCTGGTCAAGACCAGTGCCAGACCCACACCCTGTTTGCAAGCACCATGGGATCAACAAAGCTCTATGCCTCCCCTGCCAGCCTGGTTTCTACAAATATTTATTTTGGACTATTCCCCAAAGCACTTCTGATTTTTGGACTGAACACCTACTGGCTCCATGGCTTCCTGGGAAGTCTCTTTCTCTGAGTTGTAAAGAGTTGCTTTTCCAAGGGCAAGACAATCATCTTTAGCCAGAAAATTCTTGAGACTCAGCACAGCAACAACTATGCCAGTTTCAAGTAGACTAGAGTCCTGACACGGACAAAAAACAAACCAACCAACCAAAAAAAAAAACCAACCCTACTTGTCTCTAACTTCCAAAGTTTTCTTTTTTAAGTCAAAAGGGTTCATTCACCATTTTTAGCCTCAATCACAGTCCCCTGAGTTGCGCAGCACTGCTCTCCCTAAAATGGAAGGGGAATCACACATATGGGGCTGGGGCAGGGGCGCCATTCGGATTCCCCGCTTGCCGGATGCATCTACCTGGGTATGATGCAGCGTCTCATGCTGTCTTCAGCTGAAGAGAACAGAAAAAGAAAAGAAAATCCCTCAAGTTCAGTTAAACAATGGCTCAGGAGGAGAATTTCTAAAAACAATTAAGGGTAAATTCATGCAGACAGTTTCAGGCCACAGATAAGAAAGCCCCTAAGACACAGGAAATGCTGCCTAAGCCATTCATACCTAGTATTCATCCTATAACCTTTCCAAGCGGAGTGGAATGAGAGGGGACCACCCCAAGTGCTGCAGGAGGGACATAAATACATTGCAAAATACTCAGATTAGAAATAATAAACAGCGGTGCTCCAAAGCCCAGCAGATCCAAAATTTGGTCAACAAGATTCTGCATAGAAACCGAGGGCCATAGGGCGCTCTGTTCTCAGTCCGTCCCCTCCCTCTCATGCCCAGTCCCTCACACAAAGTGCCCATCTCGTTCTAAAGGTTGTCACCCTGTCATTTTAGCATAGCAACGGGAAACATATTACCAAACTAGCTATTTTTCCATTTTTCCTTTTAACTGTTCAGGCCAAATTGGCCAGTCAAACCCATCTTTCTACTGACACTAACCCTGAAAACACTTTTGTTTATTCCTGCATCTGGGCCATCCCTCTTGTCCTTGTCATTACTGTTACTCCCCTTCCTCCCCCTCATTTTTAAAATCCAACTACAGCTGATTTACAATGTTATGCTGGTTGCACGTGTACAGCCAAGTGATTCAGTTATATATCTATTCTTTTTCAGATTCTTTTCCATTTTAGGCTATTATAAGATACTGAATACAGTTTCCTGTGCTATATGGTGGTCCCTGTTGTTTATCTACTTTATATATAGGAGATGTAAGAGTCCCTTGGACTGCAAGGAGATCCAGCCAGTCCATTCTGAAGGAGATCAGCCCTGGGATTTCTTTGGAAGGAATGATGCTAAAGCTGAAACTCCAGTACTTTGGCCACCTCACACGAAGAGTTGACTCATTGGAAAAGATTCTGATGCTGGGAGGGATTGGGGGCAGGAGGAGAAGGGGACGACAGAGGATGAGATGGCTGGATGGCATCACTGACTCATTGGACATGAGTCTGAGTGAACTCCAGGAGTTGGTGATGGACAGGGAGGCCTGGTGTGCTGCGATGCATGGGGTTGCAAAGAGTCAGACACAACTGAGCGACTGAACTGAACTGAAGAGGTGTGAGTTCAGTCCCTGGATCAGGAAGAAGGAAGAGGAGGAGGAAGAGGAAACGGCAATCCACTCCAGTATTCTTGCCTAAGAAAATCCCACGGACAGAGGAGCCTGGCGGGCTATATAGTCCATGGAGTCGCAAAGAGTCCGACATGACGGAGCACACATGTATATATACATAGTAGTGTGTATCTGTTCATCCCAAACTCCTAATTTATTACTGTTGTTACTTTTATCATTGTTACTTCCACCCCTAAAGTCTTTCTCAAGGATGAGCCTTCCTTGTTTGGAGTCAAATCCAACACATCAGCCCCTCCAGTCTCAGCTTAGCCCTAATTCAGCCGTGCCTGTCTTTGCTGTTGTTGTTGTTCAGGCACTCAGTCGTGTCCAACTCTTTGCAAGCCCACGGACTGCAGCACGCCAGGCTTCCCTGTCCTTCACTGTCTCCCGGAGTTTGCTCAAACCCATGTCTACTGAGTCGATGATACCATCCAACTATCTCATCTTCCGTTGTCCCCTTCTCCTCTTGCCTTCAGTCTTTCCCAGCATCAGGAAATGAGTCAGCTCTTCACATAAGGTGGCCAAAGTACTGGAGCTTTAGCTTTAGCATCAGTCCTTCCAATGAAGATTCAGAGTTGATTTCCTTTAGGATTGACTGGTATGATCTCCTTGCTGTCCAAGGGACTCTCGAGACTCTTCTCCAGAAACAGTTAGAAAGCATAAATTCTTCAGTGCTCAGCCTTCTTTATGGTCCAACTCTCCCATTCATCCATGACGACTGGAAAAACCATAGCTTTGACAATTTGCACCTTTGTCGGCAAAGTGGTCTCTGCTTTTTAATACATTGTCTAGGTTTGTCATAGCTTTTCTTCCAAGGACCAAGCATCTTTTAATTTCATGGCTGCAGTCATTGACCTCAGTGATTTTGGAGCCCAAGGAAATAAAGTCTGTCACAGTTTCCATTTTTTCCCCATTTGCCATGAAGTGATGGGACCGGATGCCATGAGCTTTTCTGCATGTTGAGGTGCCTGTCTTACTGGACAGAAAATGCCTTCTCCCTCTCTGAACCACTAAAGCAGCTTAGCAGATCCCGTTTCTACTGCAGGCAGAATGTATGAATGCCCCCAGTTCTTCACCCCACAAGGTAGTCAGGTGCTTTGCCACTTAATTCTGAAGTTGTTCTCACTAAAGAGGCGAAGTGTATGTCTCCACCTGTTGAATCTGAGCTTAGCCCCACGACCTGTTCAGACTAGCAGGACAAGGGGAAGTGCTTGTGCCAGCTCCAAGCATGACCCTCAAGAGAGTCTGATGCCCTTGGCCATCACCTAGGAAGCACCAGGCTGGCCCTCTGGTCCCAGATGAGAACAGAAGCTGGGTGTTAAGTGACAAGCAGCACAGGACACACATTTTTGCGTGTGTGAGCCCAGCCAACGCAGATGTTCACTGCACCAAGCACTTTACAGAGTATACATCATCTTGTCACTTCCCAATGAGCCAGTAATGTAGGTATTCCCATTCTGCTTATGGGAAAACTGAGGTTCAGAGTCACAGGCCGAAAGACAAGTTGAGTGGTAGACGGAGGGAGGCTTTCAACCCAGATCCACCTGACTGCAAAGCCCCTTGTTTTAGCCTTTGCGAAAAGAAATGACTTATCAATGAGTGTTGGGGTGGAGGAATTTTAATGGCATCTGTTTCTTCTATATTTCACTGCAGTCTCCATTGTCCACACCAAACATGTATGACTTTTATAACTTAAACACTATGAATGTTACTTTTTGAAAGCTTCCTATGAAAATCATTATAGCACTTGACATGTAACTTCAACACTAACTTGAAACAGTAAACAGATAAGAATAAATAACAAAACTGCTGAGGGGAAAAGGGTATTTAGGAAATCCTGAGACAAATATGATGTTAAAATCTAATATAAAGCTAATATAATTTAATCAATAACAAGTTGACTGACAAGTGAAACTTAAAGACCAGAAACAAAGCTGATTTTAGAGAATGTATGCCAAGAACATACCACAGACCAAAGGGTAGGGAAAGAATCATTCAAAAAAATGTGCTAGGACTACTCTTTCTCTATTGAGTAAAACTGTAAGAGTTCCCCCTCTAAATAGGCTTCCCAGGTGGTGCTAGTGGTAAAGAATCTGCTTGCCAATGCAGGAGACATAAGAGACACTGGTTCGATCCCTGGGTTGGGAAGATCCCCTGGAGTGGGAAATGGCAACCCACTTCAGTATTCTTGCCTGAAAAATTCGATGAACAGAGGAGCCTGTTAGGCTATAGTCCATGGAGTCGCAAAGAATCAGACATGACTGAATGAACGAGCACACACACTCCTCTAAACACACTGAAGAATAAACATTAGATAGATAAAACAGTTAAATTGAGAACTCAAAACATAAGGAAAGCAAAAAAAAAAAAAAAAAAAAGAGAGAAAAAAGAAATGAATGCCCATATAAGCTCTGGTTGAAGAAGCAACAGTTTGACAACAGTTGCAAACCTCTGATTATCAAAAATAATAAAATTAAGACAACAGCAAATTGCAAAAAAAATTTACAGCAATTATAAAAGAATAAAAGATAATGAAAACCCAAAGCACATAATTAGGTAAACAAACAAAAAACATGAACGTGCAATTCAGAGAACAAAAGAAACAAATAAACATGAGAAGAGGTGGACCCTCAAGAGTAATAAGAGAAATTAAAATTAAAACAATAATGAGATGTCATTTTGCCTCTGGGTGGTGAAATTATCAATAATTTTTCCTGGCTTCTTTATACATTTTCTGTTCTTATTTTTTTAGAGTGAGCAAGTATAGCACAGAAAAACACATCAATTTAGATTAATGCATGATGACAGGACCATATTGCAAAATTAAAGGGAACAGCAAAGCTTGGCTATACTCTTGGATTTTTGCATGAGTGTGACATCAATTGGCTTAAACAATCAACACCCCCACACCATCCCACAGCTTGCCCTCTGAGACCACAATCGGAAATAGAATTCTGAGTCAAAACCAAAATCACAACTGTTCTCTTTTCAAAGGCAGGTGTGGGAGCAAGATGACATGGTCTGATCTCCAAGTTATTCATTCTAGACAACAAGCATACCTGCCGCTGAAATAGACCTCCGACTTCTTCTCTATCCAGAAGCTATTTCTTGATGGCCTTGTATAATAAACATAAAGTCAATCACTCACAGACCTGCCTCTGTTAGGCAACATGTGGCTTTGAAAAGGCATGAGAAACTTAAACATCAACGCCTGTCATTTGATAAAAACCCAGTTAGCTCCAGCCATATGCCAATTTCTTAAGGTTATGGGCACTGCCGTTTACAAGGAGAATAAATGCTCCACAAGGAATAGAAACCCAAGCCTTGCGTGATATAAGGAAACTGAGCCATCCAACTGAGGTTTCTAAGCCTCCAGTCTCACCTGTTAATAACCATTTATAAAACAGTCTAATACCGCGGATGACCAATTTTTAACCCGAGGATGTACTTCTGCTCTGGAGTAAAACGGCCTGAAAAGAAACTTCAATTCTCTTTAAATCTCAAATCCATTGGTTTCTCAAAATCCTGTAGAATTCCTCCTGCCACTTGTACCATCTCTCAGACATGCGTAAATAACACAGGCTTGCTAAGGAGCTTCAGTCGTGTCCAACTCTGCAACCCTGTAGACGCCAGGCTCCTCTGTCCATGGGATTCTCCAGCCAAGGATACTGGAGCAAGTTGCCCCGCCCTCCTCCAGGGGATCTTTGTGACCCAGGGATCGAACCTGTATCTCCTGAATTGGCAGGCGGATTCTTTACCTGCTGAGCCACTGGGGAACCTGTGTGCAAATAGTTTTTAAAAACCTGAGTACTACTATAGCATTGTGAACATTAATTTCAATGTTGTTACAAGTAAGAAAAATTGCATTAAAAGGTTTTTGCCTTATTCCCCCCAAGATAAGAATCTACAATCATAGATTGTAGAGGAAACGGAGTCCCCTCCAGGGTACCTCCTTTGCCTGTTTGAAGTTGCCACATCAGACCCCTGTAGAAGCAGCCCACCTGGCTGAGGATGGTGACTTTATTTCATTCCAAACATTTCTTTATTTTGCCCCACTAGCAAGATCCAGGAGAGAGAAAGCTCCTAGAAAACTAAGCAGTGCAAATACACCTCAATGCTTATGACAGATGGAAGGCAAAGCCTATCCCGTGATTTAACATGGATCGTGTATTCACCCAAAAAGCCTGTTCCTTTATTTTTAACACACCGAAGGACAAGTGTATCTGTATCACCAGGAAACATTAGCTTAACTGTGACATTTGCTCACACAGAACATCAATTACGGACCAGCAACGTGTTGAAGATAGAGAAATTTTTTTAGACCTCCCTAGCTCCCTGGGAAAGCTCATAGCTCCGTAAGGGGAAAAGATAGGCAAATCGTAATTATGATTACGGGATGATAAATGTCACACGGGAGGTCTCTTCAGGATGCTCTGGGAGCTTAGTTCTGCCTGCAAGGAGATAGATGGGGGCCCACCCAGGAAAGGGTTCGCAGAGGAGATAAAATTTGATCTGGGCCATGAAGCATGAAGAGGTAATTTCCAGGTGAGGGCCTGTGAAGAGAGAGAGAAGACTAAGGGGGAAACTCTTGAAGCAAAATGACATGAGTAGCATGTGCAAAAACAGAGCAGAGAATATGTATAGTGCACCGACAGGAACTAGAAACATCTGTTTCAGAGGGTGACGCCAGTGAGGAAAAGAAAACAGCAGTCAACCACGTATCCTGAAGGCAGTTTATAACATTCAGACTTGGGGACGTCTCTGGCAGTCCAGTGGTTGAGGCTTTACCGTCCAATGCAGGGGGTGCAGGTTCAACCCCTGGTTGGGGAATCAATATGCCACATGCCTCCAGGCCAAAAAAACCTTTAAGAAAAAAAAATAACAAAAATAAAGTAAAAGAAGATAAAATTCAGACGCGATCTGGGAGCAGCGGGAAGCCAGGATATCAAGGACTGTTGAGCAGGAAAATGACACAGCAACACATGCTGTTGCTGTTCAGTTGCTAAGTCGTGTCTGACCCCGTGACTCCATCAACTGCAGCTCGTCAGGTTCCCGTCCATCAGTACCTCCGTGCCCAACAAGGCTACTGGTGCCGTTTTTCAACTGCATTTGCTCATGCGTCTCTGTCACATTTTGGTCATTCTCACAACACTCCAAACTTTTTCATTATTATACTTGTTATGATGATCTGTGATCAGTGATCTTTGATGTTAATTGTTGCCAAAAAGGTTACCTACTGCTCGTTGAAGGCTCAGATGGTGATTGACATTTGTATTACAGCAATAAAGTAGTTTTAATTAAGGTACGTCCATTTTTTAGACCTAACGCCTGAATAGACTACAGTATAATGTAAGTATAGCTTTTTTATGGACCGGGAAACCAAAAAGTCGTGTGACTCGATTTTTTGTGTTATTGATTTTATTTGCAGGGGTCTGGAGCGGAACCCACAATATCTCCAAGGTTTATGCAGAGTCCTGGAAGGGATGACAGATCCACTGAATCAAGATGTTTCCTTCCAGAAGACTGGGAGTGGAAGGAAAGGAAGGAGCAGGGAAGCAGGTTTAAAAAGAAGAATCTTGGGACTTCCATGGCTGTCCAGTGGTTAAGACTCTGCCTTCCAATGCAGTGGGTGCAGGTTCGATCCATGGTTGGGGAACTAAGATCCCACATGCCGCCTAGCACAGCTAAATAAATAAATAAAATAAAAAGAGGAATTTTTATTTATCATTCAGCCCCAGGCAATGAGTCCCTCTGGTCCTGTGCACCTATACCCTTGAAGAACCTTGTTCCTCCTTTTGCCAGGAAGCCTGACTATGGGCAGAAAACATGCTAAGGTCTAGCAGGCAAAGTAATGACTTATTTTCAAAATCAATGTCTGCACATCCAACTCTTCTCCTCCTAAGACACTTTATGCCCTGATTCTGCGTCTGTGTGGGTGTTTTAAAATTGCTGTAATGAGTAATTACACATGAGTTCTAATGAAAAAAAAAATGTAGCGAACTGTCTGTACATTGGTCCCAAGGAATATTTACAGGAATGCCACACTGGGCAAAATGGTGTTCCACTGGGAATTCCACCCCTACATAAACATCTCACTGAAGCAGGGCTGACTTAGCCTTCAGTGGGATGTTGATGGAGGCCACCAAGTCCTGTGAGGTTTAGGGCTGAAGCAAGAGACTTCATCGAGACAGAGTTGGCAAAGGAAAAAAACTGTATAGGAGCACAAAGGTCCAAAATGCCAGGAATTGAGATGGCAGATCACCAAATCTGTTTGAGGAGTTAAGAAATCAGTATATTGAGCCAAGAGTTTGCATCCAGTGTTCACAATAGGAAGCTCAGTACCTGGACCAGCCAGTATATGAGACGGGGCTGAGAGCCTGGCTTGAAAGGTCAAGACAAAGGAAGACCCCAGCCCCAGGGAAGCCACCTCTCAGTAGTCTCGTCTGTCCTGATACATATGAAGCCTTCCTGAAGCAGGGGGCTGGCTCCAAAGACTCGCCTTCCTTATCTGACTTGCTCTTGATGTTCAGTTGCTCAATCATGTCTGACTCTTTGTGACCCCATGGACTGCAGCACACCAGGCTTCCCTGTCCTCCACTATCTCCCATAATTTGCTTCAACTCATGTCCATTGAGTTGATGATGTTATTCAACCATGTCATCCTCTGTCATCCACTTCTCCTCCTGCCTCTAATCTTTCCCAGCATCAGGGTCCTTTCCAATGAGTTGGCTCTTCCCATCAGTTGGCCAAAGTACTGGAGCTTCAGCTTCAGCACCAGTCCTTCCAATGAATATTCAGGATAAATTTCCTTTAGGGTTGACTGGTTTGATCTCCTTGCTGTCCAAGGGACTCTCAACCGTCTTCCCCAGCAGCACAATTCAAAAGCACCAATTCTTCAGCACTTAGCCTTCTTTATTCTCCATCTCTCACATCCGTACTTGACTACTGGAAAAACCATAGCTTTGACTACATGGACCTTTGTCGGCAAAGTGATGTGTCTGCTTTTTACTACACTCTCTAGGTTTGTCATAGCTTTTCTTCCAAGGAGCAAGCAGCGTCTTTTAATTTTGTGGCTGCCCTCACCCTCCGCAGAGATTTTGGCCCCCAAGAAAATAAAACCTGTCACTGTTTCCACTTTTTCCCCCATCTATCTGCCATGAAGTGATGGGACCAGATGCCATAAATATTGGTTCTTGGGTAAATTAACAATATTAGCGATGGAAGCATCTGGTTTAAGGGCAAGTGTTCACAGCTGGAGGAGAGTGTGTCCAGGGTGGCTGGGACCAGCCAGCATCACACAGGCAGGGCACGCTCTCTGAGTTGGGACCTGAGTTGCCCTTTCAGTGGCTATGAACTGGCCATGCTTTCTTCAGAAGCCATTGAGAAGGCTGTCACTGCAAAAGAGCTGGGTGGAATATTTCCTCTAAAAGTATACATAAACTGATCTGTTTTCTTGAGACATCTTTGCCAAGAGAAATGCCATTAAATCAGCATCTTGGCCAGAAAGGAAAGCCACGTGTGCTGGACTCCCTGAGGCTGATGCACCAGCTCCAAGGAGGCGAAATGCGATCAGTGAATTTCTTTGTTAATCTTGATATTTGCAGGAAGCAAACGAACCAAGCACTCTGCAAATCACCAGCTTTAATCTTCAGAATTACTTATCCTGCCATTTAGGAGAGTTTTGTTTTCTGGGGAGATGTGCACACAGCAGGCGGCAAACATTCTAATTGCTGTTAAGTACATTTGGTGTAATATGTTGGGGAAACGGAGTCATTGAATCAGTTAGGCGTGAACACACACGCTTACAGGCAGAATGGGAGTCTGCACACAGAAACGCTCATCAGAAGTGTTTCAGTCACGGAGGCCACATCTCATACAGGCAAAGAGGCTGCCTCTCCCATGCACAGCACTAGGATGCAGTTCAATCTCATAAACAAATGGCCAAACTGTGTTCAACCTTTCCTGTTCCTCCCTGCCCATTCTCTCTCTGAGTCCATCTGCAGTCAAGATGCAATGCTATTTATAACATATATTGTTTGTGCTGTAGTCAAAAGGATTTGCAACCTGCAGCCAGAGATATTCAATCTACCCAACAGAAGTAAAGGCTCAATGGAAACTCAAAGTCAAGGCAATTCCATTCTGCCAAGTATTACAGTCACACACGCCCACTTCCCGGACTAGATTAAAAAGCCCTTGCAGTTAGGTAGCATGTCTTGTTCATTTCTTCATTCCTCAAGCTCTCAGCTCTGTGTCTACCCCATCGTAACAATGCAGTCATGGTTTGTTAAACTGAATTCTTCCCAAGAATTACAGTGAGAAAGAACAAAAAGTGTTAGTTGCTCAGTTGTGTCCGACTCTTTGTGACCCTATGGACGCAGAGGAGCCCGCCAGGCTCCTCTGTCCATGGAATTCTCCAGGCAAGAATACTCCATTCCCTTCTCCAGGGGATCTTCCAGACCCAGAGATTGATCCCGGGTCTCCTGCATTGCAGGCAGATTCTTTACCATTTGAGCCAACAGGGAACAGAAAAGAGCATGAAAAGGGGAAGGGAACTTTGAGGCCATTTAAGGACTTGGAAAAATGGTGTTAGTGGGTTTTAAGTGATGAAACTTGCCATGAGAGGCACACTGATGAAGCCTGCAGACTCCCAAACCACAGTGAAAATGCAAAACTCAATTTTTTTTTAATGCTAATCCAATCCCGGGTTGATTTCCATTTATATCACTGAAACCATTTGAGGTCTTCCAGTCAAGTGTGAAATAATTCATTTAGCCCTTGGTGCATAAGAAGAACTTTTAAAAAAATCTGACAAGTTGTCATTAAGTAAATAATTTATCCATAATGGAGAAAAAGGCACAGTGTGGTTACCTGACTATTCGGATTAATGGGGAATCACTAGTTAAATCATACACAGAGCCAAAACACTGAAGGTTGTAAAACACTGAAGGTTTAGGTTGCGCATATAAAACTGCCATTTCTGGCTGAAACTGGCAATTTCACATTGCTCTACCAAATACAATGAAAACCCACACAATTCTGAAGATTAAATAGACTAAACACAACTTTATATATTTGCTGTTTTATAAGGACTCTTATGGAACTCCTTTGTTTAAAAATTATTTCATCTGATCATCCAGATATTAAGGTGACCAGTCCAGATGATCTCCACCTTCATGACTCACGAATACAAGAAATGTGACTTTCAGTTCAGATGGCTCACTGAAGCAGGAACCTAGAAGGAAGAACCAGTTTGTGACAGAAAAGTCATTTTCCAAGTTCCCAGGAGCATGGCTGTGAAGCATCATTTATAACTCTAAATACAGCAGGCAGACGAGACATAGGAAATTGGCCTGATCTGTTTATAATGACAGATGCTGAAAATGCTTTTTTTTTTTTTTAACTAACTCTCAGATATTGGATTGCCATTTGTTCCTCTTAATAAAAAGCTGTAAAACACATATATGGAGAGATTATTTTAAACTTAAAGTTTTTTAAATTGGAGTATAATTGCTTTACAATGTTCTGTTAGATTCTGCTGAACAACAACATGAATCAGTTATGTGTTGTTGTTTAGTCACCCGGTCCTGTCCGACTCTTTGCGACCGCATGGACTGCAGCATGCCAGGCCTATCTGTCCCTCACCATCTCCAGGAGTTTGCCCAAGTTCATGTTCATTGCATCGGTGATGCCATCCAGCCATCTCATCCTCTGATGCCCTCTTCTCCTTCTGCCCTCAATGTTTCTCAGCATCAGGGACGTTTCTAATGAGTCATTTGTTTGCATCAGATGACCAAAATACTGGAGAGCTTCAGCTTCAGCATCAGTCCTTCCGGGGAATATTCAGGGTCCATCTCCCTTAAGATTGACTGGTCCGATCGCCTTGCTGTCCAAGGGACTTTCAGGAGTCTTCTCTAGCGCCACAGTTCGAAGGCATCAATTTCTGGTGTTCTGCCTTCTTTACAGTCCAGCTCTCACAATCGTACATGACCACTGGGAAGACCATAGCCTTGACTATACAGACTTTGTCGGCAGAGTGACGTCTCTGCTTTTCAGCACTCTGTCTAGGTTTGTCGTCGCTTTCCTGCCAAGAAGCAACTGTCCTCTGATTTCATGGCTGCAACTGCCGTCCGCAGTGATTTTGGAGACCAAGAAGAGGAACTCTGTCACTACTTCCACCTTTTCCCATTCTATTTGCCACGCAGTAATGGGACCACATGCCATGATCTCAGTTTTTTAATATTTAGTCTTAAGCTGGCTCTTATACATATACATACACCCCTTCCCACTTGAGCCTCCCTCCCCACCCATCCCACCCATCCCGGTCCCCATAGAGCACTGAGCTGAGCTCCCTGTGCTGTACAGCAGCTTCCCAATAGCTACCTGTTTACATATAGTAGTGTTTGTATGTCAATCCCAATTTCCCAATTCATCCCGCCCTCCCTTTCCTTCCAAATCTACAAGTCTGTTCTCACTGTCTGCAACTCTATTCAGGCACCTCAATTAGGTTCACCTGTACCATTTTTGTAGATTCCATATATGTGACTTAATATATTTCTTTTTCTCTTTCTGATTTACCAAGCATTCGATGGATATAATTTACATCAGGAAGCAAAAGATCCTGATAGAAGCCACTGGTGGCAATAAGTTCTTGTTGAATGAATGTATAAATGAACAACACAATGGGACACATAAATCCTGTGTGAGTTACCCAAAGTCCCCCAAATTTCTGTTTGCAGTTTCTGTTGTGGCCAACAGCAGTCATTTCTATATCTGACTTTATATTTCTTATCATCTGTATCAGTAACTCTGAAACTTCAGAGACTATGAGAACCATCTGAGGTATTATTTGAAATACACATTTCTGAGCCCTGGTTCCAGAGATTATAGTTTAGTCAATACGGGGTACTGACAAGGAATAAAGCCCAGGAATCTGTAGTTCAACAAGAGCCTCAAGGCTCTTGATGCCGCTGTTCCACTGATGTAGGTAAACATCCCATCAGTATAAGTCTTGAATCTAATATCTACAAACAATAAAAAAACTAGCATAACATAAAAAATAAATAATGACTTAAAAGACAAATGGGCTTCCCAGGTGGTGCTAGTGGTAAAGAACCCACCTGCCAATGAAGGAGACATAGAGACATGGGTTCAATCCTTGGGTCAGGAAGATCCCCTGGAGGAGGGCATGACAACCCACTCCATTATTCTTGCCTGGAGAATCCAAATGGACAGAGGAGCCTGGCAGGCTATGGCCCATAAAATTATATTATTATTATAAGACAGAGAACCCCCTAAGCTTCAAATTATTGTTGAGTAAAAAAAAATAAGAAAGCAAGGGTGGTTATCCTGATACATCACAAAAAGTAAAATTCAAACAAAAAGTATTAAATGCAACAAATTAAATATGACAAAGGTCATTTTTAAATGCTAAAGGCCACAATTCACAGTTAAAATATAACAAGTTTTCATATTTAAGCACCAAAAAATATAGCAACAATCTTTACACATCAGTAGAGTAGATACAAAAGGCAGAGGGCAGAACCCATAATAATAGTAGATATTAATGCTCCACTCTTAGTATAAGCGAATCAAAGAGACAATGAGTATTTAAGTAACATAATCAATAAGATAGAACTTACAGATATTCAAACTTTATTCTCAGAAAATAGACAATATACCTTCTTTTCAACTTCAGGGAAAGAGTTATAAAAAACAGTCCCAAAGGAAACATCAGTGTTTCACAGAATAGAAATATTACAAACAGCACTCTGATCAAAATGCAATAAAATTTAAAATTATTAATAATTTTTTAAAGTCATCCACCTGGAAACTTGAGACCAAGTTTCCAGTAAACAAATCTTGAGACCAAGGTTAAATGCAATCCAAAATTTTTACATTTCTAAAGTAATGACAATGAAAATACCACATAGAAATATCAGGAGGACACTTTCAAGCAATAAGAGCAATATTCAAAGCCTTAAAAACTTTTGGCAGTAAAAATATTTGAACTTCCTTACCAGTTCAGAAAGCTAGGAAAAGAACAACAAAGTAAACCAAAAGGAATACAAGGGAAAAAGTAAAACTATAAAAGCAGAAGTCAATGAGTGAGAAAAAAGAAAACTAAAAAATGTAATCAATAAATCACAATTCTGGCTTTTAGAAAGTAATCATCAAAATAAGACAACTTTTAGCTAATTTATAAATTTTCTTATGAAATAAGAAAAAAGAGAAATAACCATTGAAACAAGAATTTTTTTTTAAAGTGAGACTAATTTGCAGATGTCTGCAAATAAATTTGAAAACCTAGATGAAATGGAGAACTTCCTAGGGAAAGGCAGTTTGCCAAGGTTGACTCTGTTAGAGACAGAAAACCTTAACAGACCTATTGCCTCAGGAGAAACAGAGAAAATTATCAAGAAATTACTGCATTAAAAACCGTCAGGACCAGATGGTTTCACAAGTGAATTCTACCCAACTTCCAAAGACTCTACAGTCCTAATGCTCCAAAAACTGTTTCAGAGCATTGAAAAGGAAAGAAAACTTCCTAATTCTTCTTGTAATTTTTAATATCTAAATCTCTTAAGGACAGTACAAAAAGAGAGAGAATTATAAATATTACTGCAAAATTTTAGGTAATAAACTAATGAATATTACATTAAGAAAAACTACATTATGACCTAGCAGAATTTTTCCAGGAATGCAAATTTGGTTCAAGATTAGGAAATCCAATAGTCTAATAGATATGGGGAGAAAAAGAATCTATGATTATTTGTTTAGACAGTGAAAGTACTTTAAAAATCTTCAAAAATTTGACTCTCTTAATAAAAACAAAGTAAGAACTGATGGATATTCTTAACATGGTAAACAACTGTATCAGTTATAAAGCCAGTATTTTAATGGGAATATACAAGAGGCACTTGTATTAAGGTCTAATAATGTCAGGAATAAGGCATGGGTGCCACTTTGCTCTTCTAATTCAACATTCTACTAGAGGAATCAGGAAATGTAATCAACTACAAGGCAGACATCACCTGTAACCAAATGATCAGCATTAACACCCCCAAGAACGAAACAAATAGATCCCATGTGCATCCTCATAAGAGGCACTAAGATAAACACATCGCTTTTGTAGCAATCCTGCACAACAGCATAGCCTGAATCTAATTCCAAAGAAACAGATGAATCCAAATGGAGAGACATTTTTCAAAATGGACTGCAGTCTTCAAAATTGTCACTGTCATGAAAGACAAGGAAATACTGCAGGACCATTTCAAAACAAAAAAATCCTAACGAATGTAATACCTGATCTGGGACTTTCTTCTTCTATAAAGGATCTTACTGAGACGCTGAAATCGGAATAAGACCTACACATAGTAGATACTATAATATTATCATATTGTACTGGGGTTATGTAAGAAAATGCCCTTGTTCTTAGGATGCTGTGCCGTGCTGTGAGTAGTCACTCAGTCGTGTCTGACTCTTTGCGTGGACTGTAGCCCGCCAGGCTCCTCTGTCCATGGGGATTCTCCAGGCAAGAATACTGGAGTGGGTTGCCATGGCCCTCCTCCAGGGGATCATCCCTAACCCAGGGATCGAACCCAGGTGACTCCAGCATTTCGGGTGGATTCTTTTACTGTCTGAGCCACCAGGGAAGCCCAAGAATACTGCAGTGGGTAGCCTATCCCTTCTCCAGGGGAACTTCCCAACCCAGGAATCGAACTGGGGTTTCCTGCCCTGCAGGCTTCTTTACCAGCTGAGCTACCTGGAAAGCCCTTGTTCTTAGGATATGCACACTATTTAGAAGGAAAAGGGCACATGTCTGGAACTTATTCTTAAACGCTTCAGGAAAAAAGTACATGCATAGGGTTTCCCTGATAGCTCAGCTGGTAAAGAATCCCCCTGCCATGCAGGAGACTCCGGTTCAATGCCTGGGTCAGGGAGATCTGCTGGAGAAGGGATAGGCTGCCCACTTCAGTGGCTACCACTCCATGATCCAGATCTTCCCTTTTGAATATACTATCTAAGTTGCTCATAACTTTCGTCCCAAGGAGTAAGCATCTTTTAATTTCATGGCTGCAATCACCATCTGCAGTGATTTTGGAGCCCCCAAAAATAAAGTCTGACACTGTTTCCACTGTTTCCCCATCTATTTCCCATGAAGTGATGGGACCGGATGCCATGATCTTCGTGTTCTGAATGTTGAGCTTTAAGCCAACTTTTTCACTCTCCACTTTCACTTTCATCAAGAGGCTTTTGAGTTCCTCTTCACCTTCTGCCATAAGGGTGGTGTCATCTGCATATCTGAGGTTATTGATATTTCTCCCAGCAATCTTGATTCCAGCTTGTGCTTCTTCCAGCCCAGCGTTTCTCATCATGTACTCTGCATATAAGTTAAATAAGCAGGGTGACAATATACAGCCTTGACGTACTCCTTTTCCTATTTGGAACCAGTCTGTTGTTCCATGTCCAGTTCTAACAGTTGCTTCCTGACCTGCATACAGGTTTCTCAAGAGGCAGGTCAGGTGGTCTGGTATTCCCATCTCTTTCAGAATTTTCCACAGTTTATTGTGATCCACACAGTCAAAGGCTTTGGCATAGTCAATAAAGCAGAAATAGATGTTTTTCTGAAACTCTCTTGCTTTTTCAATGATCCAGCAGATGTTCGCGATTTGGTCTCCGGTTCCTCTGCCTTTTCTAAAACCAGCTTGAACATCTGGAAGTTCACGATTCACGTATTGCTGAAGCCTGCCTTGGAGAATTTTGAGTATTACTTTACTAGCGTGTGAGATGAGTGCAACTGTGTGGTAGTTTGAGCATTCTTTGGCATTGCCTTTCTTTGGGATTGGAATGAACACTGACCTTTTCCAGTCCTGTGGCCACTGCTGAGTTTTCCAAATTTGCTGGCATATTGAGTGCAGCACTTTCACAGCATCATCTTTCAGGACTTGAAATAGCTCAACTGGAATTCCATCACCTCCACTAGCTTTGTTCATACTGATGCTTTCTAAGGCCCACTTGACTTCACATTCCAGGATGTCTGGCTCTAGGTCAGTGATCACACCATCGTTGAGTATCTGGGTTATGAAGATTTTTTTTTGTACAGTTCTTCTGTGTATTCTTGCCACCTCTTCTTAATATCTTCTGCTTCTGTTAGGTCCATACCACTTCTGTCCTTTATCGAGTCATCTTTGCATGAAATGTTCCCTTGGTATCTCTATTTCCTTGCATTGATTGCTGAGGAAGGCTTTCTTATCTCTTCTTGCTATTCTTTGGAACTCTGCATTCAGATGTTTATATCTTTCCTTTTCTCCTTTGCCTTTCGCTTCTCCTCTTTTCACAGCTATTTGAAAGGCCTCCCCAGACAGCCATTTTGCTTTTTTGCATTTCTTTTCCATGGGGATGGTCTTGATCCCTGTCTCCTGTACAATGTCACGAACCTCTGTCCATAGTTCATCAGGCACTCTGTCTATCAGATCTAGTCCCTTAAATCTATTTCTCACTTCCACTGTCAATCATAAGGGATTTGATTTAGGTCATACCTGAATGGTCTAGTGGTTTTCCCTACTTCCTTCAATTTAAGTCTGAATTTGGCAATCAGGAGTTCATGATCTGAGCCACAGTCAGCTCCTGGTCTTGTTTTTGCTGACTGTATAGAGCTTCTCCATCTTTGGCTGCAAAGAATATAATCAATCTGATTTCAGTGTTGACCATCTGGTGATGTCCATGTGTAGAGTCTTCTCTTGTGTTGTTGGAAGAGGGTGTTTGCTATGACCAGTGCATTCTCTTGGCAAAACTCTATTAGCCTTTGCCCTGCTTCATTCCATATGCCAAGGCCAAATTTGCCTGTTACTCCAGGTGTTTCTTGACTTCCTACTTTTGTATTCCAGTCCCCTGTAATGAAAAGGACATCTTTTTTGGGTGTTAGTTCTAAAAGGTCTTGTAGGTCTTCATAGAACCATTCAACTTCAGCTTCTTCAGCGTTACTGGTTGGGGCATAGGCTTGGATCACCGTGATATTGAATGGTTTGCCTTGAAAACAAACGGAGATCATTCTGTTGTTTTTGAGATTGCATCCAAGTACTGCATTTCAGACTCTTTTGTTGACCATGATGGCTACTCCATTTCTTCTAAGGGATTCCTGCCCACAGTAGTAGATATAATGATCATCTGAGTTAAATTCACCCATTCCAGTCCATTTTAGTTCACTGATTCCTAGAATGTTGACGTTCACTCTTGTCATCTCCTGTTTGACCACTTCCAATTTGCCTTGATTCAGGGACCTAACATTTCACGTTCCTATGCAATATTGCTCTTTACAGCATCGGACCTTGCTTCTATCACCAGTCACATCCACAGCTGGGTATTGTTTTTGCTTTGGCTCCATCTCTTCAGTCTTTCTGGAGTTATTTATCCACTGATCTCCTGTAGCATATTGGGCAGCTACCGACCTGGGGAGTTCCTCTTTCAGTATCCTATCATTTTGCCTTTTCATACTGTTCATGGGGTTCTCAAGGCAAGAATACTGAAGTGGTTTGCCATTCCCTTCTCCAGTGGACCACATTCTGTCAGACCTCTCCACCATGACCTGTCCGTCTTGGGTGGCCCCACATGGCATGGCTTAGTTTCATTGAGTTAGACAAGGCTGTGGTCCGTGTGATCAGATTGGCTAGTTTTCTGTGATTATGGTTTCCGTGTGTCTGCCCTCTGATGCCCTCTCGCAACACCTACCGTCTTACTTGGGTTTCTCTTATCTTGAAAGTGGGGTATCTCTTCACGGCTGCTCCAGCAAAACGCAGCCACTGCTGCTTACCTTGGACGAGGTCGCCCCTCCTGACCTTGAACGTGGAGTAGCTCCTTTCGGCCCTTCTGCACCCGCGCAGCCGCCGCTCCCTGGACGTGGGGCTGCTCCTCTTGGTCACTGCCCCTGACCTCGGGCATGGGGTAACTACTCTCAGCCACCACCCTGACCTCGGGCGTGGGATAGCTCATCTCGGCCGCTGCCCCTCGTTCCTTCCTTAACCAACCCCAATCAGGGTTAAACACCTTTGCCAAGATCATCAAAGAACTTCCTGTTGCCAAATACACTGATCATTTCTGGCATCTCTGTACCAGTCACTGCTAAGAACCACTCCTTCCTTCTAGAAATACTCTCTTTTGTGTCACTGTGTTATCGTGGATTTCTTCCTCCTGTTAGCTGTTCCTTCTCCACATCTTTGGCTGAAGTCCTCTCGTACTTCTCTGCATTAAGTTGAAGTGACACGGCACTCAATGCTGGGCCCTAGCCACATCTCCAGCTTTCCTATGTGACCTCAGCTTTGATGGCCACTTCTATGCTGAGGCCTCCAAAGGCATGTCTCCAATTCCCACCTCTCTCTTGAGTTCCACAATCATCAATCAGTCACCTCTTTGATATCTCCAATCTCATGACTGCAAGTCAAGTCAAACTTAACATATTCAAAGTAGAATTCGTAAAAATATCTCCCCAAATCTGTTTGTTTCGGAGTCTTCCTCAGCTTAGTAAATGGCACCACCTTCTCCCATGCATTTCCATCTGAAACCCAGAAGTCTCCTGTGATTAACTTCAATGTAAATCCCTGTCTTCTTTCTCCATCTCAACTATGCTCACCCGATTTGGAATCACTGTTGCCTCCTACCTGAACTATCCTCCCAACTGGTCTCCTTGTTTTCTCTTGCTCTCTGTAGCCCATTCTCCAACAGAAAACATAATGACCATTTAAAAATATGAACCAGGGACTTCCCTGGTGGTCCAGTGGTGAAGACTTTGCCTTCCAATGCAGGGGGTGCAAGTTCAATCCCTGGTAGGGGAGCTAAGATCCGACATGCCTCGCAGTCAAAAAATCAAAACAGAAAACAGAAATAATATTGTAACAAATTCAATAAAGACTTTTAAAAAGGTCCACATCAAACAATTTTTTAAAAAGACACACATAACCCGATCACAACACCTCCCTGTATCAAATCTGCAGTGGCTTCCATTACTATTACAAGCTTCCTAGGGCTGTCATCACAGAGTATCACAAACTGGATGACTTTAAGCAGGAGAAATTTATTCTTTCACAGTTTTGGAGGCCAGAAGTCTGAAATCATGGTGTTTGGCAGGGCCAGGCTCTGAAGGCTCTAGGGAAGAATCCATCCTTGCCTTTTCAGAGCTTCTGGATATTGCTGACAATCCTTGGTGTTCCCTGGCTTCTAGATGCATTACTCTAATCTCTGCCTGTGTCTTCCCACAGTCATCTTCCTTTTGGGTCTATCTGCATCTTTGTGTCTCTCCTCTCCTTATGAGGACACCAGTCATCCTGGATTTAGGACACACCCTCATCTAGTATGACCTCATTTTGACTAATTTCATTTGCAAAGACCCTAGTTCCACAATAAGGTCACCTCTGAAGATTCCAGACAGAGTTTCAACCCAAGATGGAATAAATCCCAAATTCTTTATCCTTGCCCACGGCCCTCACCATCTGGTTCCTATATACTTCTCCATCCTCCTCAAACCATTTGCCAGTATCTCCTGTCACTTCCTAAATAAAGCCAAACCCACTCCAAACTCAGGGCCTAAGGACTGCTCTTTCTGTCAGGAGAGTTTTTCTGCCAGATGTTGGCATTGTTGGCTCCATCCTCAGCTCCTCTACTTTCTCAGTGGAACTTCTTCAACGTATACCCTCATTTCCACCTATTCCAAATATAAGCATCTTGTTTATTTACTTTAATGCAATTATCACAACCTATTATGACCTGTGTTTGCTTTTTTCCCAGTTTGTTCTGGTTTGCATTGCCATCTTAGTGTCCAACATAGATGCTAGTAGATTGGAGCTATTCAATGAATATTTACAGAGTGGATGATAAATTCAAACACATCAGTGGCTGTATCATACTGTTATAACTCCCAAGGCTACCTACATGGTCCTTGAAAATGCTGGTTGAAATCAATCAACTAACAAAACCCATCCATTTTCTCCATGTCACAAAGTATACTTACACAAGAATTCTCTGGATAAGACTTTGTAAGACAAAAACAACAGCTCCAATTTTGCCACTAGGGTTTGAAATATTTAGTAAGAATTACATGTCTAGCCTAGCCTAGCCCCAGACTCATCAAACCACCCGTTACCAGAAATTGCTCAAGCAGATCCACGTGCAAAGTGGGATCAGATTCACCATGACGATAAGCCACGGCTGATTTAACTTCTTCAAGGTTATGGTATGAAATAGGACTGTGCTCCTAAAAAATTCATTCGTATCCACAAAACACTGGAGAGTTATGGAGGGTTCAATATTATTATCAGGGGTCAAGTATATAGGAGATACTGCCCATGGAGGCAGATCACATGACTTCATCATCACAACATACACCAATGAAAGGAATTTTCCAAGGATAATAATTCGCAGTACCTCTCCTCGAAGCAATTTTGTATTTATTTATTCAATTGAATTATTTATATTATTCATAATGAAATGAAACACAAACAGCACTGGTTCCATCACGTCTTCCTTTGCTTTCATTTGGTTTGCTGCCGATGACTATTTTTATGCAAATGAGGTTATGATGACATTAAACATTTTCTACTGATTTTGCAAGAACAAATATGTTCTCTCCATATGCCACAGTCTCCTTTTCGCTGCATCCATCCTCAAAGTTCTGTTGGCTGATCAGAATTTCTTCTAAATTAACTCTGAGGACGTTCCATCTGTGATACTGATGAGCTTGTCTCCCTTTGCAGTGCACACAGAACACACCCATTAATGCCTGAATTTAGCCCATTTTGCCCGTTCCACCAAAAGCCTTCTTCATCCCTCCAGCTCTTACACTGCTGTAAATCTCACCTTGTTAGCAAGTACGGTGGCATTCTCCTGCTGCCACTTTGGGGGATGTTTACTCCACTCACAGAGCAAAAACAACCAACTTCATACATAAAAAGAGGTGTTGTGATGGCAGAGATGTTTGCTCTATTGATTATATTCATGACTGAGAAACAAATGCTTCCAGGAAAGTAGTTGACATAACTATCCACTAGATACATCAGGGTGGAATTAGGGGGGCTGGCTAAAACTGGCTTGTATAGGCTAGAGCGGGCTTTCTTCCAGGATGTGTGTGTGTGTGTGTCTGTGTGTATATCTGCTGCCCAAGGTCATTTCATCTCAGATTACACCGCAAGAGTATGGGGCACAGTGGGACTAAGCAGATAGGAAAACCCCTCGAGAAACATACAGGCTGTAGGTTTCAAGTCTAGAGTCCCCAGTAACAGGTGTTACGGGAATTTCTCAGAATGACACGAGGTGAGCTGTTCTCCTAGTTCTCCTGCGTCAGTCCTCACATAAAGTACTCAGAGGGCCGCAGAAGCAAGAACCACCACTGCTGGGAACCCCAACACTGGTTTGATTCAAGGCTCTAAGTTCATTTATGAGAATTCCATTTTCCATAGTCACATCTACATCTGGGGAAAGAGAACCTGGAATTCAATGACTCGATTGGTTGTAAACAGACCACAGAGCAGATCCATTTATGTAGACTGGACAAGGTTCACGTTGGTTTCTACCCACTGATTGCAAGATTCCCATGCAAGAAATTGAAACTTGTCCAGAAAGCTCTCTAGAACAGAGAAATAAAGGGGACTCTTTTTGCAGCCTCACTTTAATGCATTTAGATGAGAATCTTTTCAGATTCCCAATAAAAAATTAAATTAACTTTGCCAATTCATAAACTTGGGGGCAGCCAGGCTGGCCCTATCTTCAGGAGACATTAGAATCTTTTCCTGGAAATTAGCTAAGTCCTTAATCCCCATCACATTAATGACACTCCTCGTAATGCTGATAGTATCTCAGCTTCATATTTATCTTTCTACTCTAAATCTCTGCATTTGAAACACCCCAAGAGAGTTTCAACCATTTTATGGGGTATAATGAAAGTATAAAAGGAAAGTCATTCAAAATGAGGTCAGTTTCTATTCATTTTCATTCACTAAATAAACAGATGCACTCAAGGATATGGGATGGAAAGGAAGAAGCCATATAGAGGGACGGGACACATGATAAACCAACGAAGGACAGGAACATCTCAAGCATGGGAATCTTTACCCCGTTCTGACCCGCATTTCCTCTTTCATCTGCCGCTACAGAATCTCAGAAAATGGCAGAGCCCAAGATCCTCCCAAGTTAAAAATAAGAATCATTCAGGGAGCCTGTGAAACAATGCAGACTTCCCAGTCTACCAGCTCTGTAGCTGGGCCAAGATGACGCTTTAAATCTGCCAGCAGCAGCCTTGGTGATTCTAGTGCAAAGAATGTGGTTCTCCATGTTTTGAGACATTGTGTGTGTGTGTGCTTCCTGAGAGTGGGCTTTCTTACAGGGTGTGTGTGCGTGTGTGTGTGTGTCTGCTGCCTGAGGTCATTTTATCTCAGAGTACACTGCAAGAATATGGGACACAGTGGAAGAATGTGAACACAGTGCAAGAATATGGGACTAAGCAGACAGGGAAACCCCCTAGAAACATACAGGTTGTGGGTTTCAAGCCTAGAGTCCCCAGTAACAGGCGTTATGGAAATTTCTCAGAATGACACGAGGTGAACTGTTCTACAATTCTCCTGTGTCAATCCTCACATAAAGTACTCAGAAGCCACATGGAGAGCCTATGAACAAGAAATTAAGGGAGGTGCTTCCCTGGCAGTCCAGTGGTTGAGAATCCACCTTTGAATGCAGGGAGCTCAGGTTCTATCCCGGTTGGGGAACTAAGATCCCACAAGCCTCAGGGCAACTAAGCCCGAGTGCTACAACTAGAGAAGCCCGCATGCCACAACAAACACCCAGTGAAGCTGGAAAAAAAAATTAAAAGCATGAAAATAGAAATTAATACTGATGTTTGAGCCCCCACTCCCAGGGATTCTGATTTAATTATAATAGTCCTCTGAATCCATGGGTTCTGAATCCATGCATACACTCTGGGGTGGAGCCTGGGTTCCCAAAGTTAAACACACCCAGGTGATGTCAATGCCCAGTGAAGGTTGAGAATCTTCCCTTGTAGGGAGACTGGGAACCAAGGTGGGATGCAGGCCCTCTCCAAGCTTCTACATCTCCCTCTTGAAGTTTCTGACATGTTTACCCCAAGAACAGTCCAGACCCCTGTCTGAATCATCATAGTTATTCTGAGATTCCCATCTTTGTGTAACGGGCAGGAAATGCTGACAATGGACTCATCTGCCCCTTGACTACAACAGTTTCAAGTACTGAGACAGGAGCAGACGGTGGCAGCAAAGGATGGTCTTTGTGCCACCCAGACCCCACCCCAACCTGGAGCAGGGGAGCCCTCTCCCAGCTGCATTCCCTACCCCCACCCTTCCCCCTTCACCTACAGTCGACTTCTGAGACCCAGTCAAACTCCATATTGGAGCAGCTTCACAGAAAGTCTCAAAAAATCAAAACTTCACCAAGAATACAGGCTTTCTGCAGCGAAGGCCACAGTTAAACAATGCCCACTCTTTCAAAACTCTCCTTATCATCTCAGAGGGTCTCAACAGAGGGAATTAATTCATAGAAAGCAGCCAGGACTTCAGCCCAGGAACTCCATAGGGCCCAGCAACCTACATTTTTAACAAGTTCCAAAGACCTCCCTTTGTGAAACACTTTAACACGTGTGGGTTTTTTTTGGTTTGTTTTTTTTTTTAATATTCAATCCTTTTCATTGAATAGATGATTTTCATATCTGGGAAAAAAATAAGCATTTCAACTTGTGAAAAAGTAACAACAGACACTAGCCTGTGCTTTTGGTTTGATCACTATGGATGACGGCTGAATGGAGGCAGGAGGCAACTGCCCTCTGCTCCACTAGCCTTCCTATTAAAAAAAATTTTTTTTTATTGTGTAAAAAACATTAAAATAATTTTTATTAAAATTTTTTTAATTTTATTTCATACACAATATGAAACATACTACTTTTACCATATTTAACTGTACAGTTCAGTGGCACTAAGTACATTGATGTTGTTGTGTAACTCTCACTATCATCTATCTCCTGAATTTTTCCCCTTCCTAAACTGAAACTCTGTCCATTAATGCAAAGAGCTGACTCACTGGAAAAGATCCTGATGCTAAGAAAGACTGAGGGCAGGAGGAGAAGCGGGCAACAGAGGATGAGATGGTTGAATGGCATCATCGACTCAACGGACATGAGTTTGAGAAGACTCTGCGAGATAGTGAAGGACGGGGAAACCTGGCGTGCTGCAGTCCATGGGGTCGCAAAGAGTTGGGCACAACTTAGCACTGAACAACAGCAACAAGCCAACCCCCACCCCGTCACCCCCCTACTTATGGCCCCTGACATCTACCCATGTACTTTCTGACTATGAATTTGACTATTCTAACTACTTTGTATAAGGGGAATCAACAGTATTTGTCTGCCCCTAATGTATGTGAGTGAAGTCGCTCAGTCGTGTCCGACTCTGCGATCCCATGGACCGTAGTCTACCAGGCTTCTCTGTCCATGAGATTTTCCAGGCAAGAGTACTGGAGTGGGTTGCCATTTTCTTCTCCAGGGGATCTTCCTGACCCAGGGATTGAACCCAGGTCTCCTGCATTGCAGGCAGACGCTTTAACCTCTGAGCCACCAGGGAAGCCCATATTCCTAATGTATACTGGAATGCATTTTTAAGGTTAACTTAATTGGCCTTCCTCAATAGGGAAGCCATGGTGAATCTCAAAGCTAAGCCTCCCAATCGGCCCTGGAAGACCCTTAGGAAGCAAACGTTCTTTCCCAGGTGCCCACCACAGCCTGACGCCTGTCTCAGGCCAGATGCCCTGGAATTCCATGCTGATGTGGGGACAAGAGAATGGCCATCACTGTAGACTTGTGTTTTCCATATTGGAGTGAGGGGCACAGTTGTACCCACATTTCATTTGGGTAGATACTTTCCTAAAGAAAGTGAAAGTCTCCTAGTCGTGTCCGACTCTGCAATCCCATGGACTATACAGTCCATGGAATTCTCCAGTTTCCCTTCTCCAGGGGATTTTTCCAACCCAGGGATCGAACCCAGGTCTCCTGCACTGAAGAAGGATACTCTACCAGCTGAGCCACAAGGGAAGCCCCACTTTCCTAAAGATTCTGTCATTAAATCTTCATGGTATTTTAAGGATAGGGGATATGTAAGGTAAAGGAGCTTTTAAAAAATAATTACAACTAACACTTATTGATCAGATATCGTTAATTCATGAGAAGGTCCCAAAGTAATGCCTGGTATATTAGTCTCTGCAGGTCATATATAATGATCGATTATGAAGTCAATATCAGCATTTCACATATGAGGAAACAGAGGCACAGAAAGGTTAAACAACTTGCCCAAGGTCACAGAGCTTTTAAGACACAAAGCAGGGATTAGACTCAGTCATGTTTCCAAGTCTGTGCTCTTGACTTCCATGAAAAACACTCATTAAATGTTTTTAAGTGACTCAGACACATTCTTCGGACCTGGGGAACTCATGAAAATGGGACAAACTTCAGTAACAAATATTTCAGGAATTACCACCCTCGAGTACTGAAAAGGAGGGTACCCCCCATTCCATTCAGATTTCTCTTTACTCTCCCACCCCCCAAACTAGGTAAGAACCAGCTCTAGCCAAAGAAGTTTGTCCTGGTTATATCTATAGGTGAAATTAACTCTCTGGTGAGACACTTTTTGAACCTAATAACATTACAATAGTTATTTTTCCTGAATTTTATCCCCCTCAAAATTCCATATCCCTTAGAGAGGATTTCAACTATATTACAGTATATACCAGGAGGTTTTGGGGTTCCCTGGTAGCTCAGCTGGTAAAGAATCTTCCTGCAAAGCAGGAGACCCTGGTTCAATTCCTGAGTTGGGAAGATCCCCTGGAGAAGTGATAGGTTACCCACTCCAGTATTCTTGCCTGGAGAATCCCCATGGACAGAGGAGCCTGGTGGGCTACAGTCCATGGGGTCGCAAAGAGTCCAACTAAGCACAGCACAGCACCAGGAGGTCTTAACAGGCAACAGTTTGTCAAATTCAAGATACAGCCCCTTTGGTAGTGGAATTTGGGTAGAGATGGAAGTGGTAAACAGGAAACAGGTAAAGAAAATGTAGGAGGTGAACACACACAAGTAAACACACGCATGCACACACACACATACACATAAACACAGGTGTGCATGTATGCACGCACACACACTTCCCTGAAGGAATAGTCCCGTCTCTAAGATGCGGGATTCTTTTCCTTCTAGTGTATACCAGCATGGAGCAGAAAGTTCCATCACACAGATATGGCTGGGTAAGCAGAGGCAACCCTGTGTGGGGGGATGTGCACAGGTCCTGAAGACATCCACTCAGCAGGGTTCGAATCAGGCTCCAGCCCGGTCATGCAGGCTGGTTCACTGCCCCAATGTCCCTTCCCTCATTTATAAAACAGACATGGTCACAGCTACTTTGGCAAGTGGTTAAATTCAAACAAGATCAATAAAACATGCAGCACAGTGACAAAAACATAAAAGGCAGTCAATAAAAGGGAATAATTATTGTGGTTAGTGATTCAAAGACATTCTTAAGCAGGCAACTACTTATTATTTCAACCAACAAGGATTTATTGGATGACTACCCTCTGTGCCCACGTTTATGAAAGAGAAAAGTTTAACTTAAGATTCTTGAGCTTTTAAAGGTGCTTTCAGTCTATCTGAAGACCAGCATATGAGATGTAGGATATGTATCCTCAGAGGAATAATTTAGGGGAAAAAAAGCCCAGTCACAGCTGTAATTATCAAATGTGTCCTTTTCACAGGAAATGGACAACTTGATTTGGGTCTTGAACAGTGAGTAGATGCATTCCACTAAATGATAACACCGCAACTCGCGCACACACACACAAACTCAGCCTAAAATACCCACTGGACTTGGATGATTCAAAATCTCCGTGGTTGGGCCACAGCATCCTTCCTGACCCTCAGACCCATACAGTTGTCTGACAGACATGACTTGAAGATAGTCCACAGACATCTCATGCTGTATATGTCCAAAACAGACATTGGTGGCCTATAACAGCTTCAAATGGTGACAATAAAGGAAAGAGGAGACTTTGTGAGCGAAGCAAAATGAATTCCAAAGAAACTTGACGTCGGGGATTTATAAGCAGGAGGCCAAAGGAGAAATTGAAGATAACAGCAGTAGAAACTGCCTGTAAAACTGCCCCTACATGGTCTGGGAGGAAGAAACAAGCCATAAAATGTATGCAGGGATTTCAGCTGTGGCTTTAATAAGCTCAGACAGATTTTTGTGCTGCTGGTTGGCCCCTCCCCCATATTATGAGATAAGTGGGCAAGTGGATAATTAATATGTCATGATATGATATAGAATGGGATATGCTGGCAAGGGAATGGAGTGGGGATTAATAAAGCCTTGTCTGGCTTCTGGTGTTGCAAACATCATCTCCTTGCTTGCACACACACAGTCAAATAATGAATAAAGCCAAGCTAGACATATTCATCTCATGGTTCCCTCAAGAAAGCCCTAACTATGGGGACCCCTGGACAAGCAGCATTGCTCTCCCCTCCACTGCGTCTCTGCAAAACATGAACCTCTCTGCAGGATTCTCTCTCTCGCTTAATGAAATCACTTCCACTGTCTCCCAAGCTAGAAACTTCTGATTGCACCCTCATCCCCTCTATCCAATTAATTGACTCCTCTTGCTGATTCTTAAAAATTTTTCTGGAACTTCCACTCCATCCCGTCTTAGTCCCCGGTTTGTTATAGAAAATCACTTCTTTGATGGCAAGGAATGGGACTCTTTTTATAAAACACTCACAATATTATCCAAAGTCTTTCTCTTCTGTCTGGCAATGCCTAGCAAAGAGTTGGCACTCACCAGGTATTGAGTGGGAAAAGAAGAGATTTTATTTAGCCATCCTGCTCCCAGCTTCCAACTCCTCTAACCTTTCTCACATTCTTGCCACACTTAAATATTATTTTTAAAGAAAAAAAATCACGACAATGGGCTTTCCCAATGGATCAAGCAGTAAAGAATCTGCCTGCAATGCAGGAGACACAGGAGATGCTGGTTCGATCCCTGGGTCAGAAAGATCCCCTGGAGGAGGAAATGGCAACCGACTCCAGTATTCCTGCCTGGAAAATCCTATGAACAGAGGAGCCTGGTGGGCTACAGTCTATGGGGTCGCAAAGAGTTGGACATGACTGAGCACACACATCACAATAATACCATCTTGCCCCAAGTCCTTCATTGGCATCCAATGACAAGGATGAAAGTTCCTACCCAAGGCAGGTTTGGCATATAACATGCTCCACAATCTGCTTCCTCCTTCCTCTCCAACCTCTTCCATGATTCACTCTGGAGATTCTATCACTCAGCCCAAAGTTTCTGTGCTGTTTCCCCAGCCCCCAAATCAAGAACTTCCCCAGTTCTCCTGCATGTGCTGCTCACTCTCTCCAATGTTCTGTCTTCTCTAGACAGGAGAACCCCTGCCCACCATTAAGATCAAGGTCATCTCTTCACTGCCCTCTGACTCTCCCAGAAACGGGCACTTCCTTACCCTTCCTTAGGGTCTCAGGTCCCCTGAAAACAACTCACAGGACCGCAAAACACCACCTGACTGCCCCACCCACTTTGACTCCCCAGGGGGCGGAGCTGTGCCCTGTTCCTCATCATGCCTTTAACTCGGGCAGACTGGGGACTTCGGTCAAAAGTCATTTTCAATGATTTAAAAAAAAAAAAAAAAGGAAATAGCACGGAGCCTAGAAAACAAGCCCACTTGTGTATAAAAAAGTACAAAATGTATTCCATTGAACAGCTCCAAATAAGAGAAAGTTATTTCCAAAATCATTTTGAAAGAATAAGGGACAGACATTTGAAACAAAAGGTACATACCTCATACCATAATTGAAAATAAACTCTAGATGGATGGAGGAGCAAGACGTAAGAGTCATGGAAAAGGAACACAATACAAAGCAGAATGTTTATCCTTACTCTGAGAGATGAGATCTTTCTCTCCTTTAAAGCACTGAAGGAAATGAAAATGGAAAGACTGGCAGTTGGGGGTTCATACAGATTTAAAATATCTGTCCAAGGGAAGAAAAAAATCATGAAATTAAAATAAAACACATTTTGGAAACCGTTTGCGTGAAATATGACACACAAATGGTTAATCCCAAGATTACCCCCCAGTTCATTCATATTTATGAGAGAAACAATTCTGTCGACAGTAGTAGAATAATAAAACAATAAGAATTAAAGCAACTTGAGGTTCTGTATAAAAATGCAACGAAGTTAGCCCATTTAAATTCTCTAAACCTCAGAGAGCTTTTGGGGCGTGTCACAATGAAGGTCTCGCCCGTGGGGGCACAATTTCTCCAGGGCCTGGGCTGCAGGGGGAGGAAGGGAACTACTCTGGCTCCAGATAGCTATCTCCCCTCATATGCCCTGGGCTCAAATATCAGAGGAGCATCTTCTACAGGCAAGGTGTTTGCCACCATTTGATGGCAAGGATTAATTTGCAATTAACCAAGGTTAATTCGGTGTCTTTGACTGTGGAGCCCAGAGTTTATAATGCTACCTCTGGTCGCCATGTACGGCATGTGGGCAAGCTCTCAAGTTCCTCTTTAATTTCACCTTCAAATTCATCCTCTGCATACCTCCCCAGGTTCTAAAAAGGCAGAGGTGGTCATGTCCTTCAACGCAGTTCTCCTCTTTCTTCTATCATATTTTCACCCTTCCTAATCTTGCCCTTAATATTTTGGTATAGATTTACATTTATTGCTTCATTAAACTTTTATTTATAAAAAATTTTTTTTAAGATTTTTTTTTTAATGTGGACCATTTTTAAAGTCTCTAATGAATTTGTTACAATATTGTTTCTTTTTATGCTTTGGTTTTTTGGCCATGAGGCATGTGGGATCCTAGCTCCCCTACCAGGGATAGAAACCACCACCCCTGCATTGGAAGGCAGTCTTAACCACTGGACTGCTAGGCAAGTCCCTAAACTTTTATTTTATTAAAACAAGACGTACACAGTCTCATCCCATTTCTGTAATCTCAATTTTTCTAAATAGCAATCATTATGCTACTATTTCCGGATGTTTAAATTTTAGACATTTTCAATTGACTTTCTGTTTCCAACCATGAAGACTGAATTTTCTTATACTACAATGAGATATCACACCTGGTATTATAGGGTGGCAATTAACAACAACAACAAAAGAACTAGAAATAACAAGTGTTGGTGAGGATGTGGAGAGAAGGGAACCCTTGTGCACGGTTGCTAGATATGAAAATTGGTATAGCCACTATGGAAAGCAGTGTGGAATTTCCTCAAAAAATTAAAAACAGAACTACCATATCATATAGCAATTCCATTTCTGGGTATTCACACATTAAAAAACCCCCACTAATTCAAAAAATCTATCTGCCCTCCCTACATTCACTGAAGCATTATTTACAAAAGCCCCAATATGGAGACAAAGTGTCCATGAATGGATAAAGAAAATGTGATACATATATATACATATTATTCAGCCACAAAAAGGAATGAAATCTCAATTGCAATGATATAAATAGACTTTAAGGGCATTATGCTAAGTGAAGTGGGTCAGACAGAGAAATGCTGTAAGATCTCACTTGTATGCAGGCTCTTTACAAACTAAAGAACAGATCATAGTTGCCAGAGGTGAGGTGGGACGTGGGTAGTGACGGATGAAGAGAGTCAAGAAGTACAAACTCCAGTTATAATACAAGTAAGTCATAAGGATGTGATGTACAGCATGCTGACTAACAGTGTATTAGTTTCAGGTGTTAAACATATTTATTCAATATTTGTATAAACTGTGATGGGATCACTACAATAATTTATATTACCACAATAATTTATTTACCTAACCTTTCGTTGAACTATTTATTTCTATCTTATTTTTAACTTCCAAGATCTCTATTTTTCTCTGATTATTACTTGAACATAGCACTTGAATTTTGTTTTGTGAATAAAATAAAACACTTCATGAATTAAGACATTAATTATAGTTTTAAAGTTTGTTATTAGTCTCTTTCCTCCAAATGCCTTTTCTATCCCAGTTGTTGTCATCAGGGTCTTATATAATATTCTCCTGAAATGTCTACAGATCCTGGTTGTCCTTTCTGATTTTAGAGTAAGACAGGTCTAGGTAGATGGATGGAGCCTTACTAATGTCTAATGAGCAGAACCCAGATATTTTGGGGATGGAACGGAACTATCGGATCTACTGGCCTTTTTCTTAGGTTGGATGGCTTCTTCCTCAGAGTGGCTTCTTCTAACTCTTGACTGCTGCTGCTGCTGCTAAGTCACTTCAGTCGTGTCCGACTCTGTGCGACCCTGTAGACAGCAGCCCACCAGGCTCCAGGATTGTAAACACTTGCAGAGGTAACGATGCCAAGGGTATCCATCCTCACGTAGCATACAGCCCTATCCTCTGTCATCAGTTCAGTTCAGTCGCTCAGTCATGTCTGACACTTTGGGACCCCATGGACTGTAGCACGCCAGGCCTCCCTGTCCATCACCAACTCCCAGAGCTTCCTCAAACTCATGTCCCAGTGAGTCGGTGATGCCATCCAACTACCTCATCCTCTGTTGTCCCCTTCTCCTCCTGCCCTCAATCGTTCCCAGCATTGGGGTCTTTTCCAATGAGTTGGATCTTTGCATCAGATGGCCAAAGTACTGGAGTTTCAGCTTCAACATCGGTCCTTCCAATGAACACCCAGGACTGATTGATTTCCTTTAGGATGGACTGGTTGGATCTCCTTGCAGTCCAAGGGACTCTCAGGAGTCTTCTCCAACACCACAGTTCAAAAGCATCAATTCTTCTGCACTCAGCTTTCTTTATAGTCCAACTCTCACATCCATACAAGACTACTGGAAAAACAATAGCTTTGACTAGATGGACCTTTGTTGGCAAAGTAATGTCTCTGTCTTTTAATATGCTGTCTAGGTTGGTCATAGCTCTTCTTCCAAGGAGCACACATCTTTTAATTTCAAGGCTGCAGTCACCAACTGCATTGATTTTGGAGCCCCCAAAAATAAAGCCTCTCACTGTTTCCATTGTTTCCCCCATCTATTTGCCATGAAGTGATGGGACCAGATGCCATGATCTTCGTTTTCTGAATGTTGAATTTTAAAAAAGCCAACTTTGTCACTCTCCTCTTTCATTTTCATCAACAGGGTCTTTTGTTTCTCTTTGCTTTCTGCCATAAGGGTGGTGTCATCTGCATATCTGAGATTATTGATATTTCTCCTGGCAATCTTGATTCTAGCTTGTGATTCATCCAGCCCAGCATTTCGCATGATGTACTCTGCACATAAGTTAAATAAGCAGGGTGACAATATACAGCCTTGACGTACTCCCTTCCCAATTTGGAATCAGTCTGTTTTTCCATATCCGGTTCTAACTGTTGCTTCTTGACCTTCATCCTCTGTCATCTTATGAACTAAAGCCCAGCGTTCATCTTCTCCAGAGAATAAACTTCCCATATTCCACCAGATAGCAAAGGGCAGTCTCTGGTTGTGCAAAGCCGAGGAAAGGATCTGGGGATATAGCTGTAATCCTTCTATTCAAATCTCTCTTCAGTCATCAGAAGGACCCAGAACCTCCATTTCCTAAGTCTCTAGTTTCTGAGGTGTGACCAGGCTACATTCTTCTGCCCTCCCCACTGCTTCCCAAAATACTAGAAGGATGGGTCTCAGCCTCACTCAGTTTGCTCTGTCAGTTACCATTCATTTACCCTCTTTCCATCTTCCAAATCTTTGTGGGTGTTTCTTCCCTGCCAGCCCAGCGTTTCTCATGATGTACTCTGCATATTAGTTAAATAAGCAGGGTGACAATATACAGCCTTGATGTACTCCTTTTCCTATTTCGAACCACTCTGTTGTTCCATGTCCAGTTCTAACTGTTGCTTCCTGACCTGCATACAGATTTCTCAACAGGAATGTCAGGTGGTCTGGTGTACCCATCTCTTTCAGAATTTTCCACAGTTTATTGTGATCCACACAGTCAAAGGCTTTGGCATAGTCAATAAAGCAGAAATAGATGTTTTTCTGGAACTCTCTTGCTTTTTGAAGCACAAGCTGGAATCAAGATTGCCAGGAGAAATATCAATAATCTCAGATATGAGATGACACCACCCTTATGGCAGAGAGTGAAGAAGAATTAAAGAGCCTCTTGATGAAAGTGAAAGAGGAGAGTGAAAACATTGGCTTAAAGCTCAACATTCAGAAAACTAAGATCATGGCATCTGGTCTCATCACTTCATGGGAAATAGATGGGGAAACAGTGAGAGACTTTATTTTTTTGGGCTCCCAAATCACTGCAGAGGGTGACTGCAGCTATGAAATTAAAAAGTGCTTACTCCTTGGACTTCCCTGGTGGCTCATATAGTAAAGCATCTGCCTACAACGCCAGAGACCCGGGTTCAAATCCTGGGTCGGGAAGATACCCTGGAGAAGGCAATGGCAACCCACTCCTACACTCTTGCCTGGAAAATCCCATAGACGGAGGAACCTGGTAGGCCCCAGTTCATGGGGTCTCAAAGAGTCAGACACGACTGAGCGACTTCACTTTCACTTCACTACTCCTTGGAAGGAAAGTTATGACCAACCTAGACAGCATATTAAAAAGCATAGACATTACTTTGCCAACAAAGGTCCATCTAGTCAAGGCTATGGTTTTTCCAGTGGTCATGTATGGATGTGAGAGTTGGACTGTAAAGAAAGCTGAGCGCAGAAGAATTGATGCTTTTGAACTGTGGTGTTGGAGAAGACTCTTGAGAGTCCCTTGGACTGCAAGGAGATCCAACCAGTCCATCCTAAAGGAGATCAGTCCTGGGTGTTCATTGGAAGGACTGATATTGAAGCTGAAACTCCAATACTTTGGCACCTGATGCGAAGAGCTGACTCATTTGAAAAGACCCTGATACTGGGAAAGATTGAGGGCAGGAGGAGAAGGGGATGACAGAGGATGAGAGGGCTGGATGGCATTACCAACTCAATGGACATGAGTTTGGGTGGACTCCGGGAGTTGGTGATGGTCAGGGAGGCCTGGCGTGCTGCTGTCCATGGGGTCACAAAGAGTCAGACACGACTAAGCGACTAAACTGAACTTCCCTGCCATGAGAGCCTAACCTGGTTTTGTCCCTCATAGGCCACCATGCACTCTAGTCCTTTACTATATCTAAGTAAACTTTCTTGAGGGACCAGATCTAAGCGGTATATTCAAGCCACCATGCTACACTAAAGAGCACTGCGGAGCTCTGCCTTCCTCCCTGGGTGAGCCATGTTTTTATCTGCATCCCCAACTCTGCTGTTGATGTTCCCCTACTTACTTGTCTTTATCTGTCTCCTCTCTATAATTTTCCAGTCCTTCATGGACCTTCAAGATTAAGGTCGGATATCATCTCCAGTGGGAAGCCTGCCTAGGTCTTCCCTGTACATATTGTGCATGTCTCTGGCCTGACACACCCATGTAGATCACAGTGTGCTGGACTGATCTACTTGTACAGCTGTCTCCCTCCCTAGACAAGAAGTAAGCAGGCGAGGACAGTCTTATCGAAAGCCCTGCCTCCAGTGTGGGGAAAACCATCTGGCACATAATAGGTGCTCACTGATACTGTTCAACTGACGCATTTCCACTAAGTTCCATGTTAGAAGCATCTTCATTCTCAAAGGAGTACAAAAAATACGGCTGTGCTTATTTGACAACGTCCAAATAAGAAAGGCTAATCAGAGAGCACCAGGAAATGAAAACAGCCAGATGTTTTTCAGAGCTAAAGTCCAGGAACACAAAATAGCTTGCAACAGGGGTGATGTATGTTTTCCTAGTGATTCGAAATGAAGATATGCTTATTAGGCAGAGAGAGAGATTTAACAGGTTTCTCAGCTAATGCTGCAATTTTAAATCCATTTAAGATAATTTTCTTTATCTTGAATCTATTTTTCTCAGTAACCAGGATACTTAACTGATTTGTACAAAATCCATTTGAAAAAGAAATAATCTAGTCTAAGCAAGGGCACACTCTAAATGAAAAAAGGGAGATACCACAAATCTAACAGAAGATGAAGCATCTGTTTGAGAAGCCAAGGAGGACTACTGACTAGAAAATAGGATTATTTCCCCCAGCATCGTGATTTTCCCACCAATCTCTCTTCTCTCTTTCCCAAGGAGAAAACAAGCAATTCTTAAATCTGAGAGAACAGAACAAAGACCTCTCATAAACCAACCAAGAGGCAAAAAAACTGTCTCAAAGGTAAGAATCTCACACAAAAATTACACGTTGAAACAATCATAGGATGTACTTTCTCACCTACCAGCTAGGAAAAGCAGTATTGACATGCTAGTTTGGGAAGGGTCAGGTAAAATTCTAATAGCAGCAGAAACTGCTATAAAGTTTCTGGAGGAAAACATCTCTCTGTGTATCCAAAAGTATTTCCACAATGTGATCTAAGGATTATACCATTAGAAGTGTGGATTAAGAAAGCAAATGTCTGGACTTCCCTGATGGCGCAGTGGATAAGAGTCCATCTGCCAATGCAGGCGACACAGGTTCCATCCCTGGTCCGGGAAAACCCCACGTGTTGCCCAGCAACTAAGCCCGTGTGTCACAACTACTGAAGCCCACGCGCCTAGAGCCCTTGCTCCACAACAAGAGAAGCCACCAGAATGAGAAGACTGGGTACCGCAATGAAGAGCAGGCCCGCTGGCTGCAATGAGATAAAGTCCAAGAGCAGTTATGGAGACCCAGCACAGCCAAAAACAAATAAATAAAATGGAAATTTTAAAAATGAAAATAAATATGAAATCAACGTACATAAAGATATGAGAGGGGAGATATTCATCAGTGTTATTTATAATACAGAAAATTAGAAAAAAACTAAATTTACAATAATAGAAACAATGATCACAACTAATAACACCAGAAAATGCTTGTCAAATAATGTTGCATGAAAAAAGGATAAAAGAAATATAGTTTCATAATCTGCATAGAAAAATAGACTCAAGGACAAGATGCTAAGATTTTACCAGTCACTGCCTCTAGGTCATGAGGTCATGGTAGGTTTTTTTTTTTTTTACTTAAAAATTTTTTGGATTATGTTTCTGTACATTTGTATTAAAATTTAAAAAATTTACTTAGCTTTATTTTCATAATCAATAGCACTATTTACTGATTTTGTTTGCGTGTATATGCGCTTAGTCGTGGCCGACTCTTTGTGACTCCATGGACTTTAGCCCGCCAGGCTCCTCTGTCCATAGGATTTCCAGGTAAGATACTGGACGGGGTTGCCATTTCTTTCTCCAAGGGATCTTCCCAACCCAGAGATGGTACCTACATCTGCATTGGCAGGCAGATTCATTACCGCTGAGCCACCTGGGAAGCCTCATTTATTGATTACGGAGGAGACTCATGAGATAAAAGCTTCTCCACTAGTTACAAACAGCAGGAGATAATGTCATAGACACGCATTTACACTATAAAGCCAACTCCTCTGAGCGACTGAATCAGAACTTACTTGGTGGGACGATAATCCGGAATGGAACGATCCAGTGAAATTTTTTCACTGAGGTAGGAATTGTAGCCATATTTCTCATGGGGTCCCTTGGCTTTCTCTTCTTCAGCAGGGGAAAGGGTGGCAGGAAGGCCTCCTTTGCCCCGCCCACCATAACCTTCAATGAGCCCAAGGGATTTGGATAAACCTAGAGAAAGAGAGAGGGGAAAAAAAGAATTAGTTGAAAACCACCATACCAGGATATGCTATTCAGGCTAAAATACAGCTTCAGTGGAAATTTTAACATTACCCATCACAGAAAAGATTATGTCATCAACTTATCAATATTGGGAATATGCCCTGAGCACATTTAAACTGAGAGGAAGAGGACTTCCCTGGTGGCCACGGGTCAAGACTTCACCGTCCATTGCAGGGGACGAGGGTTTGATCCCTGGTCATGGACCTAAGATCCCATGTGCCTTGGGGGAAAAAAAAAAAAAAAAAACAGAACCAATACTGTAAAAATTGAATAAAGACTAGAAAAAAGAATTAAAAATTAGATTAAGAGGAAGGTCAAAGCATGACAAAGGTCCGTATAGTCAAAGCTATGGTTTTTCCAGTAGTCATGTACGTATATGAGAGCTGGACCATAAAGAAGGCTGAAAACCAAAGCATCAACACTTTCGAACTGTGGTGGTGGAGAAGACTCCTGGACAGCAAGGAGCTCAAACCAGTCAATCCTAAAGGAAATCAACCCTGAATATTCATTGGAAGGACTGATGCTGAAGGTGAAGCTCCGATACTTGGGCCACCTGATGCGAAGAGCTGACTCATTGGAAAGATTGAGGGCAGGAGAAGAAGGGGGTAAGAGAGGATGAGAAGGTTGGATGGCATCACTGACTCAATGGACATGAGTTTGAGCAAGCTCCAGGAGATACTGAAGGAGAGGGAAGCCTGGTGTGCTATATTTCATAGGGTTGCAAAGAGTGTGACATGACTGAACAACTGAACAACACCACCAAAGGAACTCTGAGGTGTGGGGTTAAGGCTGGTCACGCTCAGGAAGAACCTCTCCATCTTTTGGGGAGCTAGGGTGGATCGGGTACCAGGATGGGGTCTATAAAAGGGAAAGACTGCCAAAAGCAGGCACATGTGGACCAAAAATGGGCAGAATAGGGCCTGTCATCCTGCCCAATTTCCTGTCTTCATGAGCAGTTACCACAAGGCTAGATATTCCAGGAGATGCCGGTAACAATGCAGAATAAGAACAGCCAGTAATAAGGAACTGCCAGACAGCAGGTGTTTTTGCTTCATTTGAACACAGAATAATATACAGATTGATTTTATCATGAGTTTAAAGTGTGTAACCGTCTGACACCGTTCTATATCTAATGGTTTTATTTAAATCTCATGTAAATGGCAAAAGGAAATACAAAAGTGTTTGAGAATAAATCACAGAGAAGAAAAGCCCATAAGGGTGATAACCGTGCCAAGTAGAGTAGGAGGCCTCTGTAACAAGCTTCACTGAGCAATTGCAGGTTCCGGGGATGGTGGCAGCTTTATACCTATTGTTCCATTTATACGATAAACAGCTTGATGGGTAATTTTTAAATCCTACAGTTATGGGAGGTTTTATTTCTTGGCTTGAAAACTTTTGTTGTGAAGGGCTCTTATTCTCTTTCACTGTTTCAAATGTTCAAGCTACTCTGTCCACCCTCAGGTGTGCTCACATGCACACGTGCACACGCGCGCGCGCACACACACACACACACACACTTTGTGCACAAAAGTCCCACTGTTGCCACTGGTATGAAGACCATGGACCAGAGATGTCAACCGCATCCTCAGCTTTCATGATGGGCAGCCCACAGAGCCTAGGAGGACGCTGACCTCCCAGGAAAGCATTCCCAAGCAAGTTAAAGCCCAGTAAGTCTGCTCTGGTCACACGACGGCTCACCACCCCATAATGGAAAGACCTGGAGTCTCTTTCTCACTCCTCTGAAACTGCAAATTTATTTTCTGTGAAACAAAATCAAAAAGCAAAGCTTAAGCAGGCACCTCGGGGTTGATCTCAAGTGAACATCATTTTTCTACCTAAGAATCTTTTCCGCTGTCCACTGTATTCCTCAGGAACCCTGACATCTTTTCTGCCTGTCACCATCCAAACAGACGAACCATCAGCTGAGAACTGGATTACTCCAACACTTTCTGCTTCCTGGTCTTTAACCTCTCATTCCACATCATTGTGCACCAACCATTCCAATAACATCACCTTTGCTGTGCTCCAAAATCTACAAAAACTCTTCAAATGTCAAGGACAGACACCTGTGTTGGATTTTTAAATCACCCATGAAAGGACATTGCTAGTGGGAATGTAAAATGGTGCACTTACTTTGTAAAACAGTTTGGAAGTTCTTCAAAGTGTGAAGTATAGTTGTACCATATGACCCAGCAATTCCATTTTTAGGTATATACCCAATAAAAATGGAAAGATATGCCCACACAAAAACTTGTACACAAGTATTCAGAGAAGCATTATTCATACTAGCTAAGTGTCTATCACCTGACAAATGAATAAAACAAAATGTGGTATATTCAGACAATGTGATAATATTTAGCAATAAAAATGAAATACAGATCTTCCTCAATTTACAAAAGAGTTACATCCTGATAAATCTACCATAAATTGAAAATATCCTAGGTCAAAAATGCATTTAAAACATCTAACCTACTTAACATCATAGCTCAGCTTAACCTACCTTAAATGTGGTCAGAACCCTTACATCAGCCTTGTTGTGTTAGCCGTTCAGTCATGTCTGACTCTGCGGCCCCATGGACTATACCCCACCGGGCTCCTCTGTCCATGAAATTCTCCAGGCAACAATACTGGAGTGGGTTGCCATGCCCTCCTCCACGGGATCATCCCAACCCAGGGATCAAATCCACTTCTCTTATGTCTGCAGCATTGGCAGACAGGTTCTTGACCACTAAATTCACCTGGGAAGCCCGATATATATGATGTATAGAATATGACATAATTTTTAAAGATGAAAAAGAGATGATACTCTGTGTGTTTTTCTTCTTGTTTCGTGCACTTTCACTCACTCATCCTGGGTTTCCCTTTCCTTGCCCAATATCTGCCACCTTTTCTTGAAAGCCACAACCTCAGTCCTCTGTGGATTTCTGGCCAGCATGGAACCCAAGGGTCAAGGAGGGAGGCTGGCCAATGGGACAGAATTGGCCTCCAACATAACTCAACAGCTTTCATGGAAAACCTCAGGTTCTTCTGCTTATTTCATCTGTGGACTCCTTTTTCTCTCTTTGGCTATACAGTATCTCTTTTGTCCAGTCTAAATAGATATCTTCCATTCCCCAGTCATTAAATGCCACCTCAAAAGATACAATGTATTTCAGCTGTGTTTGCCCAGCACCCTCCCATAGGCAGCCTTTCCAATGCAGGCAGAGGAGCCAGGGAGGAAATTTATTACAAAAGGGCATAGGAATTAAGACTAGGAATGCAGGCTAATCCTACCAAGGACACTTAGGGAATGAAACCTCCCAGTGAGACTTTTTTTTCCCTTTCTGAGACATTATTTCTTCCATTATGAAAGGCACCCACGTAGCAGTCTCAAAAAAAGATCATTCTCCAGAGTGCAATGTGACAACTAAAAATTATATATTTTGTGGTCCATGTGCTCCCATTTTCCCCCCAATTGAATCTGCCAGAAAGGTTCAACAAAGCGGCAAAAATGTTCACTGGCATTTTAATGTGCTTACTTAGCAGGCCCCGGAAATGGTTGGCAACAACAAATACAAGTTCAAGTTCATCAACAAGACTCAGGTTGGTCTTTACTTAGCTGGGAAGAGATGCCACCAGGGCAAGTTGGGATGACGCCATGCGCCCAAGGAACTTTCTTTTCTGAAAGTGCCTTGTGCTTTTTGGCCAGAAGCAACTGTAGCCACAGAAGATGGATGTGAATTTGTAGGCATGGAAGCCTCAATTGACAAAAAGAAGAAAGAGGGAAACGAGGGAAGAGAATGGGGTGGCTTCTTGGGACCAGATTAGAGAGGACTTGGCATTGCCTTCTTGTCCCTTAGGTGCTGCCTCCTGAGTTACTGTAGCCAAAGACTGCAAAGCCAAGGGACGGTATTGGCAAGAAGTTGAAGGTGAGGAAAAAAGAAGAACAAATTGAGGTCACCCATCCCCTAGCACCTTTACTGAATATTCTTCGTGTTTCTCTCCACCCTGTTTCTCTGCTTCATGCCCTAGAGGATAAGACCTATATAGACAGTATCAAGGGTTCCCTTAGACTTCTGGCTTTGGGTTGGGCTTAACCATCAGGAGCTACCTTGAGAAGACTGATGGTCGAGAAGAGAGAGAGGTTGGGGTGTTTGGCCCCCAGTTCCCTCCCAACCAGATGTGGTTTGGTGGAGACTGCGCTCTTCTGTGGCACAGTCGTGTTCAGACAGGCATCTCTGACGGTTAGCCTAGGGCTAGAGCCAATCCCGTGTTCTGTTAACCATGCTCTCTTCCGGACCCTTCAGGCGTTGGCATGGCAACTGCTTCCTCTTCTGTTGCTAGCCCTGGAGTCATACACCATGACTGGCCATGCCTTGCTGATTTCCCTTAACTCTCCCCAAATCTTTGTAAATGTTTTGCTAAAAATCTCTTCAATCAGCCCTTCTGGGTGTGCCACTTGTTTGTGGCTGGGATATTGACAGATGCTCTATCTTACTCACACCCACAGGAAAACTTCTCCCGTGGTACGACAACTAGATACTCTCTTTAAGGGCAGGCATGTGGTCACCCTAGTGCCTGACCTGTAGAAAGTTCTTAAGAGGGACTTTCCTGGTGGTCCAGTGGCTAAGATTCTGTGCTTCCAATACAGGGGGCCTGGGCTCAGTTCCTGGTTAGGGAACTAGATCCCACATGCTGCAACTATAGTTTGAATGCAACAACTAAGAACAACACAACAAAAAGTCCAAAAAAAACAAAAAAACCCCAAATGGTTGAGCATATGGATGAGTAGAAATGAGATCTGGAGACTGAAATTGGAGCAATCTATTATAAAGTGATGTCAAGAAAGAAAATTAAATACACACAAAAAAAGACATCTACTAGGAGAAGAGAAGAGGGATTAAGACTACATATTATAGTACATTTATATTCATAAAGAAAAAGAGAGTTCACACTGATGAATGTCACAGGGAAATCAAGCCTGGAAAAGGCCATTTGGTTTGGCAGAGAAAAGGGTACTGGTGACCTTGGCGATGGCCATGCCAGTGACATAAGAACTTCCAGGGCAGCATTTTGTTTTCTGGCTGTAACCAACCAGAATCTAAAATGTAAAGAACTCTATTTGTAGAAGCAACAGATATTACAATGCACTTAGAACTTTAAACAATAGGAGGAAAACTATGAAATTTCATTAAATGAATGAAATAAAACACACATGAACATCAGAGAGAGAGATGTATTTTTACTTAGAAGATGGAATGTTACAAAGATACCATTACTTCTTTTTAATGTATGGATCTAATGTAATTCCAAATAGAATCTTTTTCTGAAATAGAACAAAAGGTTCTAAAATTAACCCAGAAGAACACAGAGCTGATAACACTGGGACATTTTGTTTAAAAAGAAAAATGAAAGGTGGGTGCCCTATCCAATATTAAGTTAAGAAATAAAGCAATAATAATTCAAGTGATGTGGTGACTAGGAGGAAATATTACATAGATGCAGAGAGGTAAGGCTCTAAACTGTCTCTCTCTCTCTCTCAAATAGCCATCCAATTTTCCAAACATTAATAAAAATAACCTCCACTTTTGGAATTTTAGAAATTCCTTTCTAGTGCAGTCAACACCAAATTTCTGCAGGATACTTCATGTGGATGAGGGAGTGGCTTCATCCATCTCACACAGAGCCCAGAAATCCCAAGGTGCCCTGGCTTGATAATTTGATAACCCTCCAGCAAGAGCAAATCACTCTGCTCACTTCTGTCTTCGATTGGCCCAAGCTACAAAGGCTCCATAGTGGCAGCAAAAAGTAAAGAACCCAGGTTGTAAATCCACTCCCAGCTGCCTCCCCACCTCCCTCCGTATAACTAAGGCCATCATTTTCTCCAGGGTTACAGTTTAAACTGATGAGTTTACAGATAACCAGCATTATTCTTTCAGAAATCAGGACTCACAACAGACACACAAACTCCAGGACAGAGATGAAAACACAATGCAATCTGGTGCCTTGTCAACTCATAAAGCTCCTCTTCATCCTGGCAGCCGCAGCCTAGTGTCAGGGAAACCATACACACACACACACACACACACACACACAGCCAAAGAGCCTAGCACATTGCGTGGCCTTCTTCCAGTGGGCAAGCATGTGTTGGGGGGGTCTTGACAGAGGCCCTAATGCCTCCTGAAGGTCACAGAGTCCCAGAGAGATTCCACATGATGCTAAAGCATTTGAAAAACTGATAAAACATACAGACAAATCAGGAAGTTGCAGCCATAAGCCATAAGTAGTGAGCAATAATTCCAGATTTATTCTTGGGATTCCATGTACTCTTGGGAGAGTGAGGGGACCACTCATGGCTCGAGGAAGCCAACGTGACCACAGAGACAGATGGGATACTTGATAAATGTATGCAGATTAAATTATTAAATTTATTATTTAATTATTGAAAAGCACTAATAACTAAGATAATGTATACACATGTGTGCATGTGTAATGAAATATTACTTGGTCATAAAAAGAAATGCCACTTGCAGTAACATGGATGAACTCAGAGATTATATTCAGTGAAGTTAAATGGAGAGAGACAAATACATGTTATCACTCATATGTGGCATCTGAAAAACTGGTACAATGAATTTATTTACAAAACAGAAATAGAGTCCTAGATGTAGAAAATAAACTTATGGTTACCAAACAGGAAGATGCAGGGAGGGATAAACTGGGAGATTGGGATTGACATATTGTGAAAGTCGCTCGGTCATGTCCAACTTTTTGTGACCCCATGGACTATACAGTTCATGGAATTCTCCACTCCAGAATACTGGAGTGGGTAACTGTTCCCTTCTCCAGGGGATCTGCTCAACCCAGGGATCAAACTCAGGTCTCCCTCATTGCAGGCAAATTCTGCACCAGCTGACCAACCATACATACTACTATGTATAAAACAGGTAATTAATAAGGACCTACTGTATAGCACCTGGAACTCTACTCAATACTTGTAATTACCTATATGGAAAAGGAATCTAAGAAACAGTGGATATAGGTACATTATAACTGATTCACTGTACTGTATACCTGAAACTAATTACATCATTGTAAATCAAATACATTGCAATAAAAATTAATTTTTAAAAGGACAGTGAGATAATGAAACAAGAAATGACAGGCAGATCAATGGAACAGAAAAGCTTATCTAGAAATACTAACAAAAGAGAGTGGAAGCACCATTTTTGTTAACAACTGTTAGTTTTACAGACAAATTTTCATTAGACACAAAGCATTATACTAAGCACTTTAATTATTATATATGTGTACTATTAATGTTAAATATACATGCTAACTATATAAATGTCTGCTATATCTATCTATCTAACTATAATATTTCAAATTCATTTCTCAAATTACCCCTGGTGCTAGTTCTCACCTATCTTTGGTTTATTTTTTGTTTGTGGTGGTTTTTTCTTTAAGATTTTTTTGATGTAAATAATTCTTAAAGTTTTTATTGAATTTGCCATAACACTGCTTCTGTTCTCTGCCTTGGTATTTTGGCTACGAGGCATGTGGGTTCTGTGCCTTGGTATTTTGGCTACGAGGCGAGTGGGTCCCAGCTCCCAACCAGGGATCGAACTCACAGCCCGACACTGGAAGGAGAAATCTAACCACTGAACCACCGGGGCACTCCCTCCCTTATCTTGGGACTCTGTTCCTTCCCTGCATCCCTTTCGTCACCAACCAGATTCAAAGGCACGTCATCTCTTCCTTGAGTTACTGCGTCAACACATAACCCTGTGTCTTGCAAAGTGAGCTTTCTAACATACACAACTGACCACTGCTTGCTTAAAATTCATTAGTGCATTCCTGCTGCCTATGGGGGAAAAATTCCAAAAATTCTCATGTAATATACAAAGTCACTCACTAGCTGATTCCCTGCCCAGCCTCAGATTCCACTTCCTTCTCTGCTGCCTCCTTTTAGCTGTCCCACCCTCTTCTGAGGCTTCTACACAGCCACTGCCCCTCAGTGCCTGTGGCAGTCACCCTCGTTATTCTATACAACCCTGCAAACCCTTGCAGAGAACTACCCAGCCCAGAAAATCAGATGCCGCTCCTTGGTAAGAAATCTCAACCACACCCTTACTCCCGTCCTGTTACAGGTGTCCTCGGCTGTTCACTTACAAGGACACAGGCTTCCTGTGAACAGGAAGACATCGCTGTGTCTTACAGATAGCCTGGCACATACATGAACCTCATGTATGCTGTACACATGAATGAATGGACAGATAAACAAAAAGCAAGTGAATAAATGAGTAAGTGCAGGATAAGCTGGGCTGCCCAAATACATGACCAGGTTCTAGTGTTGATACAGAAATCTCCTGGAGACATGTCGGAAATGGGTAAACACTGCTTCATGGACTCATGTCAAATCATTATTGATTCCCCAGTTCATATACTAGTATGATGATCTTGACATCTGTTGACATCTGCTGACATCTGCATTATTATGCTGATTTTGACATTTTCTGTCCTGTATGCTCAGTGCTTCCCAGACATGATGTCCAAAGGTTATGTTAGTCTTAATATCTTCAGTGAAGGCTTAGGAGTTCAGTTACACCAGTTGCTTTCTGAAGGAAGAGAACTGAATAAATCATCCTCTAAGACAAATACTGTTAAGTCCCCTACACACAAACCAGTTCTGTTCTGAGAGCGTGTTTTGTCAGTCCAGCAAAGTTAGCCTAGGTATACAACTAACACAATCAGCTGTATAGTACTGTACTGTAATAGGTTTATAATACTTTTCACACAAGTAGTACATTAAAAAGCAAACACAAAAAATAAAGGATACATTTTAAATCTTATGGGATCCCCTGGTGGCTCAGACGGTAAAGCGTCTGCCCGAAATGCAGGAGACCCAGGTTCGATCCCTGGGTTGGGAAGATCCCCTGGAGAAGGAAATGGCAACCCACTCCAGTACTCTTGCCTAGAAAATTTCATGGATGGAGGAGCCTGGTGGGCTACAGTCCATAGGGTCGCAAAGAGTCAGACACGACTGACTGACTTCACTTTCACTTTCAATCTTATAGTACAGTACCTTGAAACGTATGGGAGTACAACAGCTGGCATATAGGGGCTGGCATTGAGTGAACAAGCATGAAGGGTTACTGACTGGAGGAGGAAGAGGGGTGAGAGATGGTAAAGCTGAAGGATTGTCAGTAACAGGAAATGGAAGACAAGCTGCAATTTCACTCACACCTGACGTTGATGGAATGCACAGTCGCATCTCTGAAAGTTCACAACTTGAAGGTTTGTATGTAGGGGACTTACTGTACATGAAAAGATGGCCTACATCATTTGTCATCAGGGAAATGCAAATCAAAACCACAATGAGAGGTCATCTCACGCCTGTTACAATGGCTTTTTATCAAAAAGACTAGAAACAACATCTGCTGGCAATGGTGTAGAGAAAAAGGAACTCGTGTTCACTGCTGGTGGGAATGTAAACTGGTGCAGCCACTACAGAAAACAGTACAGAGATTCCACAAAAAAATTAAAAATAGAGCTACCATATGATTTGGCAATTCCATATGTGGGTATCTATCTGAAGAAAATGAAAACAATACCTTGAAAAGCTAACTGCACCATCCTGTTCATTGCAGCATTATTTCCAATAGCCAAGATATGGAAACAGACTAAGTGTCCATCAATGGAAGAATGGATAAAGAAGCTGTGGTATATATACAATATATACACATAATGGGGTACTGCATGCATGCTAAGTCACTTCAGTCATGTCCGACTCTGTGTGACCCCATGGACTACAGCCTGCCAGTCTCCCCTGTCCATGAAATTCTCCAGGCAAGAATACTGGAGTGGTTTGCCATACCCTTCTCCAGGATAATGGGGTATTAGTCAGCCATAAAAAAAGAATGAAATCTTGCAATTTACAACATGAAGGAACCTTGAGGGCATTATGCTAAACGAAATAAGTCAGACAGAGAAAGACAAATACCATATGATCTCTACCATACATGAAATCTACAGATGGAAATCAAGTGTATTCAGGGTGGTATGGCCGTAGACTGAAATCTACAAATACACACATACTTTATCAAGCTCACTGATGCAGAGAACTGATTGGCGGTTGTCAGAGGCAGAAGGTAGGGGGTAGAAAAAAATAGGTGAATTGTTTTTGTTTTGTTTATTTTCTGGTTTAAATCAATTGAATTTTTAAGAAATGTGTAGCTTGGCTTCTTCTATTCAGTGGTCCTACTTCTCTCTTCTACACCTATCATGCAATAATTACACTTCCATATAATTTTCAAATATTTCAAGGCATTATCATGACCTGTCTTCATTTTTGTCTAAACTAAACATATACATTCCTTCAACCACCTTTATACAGCCATGTTTTCAAAACTTCCCTGATACTTAGTCTCCTTGGGCTACTATAACAAAATACTAAAGACTAAGTGGCTTAAATTAGGGGTCCTAAAGCTCTGGGATCTAATGCCTGACAATCCAAGGTGGAGCTGGTGTAATAACAGAAATAGAGTGCATGATAAACGTAATGTACTTAAATCATCCCCCCAACCAGGTCCATGGAAAAAATGTCTCCCATGAAGCTGGTCCCTGGTGCCAAAAAGACTGAGGACCACTAGTTTAAATAACAGACATTGATCAGAATTCCAGAGGCTGGGAAGTTCAACATTAAGGTGCCAGCACGTTGGGTCCTTGGTGAGGGCCTGCAGACAGACACTTTCTTGTCGTGTCCTCACATGACAGAGAAGGAGCAAATCGTGTCCTTTCTTCTTCTTATAAGGGTATTAATTCCATCAGGGGACCCAACCCATGATCTCATCCTGTTCATTGTCATTGTACAGTTTCTAAGTCGTGTCTGACTCTTTGCGACCCCATGGACTGCAGCATGCCAGGCTTCCTTGTCTCCACCATCTCCTATAGTTTTCTCAAGTTCATGTCCACTGCGTTAGTGATGCTATCTAACCATGATCTCATCTAACCCTATTTAATTCCAAAAGTCTCCACCTCCTAACATCATCACATTGGGGGTTAGGGTCACAACATATGAACTGGAGGGGTGGGGGGAGCACACACTTTCATTCCATAACAGATGGCCATCCACTGCTGGGTTCTGTCCCAGAAGACAAAGCGATGACTAATAAAGTCTCTTGACATGTGCTCCCCACCCCCGGAGCCAGAATCCTGGAAGTACATTCCTGCCCATTATCCAAACTGCTCATGCAGCCTTTACAGTTCCAAGAGATATGAATCACTGTTATTTGCTTGAAGTCCTTTTGGAACAAACTGTCTATAAATTTTCAAACTGCAGTTTTATTCAAAATGGCATGTCTTACATGTATTATGAACTTTAGACTTCCTGGAATCTTTCTACAAAGATCATTTAATTTGAGCCTAAGAATAGCCCCATCCACAGTCAGCATATAGGAGAAGGGAGGCCCAATGAGGATGAAGAATGTTCTTTAGGTCACTTAAAGTAGCCAGGGGTGGATACAGATCCTGGGTTTCTGTATACCAGGCTGCCAAGCATGCCTTAATGAAATGCACTCTCAGATTTCATGCCACTGTGATGAAAAGGATCAAAAAGTCCTGAATCCCACTCTCGATGCCAAGCAAACATTGGCATAAACAACCCCCTGTGTGTGGAGGTGATAAATAAATGTCTTTGGCCTGGCCCAGGCTCTGGCTGATGCATCTGCCTGAGTGTGGAAGTGAAAAGAGTATTTCTAACAAGATAAAGAAAAGTTTGGCAATTGTCAGTATTGCTCAGAGCAGATGGATGAAAGACCCTGGCTTCGCAGGTTAACTGTGTCATTTAGCCGCACATCACTTACAAAACTACACAAAAGGAAAATAAAGCTGACCCAGGGCTGCTTAGGAAACATGCTGAATTGAAGAAAGCCCTCTGCCACAACCTAAGAAATCTGCTGGCGTCAAATGCACACAAGACTCTGCAGACCAGGCCCCCTGCCACATTCGCTCAGCACCTGTCAGGTCTGATGGCTTTCAGAGGAAATTCCTCTCCTCCCTTCTCATGCCCCGAGCCCACCTAGGATTTTATTCCTAGTGAGGGGGTTAAAGAGGCGAGAGAGAGGGCAGTGAACATTAGAAACACTGCTGCTGCTGCTAAGTCGCCTCAGTCGTGTCCGACTCAGTGTGACCCCACGGACTGCAGCCGACCAGGCTCCTCCGCCCATGGGATTTTCCAGACAAGAGTACTGGAGTGGGGTGCCATTGCCTTCTCCGTTAGCAACACTAACCTTCACCAAATTCTGCAAAAAGCATATAATTTTAAAAGAGCGTATGTGCAGATCCACATGACACTGTGTTCATATCAGAGAAAGTAAATTATGAATTCAGGAAACGATACGGAAGAGTAAGACAGACAAGAATGAACCACCCTAGGAAAATGTCGCTACTTCCTTCACCCACCAAAATTATCAGTATCACTATCTTTGAACATAAACAAACACACACACCCCACCATCACCTCCATCACTACTGATACGATCACCTTACCACCATCACCACCACCACCATTCCTAATAAACTGTTAGAACTTTAAAATAAGATACCTACTCTCAACTTTAAAATAAGATGCCTATGCTATTCAGAAGCACCACAAGTTTAAAAAACACACATCCAGTTTCTCAGAAAAAGACCCTATGGCAAGATTCCATTTACTTATAAGGGAATTTTTTTCTCCTCTCCTTTAAGCACATCCCCAAGGTAGTACCTTGGACTTTTGTTCAACAAATATAGACTCTCTGCCCTCCACACCCCTGGGAGGAGTACCCATCCCACCTCATTAACATTAAGCCTGACCATCTGGCTGGGCAGAACATACTTCCCCACCCTTAACTCTAAGCTTGATCACAAGACTTGCTTAGGCCAAAAAGGGACTAGTGGCTGTGACATCAGTAGAGGCTTGAAATGTGCTTCCTCTGTTGGTCTTGGTCTCCTCAACTTGGTATCATCATAATAACGTGCTTTGGGTGGCCCACTGGTCCAAGGAAGGGAAGAGACACATGGGGTAGCTGGATCCAATGTGTAGCTTAGAACCAAGCCCAGCCAAACTCAGCACAGATCAGCCAAACTTCAATTTATCTGAAAACACACAAGAGAAAGAAAAGCTTCAAGAATAGCTCCCTTTCACATTTCTGGCCTGATTAATGAAGATTGTTGGATATTGGTGCCACTAAGTAAGATGGAGAAACAGGGAGAAAAAGATTTGGGTACGAAGTGGTATGACACAGAATCAAGAGTCCCGGTGGGATACAGTCAATCTGTGATGCCTATGAGACATCCAAATGGAAACATCAAGCATCTGATATGATGAGGTCAGGTCTGAAGACAGAAGATTGGGATTCACCAGTATCTAAATGGAATTTAAAGACACAGTCCTTGAGGAGTCACCAAGGCAACACAGAAACACAGGAGGAAAAAAGGAAGCCTGAATCCTGAGGACCAGAAGAAGGGCCAAGAAAGGAAAACCAAGAGGAATGTAAACAGAACCCCTAGAAATGATGGGGTCTGAGAAGCGACCCTTGGACTGTATAATACCGAGGCATCAGTGAATTTTGCAGAACCAGTTTCAGAGAACCAAAGCCCAAAGTAGGTTCAGGAGAGAACAAAAGGCGAAGAAATGAAAGCAGGAGGTACAGGCAGACTTGGAGGTCCAGACTCTTCCAAGGAGTCTGCTGTTAAACAGAGCAAAGAAATGTGCTGCTTCTATTCTGGGGATCATGACAGAAAAACAATTACCCTGACAGCAAGGAAAAATAAAGGTCAGCACATGTGGGATGCGGGTCTGTAGACCCTAGGGCCATCTCTGCCCCTGTCACTGATGGCCTTAGACAAATCTCTGCCGCAAAGCACACGCATGTAAAACAGGGACGTGACAGAAGAGTGTCTGGGCCCCTTGGAGCTCTCAAATTTCAAGCTCCTCTCCCTGCAGCTCCAGTGTGAAAACATACATACCAGAATGAGGACACAGAAAGAAAGCACCCCCGTCAGTAAGAAGGACCATGGAGTAACATGACCGTATCCGGAAATCAACAGATTTTCTTACAGCAGCTGTGTGGCTCCTGGTGGAAAATTGCGACATCTCTGATTCAAACCCCAGAAACGAGAAGAAGGGAAGTAAGAGGCAAAATTCTTCATGATCTTGGTGGGCCTAGGTATAGTAACGTAAACACTAGCTTAGGACACATTCACTAGAAGTGCACATGGTAAAATCCAGCTTCTTGGAGAATTGATGAATTCAGCAGATACAAAATAGCTTCCCCACCAATAAATATGGACTGATCAAATATGCAAAAAACTGAACTCTCAGGATCGTGCAGGGCCACTCTGGTCCTTTTCTTAATGCAATATACATCCTCCACATTGATGTGGAGTCCAGCCAGATGGATGTCCAGCCTCATTCTAAAAACCTCCAGAGGTACAAACTCATTGGTGAGCCCTCCAAACAGCTTCCTCCATGGGGCTCATTTCTATGTTCTCTAAATAGTCAACATCAGCCTCATGGTGTTATCTTCCACATCTTAGTCTTAATTCTGCCTGTGAACACACAGGAAAGGCCAATTCCCCAGAGCTCCAGAGCTGTCCATGCCACCACGACCCCTCAAGCTCAAGACATCCCCTGACCAGGATGGATTTCTCCATCTTCACTGTTGTCCAATTCACCTCTCCTGCTCCTCCCTGGTTCCATATGACTATGCTTCTTCCCTGGCTAGAGTTCTCAGATGAGAAGAACAGTCTGAGTAGATGTGAGCATTCCACAGAGAAACAGACACCTATCTCTCATGGTGGGTAGGAGACCTGCCCAGCTCAGCTTAGAGGCTGCAGGTTTATGCAGGTGAATAGCAGCATGGTTTGCAGGTTTCACTAAAGAAAGATGAAAGAGGCAAGAAGAGACCAAAAGAAAACACATACACTTCCAAGCCCCAGCTACTCTCTATCTCTTAGGAAAGAACCTTTAGAGCCAGAGTTTGAGGAAAACAATCTATGAAAAATACCCTGAATGTATTGCTCTTGGCTTGGGAAGACCTAGAAGCCTTGGAGGGAATAATGACCTACAGAACATGTCTATTCTGATAGGCCCCAACACTGAAATGCCAGTGTTCATTTCCAAAGGGCTCCCATGAATGGAGAAGGAAGGAGTGTTTCCATTGTTCTTGTTTCTGGCATCTGGGCCACTCTCCCCAGCAAAGCAAGGACTTGTTAACCCCAAGCCAGCACCAGAGCTTTCGGGAGATGTGAGGCAACACCTGCCCAGGTGTGGGTGGCATCACCAGCCTTTCCTCCCTGCAGAGGAGGCAGCCAGGTAAGATGGTGCTCATTAGCCTTGGGCTGGAAGAGTGCTTTTGCTTGGGATGTATTTCTTTATATTCCTCCATTTGGCAAAAATAACAAAAACAGAGCCAAAAGTCAAGAATGGGGAGAATGATAACTGAGAAATGATAAAACAAAACCATGGATCAATACTATTTGGGTTTCTAATCTAAGGCAGGTGTGGGTGGGTGTGACCTGAGACAGCAGATACTGTGTACAAAGCCTTGACAATGTCCAGCTGCTCCCACCTAGTGGAGCTCCAGGGACCACAGTCAGCGACCAGTCCAGCCCATTCTGTCCTTGCTCTGGTTCTGATCCACAGCATACTCCTGGGCCCCAGACGGCCTATGAGGCTCTTGGCTTCCCTTGCTCTCTGCCCTGGTTCCAGCCGCAGGCACAGCAGGAAAGCTAGTTACTCGGCAGAGACTCTGCCGCTGAGCTGGACGCAGTGCCTCTGCCCAAGGCTGGTTGACATGATACGGGGCTGGCTTCAAGTAACCCCCACCAAGTCCTGGGGCAGGAATTTGGAGTGCGGTCCTAGGGGAGACCCCACATGTGGTCATATAACAATAACTCAGTGATCTCTCTTTTTCTTTGTCTTTTCTTTTTTGGCCATGGCATGGCATGTGGGATCTCAGTTTCTGGATGGAACCCACGCCCCCTACATTGGAAGTGTGGAGTCTTAACCACTGGACCACCAGGGAAGTCAGTCTCTCTCTCTTTTGAATACTCAGAGCCTCCATTTCTTATCCTGTAAAGAAGGAATAAAGACTATAAGTTCATTTGACAGACACACCAAGAGGATAGCATAGCGCTTGGCAGACAGCAGGGACTCAAACAGTAAAGGACGTTCTTGAATATCACTGGTTGGAAAGTACCATCATGTGGGTCTTTTTGAAAACAGTTGAACAGTTCCTCAAAGGTTAACACAGAGTTACCATATGACCCAGCCACCCCACTGCTAGATGTACACTCTAGAGAAATAAAAACATTTCACCCACGAGCACTTGCATACAAATGTTCATAGCGGCATTATTCACAACGGTCCCAAAGAAGAAACAGCTCACATATCCATCACCAACTGAATAAAGAAAATGTGGTGCATCCATAAAATGGAATGTCTTTTAGCCATAAAAAAGAATGATCATTGCACAATGTATACCTATAGTGAATCACTATGCTGTACACCTGACACTAATATAATGTCACATGTCAATTATACCTCAACAAAATAGAGTTTTTAAAAAGGATGAGACAGGTAATATTATTCCCACTTCATAGAGAAGACTTTGGGGATAAGACCTCATCAGCAACAGAAATTCAATGTGTATTTCTTGCCTCCTACCCATCATTTTGCCCAAATAATTGAGTTTTTCAGTGTGTTCCTTGCAGATATAATTCCTTAAGAACATAATACTTATTTTGTATTTCCCTGAATATTTGGACCATTAAAGGTGTTAAGTTAAAAAAAAAAAAGAAAGAAAGGAATGTAGTATTGATACACACTATTACATGGATAAACCGTGAAAACAATATGCCACGTTAAATAAGTCAGAAAATCAAATATATTGTATGGCTGCATTATATGAAATGTCCCAAATAGGCAAAAGCATAGAGAAAGAAAAACAGAGCGACTTCACTTTCACTTTTCACTTTCATGCACTGGAGAAGGAAATGGTAACCCACTCCAGTGTTCTTGCCTGGAGAATCCCAGGGACGGGGGAGGCTGGTGGGCTGCCGTCTATGGGGTTGCACAGAGTCGGACACGACTGAAGTGACTTAGCAGCAGTGGCAGCAGCAGCAGGGGCAAGGTGGAACACGAGTTGCTAATGGTTATGAAGTTTGTTTGGTGGGGGTGGGGTGGGGGGGCTGAAGAAAACATCCTAGAATTAGCGAGTGGTGATTTGTATGTTTTAAAAGGGTGAATTTAAAGCATGTGAATTATATCTTTAAAAATAATAGAAAAATAAAAAGAGAATCTGCAGCAAAAAAAAAAAAAAACCTAGGCTGGTCAAAAAGTTTCTTTGGTTGTTTTTTTTTTTTTTTTTTTTGTAAGATGGTATGGAAAACCAAACGAACATTTTGGCCAACCTAATAGTAAGGACTCTATTCCTCTTTCCTCAACTTTCTTGTGCTCACGTTCAAGTTTTATGATCATCAAGCCCAGAGCAGCCTCTCTGGGCCCTAACACAGTTGCCTGAGACTAACACAGCAAAAGTCTTTGCTTCTTTCACTCCTGGGACACACAGATAAGCTCCAACACTCCATCTCCCTATCCACCTATTTCTCCATCTATCTGTACATCACCCACCTAAAATCTCCTTCTGCTTCCTTTCCTCTGCACAGTTCTCTAACTTTCTCCTGCCTAATAAGTTGCTGTGCCGCTCAGTTGTGTCCAACTCTTGTGACATTATGGACTGCAGCCCGCCAGGCTCCTCAGTCCATAGAATCCAGGGGATCTTCCCAACCCAGGGATCGAACCCATGTCTCCTGCATCTCCTGCACTGCAGGTGGCTTCATTACCACTTAGCCACCAGGGCAGCCAGCCTAAGAAGTTACTCTTGCCAAATAAATTAGAAGCTGTTTTGTGTCGTGATCTCTCACACACAGTTTTCTATTCTTCAGGAATAATGACTATAAACTTTCCCATTCCACTGTCTGCAGAGTCATAAACTACAGACAAAAATTGTATTTCAGTTGCATTTTATTTTATAAAGGTAGAAAAACTCACAGTCCCCAGAAAGATGAAGGGCATTACCCGCCTCGCCCCTGCCTATGATAGCTAATCATGAGCTAAAATTAAATTACCTTTTTCAAAATCCATTAGGGGGGTAAGATTTTTTATCAAGTAGACAACCTGCGGATCTCCTCATGAATTTTCCCGACATTTCGCATGACAAAGCGTCCCCTCTAATCCCTTCCCAAGGCTAACAGCAACAGCAATGCAACCCTTCACATTTAATTTCCTTTTAAAACCAGGTTTCTAAAGGGGCTCTGCATCCACAATAGTTGCTCTGGAAGAAAGCCAAAGAGCCTCCAACCCAATATGTAATCATTGTTATGCAAATTGCCTTCGGAGAAAGAAACTCTGAGTCAATCTGCATTTTCTCCCCAGACTAGCTCGCTCTCTCCCCTCATTAGCTTTGACTGAGCTATAGTTCACCAGATTTTAAGGTCAAAAAGTCTCCTTTGCAGAGTATTCACCTGATACATGGAAGTTTTCCCCCCTCTCCCCGAGACTGCTTTCATTCTTATCGTTCTTCTATCCTAAAGAGAAACAAGCACCATAGATCCTCGTTGCCCTGGACAGTTGGCCAAGCCGTGGAAGGATCTTTACTCCTCCATCACTCTATTTTCTCATCTAATCTCTCCAATGTCAACTTTCTGAAAAAAAAGTCATTCCAGGCATTCAGATGGGTGTGTGTGTGCTAAGTCACTTCAGTTGTGTCCATCTCTTTGTGACCCTATGGACTGTAGTCCATCAGGTTCCTCTACCCATGGGATTCTCCAGGCAAGAATACTGGAGTGGGTTGCCATTTTCTCCTCCAGGTGATCTTCCTGGCCCAGGGATTGAACCTGTGTCTTCTACATCTCCTACACTGGCAGGTGGGTTCTTTAGCTCTAGTGCCACCTGGGTACCTGGAAGGAAAAAGCATACTGAGATATAGCCTTGCTCTCCTGGAAGCTACAGTATGTTCAGGAAGCCGAGATGCATCCACATGGCTTTCTTCAGTGGTCAAAATACAGACTCCCTGAAAATAATTTTTAGGATGATTCAGAGAACTGAGAGATCCATTTAGGCTTAGAATAACGTATTCATGGTCATAATATTCACGGATGGTAAGAAATGATGGCCCTACTTCAACAAGTGGAAAAGTCTGCGGTATTTCCTAGCATGGATTCTTGAGTTGAGATTTTATCAATCTTTCTTTGGGGAAGCCCTTACCTGCCATATTCAACAAGCATGGCCAACATGTGTCCCGCTAATAAGCAGAGGTAAGAAGGGAGCTGTGGGTGGGTGGAGGAGACATGTGAAAGAGTATAGCAAGTGGAACAGAGGAAAAGATTCATTCCTGCCTTCAACCGATATAGGTTTATTGAGCATCTATTATGCTCCAAACCTAGAGCTTTAGCCACAAGTAAAACAGACACAATTCCGTCTCACTCCTCTTCAGCCTAAAGGCTTGTTTGTTGTTTAGTTGCTAAGTAGTGTCTAGCTCTTTTGTGACCCCATGGACTGTAGCCCACCAGGTTCCTCTGGCCATGGGATTTCCCAGACAAGAATACTGGAGTGGGTTAGCCATTTCTTCCTGACCCAGAGATTGAAGCCGAGTCTCCTGCATTGCAGGCAGATTCTTTGTAACTCAGCCACCAGGCAAGCCCAGCCTAAAGGGGCAGATGAATATTAAGCAACTAATTACACAAGGGAGTGAAAGTCACTCAGTAGTGTCCAACTCTTTGCGACCCCATGGACTATCCAGTCCATGGAATTCTCCAGGCCAGAATACTGGAGTCGGTAGCCATTCCCTTTTCCAGGGGATCTTCCCAACTCAGGGATCAAACCCAGGTCTCCCACATTGCAGGCAGATTCTTTACCAGCTGAGCCACCAGGGAAGTCCAAGAATACTGGAGTGCGTAGCCTATCCCTTCTCCAGTGAGTCTTCCTGACCCAGGAATTGAACTGGGGTCTCCTGCATTGCAGGCAGATTCTTTACCAGCTGAGCTACCAGGAAAGGCCCTAATTATACAAGTAATTCATTTCAGTTAAGTGCAACAGGTGAGGTGGATGCTATACTAAGAGAACAGGTAGCATGCCCTGTACCTGCTGTTTTATGTCGAAGTCCCAATTCCCAGGACCTCAGAAGGTATTTGTATTTGGAGAGAAGGGCTCCAAAGAGGTGATTAAGTTAAATAAATGAAGCTGTGAAGATGGGCCCTAATGCAATCTGACTGGTGTCCTTTAAGGAGAGGAAGAGACACCAGGGGCAGGTACACAGAGAATGTGGATGTGAAGAGGACGGCTGTGTGCAAGTCAGGAGAGAGGCCTCAGGAGAAGCCGACCCTGCCCACACCTTAATCTCAGACTTCCAGCTTCCCATCTGTGACACGATACATTTCCGTTCTTTAAGCCAGGGGTCCCTGACCTCTGGAATCTAATGCCTAATGATCCAAGGAGGAGCTAATGTAAAAAAAAAAAAGTGTACAATGAATGTGATGCACTTGAGTCATGTTGGATCCATCCCCCACTGGTACATGGAAAAACTGTCTTCCAGGAAGCAGGTCCCTGGTGACAAAAAGATTGGGGACCACTGCTTTTAGCCACCCAGTCTATGGATTTTGTTAGAGCAGCTGTAGAAAACCAATACATGATCACAGACAAATTTTCCAGGACTTTTTATCGCCAGTAATGTTGAAGCAGGAGTTAACATCAAGATTTCTATCCGGGTACACAGGTGATGATGAGAGGATCTGGTGGAAGCAGACAGAGGGACAGGACAGGTGGTGTGGGAAGGAGCATGGTACTCTTGACTGATGCTCTCTCTCAGCGATCACCAAGATGCTACTGGGCTGAAGCCTCTTCTGCTTCTCCCATTCAGTGACCGCTGAGCACATTCATGCTCAACCTTTAAACTGAATGTTCCAGCTACTTCTTAGCCCACCTCAAGAATCAGAATGCGTCCAGGGAAGGTTCTCCCACTGCTTCCCCCTCGCACCTCTACATAGATGAGCTGTGCTGCCCTGGGAAATCGCTCCACCACCCTGGAAGTCAGATTCCTCGTTTACAAAATGCAGTGCGTGCATGCTAAGTCACTTCAGTCGTGTCCGGCTCAGAGTGACCCCATGGACTGCAGTCTGCCAGGCTCCTCTGTCCATGGGATTCTCCAGGCAAGAATACTGGAGTGGGTTGCCATGCCCTCCTCCAGGGGTTCTCTCCAACCCGGGAACTGAACCTGCATCTCTTTTGTCTCCTGCGTTGGCAGGCGGGTCCTTTACCACTAGTGCCACCTGGGCAGAAACATGGTGAGATCACACACAGCCTCCACCCTAGGACCGGGAGCCACACTGCCCACCTCCAAGCTGCAATCCAACGCTTTCTCCCTCTGCAGAGAGCCTCAAAGGTTTGACAAGTGTGAGTCACCACATTAAGAATAGCACTATTCTTAAATAGCAGCCTCTATATGCTTTGTTTCTCTCTCCACATCTTGTCACAGCACCTACCCCCATGTGACAGACTCCCGGGACCCAGAACCTTCAAACGTCCCCAGAATGGATGAAATACCAAACATACCTTACCTGGGTCAGGCTCCGTGAGCACCTCCCACCTACTTACCAGCCCCAGCGATCTGTTTGGCTTCTTTCTGATAACCAGAAACTGTAAAGTAAGTATCCCAATTAAGTGACCTTTACAACATTTCAGAGCCAGAGAGACACGCAGACAGAGAGGAAAAATGCCTCAAACGTCATTCTATTCCAAAAAAAAAATATGGCTCTAACCCAAATCCATCAACCACTTAGAGTTTGAGTTTAGTTTCTCATTTTTCCAGGTCCTTGTTCCAAAGTAGGCTTTAGAGAATGCTTTAAGACGTACCCCTGAACGTTTTCCTGGTAGTCCCGTGGATAAGAATCTGCCTGCCAATGAAGGGGACACCAGATCGACCCCTGGTCTGGGAAGATTCCACATGCCTCGGGGCAGCTAAGCCTGTGTGCCGCAACGACTGAGCCCACGTGCCCTAGAGCCTGTGCTCCGTTAATAAGAGAAGCTACCACGATGAGAACCGTGGTAACGCACCGCAGCTAGAGAGTAGCCCCTGTTTGCCACAGAGACAGCCCATGTGCAGCAATGAAGACCAGTACAGACAGAAATAAATTAAATTTAAAAAGAAGTACCCCCGCCTCTGGGAAGTCTTCCTTGATTGCATCCACTCTGTGTTCTCTTAAGACTTGTCCCCATCACGTCTCTTGTCATGCTGTGTTACAATATTCTATCTAGCTGCCTCTGTTCTTCAACAGACCGTGAGAGTTGTCCCTTGTGGCAGGAACTGGGTCTTACTGTCTCTGCAGACTAAGACATCTGAAGATGTAATACATACACATCAGGCCCTTGAAATCGTGGCAGAAACCACCGTGACATACCACCTCACACCCAGCAGGGTGGCTGTGCTGGAAAAACAGGGTATAGCAAGTATTGTCGAGGACATGGAGTAACTGGAACCCTGTATACCCTGTTGGTGGGAATGTAAAATGGTGCAGCTGCTGTGGAAAACAGTATGGCCGCTCCTCAAAAAAGTAAACACAGAATTACCATATGATCCAGCAATTCCACTTTTAGATAGATACAGAGATAGAGACAGCAGGAGACACGAGAGACGTGAGTTCGGTTCCTGGGTTGGGAAGATGCTCTGGAATAGAAAATGGCAACCTGATCCAGTATTCTTGCGTGGAGAATCCCATGGACAAAGGAGCCTAGCAGACTAGAGTCGTAGGGTCGCAAAGAGTCAGACACAACTGAAGTGACTGAGCATACACCCATAGATATAGACATAGATAGAGATACATAGATTGTCGTTGTTTAGTCACTAGGTAGTGTCTGACTGTTTTGTGAGTTCACGGACTGTAGCCCACCAGGCTCCACTGTCCCAGGCAGGAATCCTGGAATGGGTTGCCATTTCTTCCTTCAGATGAAAGAGTTTAGGAAGATGAAAGAGTTCTGGTGATTGCTTGCATAACAATGTGAATGTACTTAACACCTATGTGAATGCACAATTAAAATGATTAAGGTGGTAAATTTTATGTTACATATACATTATTTATATTGTAACCACAATTTTAAAAAATTTTAATGTAAATTAAGTCAAGACACTCTCCTGTTTATAACAGCCAGTGGCTTTCTAGGGAACCTGAATTTAAATTTTAAAAAAAGAAGTGGCAGAATGTCAGGGAAATGGTCTTCATCCCTACATGGACATTTGGGTTGCTTCCACCTTTGGGCTATGGTGACTAACGCTGCTATGAATAAAGTGCTATGTTAATGCAAATATCTCTCTGAGATCCTACTTCCAGTTCTTTCATATATATCTATAATAGGAGTGGGACAGCTGGATCAAATGGCCAGTCGGCTAAATCCATCGCTCCTGAAATCTGAATGTTAGCTGAAACACTGAAACTCTGCAGCTCCATGGTCAAAACCCATGACGCCAGATAACCAGCCTGGAGTGTCCATGACCACTGACCCCCATGGAGCTGTGAGGACAATATCTGAAAGAGGCCCTGCCCCGGCTGACTTCCGGACATCCACCAAAAACCTGGCACTGTGAAGAGCACAGCTGACGATTTTACTATTCAAAGGCAGGTCAGAGACTCATCTCTGCAAAAAAAAAAAAGGGATAGGGCCAGATTTTAAGAACAACTGCCAGCAATGTCACTCCTCCTGTGGATTTCCAGGACAGAGTCTGCCCTACTAAAGAAAAGAAAAATGCATTCTTGCAGTGGGTCCGCCAGGAAGAGAAAAGAGAAATTGTGGTACTTTAGCCTGGAACTGGATTTGATCTACAACTTAAGGAGAGTCACCCCAGGAAGAAAGAAGTCGGGTCAAGTTTTGCTAATACATAAAGTTTTATATTTGCATCTACTAACTGACTAATCCTGGGAGCAAGGGTGTGAAAAAATAGATAAATAAACCTATCTTAAGAAACCAGTGAAATTAAAATGTGCTCAAAGCTTTTTTTGCCAAATCGGATTATGCTTGATAGGAGAAAAATAACGAAGTTAGGGATTAAGGTATTTAATTTTAAATATCCATATACTTGTATCTATATCTTCATCTACTTCTATCGCAAACTTCTTTTTCTGTTTGTTTCCCCATTGTATTCATCTGAAAATACCACACAGACTGAGGGGCTTAAACAACAGAAATTGACTTTCTCACAGGTCTGGAGGTCTACAAGCTCACAATCAAAGTGCCAGCACGGCTGGCTTCTCCTGAGGCCCCTGGCCTTGGTTTTCAGATGCCATCTTCTCCTTGTGTCCTCATATGGTCTTCCCTCTGCATGTCTTTGTCTTAATCTCCTCGTCTTATAAGGACACAAGTCAGATTGAGTTGGATTAGGACCATCCTAATGGCCTCATTTTAACTTAGTTACCTCTGTAAAGACTCTATCTCCAAATACAGTTGCTCAGTTGTGTCTGACTCTTTGCAACCCCATGTACTGTAGCTTGCCAGGCTCCTTCTGTCCATGGAATTCTACAGGGAAGAATACTGGAGTGGGTAGCCATTCCCTTCTCCAGCGGATCTTCCCAACCCAGCCTGACCCAGGGATCCAACCCAGGTTTCCTGCATTGCAGGCAGAATCTCTACCTTCTCAGCCACCAAGGAAGCTCTGAATTCTGAGGTACTTTGTGTTAGAGCTTCAACATATGAATTTTAGGGGGGCACAATTCAGTCTATAACACCCACAGAAGAAAAATACTGAATTTCTAAGCTTAAAGTAATGGATGCTCATTTAGTAGATCATTTTTCAACACAAACACTGGTTAAAGAAGCACAAACCAAAGGTCTCCAAACACAAGTATTCCCTTGGCACAGGTAAGCAAACACGGGTAATTTGCATCTTGGGAGACCTGAAAACTGAGTGGTTCCCAGTTGATCAGACCTTAAAATAAGAATGATGCCTCTGGAGTATTTCTAACAAAAACATGCAAGTAACCCTATGTCATCAAAGCCCTCTCTATGTTCAGTGTTTTATCCATTGACTCCATGTAAGCAAAAATATACAGACACCTATTGAGGATCATTGGGCTTCCCTGGTGGCTCAGTAGGTAAAGAGTCTGCCTGCAGTGCGGGAGAGCCATGTTCCATCCCTGGGTTGGGAAGATGCCCTGGAGAAGGAAATGGCAACCCACTCCAGTATTCTTGCCCGGAGAATTCCATGGAGAAAGGAGCCTGGTGGGCTACAGTCCATAGGGTCACAGTGAGTCAGACACAATTGAGTGCCTAACACCATCATTATTGAGGGCCATTAGGAATTTCCCCAAGGCCATTCAAGATGCAAAGAGAGAGATCCATTCATTACCTGAACCAATGTGTCATCTCCCCCTCCCCCAATCCCAGAGCCTTCAGGTTCCACCTATACATAGATGAATCCCTGATTCATCTCTTCACCCCTTTTCACTTAATTTAGCTTTAGATCTGTATATACAAGTATTGACTCTTCCAAATTAGAAGTCGGTATTTTTTATCCCTAACTTCTCTTCCCCACCTCTGTGCTTTGTCTTTTCTCAGTGGGTAAAAAATACTAAATTTCTGGGTAAACACAGCAGACTGAGCACACACATATAATTTTGTCCTCTCCCCAACCCCACCCCCTCAACCGAACTTCTGAAAAGGGATTTATTCTGAAGGCATAAACCGTCACACAGAAGTGTCCTTTGGTAATTCTTTCTCATTTTCCGGCTTCAAAAAATGGTCCCAGGCTCTGCTCAGCCCTGTCCTCTTCTCAGGACACTCTCAGTCTCTAAGTCCCTTAAAGCCAGCCCCATGACTCTGAACATCCTCTCTATGTTGATGATCCATCCATTCCAAACATCTCCCCTCAACTCCAACTGTGCACATAACATCTCATCCTGGGTGTCTAACGGGCGTCCCCAACTCAACATGTCCAAACCCAAAGTCCCAAAGTCCTTCCTAGATTCACCCAAATTACCTTCCCAGCTCAGGGAGGGGCAGCATGACACTTCCAGGTGCCTGGCTTAGTCTCTGCTCCTTCCCTCACCCCCACCAAGGGCTCAGGGAACCTTTGTCTGCCCTACCTTTGAAACACATCCAGAATTGACCACTTTCTCCCACCCAGTCACCACCATCTCCACCCAAAAATTGTCTGCCCATCTTCCCTACTTCCCACCTCTTCTTGCTCCCTCTCTCAAAATTTTCAACACAGAATTCAGAGTGATATTATAAAAGTATGAATAGGATCATGACATGTCTTCAGTCACACTCCTTGCCACTCACTCAGAGCAAAGGTCAAAGTCCTTTCCATGGCCCTGTGAACTATTAATACAAATTGGCACTTGCCATGGGCACTTGCCATCTGCCTCCACAAGGATTAAGTCATGTGCCGCTGCAGCTTCTAATTTTCAACACTCCTTGAAACGAGTTCAAGGTGGAGAGCAGAAATGAGGCATTCTGTGCTCTGGGAAAAACTGGCAGAACAGGTCTTCAGATAGATATTTTCAGGAGCCAATTTTAGGAACCCAATTCTTCTATCTCCTCATACCTAGAAAAGCATTAAAATCCTTCATGGTGATGTCTGCTCCTTGTGACTAGCAGAAGCCCTCTGAAAAAAATACGTGCTTGATTGCACGTACTCCCCCTTTACCAAAATCACATATATACTGACCTTCTCCCCTACCTCTTTGGAGCAGTTTCTCAAAGCTGCCTGGGGTGCTGTCTCTTGGGCTATGGTCCTCATTCATTGGAAAAGACTCTGATGCTGGGAAAGATTGAAAGCAGGAGGAGAAGGAGATGACAGAGGATGAGATGGTTGGATGGCATCACCGACTCAATGGACTCGAGTTTGAGCAAGCTCAGGGAGTTGGTGATGGACAGGGAAGCCTGGCGTGCTGGAGTCCACGGGGTTGCAAAGAGTCGGACATGACTGAGCAACTGAACTGACTGACTGCCTCAAATAAAATTCTCAACTCTCATGTTATGCATTTTTTTTGACAGCCCAGTCCAGCCTTTGGAGGTACAGCAAAGGTCTACATAGCCCTCTGCCACCTGCCTAACTCATCTCCTATCACACTCCCTCACCTGCCCTCCCCTAAACTACCGTGGCCACCCTGTGGTTCCTTAATGATGCCAAGGAGGCTCCTGCCTCAGGGCCTTTGCGACTGTTGTGTCCTCCAACTGAAGTCCCCTGTCCCTAGATGTCTGCATGGCTTCCTCCCTGGCTACTTTGAGATCTTTGCTCAAATGTCACTCTAAAGAAGATGCTTATGTGGGATCTAAAAAAAAATGATATGAATGAACTTATTTACAAAACAGACTTACAGACTTAAAGAATGACTTTATAGCTACCAGGGGGCAAGGGTGGAGGGGAGGGATAGATGGGGAGTCCTTGAGATTATCATGTACACAGTGCTATATTTAAAATAAATAGCCAACAAGGACACACTGCAAAAAATAAATACTTTTTAAAAAATTAATAAAAATAAAGTATCCTAGAATATAAAGCGGAGAAGGCAATAGCACCCCACTCCAGTACTCTTGCCTGGAAAATCCCATGGACAGAGGAGCCTGGTAGGTTGCAGTCCATGGGGTCGCTAAGGGTTGGACACGACTGAGCGACTTCACTTTCAATTTTCCCTTTCATGCATTGGAGAAGGAAATGGCAACCCACTTCAGTGTTCTTGCCTGGAGAATCCCAGGGATGGGGGAGCCTGGTGGGCTGCCGTCTATGGGGTTGCACAGAGTCGGACACAACTGAAGCGACTTAGCAGCAACAGAGTATAAAGAATCTGCCTGCCAATGCAGGAGACACAAGAGATGTGGGTTCAATCTCTAGGTTGGGAAGATCCCCTGGAGGAGGAAATAGAAATCCACTGCAGTATTCTTGCCTCGAGAATTCCATGGACAGAGGAGCCTGGTGGGCTACAGTCCACAGAGTCACAAAAGAGCTGTGACTTAAGCATTTTAGCGAGTGAATGAGTGAGAGGCACTGCTGATAAAAAAAAAAAAAAAGTATTCATATAAGTAAAAAAAGAAAGAAGGCATTTCCCAGCATTCTCTACTCCCGACTCTGTCTCTCTTTTCTTTCTAGCCCTCATCCCTGTCTTATGTAGGTACTTGTTTGTCAGTCTCCCCAGAAAATAAGCTTTAGTGGCCTGGAACATTGTGTTCCCAGAGCCTACAGCATGCCTGGCACTTTGTAGATGTGCAAACACTATTTGTTGGGTAAAAGAACAAACTAACCAGTGAATGAATGAATACTGCTTGACTACTGCTGATTCTCTGATGAAGGAGTGCTTGCAAACATCAAGCTGGTGGCTACCCAAAGAGTAAAACGACTCAGTGGTGAAGAATCCTCCCACCAATGCAGGAGATGCAGGTGCGATCCCTGGGTCAGGAAGATCCCCTGAAGGAGGAAATGGCAACCCACTCCAGTATTTTTGCCTGGGAAATCCCACAGACAGAGGAGGTGGGATACAGTCCATAGAACTGCAAAGAGCTGAAAACAACTGAGCGACCGAGCACGTGCGCAAAAGAGCAACAACAAGGCATGCTTTGGGTCCATCTAGCAAGGTGTGCCTGAGATGAGTCAGAGAGATTAACTCTGCATCCATTCTTGAGAGACATCTTCGTTTCATAATTTAATGGACCCACATCCACACGTGTTCCCTAAGACCAGCGTGGAGGAATAAGAGCTGACTCTTGTTTGCAGACGCAGACAACTCAAATGTGGTTGTTTTTAAAATACCTGTCTCACAGCTGTCCCTGAGGAATTTAGCTATTATTTGAATCCTGGAAAGAAAAAGGCACCAAGGTTTGTTGTCGGACTTCTAGAAAATAGAAATTCCAAGGGCTAATCTCAAATGTGCGGGGTCAAGTTTTGCAAGGAACGTGGCTCTTGATCAAATTTAAGGGCTTCCTCTTTAGAAGGGTGTGTGTGTATGCTCAGTCACTCAGTCATGTCTGACTCTCTGCAGCCACATGGACTGTAGTCTGCCAGACTCCTCTGTCCGTGGGATTCTCTAGGCAAGAAAACCGGGAAGGGTTGCCATGCCCTCCTCCAGGGGATCTTTCTGACCCAGAGATCAAACCTGTGTCTCTTGGGTCTCCTGCATTGACAGGCGGGTTCTTTACCACTAGCGCCATCTGGGAAGCCCCTTTACAGGGGTGGCGGTGGTTTAGTTGCTAAATCATGTCTGACTCTTGCAACCCCATGGACTGTAGCCCGCCAGGCTCCTCTGTCCATGGGATTTTCCAAGCAAGAATACTGGAGTGGGTTGCCATTTCATTCTCCAGGGCTTTACAGGGGAGTCCAACCTAATTGGAGTCACACAGAAACAAAGGGAGTAATTCCTTGATATCAGAGACTGTGTGAACCACTTCCAAGTAACAGATCAGTGGGCTAAGTATCTGTAATTACTGCATTACAAGGAAGATTAGAGTCAGACATCTTTCCAGCACAAGTTGGAAAAATGACCCTGTTTGTATTTGACCCTGCTCGCTCCCCCCTCAAGCAATCCAATGTAGATCCAAGCTGCTGTCATGAACAGACCCCTCCAATTCAGTCTTAGGGCTCATTCACTCCAAATGGGCTGGCTGATTTCACTGTGGTGTAATTTGTGAAGAAAATGAAATGAAAGCAATTAAGAGGTATAAATAAACCTGCCATGCCTGACCTACAGAAGCCATCATATTTTTAAAGATCTTAGTACACCAATTACGTGCATGAAAATCTCTGCTCCAGATAACAAATGCATGAAACGAGGCAAGTTCAATAGAGACTCAATTTTAGACAAATTTTTTAACAGCAGAGTCAGGCTATGTTTCGGAAAATAATATATTTGTTGCTGCTGCTAAGTCGCTTCAGTCGTATCCGACTCTGTGTGACCCCATAGATGGCAGCCCACTAGGCTCTTCTGTCCCTGGGATTCTCCAAGCAAGAGTACTGGAGTGGGTTGCCATTTCCTTCTCCAATGCATGAAAGTGAAAAGTGAAAGTTTACCAAAACTAATAAAACTCAGTAAAATAGTGTTTCCAGGTTTACACCAAATCAGTCCAGCAAACTTTCCCCACTGCAGTAACATTCTGCAACATGTGGTTACAGAATCTGGGTTTTGTAGCAAGGAACAAGACTTAAGTGCCAAGAATAACCAAGAGAGGGTGTGTGTGCATACCCAGCCTAGCACTTGTATGCTTCTATCTTTCAAGCCTTGAAATGACTGTTTAATATTACACCATGATCAAAGTTAATTAGAACTAACTTTGAGAATGCACATTCTGAAATACAAATTTTAGTCTGTGTTTAAGAAACGATCTCATTGTTTTTGCTCATGCTTCATACCTACTGAGACTCCTTTTTCAAAGTTACTGTTCATAGAACTCATGGTTAGAGGGCGGGAAGGACAGGGTTGGGGAAGGGATAGACAGGGAGTTCAGAACTGACATGGACACACTGCTATATTTAAAATGGACAACCAGCCAGGACCTACTGTATAGCACACGGAACTCTGCTCAGTATTATGTAACAGCCCAAGTAGAAAGAAATTTGAAAAAGAATGGATACGTGTCTTTGTACAACTGAATCTAGCACAACAATGTTAATCAACTATATTCCAAGATAAAATAAAAAGTTCACCAAAAAATCAAAGTTACTGTTCTTAGCAAGTTCTTAATCTTCCTCTCCTCAGTAACAAGCAGAAGCTACCAATAAGTTGATAATTCAAATGAGAGTTAAATTCCTTTTTCACTGATGCATATTCTTTATCTACCATTTACATCATTCTTTTTTAAAAATTGTACTGTATTGTGCTAAGAACACTTAACATGAGATCCACCCTCTAAAGAAACTTTTAAGTGTCCAATATTGCATGGCTAAATACAGACGCGACATTGTACAGAAGATCTCTAAAACATGTTCATCTTGCTTAACAGAAACTTTATACCTGTTGAAAGACAAAAGAATGATAAGACTAACAGAAAACAACAAAATGGCAACAAAAAAATCCTTCCCTATCAATAATTACTTTAAACATTAATAAAGTAAACATAATTCATTTTAACAATAACCATCTGGTAAAGTGAAATTGGAGTAAAAAACGGCAACCCATTCCAGTATTCTTGCATGGAAAATTCCATGGACAGGGGAACCTGGCGGGCTACAGTCCACAGTGTCACAAAGAGTTGGCCACTACTGAGCATGTATGCACAAAGTGAAATAAATGGCCAATGGTAAGTTATGGAAAAGGATCTATTCCAGTTTCCAAGGCCATTAAGGCAGCTTATGTCTCCTCAGCTCTGGCAGGGAGTTCTGGAAGCTCAAGACCAGCCTCAAGTCCGCGCCATGAACATGCTCTGCATGCTTAGAACATAGAGTGTGCACACTATGAGGAGACACAGCAATGCAAATCATGGTTGATAAAAACCTCTTTCCTCTTCTTACCCTTTAGAAACACTGTGTGGGACTTCTCTGATAGTCCAGTGGTTAGAACTCTGAGTCTCCACTGCAGAGAACATGTGTTCAATTCCCAGTTGGGGAACTAAGCTCCTGTGTGCCTTTCTGTGCAGCCAAAAAAAAAAAAAAAAAAAGCTTACTTAGAAACACTGTGTGCAATTTTTAATTTTCCCTTGCAGCATGTGGGTAACGATGTGCACATATGTGTGCGAGTGTGTGTGGAGAAAACAAATGACTTGCCTCCCAAGCTAGGAAGAACAGCTGTTTCTCACTTATTAGGATCAGAAAATAACCCTCTTCCATTTGTTCTCCTGTCTAAGCCCATGAACGTCCAATAGTCAGTGATTCGGAAAAGCTCAGCCACGTTCACTCTAGCAGAGAGGGAGGGACATGCCAGAAAAACACAAACAGGTTTCCTGTTTTCCAGCACGCGTTTCCATGTCCTCTTGATTTTTAAACTCAACAAGTCTCCTTGTAGAAAGAAAGACTTCAAGGCTGGAGCCCAGGTCCACCTTCTCTCTACAGTGAAAGCACATATTTTTTCACCCTAAATTAGTAAAAGAAGCCCCAACTTCCAAAGGTGCCATCAAAGCAGTTTAAATCATCTCCCTCTACAGTCTGGTTGAACAGAGCAGGCATCTGTCTCCATTGGTGCCAGGCCTGAAGGAAGGGCAGGTTCAGTGATGCTGTAATGATGAGGGTGATGCCAGAGAACTAAGCATACAAGCATGAGAAGGACACACAGCTCCCCTGACCCTTGACGCTCTGTCCACCACACATTATGTCTGCACTAAACCCACTGATTCTCCAGCTGTGGAGGAAACAGCACAGATTGCCTTCTGGTGCAGCCCGCACATCGCTTGAGGGCAAAACATGTGTGCCCAGTGCCCGGCTTACAGCAGACATCCCCTAGTGGCTCAGATGGTAAAGACTCTGCCTGCGATGCAGGAGACCCAAGTTCAATCCCTAGGTCAGGAGGATCCTCTGGAGAAGGACACAACAACCCACTCCAGTATTCTTGCCTGGAGAATCCCACGGAGAGAGGAGCCTGGCAGGCTATAGTCCATGGGATCACAAAGAGCTGGACACGACTGAGTAACAGAGTCTACAAAACCAAGGTTGTAAGATTATGATGCACAGGGGTCGAGAGGTGACTGATCCTTGTGTCACAAATCCTTTTGGTGTAAGACTCAGTCTCCTTATCTCTTCAAGTGGCAGTGTTAGTCGCTCAGTCGTGTCCGACTCTTCATAACCCCATGGTCTGTAGCCAGGCTCCTCTGTTCATGGGATTCTCCAGGTAAGAATACTGGAGTGGGTTGTCATTTTCTACTCCAGGGGATCCTCCTGACGCAGGGATCAAACCTGGGTCTTCTGCACTGTAGGCAGATTTTTTTTTTTTTTAACCATCTGAGCTACCTGGGAGTCATTTTTTCCTATGTCTTCAATGGGGCAGATAATCCCCACCTCATAGGTCCACTGGAAGGAATCCATGAGTTTGATGAGCACCTCATTCATTGGAGGTAACATCATAAACAGCAGTTTCCATGCTCTCTGGACGTAAGGACTCGTGACAGAACGATTAAGTACAGGCAGACCTAAACATCCCCAGGAGAAAGGTTAGTAATATGCCAAGAGCACTGGTCTCGGTGGAACCCAGCTCTTCTCCAGGTTCTTCACCTTCCTTCGCATGCAGGCTGCTCACCTGTACACTCAGGGATGGGCCCAGGTGCTCTAAGGTCCACGAGCGGAGCCTTCCTTTCCAGGCCTGTGTAGCCGAGAGGTCCCACCCTCTCGTGATCACAACTCTGCTGGGCAGTTACAAGCGAAGTGACTCGGCATCCACAGGTCACTGGCATGAAAACCCCCTCCCAGAGATGAGCAGACCCACTGTCACACCAGCAACCCTGTCTCCCTGGCCAGCTCCCTCAGGCAGCTACTGTTACTTCTTAGTATTTTATTTATTTATCTTTGGCTGCGCTGGGTCCTGGCTGCTGCACGCAGGCTTTCTTTCATTGCGGCGAGCGGGGGCTGTTCTCTAGTTGCGGTGCGGGGGCTTCTCACTGCGATGGCTCCTCTTGCTGAGGAGCACCGGCTCTTGGGCGCACAGGCTTCAGGAGTTGCAGCACATGGGCTCAGCAGTTGTGGCTCACAGGCTCAGTGGCTCGGTGGCGTGTGGAATCTTCCCGAACCAGGGATCGAACCCATGTTCCCTGCATTGGCAGGCAGATTCTTAACCACTGGACCACCAGGGAAGTCCTTTTAAAGTCATATTCTATATCATGGGGTTAAAAATAGTCTGCCACCTCTCAAACAGGCATCCCTGTGCCCAAGATAAATTTCCATCAATAGAGAAGGCATACAGGTCTGTGAACACACACACACAGAAACAGACACACACACACACACACACACACACACACACACCGCAGTCACTAGAAACAGACATGATATACAAATGATGGAGACAGACGGAAAAATATAAACAGTGATCTGAATACACCTTTACCCCGAGAAAGAGAAAAACCCAGTCACCCGGAAGGAAGACGGGAAACTCTGGCTGTGGCTGTCCTCCAGACACTCGGGGGGAAAACCCAGGGCCTGAACCAAATAAGGGAAGGAGCAGTTTCTACACAGGACCAACCCTGGGAGATGCGAAGACTCGTTCCTGACTCCTGAGGCAGGCTCTCAACTTCTACTTCAGTACATCTTTTTCTTGAATCAAACTCATATTTTATTTTGGCTACCATATTTCTTTGTTCCCTTAATTTTTTGTGTTCATGGTGTACTGATTTTTTAAATAAGGTGAAGTTTCGTAACATAAAATGAACCATTTTAAAAAGTGTACAGTTCAGAGATTCCCCTGGAGAAGGAAATGGCAACCCACTCCAGTATTCTTGACTGGAGAATCCCACAGACAGAGAGGAGCCTGGCAGGCTACAGGCCATAGGGTCACAGGAGTCAGACACGACAGCGCTATCTTTCCTTCTTGAATACATTCACAATATTGTACAACCAACACACCCAGTTCCAAAACATTTGCATCATTCATAGGGGGACTCAACACACACTAAGCAGTCATACCCTATGCTCTCCCCCAGTCACTAGCAACCACTAATCTGCTTTCTAGATATTTCACATAAATGAAATCAATTAAAAGGGGGGCTTCTTTCAATTAGCATAATGTTTTTGAGGTCCATCCGCATTGCAGAGTACATTAGAACTTTATTGCTTTTAGCCTGAACAGTATTCCATTGTGTGGAAAGACTACATCCTGTTTATCCATTCATCGACTGAGGGACACTTGGATTGTTTTCATCTTTTGGTAATTGTAAACTGTGCTGCTCTGAACATCTATGGGCTCTACGGGTGGCTCAGCAGTAAAATAATCCGCCTGCAATACAGGAGACACCGCAGACGTGGGTTCAATCCCTGGGTCAGGAAGATCTCCTGGAGCAGCATGGCAATCCACTCCAGCATTCCTGCCTGGAGAATCCTACGGACAGAGGAGCCTGGTGGTCCGCAGTCCATGGGGCTGCAGGGAGTTGGACATGACTGAAGCAACTGAGCAAGCACACATGAACGTCTGTGAAAAAGTATTTGTTTGAATACTTGTTTTCAATTCTTTGAGGCATATACCTAGCAGAGAAATTGCTGGGTCATAGACTAATTCTGTTTAACTTTTTAAGGAACCACCAGAGTCTTCCATCTGGCTGCATCATTTTATATTCTCACCAGCAATGTTCAAGATTTCCAATTTCTTCACATCCTTACCAATATGTTATTTTCTGCTTGTTTGACTATAGCCTAGGGGTTGTGAAATAGTATCTCATTCTTCCAATTTTTTCCTTTTTTACAAAAGCATGACCATGTAGTTTGCGGATATAAAACTTACCCACAATAAAACACACAGATGGAAAGTTCAATGCATTTTGATAACTGTAAAGACCTAATGTGCAACTATCACCCAAGACAAGATCTAGGACACTTCCAGCCCATGAGAAAGTGCCCATATGGCCCCAGAGACAAACACCACAGGGCCACTTCATCACCAGAGCTTATGCATGCTGTTCTAGAACTTTAAAAATGGAATCCTACTGTGGGTGCTTATTTTGTTCAACGTGAAACTTTTCAGATTCACCCATTTTGTTGCACACATTGGCAGTTCATTCCTTTTCATTGCTGAATAGTACTCCATAGTCTGATTATAACAGCTTGCTTATTCATTTGCCTGTTGACTGACATTGGGGTTGTCTCCAGATTAGGGCTATTTTGAATAAGACCTCTATGAACAGTTTGATCCAAATTCTTCTTGTTTCGTAAGATCAGTTTTGAGACTGTGGCTGCCAAAAAAGTGTGTGGTCAAAGGCAGAGATTATAGCAGCACCCCGTGTGAGATGTGCCTTCCTGAAGGGAAAGAAGGGTCTTGAGAGTTCTCACTTCATCCACAATAAGGGGAAGGAGAGGCTTCTCCTTCACCCACCAATGCAACAGTATAAGAATGCTGGCAGGCAAGTGGGGACTGTGCTGAAGAACTAGAGTCCCATCCTTCTCGACATCTGTAGCTTTGAGAAGAGGAATCTGCTAGCATGGCAGGTTCACGTGCCACGACGGGGGCCAAGGTCATGGTACACGGCAGTACACACATATTTACACACACACACACACCCCTTTCATATATTTCTATAACTAGACTTAATGTGGTGATCATTTGGCAATATATATAGATTATATATAATTACACAAATTACATATAATTATATATAATCATATATATAGTCATTATCTGAAGCTAATGTAATGTTATATTGTCAATTATACCTCTATTTTAAAAAGTGTGTAGGAATAACCCTGGTGATAAATGTTTAGAAAGAAAATATTTAAGCCAATGAAGAGGTACACCCTTTTTCCAGATGGTAAGACAATATCGTGAGGAAGCCAAATTTCACAAACCAAGACGTAGATATAATAGACCTAGATCTAATCACTCCCAATAAAATTGGGAGGCAACCCAACAAAATAGTTCTTAAGAATATACAGAAGAACAGGAAGGTAAGAAGAGTCAAAATTTTTTTTAAATTGTGAGAAGCACTGCTCCAAGACATTATACCATAATCATTAAAATGATGTTATTCTAATAAAATGATCAAACAGACCAAGATAACAGAACCAGTTCAGCAGTAGACCAAGGAGACATAAGAATTTTCATGTAGGATATGAGAACCTACTGCATAGCACAGGGAACTCTACTCAGTGTTCCATGATGACCTAAATAAATGGGAAGGAAATCCAAAAAATAGGGGATATATGTATATGTGTAGACTCACTCTGATGTACAGCAGAAAGTAACTCAACATTGTAAAGCAACCATACTCTAAGAAAAATTAATTTTAAAAATTTAATATATGATTTTAAAAAGGTGTTACAAATTAAGGACTCTGCTGCTGCTGCTGCTGCTAAGTCACTTCAGTCATGTCCGACTCTGTGAGACCCCATAGACCGGCAGCCCAACAGGCTCCCCGTCCCTGGGATTCTCCAGGCAAGAACACTGGAGTGGGTTGCCATTTCCTTCTCCAATGCATGAAAGGGAAAAGTGAAAGTGAAGTCGCTCAGTCGTGTCTGACTCTTCGAGACCCCATGGACTGCAGCCCACCAGGCTCCTCCATCCATGGGATTCTTCAGGCAAGAGTACTGGAGTGGGGTGCCATTGCCTTCTCCAATTAAGGACTCTATTATTTACCAAATAGAGCTGGGGAAACTGAGTGTTAACTCTGGATCGATAAGCCAGTTTATTAAGGTCAATACATTAATAATCATAAATATATTTCAATTAATAACCATTGGGGGCACCTAAGCTTTGTGCCAGGCATTGTGACAATGGATTTCCATGCACTATCTCATTTAATCCTGACAACAACTTCTATGAAGTAGGTATTGTTACTTCTAGATCATCTATTTCAACCAACTCAGTTAAAAATGATTGGGAGTTTGGGACTGACATGTATACACTACATATTTAAAACAGATAAGCAACAAGAACTTACAGTATAGCACAGAGAACTCTGCTCAATATTCTGTAACAACCCAAATGGGAAGAGAACTTGAAAAAGAATAGATAAATGTATATGTATATGTTCATTCGTGTTTGAATCTTTGTGACCCCATGGACTAGAGCCCACCAGGCTCTTCTGCCCATGGAATCTGTCAGGCAAGAATACTGGAGTGGGGTGCCATTTCCTACTCCAATGTATATGTAAAACTGAATCACTTTGCCGTACAGAGCAGAAATTAACACAACATTGTTAATCAACTATGTTCCAATATAAAATAAAAATTTCAAAAAGTGAGCAAACCAAAGCCCAGAGAAGCTAAGTGATTTGGCCAGGGTCACACAGCAGGCAGAGAGCCTAGATGAGCACTGCGTCTATCAGCATTACGTCTCTCTAACCATACTGTTTCCAATTATCACCTTTTAGAAACGGATGCAGATCTCTGGAGTTTGCACATACGAGTTTGCAGAAGAGGAGTAGATAATCCACAGCAGACGGATGCAGCGAGAATAGCAGAACACATGCAAATGGACCTTCAGGGAGGCTTCCCAGAAACAGAAGCTAAGGATCTAAATCAGGATGAGACCAGCCAACACTGGTGCTTTTGTCAAAATTGTGCAGGGAGCTTTTAATAGCCCAGCCACCCAGGACCTTGGCTCCCTGCCTCTCTGCAGACAGCCCCTCTGCAGCTCAACTTTCCTGCTTGCCGCACTGGCTCTGGCTCATCGAGGCTCAGGAAGCAGAGGGGCAACCCCAGGCTCCACTCTCCCTCCCCATCCACCACACCGACAGCAGCTGTTAACGGGCTCCCTAGAGCATCTTCCCACGTGGCCCTAGAGGTAAAGAACCTGCCTGCCAATGGAGGAGATGTAAGAGACTCAGGTTTGATACCTGAGTTGGGAAGATCCTTGGAGAAGGGCATAGCAACCCACTCAAGTATTCTTGCCTGGAGAATCCCATGGACAGAGGGGCCAGGCGGGCTACAGCACACAGGGTCACACAGAGTCAGACTGAAATGAGCTAGCACACACAGAAAGCATCTTCCCCAGTTCACTCTTACAGCATCGGCCACGAATGAGAAAGGAGGCTTTGCAATTCAGGGCAGGTTCACAAAAGAAAATCATTCCTGAACCTCCCACCAGGACAGACACCACGCCACCCCTCAGAGGAAGAAACACACACATATAAGCACACCCTTGGCATCACGATTTAGCAAATCCTTTAAAAAATGTAATATCTGACAGCTGATGGGCATGGAGTTTCTCTGGCAGTGAAGAAAATGTTCTCGAATTAGATGGTGGTGATGGTTACCCACATCGTGAAAACACTAAACTTCACTGAACTGCACACTTTAAAAGGATGAAATTTATGTTATGTGAATTTTGTCATAATAAAAATATAACATTTTGGAAAAAGAAAATTAAAAAAAAACTAAGAAAAGAAACATTTAAATGTACATACTGAAATATAAAGATACCTTTATATTTACATGTAAAATTAAATAAGTAAATATAGATAAAATGTTTCCAAGGTCAAGGGATTCCCCTCTCCTGCACCTTCCAGGGGGACTTCCTCTAACAAAGTGTCCCCTAACCCAGCTCTGAAATCGTGGGAGCCTCTGAATTTCCAGGTGAATGCGTGCATTGAAGCAGGGGATGAAGCATTTCCCTGGCAATACAGTGGTTAAGAATCCACTTTGCAATGCAGGGGACTCAAGTTCTATCCCTGGTCTGGAAACTAAGTTCCCATGTGTTGCGGAGCAGTTGGAGCAAACTGGAGCCGCATGCTGCCGTTCCAGAGCCCACATGCTGCTGTTCCAGAGCCCACTGGCTCTGGAATCGGCACGCCACAACTAGACAGAAGCCAGTGCCCTGCAAAGAAGAGCCCGCGTGCTGCAACCAAGACCCGACGCAACCAAATAAATACATTTTAAAAAGAAAAGAAAAAGGGGACAGGACAGCAGAACCCTAGTCAAGGAACTGTCCAAAAAGGCAGGGCCACCACGATGCCACTGGGCCCAGGAGCCTGCGGAGGGACCATCTGGGGAGATTCAGATGCTTAAATACCTGCTCGTCTGAGCTCTGCTTCTGAAGTCAGAGAAGCAGGAAAACAATTTTCACAATGACCCAGCCAGCTCAGGGCTTACAGTCAGGAAAAGACACTGACAGGGTATCAGACGATGCCAGGATGTAAAAGGATATCAGGAGTCACAGAGATGAGGAGGGTAAAATCTCCATTTCTTCTCTTTGGATGTAAGACAAGAGGCAGCAACCCACCTCTTGGTCAAGCAGAGCAGTGGTTCCCAATCTTTTTGGCATCAGGGACCGGTTTCGTGAAAGACAAAACTTTTCCACAGGCCAGGGAAAAGGGGTGGTTTGGGGATGATTCAAGTTCACTACATTTATTGTTCACTTTCTATCATCATTACATCAGCTCCACCTCAGATCATCAGGCATTCAAGCCTGGAGGTTGGGGATCCTTGAAATAGAGGAGAGTGTAGGAAAAAAGGCCTTAAAGGTCACCTCTGGGAGGTCATTTCTCAGTGACGAATCAGGAAACTGAGGCCCGGGAAGGTTGAAGACAAGAACTTAGGGGCAACTTGTGCTGGAGCTGGCATGGTCCCAGGCCTGCGGACTGGTGCCCGGTGGTCCTTGATGGCACCTAAACACCTCCTGCTGCAAACGCTCCTCCTGAGAGGCAGATGGAAAAAACCCTGGCAGGCTCAGAGCCAGCTTCCTTATTTGCAAACAGGAATAAAACCGGCCCTGTCTAGCTCCCAGGGCTGGAGTGGTGATGAAATAAAATCAAGCATTGTGAACCCTTGCAAACTGTAAAACCACCACACAGATGTAAGGAAATGTCATTATCATTTGGGCAAGGATTCTTAATGCCTATTTCAAGGGGGAAAAAAATTTTTTTTTGAATATTTAAAGGTCTATTAAAGAGAAAAAACCAGGATGTGCTATCCCAGGTTCCTCGCCCCGGGATTTAGTAAATATTCACATTCGGCGGTAATCAAAGGGTACAGAGCTGGATTTACCACCAAGCTTTTGAAGCTTAAGCTTCGGGGGCCCCTCACTTACACTGACCCCTTCCGAAGTGTTGAAAGAGCGCCTGCAGTGTGTGCAGGAGGTCAGGTTGTTTCTGCAACATTTGCAAAAGCAAGATACTTTTGTTGCAATCTGCTAAAATGACTGTCTCTCTCTTTTATTTTTTTGAAAAGATCTTAGTTTCCAGACCAGGGATTGAACTCATGCCCCCTTAATTGGAAGCAGAGTCTTAACCGTTGGACTACCAGGGAAGTCCCTAAGATGACTGTCTCTCATCACTCCAGTTTGCTCCCTATCATAATTCTGGTGGCAGGGGGTGGCAATCGGTGAGGAGCAGTTTATCAGAACTTACCTTTGGGAAATTTAGCCTAATACATTTGGTTTAGCTTGAGTGGAATATGTTTACAATCATTTCCAATCTCCCAGATTTTATTAAGCTTCCCTGGAATAACAACAGCTTCCAAGAACACTCATTGATGTACTCAACTCAAAATATACTGAATACAGTTGTTCAGTCCCTAAGTCATGTTCAACTTTTTTCGACCCCATGGACTGCAGGACAGGCTCCCCTGTCCTCCGCTATCTGCCGGAGTTTACTCAAATTCATGTGCATTGAGTCGGTGATGCTATCTAACCATCTCACTCTCTGTCTCCCCCTTATCCTTTTGCCTTCGATCTTTCCCAGCACAGCCTGCATAGCAAATGGAGAGAAGTCACCCTAAATTGACAACCACGCTACAAAGGTACCAGACACGGACAATATTGAATTGTGAAGCTAAAACTCATTTTCTAAAGTATCAACTCTTTAAAACAAAAGTATCAGTCAACCATCCTGAAAGAAAGACCAAATTGCCTCTCAATTCTCTCAACAGAAAAGGATATTCCAGATTGCTGTCATATGGAGAGTCAGTCAAATAACATGTAGTCCAAAAATGTAAGAAAAGAAGATTATCGAGGTATGCAGGGTAGCCAACAAAAACATTATTTTCCGGGAATTTGATGTTGCTGATATTTGTCAGTATTTTTAACTTGGCACTTTTTAAACAATTTTTTCTCATTCTAGATAAATATTTATTTTGCACCTAATTCTGTATTTCTAATTTTACATTCTTTTTCTCAAAGAAGGACCCAGAATTGTATAAACTTCAAGCCCCAATAAACCATGAATCCCAAGCTTCCTCATTTAGTACTCGAACATTTTTCATTGCCAACAGTTTTATTCATTTATGAAAAACAGCTTAAAATTTCCTTTCAAAAAAAACATATGCACTGATCTTAAAGCCTCTCCACCGAGGACCAAAAGAAAATGGATTTGAACAACAATGAGTAGCACATCTGCACAGAAGAAAGAGAATCTTCTAACCACAAAACTCACCGACCCCTTTGTCTAGAACTCTTTAAGAAAATGCTTTGTCTGGAATAGATGGGATTACCAAGGTACACATCAGTGCTGACTCTCTGAGACGAGAGTGTGGCTTTTTAAGCTTGAGAATAATTTGAAGGTAGCTTATGGTATAATAAAATTAGTACTATTAATCCAAGACCAAATGGAACCACGGGCTTCCCTCATAGCTCAGTCGGTAAAGAATCTGCCTGCCAAAGCAGGAGACCCGTGTTCTATTATTGGGTTGGGAAGATCCCCTGGAAAAGGAAATGGCAACCCACTCCAGTATTCTTGCCTGGAGAACCCCATGGACAAAGGAGCCTAGCAGGCTACAGCCCATGGGTTCATAAGAGTCAGACACGACTTAGCGACTCAACCACCACCAAACTGGAACCACAGTTTTAAGGGAAAGGAAGGAGAAGAAATGAGTCTTGGGAACCACATCGCTCAGAAACATCACAGCTGCTTGCTTTTCCCACCTCGGCTCTAGGACTCCTCCTCTAGCTAACGCCACCCCGCTCCCCCCATCCCACCACCTATGTGTCCTGGTCAGGCTCAGAGCCACTCCTGCCATCATTCCTTTGTGAACTTCACCCCGCCCTGCCCAGTGCCCCGCCCTGCCCAGTGCCCCGCCCTCCTGGCAAACCTCTCTTTCCTCCCAGCAAACATTCCCCAGGTAGCCTCTAAGACACCCTCCCACAAGAGGTAATTCCATATTGTTTCAGCCTCTTTGCCGCACACCCACCCCACAGCTTATTTGTCTGAAATCTGACCCTGAACAACTGTATGACCCCTGAGGGGGACTCATCACCCAAGTCCTGAGTCCATACGGCACATTCTCCCTAAGCCCTAATCTATTTGCAAGCCTTCCTCCCTCCTCCACCCTTGTGCAGGGTTTTCTTTTTGGTGTATACACATGTTCCAGGCTCTCCAGACTGGCTGAGGGCCCCTCCATCCATCCATCCATCCAACCATTCATTCATCCATCTAACCATCCATTCATCCATTCATCCATCTGTCGATCCATCCATCCACTCCTCCATTCAATGTATATGGAAAGAGCATCCACCATGTGCCTGACATAGCAGTAGATGCTGGGACATAGTGCTAGATGCTCTCATGGGAGCCAAGAAGATCACTACCCTTTCCTTTCACTTCTCCCTAGCACTCCTCTTCCCCACACTCTGCGGATCCCCAGTCTCTCCCAGTATAATCAAAGGTCCCCACATGGCTGTGTCTCAAACCCCAAAGGTTTGCTAAACTGAACTGAAAATAAAGTAGCCCACATTGGTCCCATTCTCACCACTGGGAATTGCAAGCATGCCAGCTGTAATTGGGATGAATGAGCTTTGGCCTGAGCTTGAGCTCATCAAAGAAAGCATCCCACAGAGACAGTGTGGGGTTTCATCTGGTGGCCTGAACCACATGGATGCCTCTTGGGTTTGGCCTCATGAAAGGAAGCTTCAGCAAAGACCCCAGAGCCTGAGGAAGAGGGCCTTCTCACTCTTCACCAAGGGGAAGCTTGACAAACCTTGAGGAAGAAACAGTTAACAAATCACTATTAACATACAGGGTCCTGTGACCCAGACCCTGGTAGGGATGACAAGGAATCAGGTTTGTTTGAGTAGAATCGGCTCCGGCAGGTGACCCATCTTTATCCCAGGAAGCTAACATGAAATCTATGGGTCACTTTTTTTTTTAATTCCAACTGAATTTTCAAAGCAAATAGAAAATCATAGATTGTTCCCACAACAGGGAACAATAGTGAGGTGGTTCGGTCAAAATGCCCTCCTCCAAGGGATCTTCCCAACCCAGAGATCAAACCCAGGTCTTGCACCTTGCAGGCTGATTCTTTACTGGCTGAGCCACCAGGGCAGCCCAAGAATACTGGAGTGGGTAGCCTATCCCTTCTCCAAGGGATCTTCCCAACCTAGGAATTGAACCAGGGTCTCCTGCATTGCAGGTGGATTCTTTACTAGCTGAACTACCAGGGAAGCCCGGCTAGGGAAAACCTCTTTGCTGGGAGCCGGCATATTGCATATTGAGTGCATATTGCATATTGAGTGCAGCACTTTCCACAGCATCATCTTTCAGGATCTGGAATAGCTCAACTGGAATTCTATCACTGCCGGGAGCCAGCGTGAGGAACTCCGCCCATGACAAAGGTCATGAGGAAGGAGGCTCGGCATACGCAAAGGCGGGATCGAGCCTCAGGAGTCCCCCTGGAAATTCTCGAGCATCTACCCCCCAAACCAGAGTCTGCCTACTTTCTGCTTTGTGCTTTCACCTACACCTCTGACTTTACGGGGGGCTGTCCCCCACTACCTCTCTCTGAAAAAAGTTAGCTTACAGCTCCAGTTAATAATTCCTGGGTGTGACAGTGTTTAACCTACAAACTCCTTTGGAAATCCTCTAGCCTGCCTGAATAGGTTTTTCCGGCCACATGTGATTGTTCAGAGCCTCCCAACTGTGAGAGGCAGGAGATGTTCTAAACTGTCTAAACACAGATTCCTTTGAGTAGTTAAAAGATTGATTAGAAATTGTATTGGTGAAGGGTTTTTCACTTATTGAGCCAATGTTTGCTGCTAAGTCTCCATACTCCTTACCTACTGTGTCCTTGGCAGTATATTGATTGATATAATGGGTGTATAGAAATGTAAAATGCAGCTTTGTCCAATGCTTTTTTGGAGGCTGGTGCCTGACTTTGGAATAATCACCTTTAGAGAAAAATAAGTTTCTTAAAATGTTAACAGGCCTCCTGGCCAGAAGATGATGTCAATCACCTGAACTTTTGCATATGATAAGTTTGAAAGCCTGGCTTAGATTAGAACCAGGAACTGCTGTCCTTGCATGACTCCACCCCTTCCCCCATTATCCTCTATACATAACTTAAGGTATAAAAACTACTTTGGAAAATAAAGTGCGGGCCTTGTTCACTGAAACTTGGTCTCCCCATGTCACTCTCTCTCCCAAATTCTAGCTGAGTCTCCATCTGGAGCGCGGAACCCACCATGCTTGCTAATTATGCCTGGGCTTCTAAGATCCGACCGGGGAGGCCTCAGTGTCTCCTCTCCTTCGGGAGAACGGAAGGACGCCTGCGGCCTACGTAAGTGGTGCAAACTTCTTGTCTTGAAGTTTTATTGGTCTCCCGCGTAAACCAAGCTACTCAGCCTCTTTTCTCCACTGAATTTTCCTACTGAGCTATCCTCATTCTATTACTCTTTATATCTTTGATGAATAAATAATTAAATAGGTCGCCGACGCCGTCCCCGCTTCGAATACCCTGGATCAGCCGGGGCTGGACCCTGGCACCTCTTTATTATGGAAAAGGAAATGGCAACCCACTCTAGTATTCTTGCCTGGAAGATCCCATGGACAGAAGAGCCTGGCAGGCTACAGTTCATGCGGTTTCACAGAGTCGGACGTGACTGAGTGACTTCACTTTCACTGGGTCAAAATGGATTTTTCTGATAGCAGAAAACATATAATTTTCTTCCAAATTCAAAACCATGGACACCATCCCTGGCAGAAGGAAACAGTGGATCCCTGACACTCAGTTGACTATGGAAAGGGCTCCATTTCGTGATGTGATCACAAAGGGAAAGGTGAGAGATGGTGGAAGACCACAAATAAAAGGGCCGATGAATTTCTACCCATTAGAGCTCATCTGAGAAGCTGTTTCTGGGACCCTGTCACTTGCTGGGAAGCACGTGGAAACCAAATCACATCAAAGCCGCAGGGGCAGTGCTGAAATTACTTTCTCCAGCCCACGCACCTGCATGGAGACATTTGCTGATTCCAGGAAAAGCGTTGTTTTCTCATCTGCACTGGAGCTGGAGGTCAAGGGAGCCAATTCCTTCGAGCTAAATGGCCTTCTTTTGTCTCTCCTTCCTCGGTAAGATGGCCCTGTGCTGGAGCTCTGCGGTGGCCACCTCCCTTCCAGCATCAGGAAGGCCACCACAACTGCCTCTACTTGTGGACCCACCGCCTGCACACCTTGGGGCTGAGGGCAGGACATGGAATCAACCAGAGCTTAGAGTCGGGAGTGGATTTCTCCTGGAGTTAGAGCTCTTGAGGATGGCTAGGCAGGCCTTGAAAAAAAGTATTTTCTTAAGAGTTTTTTGATGTGGACCATTTTTCTTTAAAGTCTCTATTGAATTTGTTACAATGCTGCTTCTGTTTTATGTTTTGGGTTTGTTGGCCATGAGGCATGTGGAATTTTAGCTTCGTGTGTGTGTGTGTGGGCTCAGTCGCCAAGTCATGTCTGACTCTTTGAGACCCAGTGGACTGCAGCCCACCAGGCTCCTCTTGTCCATGGAATTTCCCAGGAAAGAATACTGGACTGGGTTGCCATGTCCTCCTCCAGGAGATCTATCTTCCCGACTCAGGGGTCAAACCCACGTCTCCTGCATTGGCAGGTAGATCTTTACCACTGAGCCACCAGGGAAGCCTAAACCCGACCATACTAGCACCCTGATCTCAGGCTTCTCAGCCTCCAGACTGTAAGGAACAAATGTCTGATGTTCAAGACAGAACAGATAGACCCGCTAGACAGATGGACAGATAGACCCGCCTCCCCAGTCTATGGTATTTTTGTTATAGCAGCCTGAGCTGCCTGAAACAGCCTCCACCTGAATACAGTCTTAGATCAGACAGTGTCCAGAGGTGGTGCCTGAGCTTCCTACTGGTACTTAATACTGTGTAATAACATGGCATTTATTTCAACTGAGGCTTCCTTATTTCTGAGTGCTCCTCAGACCTACATGTTGGGTATCCCCAACAGCCAGTCCTGTGCTTTCTGCTTTTCTTCTTTTATGATTCCTGGGCTGAACCATCTACTCTCCTGGTTAGAACACCACCACCTCTGGGCATCTGTGGCTCTTATCTGTGCAGCAAATCAATCCCCTGCTTGTGGGAACAGGACTTGGCTTCCTCCTCCTCTGTGAACAGAGATACTAACAACAGGACTGACTCATAGAGCTGTCAAGAGGACTAAGTAAAAGCATGGCATGGTGGTTAATTACATATGTCAACTTGACTGGCCTGAGAAAGAAGGGGTTCTCTCACCTGACCTGTAAAAGTAACCCTGCTTCCTTCCCCTCACGGCCCCGCCTTCACACAAACTCACCATCATAGACCTGGTACCACTATCTGTCCCCCTTTCTCAACCCACAGACCACCTGAAACGTTACCTTCCTCGGTGTCCTTCCTGGAGCTGCGGGGGGCAGAGCCCACACCCACGCCAGGCACTGGGCCAAGCGTTCACACCTGGGCTACAGCCATCTGCAAACAGCTCCAGGACTCAGTGGGTCTCACACCGGAGTGGACATCAGCATCACCCATGGGACTGGGCAAACACAGGCCCTTTGCTGAGTCCACTCAAGAGCTCCGGTTCTGGGGCCTGGGGTGGTTCATTTCCAACAACCTGCATTTCCGACAAACTGGCAAGTGGTACTGCTGCTGAAGATCTGGGGACCCCCACTCCCCTGAAGTGGAGGGATTACTATACCTACTTGACCAAGAAGGAAATGGAGATTCTGTGAACTAAACTAATTGCTAGGACGGAAGGAAGCAAACACGTTACTCCTGCATTCAATTCAGCAGGGGCCCCCAGCACTGATATCACACAGCAGTCAGCTGGGGGCCCTGACTCCTGGGACCGGCCCTGAGAGCCTTCCTGACTCCCCTCTGTGCAGACCAGGGACCAGAGGGCAGGGGCTGGGGTCTGCTCAGCCGCGGATGTCTAGGCTGGTCCCCATCACTACTAGCTCGATAACCACACTGCCCATCAGATAACTTTTTCTTCAAGGACTTCCGGTCTTCCCTTTGAAATGCAAATCGGAAGAAAACCCTGAGCTCTCCTGCCCTCCCAGCTCCTGCAGCCTCGCAGGCCTGGTGCACCCACGCAAAGACACCAGGGTAGACCTGAGGGAGTTTTCCCATCAGACCACGGAAGCCAGTCAGGAGACATCTCTGAACGCCCTTTAACCCAGTATCATGTGAGCTGACGTCAAGTGCTACGCTCTTGACAAATGTCTTACGAGGGGAAATTAAACCCGTGACAGTGGAGTGCTAAGAGAAGCAGAATGTCCCTTGAAATGAGTGTGGGCAGGGCTAGGCTCTGCCAGAGCCGGCTACTCAATATGCAGAAGCTTTGCAAGCCGGCTGTCAACCACTGGAGGCCTGAGATAGACCATGGTGGGATGATTTGTACCAAGCGCCCCCTCCCGCCACCACCACATGCCTTCTTCCCTCTCCCCGACTGGAGAGTGTGTTGCTAGCACGGCACTGCTTGACAGGAACATGAGTATTCTTAAATGTGGTGCTCACTGGGCTAGAAGTCAGGCACTTTCTGGGGGTGGATGTCTCAAAAATGAATCTCTGTAATTAAAACGGAGGTCACTGGAAACCTATGATTCTCTCTCTCTCTCTTTCACACACACACACACACACAATCATGTTAAGAGAAAACTGTTTAGAAATGCCACTATTTTGACCATCAGTAACAATCAAACTTTTTTCACAGCTGATCAAAAGAATGCTCAGCCAAAGGCTCTTTATTCTGCCTCCTTTTTCTACTTCCCAGAAAGAAATATTTGTTGCCTCCAAAGTCCCTTAGGAGAACTAAGCTCCTAAGAAATTTCACCTCATATCCTCTTTGAACAGTTCTGGTGGATACAGCACAGATCCCATAGACCACAAACGAGAATATCTCTCTGTCCACCTTCATCAACTCTTTCCTGACTTTGCGAACAGAAAAAGAGGGCAGAGCATGAATAATTTAAATCCCCAGAGGACCCCAAAAAATACATTTCCGCCAAAGTTTCAACTACAGCCATAACAGGAAGAAGATAATCCAGCCTACATTTCATGATCCTCCATTTCTCCTGTCTGAACCAACTGAGGTTGGCATTGAACAGTAAAACAAATGGCCCAAGAGGGAAAAGGAATAATCCACAAACTATATAAACAGCTCCTTTTATAAGCAAGAGTTGACAGTGTTTGAAATTGGAGCAAGGTCTCCAATAACATTTCAGAGGCAAGGTGAGTGATTACAAGAGGTCGTCTACGCCTAAAGTGAATTTTATATTGAAAATCACAATGGAATATGCAGCTTCTACTCCAAGCAGCCTTCGTGACATTTCCATGGAATTATATGTCTATAAAATGGTTAAAAATAACAAAGTGAATGAAAAACAGTCTGGTCAACCTTCATTGCTAATAACAGTAAGGCTTTATTTCAATCCTGGGGTTTTAGCCAACTGCAATAAAAATGGCTTGCTAACAATAAAAATAATCATGCCCTCTTTTCTTCTTTGGATTGCGCTTTTTGTTTTCAAGGTTCTTCTTCACTCTCTGGAGGGTGGGAAAGCAAGCTACCATTATCTCCATTTCACAGAAGGGGCAGACAGGTGTGGGCTTTAAATGATTTGTAGGATGTTATAGGCATGATGGCTCAGTGGTAAAGAATCTGCCTGCCAATGCAGGAGATGCAAGACACGTGAGTTCGATCCCTGGGAGGATCCCCTGGAGTAGGAAATGGCAACCCACTCCAGTATTCTTGCCTGGGAAATCCCATGGACAGAGGAGCCTGGTGGGCTACAGTCCACGGAGTCAGGTGGAAAAGAATAGGACATGACTGAGCATACATATACACACACACACAGGCATGATAAGTAGCAGAACAGGAATTTGGTCCCGGGCTTCTCAGAGTGCTTTTACCACCCTGCCACATGGGTCCTCACCACCCTGCTGCCTTGCCCACTTCACCAAGCATTCCACAGCACAGTCCCTCACTAAAGCCTCACTTTTGGTGGCACAAAGTGCACCTGACTCCAGGGAAGCCTGCAGTCAAGTTCCTGAACTATAAGCTGAATGCGTACAGGAGAAAGAGGCTTATAGGGCAATAACTGAAGCTAACCTTTTAGCAATGCACCCCTGCCCTTCCACATATAAAAATCTGCATGACATCTGCATACAAATAGAATGGTTAAAAGAATACCAGATAGTAACAAGCGCTGACAAGGAGGTGGAACAACTAGAACTCTGATACATTACTGCTGAGAATAACAAACACTCACCAGATGGCCCAGTAATTCCACACTAAGGTGTCCATCCAAAAGAAATGAAAACAGATGTTCACACAAAGACTGTCCATGGATGCAGCTTTATTCATGGTCTCCCCAAACAGGAAATAACCCAAATGTCCATCCATACACTGGAAAACCACTCAGCATTAATAAGAAGGGAATGAATTTCCGATAGATGCAACCATGGCAATGAATATCAAAAGCACTTAACTGAATGAAAGAGGCCAGACCCAAAAAGGCTACATGCTGGTCTTCCCTGGTGGCTCAGGTGATAAAGAAAAGGCCTCATGCTGTAGGATTCCACATTTATGCCATTCTAGGAATGAGAATCACAGATGCAGAGAGCAGATCAGTGGCTGTCTGAGGACAGGGCTGAGGACTGACCGCGGCAGGGAGCAAAGGAAGTTTGTAGGGTGACAGAACTGCTCCCTATCTCAACTCAGGTGAGAGATACATGGCTGCATACATTTTGTTTTGGCCATACCATGTGGCATGCGGGATGTTCCCTGACCAGGGATTGAACCCATGTCCCCTGCATTTGGAGCATGGAGTCTTAACCACTGGAACACCAGGGAAGTCCTATAGCTGCATTCATTGTAAACAGGCATGAAACTATACACCAACAGAGGCAAATTTCATATGCAAATTAGAGACTTGGACCATAAAGAAGGCTGAGTGCAGAAGAATTGATGCTTTCAAGTTGTGGTGCTAGAGAAGACTCCTGAGAGTCCCTTGAACAGCGAGGAGCTCCAACAAGTCAATCCTAAAGGAAATCAACTCTGAAAATTCATTGGAAGGACTGATGCTGAAGCTGAAGCTCCAATACTTTCACCACCTGATGCAAAGAACCAACTCACTGGAAGAGACCTTGATGCTGGGAAAGACTGAAGGCAGGAAGAGAAGGGAGTGACAGAGGATGAGATGGCTGAATGGCATCACTGATTCCATGGACGAGAGTTTGAGCAAACTCCAGGAGACGGTAAAGGACAGGGAAGCCTGGCGTGCTGTGGTTCATGGGGTTGCAAAGAGTGGGACATGACTTGGTGACTGAACAACAACCACATATGTAAATTAGTCTTCGATAAATTTCACCTAAAGGGAAAAACCTGAACAGGGGTCAGATGTTTTTAAATTCACTCCCATAAGATCACGCTCCTTCAAAAACTCCTTCTGGCACTTTAGTAAAGCCCGCTTCTTAGACACGAGGTATTTGAGAGCAAGCAGAGATTGGATGTGGGGTGGGATGACCAGGGTGTTATGTGCCTCTGGCCAGCGATGCTCCTTTGGGAGCCCCAGTTCCTCTCTGAGCATCAAAACCCTCACAGAAAGAGCAAGGAAGATGCTGCGGCTGTGCCCAGCAAATTCTAGGGGGTGGTCATTTCTTACATTAAAGGATTCGGGGCAGGGATCTGGGACCAGGGTATGTGATTTTTACTGTAACTGTGGGGTTTTTTAAAAGGAAAAGTGCAGCACCCTCAGGCAGAAAATATTGAAAGGAAATGAACTGGCAGTAAATTGTTATTCTCAGCTTCTCTAACACATTTGAATGAGTGAGTCTTTAAAAGCTTCTGTCAGCTCGCTTTAGAAACGAAATTTGATATTATTAAGATTATCCAATATGAAACAATTATATAAGTATAAATGGAAGATTCATTTAAAGGGTCAGGATGAAATCCTCAGAAAATGCCCTCCTGATCCTTTCCTTTTTTCTTTTCTTTCTTGTCTGACTAAATAAGGTCAGATAAGATGAGGACAAAACTAAGTCAGCATGCAGAATTTAAATTACTTGAATTACTTTTATTTTTTCCTGCAGCTGAACTTCAGAATGTGGGAGGGGAAATGAACAGCTTAAACCAAAGCTAAGCCCTTCTGTTCAGTATCAAATGGCAATTATTCTTCAACTATTTTTTTTAATCCATCCACTCAGCAAATATCCACCACCTCAAACAAATCTGCTAAAAGAGGCAAAAGAGCGTGGGGGTTCGGAGCACAGCTTATAAACTGAGAATCACTGAGGCTGAGTGACTGTATCTCGAGTTCATTATATTACTCTCTCCCCTCTGTATATTTGTAAAATTCTATAAAAAGAAATTGAAAAATAGAGATGATGGAGATGATGGGAGGGGGAAGACTGGAAAAGGGCAGAGAGAGAGGGAAAGACAGAGAATGGTCCAGGGAGCCAGACGGTCTAGGAGCAGATCCCCGCTCCTCCACATTGGCTCTGTGCCCCTAGGTAAGTGTCTTAACCTCTCTGCGCTTCGGTTTCCTCTCTGTAAAATAGTGCTAATAACTGTATCAACTCATAACGTTGTTATGAGGATTAAATGAGCCTAAAGCACATTTATTATATGTGTGGGGCAGCAGGGAGACATTTAAAAGTACCTGCCCTGTGTTATTACATAGAGACATGATATATACAAACGCACACACATGCTTGCATGGACACAGACTTCTAAAGCCTCTAAATCATTACAAAGCAGCTGATAGGCTGTATTAAATCTCTGAGCCTGAGTTGATACCCTGCATTGTGCTCCTGTCAGGTTTTGTAACAAATTTATTGAATGGGCTGAACTCCATGGAGTAAGAAGGCAAATGGCTCCATTTTTCTTCCCTCCGTTGCCTCTGCGGCACTCTGCCATCTCCCCCCCTTTGCCCGATGATAATCTGGAGCAGACCCCTCAGCCTCCCGTTCAACATTCAGTTACAAGAACAAAATACGTTAGGAAATTACGACTCAGTTTTGAGATTTAAATGGTGCAGTGCAGCCCAGTGTGAACCCTTCCCTTTACATCCGGTTCCCAGCTTCCTTCCACCCATCAGCTTTGACCCCATGGGAGGGGCGAGCACCTGCACAGGCAGGGGGGCTGCTGACCAGTCCTCCCCAATTCCTTACCCTGCTCCCACCAGCTCCTCCAAGACCACAGTGGAGGGAGAGAGGATCAGACAGAACCAGAGAATCAAACTTCCGCCTTTCAGACTTTGTTGCTGCTGTCTGTCATTACTTCCTGGCAGGTGATCGAGGGTGGGCTTCCTTGTAGCGCACATCCAAGGGGTCCGTCCAGGCCCTGCCACTGTGTGCTCCCTGATATGGGGATCAGCTCCTCTAGGAATTTTTTTTAATACGTGTTTGTTTGGCTGCACCAGGTTTTAGGTGCAGCATGCAAACTCTCAGCTGCAGCATATGGGGTCTAGTTCTCTGACCAGGGATCGAACCCCAGCCCCCTGCATTGGGAGTGCAGAGTCTTAGCCACTGGACCACCAGGGATGTTCACTCTTCCATGAATTTTACTGGACCTGACCTTGGCAGTCTCGGTGCCCACATCTGCTCCAAAGCAGACCCCCTTTCCAGGCTCTCCCTTCCCCCCTCCCAGGCCTCCAGGTATCCCCAGGAAACTCACACCTGCTTCCCGTGTAGGTAGGGGAGACCACACAGGGCAGCCACCCTGCTTCCCGCTGGCCTCCTGACTTTAGAATTTCCCCATGTCCACAGAGGTCCCCCCAAGCCAGGGAACTCAGGTCAATTTATCTTCCACATCTCACAGACTCCCAGGAACATTTGCATCAAGCTCTGCTCACTGGTCCAAAGATGGACCTATGAGAGCTGCGACTCAGCAAACATCCAGCCAGGGAGGGAGATGCCAGCCTCCTCTCCAGGACAGTACCCTCAGTCTCGATGCATGTTCTGTTTAGATCGTCCCATTTGACCTGGAGGGGATTCACTCCTATTGGGAGAGAAACAGAAACAGCCTCTCTCTCCCTCAACTGTCTCCTCCATGAACTCATCTTGTTTCTACAGAGGAATGGCTGTTGACGTGCTGGACCAATCTTGCTATGTTGGGATAGATATTCCCCTAAGGGCTCTACCTTCTCTATGAGTAATAGAAAATTCTCCCCGATCGCTCTCAGCTTGAGGGCAGAAACCTGAATTCCCAAGCAAAAGGAAAAGTTCTCTTCAGCATCCCACTCCCTGCTTTTTATATAAAGGAAATTATTCTTCTCCGTGGCTTTAAGGAGTAAGTAAGAGAAGGGAGGCTAAGAAAGGGGCAGAACACACAGGAGACAAAGAGGTTCAAAAACCCATCAGCAAGTGAACAGAACAGATATTTACTGAATCAGATGCAAGAAGTAGCATCTCAAGGGAGAGCACATTTCTTGGAAACACTCAGGCAAGCTGTCTTGAAAACTGCCTTCTCATATTTCCAGCTGAATTATCCCTCCTTGATCAATGACTTCCACATCATTTCCAGCTATTAGGTTTATTTATACCCATTTTAAAGACTTCATGACATCCTGGAATATACGAGACTTCCCGAAGGGGCGAAAACTAAAGAATTAATAACCGGTGAGATCAAGGCTAATAACTCAGCCCCTACTGTCGTTCTGGGAAGGCATAAGGGTGAAAAGCAGGTCTTAGCAATAGCAGATCTCCTGGTTCCCAGCTTCAGGGCTGCGTAGGTAAGTCCAAACCTCTACATACAAATGGAGGAATTCAACAGACCAGAACCAGAGCCTGCTAGGCAGCCAACATCTCACGAGCTGCTCGAGAAACTTGCAGCTAAACACATGAGCCAGGTGAGTAATAAGCCTGATGTCCAGACCGCGTGTGGGGGGCTAACGGGAAGCAGCGGGGGTGCTTTGGGAACCCGAGGGTAGCACTCCACATGCCAGGGAAGGATCCTGAAAGTTCTAAAGGCCAGAGAAGTGAGGCAGGTGAGGAGATGAAAGGACCTGCACCCCTTCTCTTGAGTCACAAGACCACTAAGAGCGACAGACACGCTTTTAGAACTTATCTATGAAACAGACACAGACTCACAGACTTGAGGACAGACTTATGGTTGCCAAGGGGGGCGCGGGGGTGGGAGAGGGATGGAGGAGGGGTTTGGGATTAACAGATGCAAACTATTATACAGAGAATGGATAAACAACAAGGTCCTACTGTAGAGCACAGCAAACTATATCCTCTGATAAACTATAATGGAAAAGAATACGACAAAAGAAAATATATATATATGTATATATGTACATCGGAGAAGGCAATGGCACCCCACTCCAGTACTCTTGCCTGGAAAATCCCATGGATGGAGGAGCCTGGTGGGCTGCAGTCCATGGGGTCGCGAAGAGTCGGACACGACTGAGCGACTTCACTTTCACTTTTCACTTTCCTGCATTGGAGAAGGAAATGGCAACCCACTCCAGTGTTCTTGCCTGGAGAATCCCAGGGACAGGGTAGCCTGGTGGGCTGCCGTCTATGGGGTCGCACAGAGTCGGACACAACTGAAGCGACTTAGCAGCAGCAGCAGCAGCATATATGTATATACTGTGCCAAATCACTTCAGCCATGTCCAACATTTTGTGACCCTATGGACCATAGCCTGCCAGGCTCCTCTGTCCATGGGACTCTCCAGGCAAGAATACTGGAGTGGGTTGCCACGCCCTCCACAGGGGATCTTCCTGACCCAGGGACTGAACTCACGTCTCTTACATCTCCTTCACTGGCAGGAGGGTTCTTTACCACTTACGCCACCTGGGAAGCCACATATGTATATAACTGAGTCACCTTCCTTTACAGCAGAAATGAACTGTAAATCAACTATACTTCAATCTAAAAAGAAGCAAAAAAAATTTTAATGACATCATCTTAAACCTCAGAGTTCTCCTCAGTGTCTTCCATGTCTTCAGCCTCCACTACTGAATTCCTACCAATTTCTTTCCTCCCAATTCAAGTCTCCATTTCCTCTCCACCCCCAATGGCACACCCTTTGGGTCCAGGCCCTCTGCAACCCTTACAAGGCCTTGGGGAGCAGCAGAGCTTGGACTGCTCTGCCCTTGTGCAGGTGACTTAGCATTTTCCAGATGCCCTGTGGAAGGCTGAATGATGACTCCCAAGGGGTATCCGCACTCTAATGCCCAGAACCTATGACTGTTACCTTCTGTGGCAAAAGGAGCGTTGAAGGTGGATGATCTTGGGTTGGAGAGATTATCCTGGGTTGTCTGGCTGAGCCCCTTGTAATCACAAGGGTCCTTAAAAAGGGATGCTGGGAAATGAAAGTCATAGGAGGCCAGGTGACCACAAAAGCAGAGACTAGAGGGACGTAGCTACGGTCAAGGAAAGCCAGCAGCCTCCAGAAGCTGGGAGAGGCAAGGTACTGATTCAGTCCTCCTCTGGAGCCTCTAGGATGAGTGCAGCCCCAACAACACGTTGATTTAAGTCCTGGTAAGACTAATCCTGGACTTCCGACCACGGGTGCATCTGGGTTGTGTTCAGACACTAAGTTCGTAGTCATTTGTTACGGAAGAAATATGACAAGTGACTAATACCTTCCCTCATTTCTTTTTTTAAAAAAATTATTTACTTATTTAGTTTTGGCTGCACTGGGACTTCCTTGCTGTGTGCTGGGCTTGCTTCCTTGCTAGGCTTCTCTCTAGTTGCGGCCGTCGGGGGCTACTCTCCCCGCTGTGGTGTGCAGCACTGCCGCGGCTTCTCTGGCTGCGCAGGCTCCAGGGTGGGCTCAGCTGTTGCGGTGCACAGGCTTAGTTGCCCTGAGGCACGTGGGACCTCCCCGGTTCAGGGATCAAACCTGTGTCCCGTGCTTTGGCAGGCGGACTCGCAACCACTGGACTACCAGGGAAGTCCATGCCCTCATTTCTTAAAAGATAAATATCAAACCCACAATAGATGGAGGTGGCACTATCCTACCTCTCCCACCTCAGCTCCCACCAGGCCTCCAGCCCCAGACCTTATGCTTCAAGCCACCCTGAACTCCATAACTCTTCCCCAAAAAGGCTAGATTGTTTCCAGACCCAGGGCCTTTGCACATGCTCCCCTCTCAGATAACAGTACCTTGAGCTTTCCTCTCTGCCAGGAAAATCTCTGCTCATCAGTCATCCTCCCGGTGTGATTCTGCTCCCTGTGTCCAGCCTTCTTTTTGCTCCCTATGCAAAGTCAGCCACACTGCACTCTATCATCATACGGTATTCCCCGTAAAGAATGTCTTCAGAATTTATCACATTTTTACAATAGCCATTTATGGGACTGTTTGCCTTCATGACCTCTGTAATCCCAGGGATGTACCTGCCCAGGTGAGACCAGAACAGACAGGAACCATAACAATACTGGGGAATGACTGACAGCACAACTAGACACAGGCTATACCCTTCTGCTTTGCCAACAAAGAGGGCCTACGAGAGAGGAAACGTCTACTGAATGCTCAGACCCTGAAGAGTGGCCAGCTTTAAGGGGCTCCAAGAAGTCAAATCACTTCCTCAAGGAACATGGGCTGCAGGTGGGAGAACCGCAAGCCACTTTGCTCAATGCCTTTAAGGTCCAATATTAAACAGGAGCCAAAGGGTCCTGCCAGGGGGAATCCAGAATGTATCTTAAGCTGTGATTCTAAGACCTGACATGCTGGAACCACCCAACCAGCATTAAAACCTCTGGCATTGGACCCCACCCAGCATTTCCGATCCAACCAGTCTCCATCCACCTGGATACTAGGAGTTTTTCTACTGTTCCCAAGTGATTCCCTGGTAGCTCAGCTGGTAAAGAATCCGCCTGCAATACAGGAGACCCCAGGTTTGATTCCTTGGTTGGAAAGATTCACTGCAGAAGGAATAGGCTCCCCACTCCAGTATATTCTTAAGTTTTCCCGGTGGCTCAGCTGGTAAAGAGTCCGCCTGCAATGCGGGAGATCTGGGTTTGATCCCTGGGTTGGGAAGATCCCCTGGAGAAGAGAAAGGCTACCCACTCCAGGATTCTGGCCTGGAGAATTCCATGGACTGTATAGTCCATGGCATTGCACAGACACAGCTGAGTGACTTTCACTTTCCAAGTGATTCCAAAGTGCAAGGCTGAGAGCCCTGCTCCAAAGCCAGCAGCCCACTTGGCAGGAGGTATTTTCCGTGACAGTCGATAGGACACTGTGAGGTGTCGTCTCTATATACTGAAATCCGGCATGTGTGCGTGCGTGCTCAGTCATTTCAGTCGTGTCCAACTCTTGGCAACCCTACAGACTGTAGCCCACCAGGCTCCTGTGTCCATGGGATTCTCCAGGCAAGAATAGTGGAGTGGGTTATCATGCCTTCCTCCAGATCTTCCTGATCCAGGGATGGAACCTTCCTCTCCTGTATTGCAGGCAGATTCTTCACCCCTGAGCCACTAGAGGAAGTCCTGAAATCCAAAACTTGTGTTTTAATCCTTCTGGAATCAAATGGGTTTAAGAGACGAAAAAGAAAATAATCCAAATAGCACCCAAAGGAGAAAGAATCCTGGGGGACGGTAAGGTGTGACACGAAAGGGAAGGAATGGAACATTTCTAGGAAACTGGGTCCCATGAAAGCAAATGCCTTGGCTAAAAATACCTTCCCCAATTTCTTTTGGCAAATGGCTCCCACGCACTGAAATAATGAAGACTAGGCTGGGTGTCAGTCAGCCAGCCTCTCATCATCTCATGTCTTCAGAGTCAGGCCTCTCCTGGGAGCCAGGGGAGAATGGCAGAATTACAGAAACATCAAGAGATGCGTAGAACCCCCAAATTGGAAAAGACACTATTGCCAATCAGCTGCTGGGATCTCCCACCCAGAGGAGGAGGCTCCTTGATGATACTCCTGCAGCTTCTGCCTCTTGTCTGGGGAGCCTCACAGTAAGTCCCTAACATATGAACAAGTTCTGTTCTGAGAGCACATTTATAAGTCCAACTTGTTCATAAGTCCAACAAAGTTGGCTGAGGTACCCAACTAACACAATTGGCTATACAGTACTGTACTGTAATAGGGCTTCCCAGGTGGCGCTAGTAGTAAAGAACCCACCTGCCAACGTAGGCAACAGGGATGTGATTTGATCTGATCCCTGGGCAGGAAGATCCCCCTGAAGGTGGGCATGGCAACCCACTTCAGTATTCTTGCCTGGAGAACCCCACGGATAGAGGAGCCTGGCGGGCTACAGTCCATGGGGTCACAAAGATTTGGACATGACTGAAGTGACACAGGTTTATAATACTTTTCACACAAATAATACATTAAAGAAAAAAAGAAAACATTTAAAAAAGTGATTTAAAGCCATCCTCCCACCTTCAAGTGGCATGTAATCTATATGAAGAGAAAAGGCATCCAGGCATGAAACCGGAGAAGACAATCGTTCATTCACACCTGGCAAAAACAATCTGTTTCTGTTTCTTCTCATGCTTCACTCCCTCGTCTCACTCAGGGACCTGTGCTTTGACCCCTGTCTTTGACACTTCTAGGCTTGAAATCACCTAGGAATTCAGATTTCATCACTCTTCCTGCAGGTAGGAGCTCCGTGTTCCAGCTCTTGCTGCTGAACTCACCCAGGGTCCGCAATCTGGCCCCTCCCGCCCAGTGGACACCATGTACCAGGCTCAGTGTCTAAGGCAATCACAACTTCTCGAGAGGCTCCAGCCTCATGCTTGCTCCCTGTACCTACACCCGATCATCAGTCCCCAGAAACACACCAAGCCCCCACCCCATGGCTTTTCAAGTCTTGCTTCTGTCTGTGTCCCTTCCACCTCAACTATCCTCCCCACTCCCTCATCCTGCTTTCAACTTGGCAAACTCCTATGAATGTATCAAGAGCCAGCATAAATATCATCCTCCCTTGGAAGGTTTTTGTTAAGGTGTTCTTTTCTCCAGGTCCCTGTGGCACATGCCTGAGACCTCTCTCTAGCACTTTGCATGTTTATCTTTAATCTTTCCATTCATGCATCTATCAGCCAACTGAGAACTCCCTGGGGACAGATCCATGCTTCATTCAACCCTGGATCCTCAGAGTGCAGCACACAGCTCAGAATACAAAAGATGCTCTATAAACATTTGTTGAATAGAACTGAGTTGTAAGCTAGCATTAGCCAGGGTTCATGAAAGAAATCATACTTAAGTTAAGCCTTATCAGGCTAATACAAAACTGAGAAAGAGTTCATGAAGCAGGCAGAGTTCATTCGTGGACACAGACCAGCATGGTACTTTTGAGAAATCATGAGCCTCATGAAGGGTTTCGGATCTGGTGACAAGCAAATGCGTCTTTTTGACACAGACAATGGGGGAGGAGGTGGCGGACAGCCTCCTGGCCTGTGGAGGTCTGGCCTTGTGCTTTGTATCTAGGAAGAAGCAGCGGAGGGCAGCTGCTTCTCCCCAAGGAGGGACTTCTGGGGTGTGAGCTCATGTAAGCTCAAGGCAGCCTTGAATCTGGAGGAGTTGCCTGGAGGCGTTCATCATGAATTCCGTGTCAGTTTCTGGATGTCAGCAATGGTGGGAGGCCAGAGAGGTGGCAGAGGGAAGTGACCATCTGGGTTTACCTGTATTGAATACAAAAGGCTAACATGGAGGGTCAACATACTAGGCCCACAGTGCCACACAGGTCTTCCAGGAGTCAGTCAGCCCAACCATGCCCAGGATGGCATGGGAGCGAGTGATTCACTGAAGCCAGGCGCACACAAAGCTGACCCCCGAGCAATGTAATTTCCTCATTGTGTCAAATTCCAAGTCCTCCTAAAACTCACAGTGAGACCCACACGGGACAAGCTGGGGTTCTGACACTCCGCTCTTGGTAATTTCCTGCTCCAAACCCATCTCCAGCTTCTCCATCATGGGCTAGAAGTGACCAGGGGTGCCTTCCAGGTGCCCTGAAGGCAGCATTGACTGAATATAGTTATCTTCGCGAAGCCAATGCTAAATGTCACACTAAATCCACCAATATTAGTGGAAAAGTATAACACAGAAGCCTTACAAAAACCGTATCAACTCTACAGCTTTTACTTGGTAAATTGTATTGACAAGCCATTTCAGTTTTCACTTCTACTTTTTCCCTCTTTGACAAATGGGCAATGGAAGTTCTGGCTGTGCTGGGAAAAATACACTTGCCTTTGGAGAAGAAAAATTCATTAGCTAATCCACCTACTTGGAGAATTTATTTCCAAGGCTGAACTTTGGGGAGGTTTTATAATGGATGCCCTGAGTAATGGAGGCACGAATCTGTTCCAGATGGTTAATTACTTTTTATCATTCCTTTTAATAATAGTTAAGAATAATAAGACAACTGGTGTGAAAAATGAGAATGCAGAAGGAATTTAATTGAAGTATCTTGCACCCATTTCCCAAAAAAAGAACAAGTTGAAGTTGCGCCGACAGGCTTAAAATATCAGCCTTCAGAACTAGTGCAGGTTACAAATTGGGAGCTGCATAAAAGAAATTAATTTCTGTGTTAACCAAATAACATCCCCCAGAAGTGGTCAAGCAGAGGCCACTCAATCATCCAGCAGGGATGCTGAAAAAGGAATTCCAGCGAAGGCCAAGTGTCAGGGAGCACTTAGGACAAATGAGTCTTTCCCCTTCAAATGGGTTCACTAGTTCCATGTTGCACATCTACATCCCTTCAGCACAGGGTCTGGGTGATAGGACTCAAGTTAGCCAGGCTGGCTTCAATCTCCCACCTCTCTTACTTCTCACATTAACTCCCAATAATACTGAGTTATTGAAATATACTAAGATGTACTGAGATGTCTCCCAGCCGGCCACCATGGCTTTAGCTACTGTGGATGACAAATGTCATCTGCCTTATCAGTAAAGACTGTTTCGGCCATCAAACCATCATCCACTGCAGCTGCCCCAACCATGAGCCCTGGGGATTCAGGCTGGAGAAAAACAGGATACCAGCCCTAGATACCTGAGGTGAATATCAAAGCATGATTTCAATGAGTCCAGACTCTTGCATCTTCCCAAAGAAAAGCACTAAATTCATTAACTTGAGATGTCTCATTTTCTTTAATTAGTAGTCATCTTTTGATGTCCTGAGACTACCTGGGTTTTTGTTTCGTTTTGTTTTTTGTTTTAGGGGGTGTTTTTTTGGTTTGTTTTTTTGGTTTTTGTTTCTTTGCAAAACAACAGGATCCTACAGATTCCGGCTCTTCCCTTACCTCTCCAGAACAATCCCTCAGAGCTATCTGAGAGGCTGTCTCCCAGGCTCAAGTCCTCAGTATGTCTGCCAAATAAAACATAATCCCTAGACTTCCCTGGTAGTCCAGCAGTTAAGACTCTGTACCTCTGCTCCAGACAGTGCAGGTTTGATCCCTGGTTGGGGAACTAAGATCTTGCATGCCATGTGGTGGCCAAAAATTAACAAATAAATTTTTAAAACTTTAAAAATAAGAATAGTAATTTTAAAAACAATGACAACAAAAGAAAAAAAAAACAATAATTCTCAACTTTTAGGTTGTGCTTTTCTCTTCCCAGTGGATACCATGCTGCTCCCGCAACAGGAATGCCTTCTCCAGATAACTGACCTGAGAAAGTCCTGGTCAACCAGCAAGTTTCCAGTGAAGAGCTCTTTTCCCATCCTAAGCCCATGCTCACTTGTCCACAGAGAAAGAAGGCTCTCTCCCACGACTCCACAAGCAGTTACCATGGAATTGTATGCTTGCAATCTGCATGTATGTCCCACAGACAACTGCAAACAGCTTCAGGGCAGGCAGAGATGAACAGACTCTTCCTCTTGACACCCCCGACCTCAGTTCCATTCTCAGCAGAGGATCAATAAATAATTTGTTGAATGGGTGAGTGAAATGGAAATGAAACCATTGACAAAATGTTCCGACTTGAACATTCTGTGACTTTGGATTCTTCTCAGTTTCTGACGGCACCTCTCACAGCTGATGCTGGCAGGAAATGAAATCTTGTCTTGGCAGAAGGCCACCGACATATACATGTTCTCTTGGGGAAGCTTGGGGTTTCAAGCAGATCCAGAATCTTCCCCTCAGATGGGTAACAGGATGTGGGATTCAGAGAAAGCAGCCCTGGCCCCTGCCTCATTTTCTGTTTCCAGAAAATGCTGGTTGACTTGGAGTAAGTGGCAACTCCCCTGGGCATGGGGTTCACTGTCCACAGGCTAAACATTGGGTACAAGGAGACCAGAACAGTCCACAGGGCCACAGGAAGAGAGCAGGGAGTCACAGCCCCATAGCCAAAACCTTGGGCCCAAGTGGACTGCAGAATTAGAATGTTTGAGGTTTTAGAAAGATGTTACTCTTATTTTCTTATGCATTTTTGAATTTATTTTTGGCTGTGCTGGGTCTTTGTTGCTGGGCTTTCTCTAGTTGCAGGGACGGGGACCACTCTTCTTTGCAATGCATGGGTGTCTCATTGCGGCGGCTTCTCTTGTGGCAGAGAACAGGCTCTAGGGCCCTCGGGCTCCGTGGTTGTGGGTCATAGGCTTAGCTGCCCTGAGGCATGTGAGATCTTCCCAAATTAGGGATCAAATCCAAGTCCCCTGCTTTGGAAGGTAGATTCTTAACCACTAGACCACAGGGAAGACCCAGTATGTTACTTTAAACTATAAGACCTAATACTCTTTGATGGGCCTCAGCCAACACCCCAGATTCACATGTGAATATTCCTGCCTTATAATAGTAAACACAGTCACGCCAAATGGAATAAAGGCATACTACAAATAACCTTTTGTTCAGTTAGGACTAGGTTTTATTACCTTTTAAAAAATCATTATTAATTTTTAATTTTTTAGAGCAAATTTAGGTTCACAGCAAAATAGAGAGGAAGGTACAGAGATATTCTATGTATGCCCAGACCCCACACAGGCACTGCCCCCCCTCCCCAATCACACTCAACACACCCCCCACACTTGTCACAATCAATGGACCTCTACTGAACATCATTATGATCCCAAGCCCTTGGTTTCCATGAGGGTTCACTCTTGGGATTGTACATTTTGGGAGCTTAGATACCATCAGTTTTGAGTTTCAGAATTGCAGATAAAAGACTACAAAAGCCTCTACTACAACTTCTGTTAGAGTAATGCTTATTGATCTGAAAACAAGAAAAGGATATTGAGTCTAACTGAATATAACACACACTGGCCATGGCATCCCTCTGGGGGCGATGTCACATATGATAAGACCATGGGCTACTCCCAGTGAGTCCAGCAACTCGACAGCCTGGAGGAAACTACAGGAACACCCCTGCTCAGATGTTATCAGAGCCTTTGCTGAACACGCAATTTATACACTCCTGTGCAGTAAGCGGATAGATTCTAGGACACTGGTTTCACAAAACTAGCCCCCATCAAACAGCTCAGAGACTTAAAAGCTTTTGGCCAAGAACCTGTGCACTGAGGATGACAGAGAGGCAAACACAAGACGACAACCCAACAGGGCAAAGTCGACCGTTTCCCTGCAGATGGGACCTGGTCTTCAGCCACAGTGTTGCTGTTGTTTAGTCACTAAGTCAAGTCAGACTCTGTGACCCCACGGACTATAACCCACCAGGCTCCCCTGTTCATGGGATTTCCCAGGCAAGAATACTGGCATGGGTAGGCACTTCCATCTCCAGGGAATCTTCCCAAATCAGGGATCAAACTCACGTCTCCTGCATTGGCAGGCAGGTTCTTTACCACTGAGCCACCAGGAAAGCCCCAGCTGGGAAACAAGGTCAAAACAATGCTATTCTGACAGATGTGGTAAGAAAAAAAGGAAGCATCAAGAAGAATATTGAGAAACTAACACAACATTGCAAAGCAACTATACCCCAATAAAAATGTTCAAAGTATTTAAACACACGGGTGCAGATCCACTACCAAACAGTGACCCTAACCTTAAGAAAACTAAGTGAAGGGAGTCAGACAAACAAAGATAAGTATCATATGATATGGCTTATATGTAGAATCTGACAGTTCAGTTCAGTTCAATCGCTCAGTCATGTCCGACTCTTTGCAACCCCAAGGACTGCAACACACCAGGCTTCCCTGTCCTTCACCATCTCCCAGAGCTTGTTCAAATTCATGTCCATTGAGTCAGTGATGCCTTTAGAATCTTAAAAAAAGGGTGCAAATGAACTTATTTACAAAACAGAAACAGAGCCCCAGATGTAGAAAGCAAACTTGTGCTTACTGGCAGGTAAGTGGGGGAGGAATAAATCGGGAAATCAGTATGGACATATCAGATCAGATCAGATCAGTCGCTCAGTCGTGTCCGACTCTTTGTGACCCTATGAATTGCAGCACGCCAGGCCTCCCTGTCCAACACCAACTCCCGGAGTTCACTCAGACTCACGTCCATCGAGTCAGTGATGCCATCCAGCCATCTCATCCTCTTGTCATCCCCTTCTCCTCCTGCCCCCAATCCCTCCCAGCATCAGAGTCTTTTCCAATGAGTCAACTCTTCGCATGAGGTGGCCAAAGTACTGGAGTTTCAGCTTCAGCATCATTCCTTCCAAAGAAATCCCAGGGCTGATCTCCTTCAGAATGGACTGGTTGGATCTCCTTGCAGTCCAAGGGACTCTCAAGAGTCTTCTCCAACACCACGGTTCAAAAGCATCAATTCTTCGGCGCTCAGCCTTCTTCACAGTCCAACTCTCACATCCATACATGACCACAGGAAAAACCATAGCCTTGACTAGATGAACCTTTGTTGGCAAAGTAATGTCTCTGCTTTTGAATATGCTATCTAGGTTGGTCATAACTTTCCTTCCAAGGAGTAAGCGTCTCTTAATTTCATGGCTGCAGTCACCATCTGTAGTGATTTTGGAGCCCGTAAAAATAAAGTCTGACACTGTTTCCCCATCTATTTCCCATGAAATAGTGATGGGACCGGATGCCATGATCTTCATTTTCTGAATGTTGAGCTTTAAGCCAACTTTTTCACTCTCCACTTTCACTTTCATCAAGAGGCTTTTGAGTTCCTCTTCAATTTCTGCCATAAGGGTGGTGTCATCTGCATATCTGAGGTTATTGATATTTCTCCCAGCAATCTTGATTTCAGCTTGTGTTTCTTCCAGTCCAGTGTTTCTCATGATGTACTCTGCATATAAGTTAAATAAACAGGGTGACAATATACAGCCTTGATGTACTCCTTTTCCTATTTGGAACCAGTCTGTTGTTCCATGTCCAGTTCTAACTGTTGCTTCCTGACCTGCATATACACTACCATATATAATACAGATAATGAGACTTCCCCCGTGGTCCAGTGGTTTAAGACTTGTCACTCTCAACGCAGGGGACATGTGTTCAATTCCTGGTTGGGGACCTAAGATCCCACATGCTGCACAACACGGCCTTAAAATTAATTAATTAATTTAATAAGTGAAACTCGCTCAGTTGTGTTCAACTCTTTGTGACTCCATGGACTGTAGCCTACCAGGCTCCTTTGTTCATGAAATTCTCCAGGCAAGAACAATGGAGTGGGTTGCCATTTCCTTCTCCAATGCATGAAAGTGAAAAGTGAAAGTGAAGTCGCTCAGTCGTGTCCAACTCTTAGCGACCCCATGGACTGCAGCCTACCAGGCTCCTCTAACCATGGGATTTTCCAGGCAAGAGTACTGAAGTGGGGTGCCATTGCCTTCTCCGGAAACTCGCTCAGTTGTGTCCAACTCTTTGTGACTCCATGGACTGTAGCCTACCAGGCTCCTTTGTTCATGAAATTCTCCAGACAAGAATACTGGAGTGGGTTGCCATTCCCTTCTCCAAGAGACCATCCCAACCCAGGTTTTGAACCCAGGTCTCCTGCATTGCAGGCAGACTATTTACCATCTGAGCCAAATTTAATAGATGACTAATAAGGACCTACTATATAGCACAAGGAATGTTACTGAATACTCTGTAATGGCCTATATGGGAAAAGAATCTAAAAACAGAATGGATATAGGTAAATGTTTAACAATTCACTGTGCAGTACACCTGAAACTAACACAACATAGAAAATCAACTACACTCCAATAAACACTTTTAAAAAATAAAAATTAAATACTATGTTAAATACTATGTTAGAGCAAAGAGAAAGACTAGATTGTGCCTTGAGCTATTAACTAAGCATAGCAAGAAACTCTCTCCCTTGAGATGACATTTAAAAATGAAACATACAGAAATTGCAGACACATCTCACAATGTTTTCAGTGATATTTAACATCATACCAGACACAATCCAAGCACCTTCCAAATTTTCCTCCAGCCAAATATAAACATCTTGACTCTCTTTGAAGGTTTCTGACTGCAAAAGGCAGAGAAGCCACCTGGGTGAGATTGTTGTGCTCCCAGCAGCAACAAAACTAGCTGAACCATCACAAGCTCCGCGATCTGGCCATAAATTAAATGCACGCATGTCTTTGTCAGCAAATACCTTTGAAAAATGTATGGAAAACACTGGTGACAATTTGAAGAGAGAAACATGAGAAAGATTCACACAGCATGGGGGTTGGCTCGGTTCTCTGGGGTGATGGGTTCATAACAGTTCAGTCTGTGGCATTTTCTAGATTCCATCTCTGTAATGACACACACAAAGTGCAAGGTTTTGTGTGAGTCGATTAACGAAAGATTCACAGTAAATTCATATTCAGAACTGAACAGCTTCTTAAATGAGAATCTAGTTCCAGAGGGAGACTGTCTGAATGTAGCTCCTGATGCAGAGGTTGCTCTGCCTGAATCAAAGCAGGGTTTGGGAGATACAGTAACAGAGGTAGGAGCACCTAGAAATTCACTCGCTCCATCACCCCGGCCAGTGACTGTAGCAAGACTGTAGCACCAAAGCCTTCAGGATACCAATTGTAAAAAGACAAGGAACACATTTGAGTCAGTTCCAGTGAGGTGGATGAACCTAGAGCCTGTTATACAGTGAAGGAAGTCAGAAAGAGAAAAACCGTATTGTATATTAACGCATACAAATGGAATCAAGAAAAATGGGACTGATGAACCTATTCGCAGGGCAGGAATAGAGACAGAGACATAGCGAACAGACTCTGGACACAGCAGGGGAAGGAGAAGGTGGGACAAATTGAGACAGTAGCGTTGAAACATATACATTACCATATGTATAATAGCTAACCAAAGTGTTCGTCACTCAGTCCAACTCTTTGCAACCCCATGGACTGTAGCCTACCAGGCTCCTCTGTCCATGGAATTCTCCAGGCAAGAATACTAGATTGCGTAGCCATTCCCTTCTCCAGAGGATCTTCCTGACCCAGGGATCGAATCTGGGTCTCCGGCATTGCAGGCAGATTTTTTTATCAGGGAGGCCCAAAATAGCTAATGGAAAGTTGCTATATAACACAGGGAGCTCAACCATACTCTGTGACAGCCGGGAGGGGTAGGATGGGGGTGGGGGGTTCAAGAGGGAGGGGACCTAATGTATACTTACGGCTGATTCACGTTGTTGTATGGCAGGCCAACAGAATATTATAAAGCAATTATTCTCCAATTAAAAATAAATTAAATAAATAAAATCTTAAAAAGAAAAAAAACCACAAGGTATTTAAAATACAGTTGCATCTTTTTTTTTAAGATTTTTTTGATGTGGAATATTTTAAAGTCTTTATTTAATTTGTTACAATACTGCTTCTGTTTTATGCTTTGCTTTTTTTGGCCACAAGGTAGGTGGGATCTCAGCTTCCCAAGCAGGGATTGAACCTGCACCCCCTGCATTGGAAGGCGAGGTCTTAACCAATGGACCCTGAGGGAAATCCCAATGCAGTTGCATTTTTACCTAACTTTGTGAATAAAACGGGCAGTGACCTCTATCTTCTGGGACACCCAGAAGTTTGCTGGTTATCGAGTGTCAAAAAACTTTAGAGGAGTTACAAATATAAAAATATGTTATGCATTCTTTCTTTAAGTTCAAAATTTGATGACCTATTCTTAGATGATAGGTGACTATCAAGAGCATATGGCATCCAGAAGATATTTCCAGGAAAAATAAACATATTTAATTTGTTCCCTCAAGGTACAGATGACATTTTAACAGTAGATGAGAAAGCAATGTTTTCCCAAAAAAAGAGAAGTGTTCTATTGGAGAGGCATTTTGAAAATGGACGTTGAGAAACATTTCCGTGATTAATGATTTGTAGCTGAAAGTGCTGGAGTTTGATTTATAAAAATTCATATCTGCACACTTCAAAAACTTGGAAATGGATCTGTCTAGTCTTTTAAACATTTTCCAAATGAAGAATTTCGACAGGCTTTGAACCTATTTGTTAAAAATATTAAAATATGGCACCTTTCAGTTAGTTTACAAGAACAAGTGGCTGACATCATGAGAAATGGAAATTTACTTGCTGAATTTCAACAAAAACCTTTGCATAATACATGGATGAGATTGAAAAATGAGAGTCATAATTTAGTAAGCACCGTCATCGATGAACTTCTTCCAGTTGGCTCTACACATCTCAAGGTACCTTTTCAGCTACTGAGCCTAAGAATAAGTGAATTAAAACCAGACATTTGAATTACTGTAACACAAAGTATTAAATCAAGATTTTGAAAACAGTAAAATATATCGCCTCACACTGCTCTGATTGAAAATATGACTAGTCATGATATTTTAATGAGAACAAAAAGGCCTCCTATGCTATTAAATAAAACACTATGAAAACTATTTTTTAAACACTGCTTATTTCATCTTATCATCTCATGCTTTTACAGATGATCCCTCAGTACTGTGGTCTGTGCATATAATTTATAAATCAACACATATACAGGTATTAGAGAGTGTGCTCAAAATTTTTCACCAATCAGCATAAAATTTTTTTTAAAATGAGAAAGCACAATCTGTTAAATGAGACCAACCACATAGCTTACCAACTTCAGGAGAGAAAACAATAAATATGAAAATGCTTTGAAAGAAGGATAGAGTGTCAAAGAAAGACAAAGCATCAAATAAGAAAAGAAAGGGACTTCCCTGACAGTCCAGTGGCTGAGACCATGTTCCCAATGCAGGGGGCCCGGGTTGGATCTCTGGTCAGGGAACTAGGTCCCACATGCCACAACTAAAAGATTCTGTGTCGCAACTAAGACCTGGAGAAGCCAAATAAATACTTTTTTAAAAAGAGAGAGAAAGATCTAACTAGAGTGAGCTAATGTTGTTTCTGACCCAGCTGGTCAAAAATCAGTATTACTTTGGCCGCATCTAAGCTGAAAGTATCCGGTATTCATTATAATAAGGCTTTGGTGAACCAAGGCAATAGTTTAGGTATCACTGCAGAAGGCATGCTTATCCCACATAACAGAAAATCTGTAACAGATGCCGTGGTTTAAAGATGGACCTTAAGAATTCATTCCAAGAGGACAGGTATCTGGAAATATTATCTGGGAGTTTTACTCAGCATCTCCATGAACCCCAAGGTACCAATTCTACTTTTGCTATTTTTTCTTATTACTTTATCATGCAAACATTATAATGAGGATGGTGATTAGCAGCTACTGTTTACTGAATTTGTACTAAATGCCGGGCCCAAAGGGAGCATCCATTACCTCAGCTCTCACAGCACACTTAGGAAGCGTCAGGAAAGCAGAGGGGAAGCAGACCGGATGGAGAGGTAAGTAAGGAGTCAAACCACATGAATCTGGAAGTCCAACCCCACCCCCAGTGACTTACTCTCAAGCTCTCCTGCCTGACTGTAAGCACCTACCCCAGGGGGAGGGAGAAGTCTAAAAGAATGGGCGGATGGGCCGTGAACAGAACGTGGAGGGAGACGAGGTGGTAACACTGCCGTTTTACAGATGACAAAACGGACGTGAGCCGGTGACCAAACTGGGATCTGACCTCTAGCGGCAATACTGGAGACACCCAGAAAGGGAAAACAAGCCCTCCTGTTTCCACCCCACGAAGACTTCGTTCTCATTCTCTGCACATTCCTTCCAGGCCCTATTCATATGTACACATCTTTATAAATAAATCACAGTTCGGACAGCATCTTACATTATGCTTACTTTCACTTATAAGAGGTTCCTATTAATATTTCAGATATATGCATGCTTCTACATGGTATTCATAATTATAATGTTAAAGAATGCACGATACTCTGATTCAATGTACCATCATTTCAACGGCCATTCCATTCCTGTTGGCCTTTGAGGTGGCTCCCAAATTCTTAATATTAAAAGCAATGAGGCAATCAGCATTTTTATGCATGTGGAACTTTTTTTTTTCCTTTCAGATTGATGGCCTTAGGATAGATTCCCAGAAGGGAGATTACTAGCTCAGAAGGTATGAAATATTTTTATGGCTCATGAGATGCACTTCCAAATGGCTTTTCAAAAGTGTGACTCTAAATTTACAAGGCCACCAGAATGCTGGGAGCCTATGGGTCCTGGCAAAATTTTAACTATATCGGGAATAAGTATTTCTTTGCAAAAATTTCTCCTCTTGAAATTTCACAATTCACACTAGCCTTCACCTACTGGTTTCCTATGCTTTTAGAGTGTTTTCTGCCCTTTATTTTTTCCTCAATTTTTTTTATTTCCAGAAAGCTAATTTGAAATACCGATTTACACACAGGGTTTCGTTTAATTATCTCTAGGCTTTGCCCATCAGAGAGCCAAAAAACCCAAACACCCAACTGGTCCAGTCCCCAGTATCCACAGAACTGTTCATAGCAACTCAGGAGTAACACAAGCCTTCAGGGGCCCCACCACTTCTCAGCCAAACAGTGTTTCTCCAACGGCTCGTAGCCTGGGGCTGAATATTCTGCCTGCCTCGTCCTTTCCCAGCAGCCCAAGGATTTGCTTGCAGGGTCTCCATTAATGTGGACAACCTCAGACCCTTGCCCTCCTTTACATCTTGGGTGACAGGCAGTGCAAAGGAAAAAACGGCCCAGCAGTCACCACATTAAGTTGGTTTTGAAAAGAGCCCATCTTTTCAGCACATGCTCTTACCAGGGCTGCCACAGAATCCTCTCGATTACTATGCAGAGTGCATTCAGTTAGAACAAACCACAGATCGCAATCACACGATCTGTGGGCTGTGATAAAGGTTCCACACAGCCGGTGGGGAGAAGACGAGGGCGACTGGATGCCCAAGACTGGAATGTAATTACTGAATGGCTTGTTGTCTATGACTCCATAAACAACAAACACCTGGGGGATTTGGGAGTGTCTAGGGTGGGGCTATGGGACACGGACGAATTGCTTTTCCTCAGAAATACCCATTTCTTCATGGGGCAGTCCTTCCCAACAGATGGATGGTTGATTTCCAGTCCAAGTTTTGGCAATGTTAGGCATTCCACAGGCTGTGTTCATTCTGAGAGCTTCATCCCCACAAAGCTCTCGTGGAAACTCTTTTATTCGTCACCCCAAGTCTAAGAAGTTGGAACTTGGACTATCACCATTTTACAGATGAGAATAAAGAGGCTGAATAATCTGCTAAGCTCAACACAGCTAATAAAAGGCACTGTGAGCATGCGTGGTCAGTCGCTTCAGTCGTGTCTGACTCTCTGTGACCCCATGGACTGTAGCCCACCAGAGTGAAGGTCAAATTTGTGTCTCTATGACTTCAAACCTCAGCTCCTGCCCTCCAAGCTCTCACTCTCTCCTAAAAGAATGAACAAGTCCCAGAATGGGATGCGATGGTCTCAGATCTCTGAGGGCTAGGAAGAGCTGACAAGGTCTGGGTGCCCAGTCAAAGCCAGAATGACAATGGCAAGCTTTCTCCATGGTGAGAGCAGACCCATGATGAGACAGCCAAGAAGAACTGATCTAGAACAGTCCAGACAACGCCTGCACAGCCAGGAGAAATCTGTACTAAATAGGGATGGGCATGGAGTGGTGGGGGCTGGACCCTGGGGCAGGGGTGGGGGCAGCGGGAGGTCAGAAGATTCAAGGAAGAGACTAGACTGAAGACCAAAGGTGGATGGGCAGGAAAACACAGGCCTGTCCTAATGAGATAAAGACAGCATTTTCTGGGGCCAGAAGGACATGTCCCTGTCCACATCTGAAAGAAACCTGGGCAGAGTCTTCCACCTCCCACATGCATCCCCTGCCTTCAGGGGAAACTGCCCTAACAAGGCAGCATCTCCTGCACTGCCCTTTCTCTACCTGCCTAGAGCCCAAGGTCGGTCCCTGCAATCTTCTTTTTTTTTTTTTTTAGTTTTTTTTGATGCATGTGTGCTTAGTCACTTAGTCATATCCGACTCTTTGTGACCCCATGGATGGAGCCCACCGGGCTCCCCGTCCTCGGAATTTTCCAGGCAAGAATATTGGAGCGGGTTTCCATTTCCTACTTCATGGGATCTTCCCAACCCAGGGATCGAACTTGTGCCACTTTTGTCTCTTGTATTGGCAAGCAGATTGTTTACCGCTAGTGCCACCTGGGAAGTCTAGTGTGGACCATTTTTAAAGTCTTTATTGAATTTGTTACAATATTGCTTCTGTTTCATGTTTTGGTTTTCTGGCCACAAGGCATGTGGAATCTTAGCTCCCTGAGCAGTGATCAATCTTGCACCTCCTGCATTGGAAGGCGAAGTCTTAACCACTGGACCACCAGGGAAGTCCCGTGCACTGTTCTTTAGCTCTCATTTCCACTCCCAAGCAACCCTGGCCTTACAGAGTCCCACCCAACCCGACCCCTGGATGAAAACTAAAATCCACAACCTCTGGGCCTGTATCACCATGGACATACACAAGTCATCATGTGAAATGTCTCTACAAGTGAGTTTTGGAAGCTCTAGAACGTCAGCTGGGCACCGTGGTCAGCCCTCATACAGGTCTTTAAGGCTTCGCCTCCCTCGCCCATCACAACTGTTGCAAATCGTCACCACATTACTCCAGCTTCTTGTTGAAAGTTCACCCCTGTACTCGGCACACAACCTTGCCTCCTACCTCATTAATTCCACCAAGCTTATCTCCCTGGGCTTCTGGACAAAAAAGATTTGCTAGGGCTTCATAGCAAATCCCTTTTGCACATCTCTCCTCCCTCCTTCTGGTCCAAGAGGATGAAATGTCTCTCCATCTGCTCACAGTCGAACAGCCCAATTTCATCCCACTGCCCTCCCCACCTCTCCAGGGACAATGATCCAGCAGCCATACCTTCTCTGCCCTGCCTCTTTCTCTCTCCCCTCAGTCTAAACTCTCGTAGCTGCCAAATCTGTTCAATTCCCTGGAGTCCTAATGAAAGATACAGCAAACACTTCCTGTAACCCAGCGCCTCCAACTCTCTTCCGATCAGATCTCAACCCATCAGCTCCCTTTTCTCATTTTCCCACCTCACATCTCAGCCCACTTCCATCTGGCTGCCACCCCTTTTCTCAGAGGCCAAGGACACCCACGACCTCTCAACTGTCAAGTCCAATAGAGGTGCTTCGGTCCTGACATTAATGGACATTTTTTGTTTTTACATGAGCTTGCACTCTGTTTATCACTGCCTCCCTGAAAAATCTGCCCCCAGTGGATTGTTTGGAGAGGGCTCGAAAGGGAAAACATGGATAAGATCAAAGGTGGAAGTTGGTACAATTAAGACTGCCCCATAGGGCTTCCCTGGTGGCTCAGTGGTGAAGAATCCGCTTGCCAGTGCAGGGGACACAGGTTCAATCCCTGGTGTAGAAAGATCCCACATGTCGTGGGACAACTAAGCCCATGTGCCACAACTCCTGAAGCCTGTGGATCTAGAGCTGGTGCTGTGCAACAAGAGGAGCCACTGTAATGAGACGCCCTCACATACAACCAGAGAGGAGCCCTGCTCACGCAACTGGAGAAAGCCCAGGCGCAGCCAGGAAGATCCAGTGCAGCCAGAAATACATAAATCATTTTTAAAAACTGCCCCACAGGGACTTCCCTGGCAGTCCAGGGGTTAAGACTCCAAGCTTCCACTGCAGGGGATATGCATTCAATCCCTGGTCAGGGAACTAAGACCCCACATCCTGCGAGGTTCAGCCAAGACAAACCAAAAAATCCCTAAGACTGCCTTGTAATGTTAGGCATCATCAAGCTGGGAGCTAGACTGGCCAAGAAAAATGTGCAAAAATTGATGCTAGTGAAGGGGAGACTAGAGAGATGATCTAGAAGATTCTTTCCTACTCTAAGATTCTAATGATCTAAGTGGCTGGAGGCGACAGGCTGAAGAAGGAAGGCAGAGGTTATCTGCAGAGGCTGTCTTTACCCAGGGTGGTGACTTATGTCCAACCCCATAATTCAGCCAATCCTGAGTACCTTCTCCAGGCATCCCAGGAGAGATAAAGGGGTACGAGTCAGGATGCTAACTACTGTGTGTGATGGAGACCAGAAATGACGCTGGCGGGGGTGGAAGCAAGGCAGGTAACAACCTTTTTTTGCTCTTCCGCACCACACCTAGCATGTCACCCTCTTCCTTGTGGTCCAAGGTGGCTCAAAACTACACGTGCATTCCAGCCAGCAGGGAGGGGGAAGAGGAATGCATTCTCCTTCCATTGAGGGCAAGTGTGGAAACAGCACAGGGCAAATCTCATCAGTTCCCATCTCTAGAACCACAGTGCTGGGAAATGTAGTATTCTTCCAGGTAGCCATGTATCCCCCCACTCCAGTACTCTTGCCTGGAAAATCCCAGGGACGGGGGAGCCTCGTAGGCTGTCGTCTATGGGGTCGCACAGAGTCAGACATGACTGAAGTGACTTAGCAGCAGCAGCAGCCATGTATCCAGCCATAAAGCATCTATATCTAGGGAAGATGGGGAGCTCAGAAGCCAGGTTGGGGGACCACAAACTATCCTCATCGCAAAAAGTGAAGGACACAAAGGAAGCATGATGTCTGTCCCCAAAGAGTTCACTTACCCAAACAACTCTCCCATCACAGCCCTTCCCAGATCAGCTAAACCAGGGAGGAAAGAGGAAACGAGAAGGCAAGGGGTCACCCAAGGGCATTAGTCTCCTTGGGAATGTTTGCCTTTGGGAATAGCTTTGCTACATATATAGGTAAAACAAGACACTTTTCAAGATCTTATGGACAAGCTCAGAGACAGGGAAACAGAACAACCAGATCTCCCAAATGCCACTAGAAAGTATAGCTGATATCTGAGCTATGTCTTATCTAAATATAATTGACAATTCCTCCAGTCTGGGCTCAGGAGACTGGGGCAACACACATGTATCTCTGTCTATTTCCAGCTCTTCCCCAGGCACCGCACTGCAGCTACCTGGTAAGAATTTTAAAGAGTGAGCAAGCATGCTTTTAATGCCCCATCCTCTAAGGAAAGAGGTGCGAAAAGTCGTTTCTGCATAACTGTGAGGCATCCTTTTATTTCAATATGTCCAAGGTCCCTTAAACACCCAAATTTAGGAAAACTGAGTTCTAACTCCCAGCGACTCTGATGTAATTTAGGGCGAAGATGACAGCTTATTTTTCATAAACTCTGCAAACCACCACCTCCTCCGACTCCAAAGTCACTTATCACTTTGTTCTTGAAGAGTAATAACATAAAAATCATTTTCCCAGCTATGCTCAGTGTTTCCTAAATGGATGGCTTAAATTTCATCGTGTGAGCTAGGAATGTAATTTTTAAACCTGTTTGCAGAACCTCATCACATGCTCCAGCTCCTGTATGTCCCCAGTCTGGGGCTTGGGGTGAAAACAAAACAAAACAAAATCCTGGGTGTGGTTTGGCTGAGCTGATTCAAGCAGCTTGGTTCTTTTTGAATAAAAGAGAATGTGGTTAAGACTTCACTGGACCTTCCTGGCCATGCTATTAATACTTTATAGGACCCTCTGTGCAGGGAGAGGGAACTTCTGTCTTAGTTATCTATCATCACATAAAAGATTACTCCAAAATGTGGTGGCTTAAAATAGTATTTATTGGGACATCTGTACTAGTTATCCATCATCGCATAAAAAATTATTCCAAAACGTAGTGCCTTAAAAATAGTCTTTATCGGGACTTCTGTATTAGTTATCTATCATCACATAAAAAAATTACTCCAAAATGTAGTGGCTTAAAATAGTATTTGTCGGGACTTCACTGGTAGTCCAGAGGTTAAGAATCCACCTTGAAATGCAGGGGATGAGGGTGTTATCCCTGGTCAGGGAATAAAGATCCCACATGCCTCGGGGATCTTGGAGCAACTGAGCCTGTGTACCGCAACTACTGAGCCCACACGCCACAACTAGAGGGCCCGTGCACCACAGTGAAAGATCCGTATGATACAACGGAGATCCTGCATCCCACAGCTAAGACCTGATGCAGCCAAACAAATAAATAAATATTTTTCTGAATTAAATAGTATTTATCACCTCACAGTTTCTAAGGGTCGGAGATCTGGGCACAGCTTAGCTTGGTGTCTCCGGCTCAAGGTTTCTCACTGGGATGCAACTGAACTGTCAGCCAGGGCCACTGTCTCATCTGAAAGCTCAGCGTGGGGATGCGTGGGATGAAGGCTCTTCCAGGCTCACGTGCGTGTCTGACAGACCTCCATCCTTGGCCACGTGGGCCTCTCTATGGGGCTGCGTCTTGACGTGGCAGCTGGCTCTCCCAGGTGAGTGATCTGAGGCCACCCCTAGATGGAAGCCACAGTTGCTTTATAATCTAATTTCACAAGGGTCATATGGCATACCCGCTATACTGTGTTATTAGAAGGAATCAACAGTTCTACCACCCTTGGGAGAGAGGATCATGCATGGATGCCGAGTCACTTCAATCATGTTGGACTCTTTGCTGACCTATGGACTATTGCCCACCTGGCTCCTCTGTCCATGGGATTCTCCAGGCAAGAATACTGGAGTGGGTTGCCATGCCCTCCTCCAAAAGTGTGTACATACGGAAGGCTGGGATCCCAGGGGCCACCTCAAAGGCTGCTTATCATGACCTCCTCGTGATGATAATGGCAGAGTTTTGCCTGCATATAAAGTGAGGTGTCATTTCATCATTTTACCGGGGTCAAGAGCAAAGACAGAATCTGAGCAATGCCTATGGCTGGGGAACCTGCAGTCCCCCAGCCTTTCGTAATTAACCCATCAGTTTAACAAATACTGAATGTAGCCAGATGCTTCAGAAGTCACCTCTCTCCCAAGCCTTACATTCCCTGCCCCCACCCCAGAACCATAATGACCCACCCGATGGAAAGAGTAGGGAAGAAAATCACTGCTCTTGGCTCAGCCTACCTGGGAGCCCTCATTCTCTCTCTCTCTCTCTCTCTCTCTCTCTCTCTCTCTCTATCTCCTCCCTCTGCCTGCCACAGACAGGGTATGGTCTGTGCTCTACCCATGGAACTAGGTCTGTCCCACAGGGGAACTGACCAGCTCTGGCGATGTTCTGCAGGTAAGTTTCATTCTGGGATGAAAGAGCAGAAAACCCACTCTGGCCACAGATTTAAGCAACATCCTTCCAGCCAACTTCTGTCACTAATAAAGTATGTGTGTATATATATATATATTTTTTTTTAACTCCACTGTCCTGATTTCTGTGCTTCTCTCTCAAGTGATTTCAAACTCAGGAGGGGTAGGACAGGGGTGCTGACAACCACCTTCCTTAAACCATCCCCCCTCACATCCTGGGATCCAGGCCTCTGGTCCACACACCTATTTTATAGGCAAATATTAATAAATCAAGACAACAAAGGCAGGGGCAGAGCGTGGATAGATAACACCCCCAGGGTCCCCAACTCTGATTTAGCCATCCACTGTGTATGTATATGGGCTTCCCTGGTGACTCAGACGACAAAAGACTCTGCCTGCAATGTAGGAGACCCGGTTTGATCCCTGGGTTGAGAAGATCCCCTGGAGAAAGAAATGGCAACCCACTCCAGTAATCTTGCCTGGAGAACCCCATGGACAGAGGAACCTGGTGGGCTACAGTCCATGAGGTCACAAAGAGTCAGCAAGACTGAGAAATTAACACTTTCACTTTCTATAGAGCACCTAGTATGTGCTAGACTGTGGGCTGGGGCCTGAAAATGAGAGCCCATCCCATCCTGCTGCAGGAAAATGACTGGATCCCACTGAGTGCCAATTCTCTCATCTTAAAAATAGGAAGCAAGTAAACTCATGCACACTAAGTGTGTAGAGTATACAGTAAACAGTCAGCAGGTGTCAGCTACTCTGCCCACCACGTGGTTCATGAAGGGGAAGCCTCTCTAGGTTACAGATGGGGACAATGAGACCCTCTTTCAGGGCAGAACAAAGAAGAATTCAATTTGCTTACAATCTGATGACTGCTGCTCCCCTCTCATGACCAGTGGCCCCACCTCCCACTCTCTGGCCCCCCATGAAGCATGTGCTTGAACGTTGTCAGGAATGCATAAGATTTCCTGGGAGTTCTGGAGAGCAATGCATGAAATTTTGCCAGGGCAGGAACAAACCAAGACAAAGAAGGGAGGCAAGTCCCTCAAGGACACTGAGCGAGCATGGAGCAGAGACAAAAATAGAGCGGAGGACGGCTCATTGCCTTCCTAGGACTAGCTTTCTTTTCTTCTCTCCTTCCAACTGTTTAGATGGTGATTTTTTTTTCCCCCAGCACGACCATCAGCAAAGCAGCAGGTGCGGTTTTTGTAAACAGCCCACAGAAGTGCTGAGCGAAGTCAAGGGCAGGTGCCCCCCCACCGAGGGCTGGCCCGGATTCCATGCTTCTTGTTAGTGTTGCTCTGGTTCAAATCAATGGCACAGCCTGGAGATTTCATCTGGAAATTCAGAAGCACCTGGTGACGGAGGGGACACCAGCTCAGCCAGCCCTCCAGGTGGGACAGGCAGGAGCTCTGGGGCAAAACAATGCAACTGTCTCCTCCTTGGATAAAGAATCACACAGTCTTACAACCAACAGAGGGCATGGCCACCCAGGATGCGTGGTTTGCAAAGCATGCAGAAAGCTCATCAAGAGACGGGGCTCATCCAGCCAAGGGTCTATGAGAAGTGAGGTCATGTGGCTGAACCCCAAGGATGTGCACCCCGAGAAGATACGGCCTGCTTTCTGGTGTAAAACGTTCCAGTTTCCCAAGTTCAGCTCTTGGATCTTGATTTCACACCATTCGAAATTAAAATACCCCAAGAGAAGGAAGCAATGAAGCCCTGTCCACAATGTAAACCTCAGTGTGGATGAGCCTGTAAGCTCCTTTTCTTAGCAGATTTTTCAAAGCAAAAGAGATGAAAGGATGAGGGTTACTGATAACTCAGGGGAAGAGGGGGTCACCCGAGAGGAAGGAAGGGCTGAAAGGAGAAAAATACACCTTCAAAACCCTTCCCTGTGCTAGGCCCCCACAAAGCATAGGCCAGAGGCTGAACTAAGTGGATCTCATTTAGTGTTAAGATCCACTTTCCACCTCTGAGAGCCTGAAAGGGAGGCATGATGGGAGACTGATAAAAGCCTGACTTTTCAATAAAAAAGAAGGAAACTATCTGACGATTCTTTGTCTCATTTTTCTGCGTTTTCCATCTCATCGGCACTAATTCTGTACAGCAGTGCTTCTGTCAATGGCCCTCTTTCCCCCTCTCCCTTCCCCGAGCGGAACCGGAAAAAGATTTCTCATTTCATACATCATTTATTCCAGCGTTAATTCCATCCAAGTCACTTCAGGTCCTTAGCAAACAGAAACCGCAAAATGAAATATTGTTGCAGTATGAAGAATAGAGATACAGAGTAAGGGAGGCTGCTGTGTAGCAAAGTCTCAAAGCCTGGACCGAGGGTCTCTTTCCCAACCAAGCACCGAACCAAGATGAGAAGACTAAGTTTTTGTCATTAAGGGCAAAGTTAAGACTCCAGTGTCTACTAACAGGCAGGAGACCCAACAGTCCCTAGGCAGGGGAAGTCAAGGCACAAAAAGCCATTTAATGTCCCCAAACTTATCCCCCAACTCAAGAAGCAGCATCCTATACTGCAGCTTGCTTCAACAGTGGGAACAGAGTCATTTGGTCCAATTCTGTGGTTTATCACTGCAGAAAGCTCCGTAAGCAACGGTTAGCTACGCTCATAGATGAAGGTCCATTCCATAACATCTGACCGGCGCATGGGAGTTAGAGCTTCATTTCCCTCCCTTCCAGAGAAGGCGATGACACCCCACTCCAGTACTCTTGCCTGGAAAATCCCGTGGACGGAGGAGCCCAGTAGGCTGCAGTCCATGGGGTTGCTCAGAGTCAGACAGGACTGAACTACTTCAGTTTCACTTTTCACCTTCATGCATTGGAGAAGGAAATGGCAACCCACTCCAGTATTCCTGCCTGGAGAATCCCAGGGACAGGGGAGCCTGGTGGGCTGCCGTCTATGGGGTCGCACAGAGTCGGACACGACTGAAGCGACTTAGCAGTAGCAGTAGCAGTTCCCTCCCTTCACCCTACCCCGCCCTTCACATCCTGTTCGTCCTCCAAGATTAAGTGTAATGTCAGAACATGCTAACTCAGAAATTGAATGTGCAAAGTCACCCAAATGAGACAGGATGGCTCCCACACGGTAGGCTGGTCCACTATTAAACAACTAAAGCCATAGTGTGTATGCCAAAGAACCACGCTCAGCCTGGAATCCCAGAATGAGTGCCCCAAAGACAAGATCACCCTCCAAGAGGCAACATGGATACAACGGCTGTCCTAGACTGGGGGCATCACACCCTGACTCATCTGGCTCCCTTGGCTGGATTCCAGACTCACAAAGTAACCTTCTACAATTCTTTGGCTTTCCATATGGTCAACAGAGAGCTGTTGTGCTGGTCATGCATGCATGTATGCTAAGTCACTCCAGTCGTGTCCAACTTTGTGATCCTATGAACAATAACCCATAGCTAGGCTCCTCTGTCTATGGAATTCTCCAGAGTGGGTTGCTGTGCCCTCCTCCAGGGGATCTTCCCAACCCAGGGATCAAACCCATGTCTCTTAAGTCTCCTGCACTGGCAGGCAGGTTTTTTACCACTAGCGCCACCCGGGATGCCCTTGTGCTGGTCGTGCCAACATAAACCCTCTAGAGTTGTAGCTCTCTTTGCAGTTTAACCCACTGGAATCCTAGGGTCTACTTCTATTGAATGTGATTTCCAGTTAATGAGTCCTTCACCCAGCCACCACCTTTGGAGCCTTCAGGACAGAGGACAAGATGGCAGTCCAGGATGGGCCGTCTAGGAAAGGTGTTCCCAGCTCCAGCTCCATCCTCTCCCTCCTCTATCTCATCCCAGTTCTGTGAAAACAAGATGCAAGACTACAAAGTTGGGAGTGGTCCTTAATCTGGCACTGCAGTCCATGAAGCCCAGAGCTCAATAACTCACAGACTCCACACTCAAAAAGGAAGGGATGAGGGGAATTCCCAGGTGGCCTAGCGATTTAGCACACGCACATGGACACATATATCACTATGTGAAATCACCTATGAAATCCCACCCCCTAGCCTCCCACTCCTTCTGATGTCCCCTCCGCACCTCTGCTAAAATACAAGGGACCCTGCGGTGGTAAGTGGAGGTACAGCATGCTCTGAAAGGCTGTGCCGTCCATTGACACTGGCCACCAAGGCCCCAAGAGAAGCTGTCACCCTTGCCCTAGTGAGATGGGGGGTGATTAGAGAAAGGGGGACAAGAAGTCAAGTCCGAGGGGAGAAGGCAACAGAGGGCTCGCCTTGTGGGTTTAGTTGACAACCCTCCCACTAAGCTTCCCAGTGCTCACTGGTCACCATGGCAATCTGAGAATTCTCCAAAGTGGATGCTGACTTAGAGCTGGAGATGCTAAAGACTCTCTTATGTCCCAAGAGAGGCCAGCCACACAGACCCTGCCATCCCATTATTTTGGAGTAAATGTTTGTGTGCCCTGAAAATTCACATGTTGAATCCCTACCCCCAAAGAGATGATGGTAGGATGGAGATGAGGCTGGAAGTAGGGTTTCCCTCCATCTCTTCCTTTCCACCACGTAAGGACACAGCAAGAAGGTGACCTCTTGACCTTTCTGGCTTGGTGACCACAAGCCAGAAAGAAGGCTCTCACCAGAACCTGCCCTTGCTGGCATCCTGATCTCAGACTTTCCCACCCCTAAATCAGTGGTTCTCAAATCCAAATGTGGACCAGGATCACCCAGAGGGCTTCTTAACATACAGAGCACTGGTCCCCACCCTAGAATTTCTGATCCAAGAGGTCCAGGAGGGGCCCGAGAATTTACATGTCTAATGAGTTTCCAGGTGATACTGATCATGCTCTTCTAGGGACACTTTGAGACCCACTGTCCTACGTGGCCTATCTCTGGACACATCCATCGTGGGTGGGCATCTGCAGAACCAGAAAATTATGGCACCCGAACTACACCCAGGGATGAGCCTTGATTCCATCCCTGCCTCCTTGGCAGGGTTTACTGCTCACAATTCTCTCTTTCTGCAGGTGCCCAGATACTAAAGGTCCACAAGCAGTGTTATGCTGCTAAGTCACTTCAGTCATGTCCGACTCTGTGTGACCCCATAGATGGCAGCCCACCAGGCTCCCCCGTCCCTGGGATTCTCCAGGCAAGAACACTGGGGTGGGTTGCCATTTCCTTCTCCAACCAGTGTTATGCCAGCCCCCAAATACTCACCATCCCAACCTCCTCTGAAGCTCTGACCAAAGAGATAAAGGAAAAAAATCTAATGCAGGAAATGGGGAGGGAAGCCTGAGAAAGTTGTTGTTACCCTGATGCTGGTGCCAACTTCCAATCCTCTTTCTTGAACATAGGTGGTATGTCTGGAGCTGCGGCAGCCTCTTTGTGGCCATGAGGGAATCTCTGCTATTCAACTTCTGACTCTATGCAGTAGCAGCCCATTCCCAAGTTCTTGATCTTGGGCAAAACAAACTCCTTATTTAAATTGCTGTTAGTTGGTTTTCTGTTTCTTGAGGCTGAATGTTTTCTTAACTGATATAACTCTATTTTAATTTTAACCAATTATCTTATATTTGGACACTCAGCATCTGTCCAATGCTAACAGATTGGTGGGGGTGGGGAGATGCACAGAGCAGAAACAGCAATAATAATACAAGATATAACCTTGGCTTTCTCTTCTCCAGTTCAAACCCACTCCATTCTCTTGTCTCTTTACTCAACTGGACCTACTCCCTGAGGCCATTCTTCCATAAGTCTCAGCCACTGGTTCAACAGTTTTTGGTCTGGACTGGGTAATGCCTAAAATCTGCTCTGTAAAGGGTTAAAGTTAGGGAGTCAGGGTGAGCTGGCATTTGGCTCAGTCAGTCTGAGCCCATCAGAGATGCAGGATGCTGCTCTTGGCTCCATCCCATTATTTCCTTTCTGACCGTGGGGTAACTTAAAAAGGAACTGGTCCCACCCTGGGCACAGCTTGTCACAGACACCAAACTTTATGAACAATGTGGGTGGATTCCCACCCTTTCTGACAGCCCGTACCTGTGATCAGGGCCCAGCTACCAGCACACACTTAACATCTGCTGAATTGATACAGAAACCTTTGAAGAGTCAGGGCATCCTGTCCTTCTGTTTGCCTGGACATCAGAGGCTGCTGGGGATAGCCGGGGGACTTCCCTCCACATCAAGAAGAGAAATGACCCATAAGAGTCCCGAAATTTGTCTTCCACTCATGGATTTCCCTGACTTGACTTTATCATTCAGACCTACTGGCTACCAGACAGCAAAGCTCAGAAACAGCATAGCCTGTGGCCGAACCGTGTGGCCAACAGCTGCTGCTCGAATGTGCTCTGGCCACTGAAAGAGCCTAAAAATACTCCAAGAGATGACTCTGGGATCCAGACTGGGTCCGTGGTAACCTGATCCTGCCCCAAGGCCACTGAGGTCAGGTTGGCCTGTCAGCCAGGGCAGAAGGAACCTCCCAGGTGGATTCCAGGTCAGCGAACAGCCTTCTGGCTGCAACTCTCAACAAACAGTGGCTTAAGCAAGAGAGACGTGGAGGCGAGCAGTCTTGCCTGAGCTCTGTGACTCTCTCAGACATCCTACCAGGACTGTATAAAGGCTACATCACCTCTAAAAGTCAGGTCCTCAGAGCACCCAGAAAAAAGAAAAGCAGAAAAGAAAGAACAAAGGATACCTTCCTTGTGCTGCTGTCTTTGTCAAAGACAAAAACAAATCTTGGATGCCTAATGTCAATGTGCCCCTCACCTCCCAGACCAGCAAGATGCAGGGGAATAGAACTCAGTAGAGGAACTGGCCGTGTGTGCATGTCCAACTCTTTGTGACCCCATGGACTGTAGCCCATGTCCATGGGATTCTCCAGGCAAGAATACTGAAGTGGGTTGCCATGCCCTCCTCCCAGGGGATCTTCCCAACCCAGGGATCAAACCCACCTCTCTTATGTCTCCTGCATTGGCAGGTGGGTTCTTTACCATGAGTGCCACTTGGGAAGAGGAACTGGCCAAGTAAGATCAAATCATGACCTTGCCAGGGAGAAAGAAGGACTGCTGCACATTGACGGATATCCCCCAAACAGCAGGTCCAAATCCCTGTAACCTATGAAAACAATCTATTTGGAAAAGGGGTCCCTGCCGACGTGGCCAAGTTAACAATCTTGAGATGGGAAGGTTCTCCTGAATTATCCAGGTGGACCCTGAAGTCAATCCCAAGTGTCCTTCCATGAAGAAGGTAGGGGGAAATTCACCAGACACACACAGGAGGTGAGAAGGTGAGATGAAGGCAGAACAGAGAGAGATGTGAAGATGCCAGCCTTGAAGAATAGAGGCGGACCCAGGCCAAGGAATGCCGGCAGCCAACAGAAACTGCAAGAAGCAAGAGACTCTCCCCTGGAGCGTCTAGAGGTATCTGCGCCCTGCTGACACCTTAATTTCAGTCCAATGACTTTGGACACCAGCCTCCAGAACTATGAGAGAACAAGCGTCTGTTGTTCTAAGCCACAAGGGTGTGATTATTTGTTACAGCAGCTGCAGGAAACTAATACAAGGGAAAGTGGCTTCTCAGCAGGATACCAGCTGTGTCCGCCCCAGGTTCCTTCGCTGAGACTCTGAACTCTTCCCCCAACCTGAGTCGGCAACACACACGTGTGTGTGTACACACATGCACACACGCACATTTACACCAAGCAAGGCCCTCCTGATGATCTGCCCTGTTATATTCTGAAGGTGGGTCCCTGGAGCAAATACCGAGCTGGGATCCTCTGGGGACCACTGTTTCCTCCTTCTCTGGGCTGAAGGATCCTGAACGTTCTCTACTTATTACAATGAAAGGGAGCCCTGGGCAAGAGGCATCCAAGAGCCACGGTAATAGATGCAAAGGATCTGACCGTGGCACACAGCCTGAGGAGACAGGCCAGTGCAATCTCGCCCTGGGTTTCATTCAATCCACCTGCTGGAACTTAGGATCTCGGGCTTATTCAGCCAAACACAGGATGTTACCATTTGAAGTGCTTTTCAGCAAATCATCCATTAAAAATTCATGGCTGCAGCTGACCCTCATTAGAATGTGTTTCATTAAATTAAAACATCAATCCCAGAAATATATGCTTGCTTAACAGGCAGAAATGGCTGGAGGAACCTCATGCTGCACACCATCAAATCACATCAAATGGTGGGAGCAAACAACATGAAGCCATCAAGCAGAGAGGGTAGGAAGAATAACAGGGGTCTCTTGCCAAAGGCACAGAATCATGGCTTACAAAGAGCCCGAGGCATCCAAATTGTACATCCATGCAAAGCAGTAGAGAGGGATGAGGCAGGTATTCAGACAGGATGCCCAAGGGAGGCAGATAGACTGACCTCAAGAGAACCGAGTTCTCCCCTGAACTCTCCCAGGAACCTGCCCCTCAACCTCCAGATTCTCCCTACTCAATGCTTGAAAGATGGAATCTGGGGAGGGGCCCAAAGAATAGATAGAAGATGATGATGCCTCAGCTTCTCCCATCTCAATGATGCATCATCGTTCATTAGAACAATGGTTCCCATCCTTTATGGCGCTGGTGACTTGTTTTGTGGAAGACAATTTTTCCATGGACTGGGGAAGGGAGTGGTTTCAGGATGATTCAAGAGCATTATATTTATCTCGCACTTGAGTTCTACTATTGTTACATCAGCTCCACCTCAGATTAACAGGCATTAGATCCCCAGGGCTGGGGACCCCTGCATAAGAAGGCAGCACAGGGTGGTACAGAGTCAACCTAAGGAAGGAACGAACACGGCCGACATCACAGCTCTTTTCCAAACAACATCTGAAAGGTGCACGGAGGCTTTCCAATGACATTTTGTAAGGCTCTTTCAGGTAAATTACCTCTCTTGTTACCGCACTGCTATGAAGCCGAGAAGCCATTTCCTTGCCCCAGTGTAACCGGGGACTAGATGACAAAGACAGGAAATGAAAGTTCCCGAGTGAGAATCCAGGTCATTGCTTTTTATACTCACCTTTGCTCTGCTGCTCCCCAAGGAGGTCTCGCCTCCCCACCCCCAGCTGCTCAAGCCAACTGCCCAGAAGGGCAAGTGAGCGGCAGGAAAATTATCCTACTTACAGACACTTAAGACTTTAACAGTTCACTAAAAAGTGTTAGTGGCTCAGTTCTGTCTGACTTTTTGTGACCCCCAGAGACTTCAGCCCACCAGGCCCCTCTGTTCACAGAATTCTTCAGACAAGAATACTAGAGTGGGTAGCCAATTCCCTTTTTCAGGGGATCTTCCCAACCCAGAGATTGAACCCGTGTCTCCTACATTGCAGGCAGATTCTTTACTGTCTGAGTGACAAGGGAAGCCCAACAGTTCATTAAATGATCACTTATTAATTACCTCTTACATACTCAACTCATTGCTCAGAAATGTAAGTTCCCAAAGAAGGACACTTGTGTCATATAACTCATTTTTTTAAATTAATATACTACTAGATTGCAAAGTAATCTGAGTGCGTGCATGCGCACGCACGTGCACACACACACACACACACACACACACTTATATCTATATGGGCTTCCCAGGTGGCTCAGTGGTAAAGAATCCACCTGCCAATGCAGGAGACACAAGAGACATGGGTTCGATCCCTGGGTTGAGAAGATCCCCTGGAGAAGGAAATAGCAACCCACTCCAGTATTCTTTCCTGGAAAATCCCATGGACAGAGGAGCCTGGTGGGCTGTAGTCCTTGGGGTCACAGAGAGTCAGACACAACTTAGAGACTGAGCACGCACACGTATCACTACATAGAAATTAATATATTACTCTTTTATTAATCTACCAGTTTTACTAATAATACACATAAGTGATATTTATGTGATTCAGAAAAATAGACAAGTAATCAAAAGGACAAAAATACCCTATAACAGAATCTCTAACTTCTTATCTACTATAATTTTTTACAAAATGCAATCATACTATACTTACTGTATGTAACTTTTTAACCTAACAATGCATCATAAACAACATTTCATGTCAAAAAATATACGTCAGCATCATCATTAAATGTCTGCATAGCATGCCATTGCATGAATGTGCCCTAATTTACTTAACCAATTACCCATTATTGGTTGTTTATGCCATACTCGATTTTCTTGGGTAGTAACAACTCTGAAATAACCTTCAGGCACATTCTTTCCCTGTGTACTACACACTTGTCTGCTTATTTCCTTGAGATAATTTCCTAAGATGTAATTGCTTGGTCAAAGGGTCGGCTGTGTCATCCACTGCAACAATTTGGAGAAATTTCTTAAGTAACATGGTACAGAACAGCTCCGTGGGTGAACACGAACATGCAGTCCTATTTATAGATTGGACTGAATGCTACCTATCTACAAGAAGGCCCAGGGCAGTGAGTTTATAGCCACAAACATCTCAGATGTCAAAGCAGCAGTTCCCAAGCCACCACCGCCATTAGGACGCAGCAGAAACCGCTTGCCAACCTGGAAATGGAAAATAAGACATGACTGCTCCAAACCAGGTGCAGATCAGGGGAGATTACACCTACCTCCACAGCACGCCCTTCTCGCCCATTTAAGGTAGTGAGGCACAATTTCTGTGAGAATGAGATTATGCTAGTTAGGAATGAAGGTGCCAGGAAAATGAGCAAATTGGCTTCAACGATAAAGGGAATAATTTGGTTCATGAGCTGGATGACCACACGGAACGGAGTCCAGGTGAAGCTTCCTGCAGCAGCAATTCAATATGAACTTTTCAAATTTATTTTTTTAGAGCTTTTAAAAATATTTTTAATTTATTTGACCTCCTTGGGTCCTTGTTTGGCATGCAGGATCTTCTGCTGTGGAGCACAAGTTCTCTCTTTGTGGCCCAAGGGTTTAGTTGTTCCACAGCATGTGGGATCTTAGTTCCCAGACCAGGGATCGAACCCACGTCTCCTGCATTGCACACAGATTCTTAACCACTGGACCATCAGGGAAGTCCCTAACCTTTTCTATATTGTTAAATATCTTAACAAAATAAAGAAAAGTGGGCAGTTTGGCAACTCTGTTGAGTTTTAGGCCTTATATTTTAATGTTTGAATTTTGCTATGTTATTATGTTTGGAAGGTAGAGAAAAAAAGGAAGAAAAATCATAATTCAATTGTTCAAACAAAACCAGTGTTTTTTATTTGCAGCGTTAAAAAAATGATACATATAATTTTGTAACCAGATTTTTTCACTTCTCATAATGTCATGTGCAAATTTTGTGTCATTTGATTTGATTATAATTTTCATTAGCATATTTAATCATTACACTTATTCCATTAGGTTACATACCATTGGTTATATCTGCCATGCCCTTATTGAGGGACTGATTATTTCTAATTTCTCACTATTATAAATAACACAGATCAATTTTTTTTTAATGTGCTGGTTCTTTCAGTCTCTTTCTCCTTCCTGGGTGGGCTTCACCCTCAGGCTCTACGTGGAGATGGCTCCCTGTAGCAGCTCCCGGCTCTTAACTCAGAGTGGCAAAGTGGCTGCAGCAGCTCCAGATCTGAGAACACATCACCATCCAAGGAAACAGAGAACATTTCTTCTGGTTGCTTCTACGGAAGAGAAAGCTTCTTCCAAGAAGCCCTAGAAAAGGTTTTCTTTTGGTTTGGTGTTTCTCACTAAGAAGAAATGTGCCAAATATCTTAAATCAAGCAGGGTTCTGTGCTGGAGTTACAAGTATGGTTAGTTTCAAGTACACCAGGATAAGGATGAGTGGGGAAATTCGTGTTACTATTTTGGAAAGACAGGGACTGGATGTACTCCTTCAAACAGATGTCTACTCAGAGATTATTTATTTAGACAATAGTAAATATAAATTAATTAACCATAACATCATAAGAAACAGAAAATCTTTACAATCAAAAAATTTAAGGAAAACATTTTGTTGAACACATGCTTCTTCTCTGCCTCCTGAAATCTTATCAAAACAGAAGTAAAATTTTTTTTTAAGTCTATGGACTACAAAAGATAAGCTTGAAGCATCTTGTGGTGTCAGTAAGGAAGTGTTAAAAAAAAAAAGAAGAAGCACATTGAAAGGACACACAAAAAAAAGACAACCTGAATGAGCTAGCTATGACCAATGCTACAACAACCTGAGCAAAAAGAGAAACAAACATAGCCTTAAATATAGCCCAAAGAATAAAATATTCAACAAGTCCACACTGATAGAAATAAATCATTGAGATAAGCAAAAAAATGAAGGAGCAGGGATAAGTTTTCTTGACAGAAGAATTCCAGTTCAGAAGGGTGGAAGTTGGCAGCATTATTTATAACAGCCAGGACACGAAGCAACCTAAATGCCCATAGGCAGAGGAATGGATAAAGAAGATATGGTACATATCTTCAATGGAATATTACTCAGTTATGAAAAAAGAATGAAATAATGTGATTTGCAGCAATGTGGCTGGACCTAAAATATTATCATACACAGTGAAGTAAGACACACAGAGCAGGAAAAACAGTCCATTTGTATCTTTTCCACATATAGGAATCACATAATATTGCTTATATGTGGTGTCTTAAAAAAAAAAAGATACAAATGAACTGATTTACAAAACAGAAGTAAGAGTTAAAGATACAAGAAACAAGGTTACCGGGGAAAGGAGGGGGATAAATGGGAGACTGGGATAGACACATGCACACTGCTGTATATAAAACAGATAACTAATAAGCACCTACTGTAGAGCATAGGGAACTCTACTCAGTACTCTGTAATGACCTAAATGGGAAAAGAATCTTAACAAGAGTGGATATATGTATATGTATAACTGATTCACTTTTCTGTACACAACACTGTAAATGTTGAAACTGAAACTAATACAACATTGTAAATCAACTATACTGCAATAAAAAAAAATTTTTTTAAAGAAGTGTGGAAGGAATGAGAGAAAAAGAAAATCTCTCTTAGAAACCACAGTAATCATCAATGCAGGCAATGTTCACCAATGAGTGCTAAAAATAATGGGAAAGGGACTTCCCTGGTGGTCCAGTGGCTATGACTCTAAGCTCCCAATGCAGGGGGCCTGGGTTCGATCCCCGGTCAGGGAACTAGATCCCACACGCCACAACTAAGAGTTTGCATGTTGCAATCAAAGATCCCGCATGCTGCAGCAAAGATCAAAGATCCTTGGTGCCACAACTAAGACCAGGCCCAGTCAAATAAATATTTTTAAAAATAATAATCGGCAAAAGTTTAAGGAGAAATAGGATACTTGCATTGCTTCCAAGTATCCCCCAAATACATATTAATTAAAAGAAGAAACCTTTGCCCTCCACTGGAATCTTACAGGGGAAACATGGTGGACACCACGTTAGTAAGTGATTAAATGAGCATCACTGGTCATATAGACACCAGGTACCTCCTGATATGAGGCACTGGGAGGGCTCATCACCTCTGTGCTGTCCTTCCCCCAAATCCCAAACCTCAATCAAATCATAAGAAAATGCCAGACAAGCCCAAATTAAGAGATATTCTATAAAATACAGAGCTGTTCAAAAGTGAAACACAGGGGAAGTTGACAGATTAGAAGAGACTAAGAAAATTGGACAAATACTAAAGTAGTATCCTGGATTAGATCTGGGAAATAAATAACATTACATGAAAAATCTGATAAAATCTGAATCAGGTCTACCATTTAGTTATCAGATTTAGTTTAGTATTCAGCTTGGTGTTGTACCAGTGTTACTTTCTTAGTTTGGCTAGTCATACCAATGTTATATAAGATGTCATCATTAGGGAACTCACTGTGCTATTTTTACAACTCTTCAGTAAGTCTAAAATTGCTTCAAAATAGAGAGTTAAAAATGAAGCTTATCCTGGGGCAGCGGCATGGAGAGATGGAAAGAAATAGGTCTTAGATCCCATTTGTCCACTGCATAAGGATGCTGACGCCCCCCACTCCTGGACTACTCACTTCCTCGAACCAATAAATTCCCTTCCTATCCACAAAGGGGAAATCTATGGACTTACAAAGACAAGAATTAGGAGAGACTGAACTAGAGACAGGCAGAACAAACTGAAATTTGAAACAGAGAGGAGGATCCAGCAGAGTGGAAGACCAACTAACAGCAGAGAAAGATACCAGTTCGTGCCCAGAACTCTAGAAAGAAGGCTCCAGAACGTGAGGACAGAGTGTAGGGTTAAGAATGAAGCATGGCTGCAGTTTTATATCAGGTACAACTATGCCCCTGCCCTCAACCTTCCACCCCTTGTGCATATTCCATCCAGACAGCTGACTGCATCTTCTCACAAGATGTTTCAGTGCCAGAGCTTCAGGCACAGAGGAAGGTGAGGGGTCAAAGGGAAAGGAAGTCACATGGAAATCTAGCTCCCTGCCTTGAACTCCATCACGACCTCCCACAGGCCTACAACCCTGCTGAAGGTTGGGTGTGTCTTCTCCAGAAAAACTGAATAGCCCCAGAGGAAAGAGCTACAGATACTGACATGTGAGCATCCTCTGGTGTATGAGTCAGCTCAAGCTGTGTAATAAAGTACCAGAGAATGGCTGGCTCCAACAATGGTAATTTATTTTCTCAGTCCTGGAGGCTAGAAGTCTGAAATCAAGATGCTGGCACAGTTGGTGTCTTCTGAAGTCTCTCTCCTCAGGTTTTAGATGGTCATCTTCTCCCTATACCTTCACATGGTCTTCCCTCTGTGGGTCTCTGTGTCCTAAACTCTTCTCCTTATCTGGACACTGGTCAGATTGGATTAGGACTCATCCTAATGACCTCATTTAACCTTAACTCCCTCTTTCAAAGTCCTATCTCCAAACACAGTCACATTCTGAGGTGTTGGGGGTTAAGATTTCAACAAAAGAATTTAGGGAGAGACAAAGTTCAGCCCATTACATCCAAGGAAACAGCAGCCCACCTGCTGGGAACCATTGGTTGTTCTACCCTACAAGGAACAAAAAACACCCAAATGTTCTCGGCAACTTCCTCCTCAGTATGAAAGAAGAAAGCATCACCAGGCCTTGAGGAAAATTAACGACAAGAGGGCAGATGCCAAAGGCAACAGATGACAGACACTAGGAACATGGAGCATGCAGACCTCGTGCAGAGCATGGGAAATCACCCCCATAATGCTCGGAGACGTGAGGGAAAGATACAACACTCACAAAATAGAAACAGAGTGTTCAGAAGAGGTTCACTGAAGAATGGGACAATATTTCAGAATTTTAAAATAGCAAAATTTTTACATTTTAAGAGTTGGGAGACCAAATCTCCCAGAAAATTGGATAAAAAGGCCGAAAGTCGAGAAATAAGAAACATCATGGTTCAAGCAAGGAAGTTTAGCATTTGATGTAGAAGCAGCCCAGAAAATAGAGAACAGAGAAAACAAAGGAGGTAAATATTTAATAAAGGGATACATACTTGAACCAAAGATCCCAAGGGAGCAAATTTAAAAAGAGAGAGAGGGAAAGAACAAGAGTGGCTCGTGGAAACTGGGCACTGAGCCCAAGAAGAGGCAAAGGGAATTCCCAGGAACTCCCAGGAGGCTGTCCACCAGGCACCCCAGGGCACTGGGAAGATCATCTTCAAGGCAAGAACAAAACACAACAGAAAATGGAATTAATGTGCTTGACCATGTGGAAAAGAGCATTCAGAGGGGGTTACAATTTTGTTAGAGCGTCTGAAGTACTAACCCAGAAGCTCAAACAAAAACATCCAAACAAGGAAAGGGGAAAAGTGAGGCAATTATTAACTGCAGAAGTTGTACAAGATTCAACATGTTGTCATAGTTTCCTGGGCTACTGGGGAGCAAGCCATATAGAGTCATAAGAAGACAAATGCTAAATACAGATGCAAACAACAACGATAACACACAGGTACCAGAAGAGAGGGGGCAGAGAGACAGGTCATGGTGCCACATGCTCACAGCTGAGGAGCAGTTGCCTGGCAAGGAAAGGGAGCAGGGACATGACTCAGCCATTGTAGTAACCCAGTTCCTCCCTCCAGACACAGTCCTAAAGGATGAGCTGGACTTGGCCAGAGAATAACCCACACAAAGTACCTAGAGAGACTGTCCAGACTGTTTTAGCTGCTCAGTAAATAGTAGCTGCTAATACCCATGTTCTTATTAAAGCTTTTATGATCCCTGAAGGGCATGGAGCAGTTTACCATGCAGAATGTATGTAAATATCTACACCATGCCTGGACCACTGTAGACACTTCGCTGGATGATGGCTATTGTTAACATTATTATTAGTTCGTCCTTTAAATAGTCTCTAGCCCTAATATACTTAAAGCAATTATTTATGCCTCACTGCTTCAGTGACCTCTTGCAGCATAAGAAACAATCCCTAAACCTAGCATTTTAAAACCACCCTTATTTTATCATTTCTCATGATTCTGTGTGTTGGCTGGGCTCAGCTGTTTCTGTGGCTACATGGGATGTGGGATGACGCTGCAGCACCCAAGACAGCTTCACTAACAGTTTGGGACCTGGGCTGGGATGGACAGAAACATGGGCTCAGCTGGACACTGGCACAGGCGGCCTGCTCCTCTTCTCTATTTCCATTAGGATCAGGGCCTCTCTCGTACACAGGGGCCCCAGTTATGCCAGGGTACACAGGCCTTCTTTTATTTTTTAAGTAAAAGCATGGCTACTGTTTATTCTGCATCAAGATATTTTACATGAGTTAGAAATAAAACACTTAGAAGTAAAAGCAGATTCAATTTTCAGTTTACAAAGGCACAGAGAGGTTAAGTAACTCATTGAGGCCACAAAACCAGTAGGTAGGTTAGTGGAGGATTTGAACCAGGGTTTCTGAACCCAAAGACAGTGCTTTCAGGATATTAGACAGCCTCCCGTCTTTCTTACTATCAACTTCCAGGTAAAGCAAATGACTTTCTCTTATAAACTATACACCAATGTCTTAAAATTTTTCTTTTTAATTTATTTATTTGGGCTGTGCTGGGTCTTCAATGCTACACTCAGGCTTTCTCTAGTTGCACTGAGTCAGGGCTACTCTTCTTTGAGGTGCATGGGCTTCTCGGTGTGGTGGCTTCTCTTGCTGCAGAGCACAGGCTCTAGGGCGTACAGGCTTCAGTAGGTGCGGTGCATGGCCTTAGTTGCCCCACGGCATGTGGAATCTTTCTAGATCAGGGATCAAATACATTTCCTCTGCATTAGCAGGTGGATTCCTATGACTGGACCATCAGGGAAGTCCAATATATCATATTTCTAAAGATGTTTAGCAATAAATTGAAGCAGGTTTGCAAAAATGCTCTATTAGAGAAGGTTAAACAGATTTCTAAAATCTAAGACTTCTCCCAGCATCTCACCTACTAAACCCCATTGTAAATATCCAAACCAGAGAAATGATGAGTAGAATGTCCCCAACTTATTTGACTTTGGCACCATTTTTTCTCAGATAAAGTTTGGCCAATGGTTGGCCAACGTGTCTACCATAGGTATAGCTTTACTCCTTTGCACACTGACTTTCTTAAAACTAAACACCCAGAATCAGCATGACCTCACTTCACCACGCTGTACTGGCTAGAGCAAGCCAAGGCCAGCGTGATTTCAGTGTTGGAGGGCATTAGGCACTGGCAGGGTACGAGGAGGAATGGTGCATCAAAGATCGCCTTTGGAGGGGACCATACTGGCCCTTGCAGGAGGGTGAGTAGCAGCAGAGATGACATATTTGATGAACCTCTCAGGGTGCCCTGCATGTTCCCATCACTCAGTAAACAGCAGCCAAAAAAAAGCGGGGTCCATTCCAGCTGGAAAATAACACATATACCAACACAGGCATGAAACATCATAGAGAGATTAGAGAACAAGATACTGGCAGCTGCAGACAGAGCACAAGAAAAGAGCCAGATTCAGGGTCCTATAAACCCCACCCCCACCCTGCCACGGCCACCACTGCGTCCTTAACCCACCTTCTCCTCAGACCTCTCCAGAAATCTGCACTAACGAGGTTCTCTGTCTGGCATGAGTGACGATGGTGTTGGAATTAAATCTCAAAGATGTGAAAAGACATTAAAACTTTTAAAGTACTGCATGCAAAAGACAAACAGAAAACATTTTAAAGGGACTGAGGAATTTTACTGCAGAAAGAAATTAACAAATTCTAAAAGATTAAAACATTTAACATGCAGATGAAGCTAAAAGCCACACAAAACACTGGAAGCAAATATTTGCCACGGAAATAAAGGAAGGAGGAATATAAAATTCATGCCTACAAACAACCCTGTGGGAAAATGGACAAGATATGAGAACAGGGAATTCACCACTTTGGTGTAGTTGGGAGAACTTGGTGGTGTCTATTACTGTTCAAGATATACAGAACTTTTTACTGGGTATTCCTATTTCTAGGTTTCTATGTGGAGAAACACTATAAATATCCCAAACAAGCTGCAACAAAGATGATAACTGCGGCAGTGGTTGCTGTAGGAAAACAATGGAAACATCTTGAAGTCCATCAACAGCAGTCTGGTCAAATAAACGGTAGTAACTCTACACGAGGCCAAGCGGCATCTAAAAGAATGCATTCAGAGCTATTTTACTAACAGAGGCAGATCTTCAAGACACATTGTCAGGTTAAAAGACAAAGTTAGCTGCAGAGAAACACACAGAGTACGTACCCATTTATCATTTTTTGAAACCATGAAAAAAAATAACAAGCATTTACTTTTATGTCTATGCGGGCCAATACCTGTGGATAACTGCATAGACACAGCTTTGGAAAGGCACATGCTAAACTATCAACTGCTAATTAGCATGGGGCGGGGAGAAGTTTAGGAAAGAGCTTTTTGTTTTTTCATTTCCCTATTACTGGGATTTCTCAATAACAATGAACGTACATATGAGTTAGGTACTTTAACGTAAAATTTTAAAAAGGAAGACAGGACTAAGAGAAGCCAGAAATAAAAGATGTAAAAACTAGAATGATATCAGGTAGTTCAAATAGAAGAGTCACAGCCTTAGACATTAACAATCTAATTGGTCTGATAAAGAAGAAGGAAATTCTCCATTGAGGTAAATCAGACACAAGAATATGCTGATTACAGAAGGCTCATGGAAACGAACACCCAAGATTAAAATACAAAAGTGGGTTAATCAAAAGCAAGTGCAACATTATACTCACATATGAAAATTTAATCCAGAAAAGTTAAGTAAAAACAAAAACTAAATAAACATGTATATAAGGAAAGAATATAACAGTAAAGTACTAAAAATGAATAAAACATTAAAGTTGCATCTCCAAACACTATAATATAATATATATAAAAGGCAAAAATGTCACACATTCTAGAAAAAAAAATTTTCACAGAAATAGGGCCAAACTAGAATACTCAGAATAATATGGTAACCAAGTGAAAAATTAAAATACTTAAATAAAGCAACTGAGAAAGTAGAACTAACTCACTATAAGCTTACAACAGGAGAAACAGAATAATATATTGTTCTTTCAAAGGTACATGAAACCATCACCAAAATAGGGCCCAACTCTATGGTCTCACCTGTAACTCAGATCAATCTCAGCATCAGTAACAGGTCAATCAGACCGCACCTGCCCCTGATGGGATTCAGTGAGAACACACAGTCTCACCTAGGTGTATTCTTGCCTTTCTCCACCCAGAAAAGGATGAATCTGAATGTACTTGAGTCTCTCGATCAGCAGTCCTCAAACTGTGATGTGGAACTTCTGCGGGTCCCCAGGACTACTTCACAGATTCCACAAGACCCCAAATATTTTCTTAGTAATATGAAGATACTGCCTCTTTCATGCTCATTCTCTCCCAAGTACACAGTGGGTTTCCAGAAGTACACAGAAGCTTCCTGACACATGATGGCATCATCTACAGTCAATGGAGGGTGAGCCTGTATCTAGTTGTGTTTTAAGAAGTCTCTGTTTTAATTTCTAACATAGTATCAATAGATACAACTCACATAAATAAAAGCATCTGAGGGGTCCTTGATAATTTTTAAGATTGTAAAGGGGTCATAAGGTCAAAAAGGTTAAGAAGCCCTTCCCTTGATCCCACTCCCAGTTTTTAAGAAGTAGGGGATCTATGGGAGTTCCCCGGTGCTCTAGTGGTTAGGATTCTGGGTTTAATTCCTGGATGGGGAACTAAGATCCCGCAAGCCACATGGCTTGAGAAAAAAAAACACAGGGCCTAAGGGAGCAAATTAAATGACACCATGAAGAAATATCAGCCATGCCCAGGAATCTAATATCTGACATTTACAGGTGAAATGACATGGTAACTGCAGGCATGCTAAGTCGCTCAGTCGTGTCTGACTCTTTGCAACCCCATGGACTGTAGCCCACCAGGCTCCTCTGTCCATGGGAGTTTTCAGGCAAGAATATTGGAATGGGTTGCCATGCCCTCCTCCAGAGGATCTTCCTGACCCAATGATCGAATCTGCGTCTCTTACATCTCCTGCCAAGGCAGGCAGGTTCTTAACATTGTTGGCTACCTGGGAAAGCCAACAAGGTATCTGGGATTTACTTTAAAATACTCCGGAACAAACAAGGGAAGTCGGTGGAGTAGGAACAAAGCAAGAAAGAAAAACTGATCATTACTGAAGCAGCATGGTACATGGGTCGCTACATGCTGTACCTGGGGGAGCATTATATAATCCTTTCTACTTCTGTGTAGAATTTTAAATTTTATTATCACAATACAACTAAAATAAAAGTGAACATAAACTCTCAATCATTTACAGTAATAGTTACATCAGGGAAAAATACAAAGACAATAATATACCATTCTGAAAAATAATCGTAATAAAAACAGTTTCAAATGGCAAAACAGGCTCTTCCATTAACAATACTCATAAAACAGAAAACAAAACGGAAAAAATAAATTTTAGCACAGTAAAAGCAAATTTAAAAACCCAGGATGGATGAAAATGTATTATATATGGCATTAGTGCAAAACCCTGGGATGGGTGGGCCCATGGAACCGGAACCACATTTGATAAGCAAAACTGTAACAACTACCAGACTCAATAATGGCATTCAGACAGTTGGCATCTTTTCTTGTAGAGATGGAAGAGTGCATTACAAAAATCAATCAAGATTAGCCTGGAGTTTCCAAGAAGACTACGATAAAATGATAACACAATTAAGAACATTCCAGAAATGCAATCACTAGTAGGACTGTTTCTGCAAATGCTGCATCAATGGAGCAACACTCTGGAGGATGGAAGAAAGCTAAACCAATGTAGGGGAGCCATAAACTGTACAACAAGGGGAAGCCTGGCAAGGACATCTCTAAAAGATGGGCAAGGGTATCTCTAAAAGATGAATCAAGAAGTAAGGAACTTTACCGTGTACCATGTATCTGCATTAGGCATCGACCAAACCTCCTCCTTTGGCAGAAATACCTGATCAACCCATTTGCGATAATGACTTTCTCATCGCACCCATAAGACAACTTAGAAGATAACACTCCTTGATCTTGTAAAGGGGTCACAATGACCAACCACTCTGTACTTGCAGATCTGAGTCATGTAAATGGTCAGTAATATGTCACGTAATGAACAACCTTCTGTCTCAAAAAAACTTAGATAACTGTGCCTGGGTTTCTAACGGGCAGAAGAGTTCTCTGAGTGTTCTGAAATGCCCTTCCCAGGTTATAATCCTCTGTGAGTGCTTAGTCACTCAGTCGTGTTCGACTCTTTGCCTGCCAGGCCCCTCTGTCCATAGGGATTCTCCAGGCAAGAATACCAGAGTGGGTTGCCATGCCCTCCTCCAGGGGATCTTCCCAACTCAGGGATAGAAACCAGGTCTCCTGCATAAAAGGTGGATTCTTTACTGTCTGAGCCACCAGGGAAGCTAATTTGGCTCAAATAAAATTTTCCATTTCTTTCTTCAAAAAAAGAATGAAGGAAGGAAAAGTGTCCTAGAAGGACCAGTTGCTTAAAATCTTAGGTTGGAGATGAAAGGGGCTCATGCATTCCTCTGAGAATCCACATGCAAGGAGGAAGACACCAATCTCTCTCCCAGGAAATGCCTCCTTAGATACATGTGAGCATGCTCAGTCGTGTCCGATTCTTTGCCACTTCAAGGACTGTAGCCCGCCTGGCTCCCCGTCCATGTAAATTCCCAGGCAAAAATATTGGAATGGGTTGCCATTTCCTCCTCTAAGGGATATTCCCGACCCAGGGATCGAACCCTGATCTCCTATGTCTCCTTTCATTGGCAGGTGGATTCTTTTACCACTGAGCCACCTGGGAAGCCCCAAAAGTCTCCTTAATGCACTAAAAATCAAAAAGCAGGTCACGTCCAAAGAAGCACAACAAATGAGCCATTTCTCGTCATTCTTGTCTTAGACCTTAGCGATAGGCATAAACCCTCAAAAATAAAAACAGAGACTTCAGATATTCTTTACCCTGCAAAGCTGTCACTTCAGAGGCCTTCAACAAAAGGACCTAAATGAGTCTGATGCCTGAAGGCATTGTTTATTGCTCACACCTCTTACTGACAAATTTCCCTTCTGAAATGACTTCAAAGCAGCAATGGAGTTGAAATGCTAACTCTGAAAGATAAATAAAGGGCACTAATGGGAAGGGCTGCCACATGGTGAGGAATTGTAAGAATGAGAACCATGCCCAGTGTGGCTTCAAAGACAAAGCTGCTGCTGCTAAGTTGCTTCAGTCTTATCCAATTCTGTGCGACCCCATAGACAGCAGCCCACCAAGTTCCGCCATCCCTGGGATTCTCCAGGCAATAACACTGGAGTGGGTTGCCCTTTCCTTCTCCAATGCATGAAAGTGAAAAGTGAAAGTGAAGTCACTCAGTGTCCAACTCTTCGCGACCCCACGGACTGCAGCCTACCAGGCTCCTCCGTCCATGGGATTTTCCAGGCAAGTGTACTGGAGTGGGCTGCCATTGCCTTCTCCAAGACAAAGCTACTGATAAGGAAAGAAAATAGGTGCCTGAGCTTCAGAAGTTTAAATGGATGGAGGAAAGGCTGGGGACAGGGTGGGGAGCTGGGGACCACAGCTGTTCTTTTTCCATGGAGAGCATCCCAACTGCTGACATTGTTGTTTAGTCACTAAGTCGTGTCTGATTCTTTTGCAACCCCATGGATTGTAACCTGCCAGGTTTCTCTGTCCGTGGAATTTCCCAGCAAGAATACTGGAGAGGGTTCCCATTTCCTTCTCCAAGGGATCTTCTCAACCCAAGAATTGAACCCATGTCTCCTGCATTGGCAGGCAGGTTCTTTACCATTGAGCCACCTGAGAAGCTATGTAGAATCTAAAAATGTTGAAGGACTTCCTTGGGGGTCCAGTGGTAAAGATGTCACTCTTGCAATGCAGGGGGCGTTGAGTTTAAACCCTAGTTGTGAACTAAAATTCCACATACTGCATGGTCAAAAATAAATGAATAAAAGTTGGAAAACACAGAAGCAGAGAGGAGAATGGTGGTTACCAGGGAAGGGGAGGTAGGGGAAATAGGGAAATGTCAGTCAAAGGGTATAAACTTCCAGCTATAAGATGAGTAAGTTCTGGGGGTCTAGTGTACAATATGGTGACTACAGTTAATGATACTGTATTGGATGCTGGAAATTTGCCAAAAATTTGCTAAAAGAGTAGATTTCCAGAGCTCTCATCACACACACATAAAAAATGGTAACTCTGGAAGAAGATGATAGATTAGCTTGACTGGAGTAATCATTTCATTATGTGTGTGTGTATACCAAATCGTCATGTTGCACATCTTACCTATGAATAATTTTGTTTAAAAAACTTTTCAAAGGTGATGGTTTAAATCAATCAAATTTGCTGGTTTAAGTGGTTAAAAATTTAAATATATGTACATAGAAATGAGCATTTGCTAATCCATTGGATTCAGCAATATTACAGTGCAAAGAGCCTGGTTACTCGAAAAATAAAGCTAATAGGAAGATTTAAAAAAAAAAAAAGGAGTAAGGCTGTTGAGGAACGGCCAGGATTATGTAATCATAATTGGAAAGAGATGTCAAAACAACTATAAAACTGAAAATAAAAATTAAGATGACAGAAGATGATCCAAATGTAACAGCAAATACAAAAGAATGTAATTATTATCCCATGGTAGGGAGGAAAGACTACTCATGACTACATTAAACAGCAAAATCTATTACACGTGAACCAAAAGTGAATATAAAAGGATGTGTGCAGATTTTTTTTAATTTTTAAAATATTTTCTGGCTGTGCCAAGTGGCATGAAGGATTCTGGTTCCCCAACCAGGGATCAAACTCGCACTCACTGCATTGGAAGCACAGAGTCTTAACCACTGGACCACCAAGGAAGTCCCCAGATTTTTTTTTAAAGCAAAAACGGCTAGACTGCTAACTGTATGAGTTAAAATTAATTTACATTAACATTAACTAATTTAATTAACAAATTTTTTCTTTTCCTTTTTTTAAGCTTTTTATTTTAAACTATAGTTGATTAACAATGTTGTGTTAGTTTCTGGTGTAAATGTATTAAATTATATATGGTCATTATAAAGGCACACTGAGAACTGAAAACCAGAGAATGCTGAACATTGCTCAAATAATAAATGCTCATAAAACACATAAAAATAGACTGCCCATGTACAGAACGCCAGAGAATCTCTGTTTTAGTGATATACCATGAAATCATACTCTCCGAATTCAGTCATCCATTTTAAACTTTAAAACACAAGCCAATGAGAAATATAAAATTTAAACAAATCAGTAATTGGGGAGATCATATTGATATATGGTGGAAACCAACACAATATTATAAAGCAATTATCTTCCAATTAAAAATAAATAAATGTTTAAAAATAAAAAAATAATTGGGGAGAAAACAAGCAATTATAAAAAGGAAAATAAAAAACTATACATATATTGACACATACACTCACAAAACCCTTCCAAAAACTGAAAGAGCTACAATAAATTTCAATAAATGTAAACACAATTTGTATTTCTGTTTACAAGTGAAGAAACAGGCATAGCAAAGATGAATAATCAAAGGCCACTGTACTTTCAAGTGGTAGAGCCAGATTCATACTCCAACTCTCCTGTCTCCAACACCATCATCAAGAGTGACAACCCAACAGCTAAGCTCAAATCAGGCTTTATTAATATGCTGTCTCTAGGAAGTTTACTTATTAGTTAAATGATAATGACATCCTATTACAATTACAAAATAGCTTAATTACCCACTGCATTCCCCACAAGTCTGTAAATTGCTCAAAAACAGCAACATTATACCTAACCTTGGGCAAGCAAGTGATTTGACCTCAGTAAGCCTCAGTCTTCCCACCTGTAAATAAATAAATACACAACTCAGAGTTTTCCTAAGAATTACGTATGCCGACTTATGAAAAGCATGAAGCATACTACCAAGCAATAGAACGTGTTAAGTAAATCTTAACTATCCAGACCCCCGGTGAATTACAATCTAAGCTAAGTGAAAGTGAAAGTGTGAGTCTCTCAGTCATGTCCCACTCTTTGTGACCCAAAGGACTGTAGCCCATCAGGCTCCTCTGTCCATGGAATTCTCCAGGCAAGAATACTGGAATGCATTGTCATTCCCTTCTCCAGGGGATCCTCTGGACCCTGGGATCAAACCCAGGTCTCCTGCATTGCAGGCAGATTCTTTACCATCTGAGCCATCCACCAGGGAAGCCCAAGCCAATGGGTGAGTAAACTGATCCCAAATCCAGCCCACTGTCTGTTTTTGTACAGTCCATAAGCTAAGAATACTTTAATATTTTTAAGGATTGAAAAAATATTCAAAGAATAATATTTTGTGATTCATGGAAATTATATGAAATTTCACTGTCTGAAAATAAAGTTTTATTGGCACATGGCCCTGCTCTTTTGTTGATGAAATGCCTATGGTTGCTTTCACATGCAGTGGCAGACTTGCCCAGCTGTGACAGAGACCATATGGCCTGCAGAGCTGAAAATATTTACTCTCCAGCCCTGTTCAGAAGAAAAGGGCCAGTTCAACCTAATCAATTATTGGACAAAGGTAGCAAGTCAAATAATTACAAATTAATGATGTCTTTCCTGTGAGTTTAATGTTACAAATGGAGATTCCATTCCTGGAAGCTCATATTATCCCATAAAATATGAAACAGCTTACATAAGAAAAGAAAGACACTGTATGACTTTATAGGCAATTATTACATTAAGTAAAATGCAGTGCAAAAGCCGTGTCATATATGCTTCTTTGGGGGGATTTGTCTATATGGATAAGTCTGCCTGATTTGTTTTGATTAAAGTAATTATTGGAGGGGAGGCACCATTTCCCCCTGACTGGTCTATTTGTGGGAGGAGGTGTTCTCCCTCCCGGTTATTCTGGGGACCATCACATTTAAATCAACACTTATGACTGTGTTTAACACCGTGGTGTTGGAGAAGACTCTTGAGAGTCCCTTGGACAGCAAGGAGATCCAACCAGTCAATCCTGAAGTCCTGAATATTCATTGGAAGGACTGATGCTGAAGCTGAAGCTCTACTACTTTGGCCACCTGATGAGAAGAACTGACTCATTGGAAAAGACCCTGATGCTGGGAAAGATTGAAGGCAGGAGAAGGGGATGACCGAGGATAATATGGTTGGATGGCGTCACAGACTCAATGGACATGAGTTTGAGCAAGCTCTGGGAACTGGTGATGGACAGGGAAGCCTGGCATGCTGCAGTCCATGGGGTTGCAAAGAATGGGACATGACTGAGTGACTGAACTGAACTATGACTGTGTATCCATCTCGTAATCTGAATGTACACCAATGGCTCTAAATGCGTGTCTATGACAAATACCCAGGCAAAGGCAGTGATCAGAAAACCTTCTTCAATGAACCTTTGCTCCTCCATCTCAAAAAGATGCTGGCTTATCTCCCATGGCTCATCATGCCTCAAAGATCAAGTTCACATCCAAAAGCATGGCACAGACAGCCCCCAAAGACTGGTGACTGGTTCTCAGTCCATTTCTCACTACCTCCTTCCTACACGCCAGGCACTGGAGACACTGACCGTGGCATGTTGATTCTTGCCTCTGGAAGCCTTTGCTCAGACTGTCTGCCTGACAAGAATGACAGGTACCCTACTCTAGCCTCACCACCACCCAGACCAGCTTCCATCACCCCTACCCACTCTGCTTGATGAACTCACTTTAGTCCCTAGAACATAGTAAAAGAAGAATGGACTACGGTATCTATCTTCTCCATCAGTACAGAAGATGAGCGTAAAGGAAATTATTCTGACTCTGTATAGCAGAAGATCGGAAGGTGGGGGCAGGTGATGGGAAAGAAGAGGGCTGTAACACAACAACGTATGTATGTGCTTATGCTCAGTAGCTTCAGTCGTGTCCAACTCTTTGCAACCCCGTGGACTGACGCCCACCAGGCTCCTCTGTCCAAGGGATTATCCCAGCAAGAATACTGGAATGGGTCCCCATTTTCTCCACGGGATCTTCCCAACCCAGGGATTAAACCTGCATCTCCTGCCTTGGCAGGTGGATTTTTTACCACTTGAGCCACCCTGGAAGCTCCAACACAATAATACATGATGTCAAAAATAAAACAAAGATACAATATAACAAACTTAAAAGTTATAAAAGAAAAAGTCGGCCAATATCACTGATGAACATAGATGCAAAAATCCTTAACAAAATTCTAGCAATCAGAATCCAACAACACATTAAAAAGATCATACACCATGACCAAGTGGGCTTTATCCCAGGGATGCAAGGATTCTTCAATATCCACAAATCAATCAATGTAATACACCACATTAACAAATTGAAAAATAAAAGCCATATGATTATCTCAATAGATGCAGAGAAAGCCTTTGACAAAATTCAACATCCATTTATGATCAAAACTCTCCAGAAAGCAGGAATAGAAGGAACATACCTCAACATAATCAAAGCTATATATGACAAACCCACAGCAAACATTATCCTCAATGGTGAAAAATTGAAAGCATTTCCTCTAAAGTCAGGAACAAGACAAGGGTGCCCACTTTCACCATTACTATTCAACATAGTTTTGGAAGTTTTGGCCACAGCAATCAGAGCAGAAAAAGAAATAAAAGGAATCCAAATTGGAAAAGAAGAAGTAAAGCTCTCACTGTTTGCAGATGACATGATCCTCTACATAGAAAACCCTAAAGACTCCACCAGAAAATTACTAGAACTAATCAATGACTATAGTAAAGTTGCAGGATATAAAATCAACACACAGAAAACACTTGCATTCCTATACACTAATAATGAGAAAACAGAAAGAGAAATTAAGGAAACAATTCCATTCACCATTGCAACGGAAAGAATAAAATACTTAGGAATATATCTACCTAAAGAAACTAAAGACCTATATATAGAAAACTATAAAACACTGGTGAAAGAAATCAAAGAGGACACTAACAGATGGAGAAATATACCATGTTCATGGATTGGAAGAATCAATGTAGTGAAAATGAGTATACTACCCAAAGCAATCTATAGATTCAATGCAATCCCTATCAAGCTACCAACAGCATTCTTCACAGAGCTAGAACAAATAATTTCACAATTTGTATGGAAATACAAAAAACCTTGAATAGCCAAAGCGATCTTGAGAAAGAAGAATGGAACTGGAGGAATCAACCTACCTGACTTCAGGCTCTACTACAAAGCCACAGTCATCAAGACAGTATGGTACTGGCACAAAGACAGAAATATAGATCAATGGAACAAAACAGAAAGCCCAGAGATAAATCCACGCACATATGGACACCTTATCTTTGACAAAGGAGGCAAGAATATACAATGGATTAAAGACAATCTCTTTAACAAGTGGTGCTGGGAAATCTGGTCAACCAACTTGTAAAAGAATGAAACTAGAACACTTTCTAACACCATACACAAAAATAAACTCAAAATGGATTAAAGATCTCAATGTAAGACCAGAAACTATAAAACTCCTAGAGGAGAACATAGGCAAAACACTCTCTGACATACATCACAGCAGGATCCTCTATGACCCACCTCCCAGAATATTTGAAATAAAAGCAAAAATAAACAAATGGGACCTAATTAACCTTAAAAGCTTCTGCACATCAAAGGAAACTATTAGCAAGGTGAAAAGACAGCCTTAAGAATGGGAGAAAATAATAGCAAATGAAGCAACTGACAAACAACTAATCTCGAGAATATACAAGCAACTCCTACAGCTCAACTCCAGAAAAATAAATGACCCAATTAAAAAATGGGCCAAAGAACTAAATAGACATTTCTCCAAAGAAGACATACAGATGGCTAACAAACACATGAAAAGATGCTCAACATCACTCATTATCAGAGAAATGCAAATCAAAACCACTATGAGGTACCATTTCACACCAGTCAGAATGGCTGCGATCCAAAAGTCTACAAGTAATAAATGCTGGAGAGGGTGTGGAGAAAAGGGAACCCTCTTACACTGTTGGTGGGAATGCAAACTAGTACAGCTACTATGGAGAACAGTGTGGAGATTCCTTAAAAAACTGGAAATAGACCTGCCTTATGATCCAGCAATCCCACTGCTGGGCATACACACTGAGGAAACCAGAGGGGAAAGAGACACGTGTACCCCAATGTTCATCGCAGCACTGTTTATAATAGCCAGGACATGGAAGCAACCTAGATGTCCATCAGCAGATGAATGGATAAGAAAGCTGTGGTACATATACACAATGGAGTATTATTCAGCCATTAAAAAGAATACATTTGAATCAGTTCTAATGAGGTGGATGAAACTGGAGCCTATTATACAGTGTGAAGTAAGCCAGAAAGAAAAACACCAATACAGTATACTAACACATATATATGGAATTTAGAAAGATGGTAACAATAACCCTGTGTACGAGACAGCAAAAGAGACACTGATGTATAGAACAGTCTTATGGACTCTGTGAGAGAGGGAGAGGGTGGGAAGATTTGGGAGAATGGCATTGAATCATGTAAAATATCATGTATGAAACGAGTTGCCAGTCCAGGTTCGATGCACGATACTGGATGCTTGGGGCTGGTGCACTGGGACGACCCAGAGGGATGGAATGGGGAGGGAGGAGGGAGGAGGGTTCAGGATGGGGAACACATGTATACCTGTGGCGGATTCATTTTGATATTTGGCAAAACTAATACAATTATGTAAAGTTTAAAAATAAAAAAAATAAAAGAAAAAGTCGTTGAAATTGCATTACAATCTAAATATAGATTGCTTCCTAAGATACAAAACAATCAATTGAAGGCAGGCTCAAAGAAAGGCTCTCTTTGATGGGAGGAGAGAAAGGCATCACAAGTTAGACTGGTAGATTCCAGAGAGACTGAACTTCACTGAGCAGTCTTAAGGAGAAGAGGCGGATCTTGAATAAAGAGAGAAAAGCAAAGGGAGAAAGTGGAAGAACGCAGAGATGGTCAGTATCCTACACCGGCAATATAAAGGAGTCTGCCCAGGTGGAGGTCTTCATCACGGCTGCCCTAGAAACCAGCACCTTGGCTGTCCTGACAATGTCATCCCTGGTGAGAAAACCCTAAAAATAAAATAATACTATTAGAATCAGGGCTATATATTGCCTAGGAGAGAATTCCTGAATTCCTGAGGAATTTAGGGAATGAGTTTCACTTCAAAGAGTAGTATCACTAGACTTCTCTGGTGGCACAGTGGATTAGAATCTGCCTGCCAGTGCATGGGACACGGGATCGATCCCTGGTCCGGGAGACCCTACAGGGCTCGAAGCAACTAAACCCATGCGCCACAAATACTGAGCCAGCAGGAGGCAACTCCTGAAGCCTGTGTACCTACACCCTGTGCTCCCCAACAAGAGAAGTCGCTGCAACGAGAAGCCCATGCACTGCAGCTAGAGAGCAGACCCTGCTTGCCGCAGCTGGAGAAAGCCCACTCAGCAGCAAAGCCCCAGTGCAGCTACCAATAAATACAGAAGTCCCACACAATTGAAGCAAAGGAGAAACGTTCAATCTCGAAGAAATACAAACTGAAATTATGTGGTCACCTTGCATGCATAAACACACACACAGACACACACACACACACATATGTGTGTGTGTCTTAGTCACTCGGTCATGTCTGACTCTTTGTGACCCATGGACTGTAACCTGCCAAGCTCCTGTGTCCATGGGATTTCCCAGGCAAAAATACTGGAGTGGGTTGCCATTTCCTACTCCAGGGGATCTTCCTAACCTAGGAATCAAACCCAAGTCTCCTGCATTGGTAGGCAGATTCTTTTCCACTATGCCACCTGGGAAGCCCTAATTTCATGAATACAAGAATGACTATTGCTACATATATATGAATATGTTTTATGAAATATATTGATATAAATAGGGCTATATATGTATGAATGTACATTTATGAAATGTTTATAGTAAAATAACATACAAATGTATATTTTATGATATAAAATATATATTGCTATATAGATAGCTATATGCATGAATATATATTTTATGAAATATGTATAGCAATATATGTTTATGAATATATATTTTCTTAAAAAGCAAAGCTGTGGTAAAATTCACCAAGCATTTGTTTACATTACACAATTTGTACATATTCTCAAACTGGGAGAGCAATGTGGCAATTCCTATAAACACTTGTATGTCTATATGATTTGGCCTAGTGACTTCATTTCGGTGACATATCCTAAAAAATCATTCTCAACAAGAAAAAGCCATATGGACTACAAAGTTTATTACTGCATTATCCATAATAGCAACATGTTAGAAACAGCTGAATTATTTAGCAAAAGAACTAGTTAAGTAAATTGCCAAACAATGACTCGATGTAATAGTTTACTGACTCATGTAAAACAACCATTATTAAAGCATAATAATACAGAGAAATCTTTGTAATATAAAGTTAAATGGATACATTTAAAATAGAAACTAAATTAAGCTAAAATTAAAAACGGTATAAAATTTAATGTACACTTAAACAGGATTGCATTTCGGGCTTCCAAGATGGTGATAGTGGTAAAGAGCCTGTCTGTCAAGTCAGGAGACATAAGAGAAACAGGTGCGATCCCTGGAATGGAAAGATCCCCGGGAGGAGGGCATGGCAACCGACTCCCGTATTCTTGCCTGGAGAATCTCATGGACAGAGGAGCCTGGCGGGCTACAGTCCACGGGGTCACAAAGAGTCAGACACGACTGGGAGACTTAGGTCACACGCAGGTGCACTTCAAGAAAATGCGACTTCAAGGTGACTGCGAGTAAGTTTTCCACTTTATTTTCTTTACTATTTTTGTAGTATCATCGGGGTGATGTTTTTTTAATTAGTGAGATATAATTGACATAATAAACATTGTATTCATTGAGTATACAACATAATGATTTTATATATATATACATATACATACATTTATATATAGGTGTGTGTATATATAGATTACCACAATCAGTTATGTATGATGCATTTTTTAAAATATAACTAAAGCTTCTTTATTATATTTCACTGGAACTAGAGAAGGGAAAGCTGCCCTTTATAATCCTTTGGCTCCATAAAACTTTTTCTTACTTATTTATATTGCTTTATATAAAATCCAGTTTAAAATTGCAAAAAAAGAGTAATATATTAGTATTGGAGGGAAAGGATAAATAAAAAGGAATGAATAAAGGGAATTTTCTCCATTATATACTAGAAAATGCTCAAAACAAACATATCAGAGACAGTAATAATGGCTTAAAGCCAAGCCTCAGATCGGTGAGGCAAAAGAGAGACCCCAGAAGTAGATCCAAACATCTAAAGAATTAAATAAATGGAAAAGTAAAATAAAATGTAATAACATACATAATAGAAACTAAACAACAAAATGTAGAAAAATAAGCTTTAGATCCATATTCAACCTAAATTTAGTGGGGAAAAAAAAAACTAAAAACAACCAATCAAACCACAGGAAAAACTAGAATAAAACAAAGTATTCTTCTCCCAAGTAAAAGGCTTTTAAAGGTATTATTATTAGAAGAGATTTCAAAGGAAAGATAAATATTCATTCATTCAATAAATATCTGAGTACTAAGCAAGCAGCAGTTACTAGTACATGTAATTTTATAACTATTATCAACTTTTAAGCCTAGAAAACCTTAAATAAAAGGCAGACAATAGCATTGAAAAACTCAGACATAAATATTATTATTACACGCATGGGGGAAAACCCCAGTATATATACAAACTGCTGCTGTTCAGTTGCTAAATCATGTTCTTTACCACTGAGCCACAAGGGAAGCCCCATCTATACAAATACCTCATACAAAGGAAAAACGTTCCACCTGTCTGCAACCCAAACATGAACATGTGGGTGAACAAACTCCTTTAGTAAGACAGTAACTGAAAATGGTAAATGAAAATAAGTTTAATGGTGCTGGTAATTACAGAAATGCAAATCAAAACAGTGGATAAATTCTTGAAAATTTATTAAATTGGAAAAACAAAGAAAAATTAGTAAGCCTGGCTTTGGCAGGGAGGTGAGTAAATTGGCTCAATTTTGTGGGAAGAAAGTCTGACTAAGTTATATAAAGAGTAATTATATGACAATAGCCCAATCACATAAATGTATGTAAATACTCAAAAGAAGAAAAAGAGTTTGCTTGTGGTTTTTTTTTACCCTTTCCATATACAGATGCTAAGAATGGCAAGACACATTTGGTTATTTTTTACAAGATAGAAATGATCTAAAATCCAGCAATAGAAAATGGAAAAGCAATAAAGGTATATTAAACCATGGACTATTACAGGGTCATTACAGCCGTGTAGGAGCAAGAAAGAACATTTACCAAGTAATGTGAAGCTGAAAAAATTGAATATCCATAATAACTTTAACCATGTAAAAGGTCCATGTGTTTAAATAAAGATGGAATGAGGATAAGAAGAGATGAAAATAATTTGGACACAGTAATAGAAGTTTATAATGCAATTTTTTAAACACTTTTGCAGGATAAAAGTACAAAAGTACAGAGCAAATACACCACTTTAAATCCTTCAGAGCTGGCTTTGAGAAATCGTTAAAGCATGTCACACCCACAGATATGTGCAGTGAAGGCCAAAATCGTACCTGGCCACAGGGTCCCAAGGAACATATTCTGGAATTATTTACAGGGGCGCTCATAATGGCGACAAGCACACAGCATAGGCAGACCAAACTGGGGTGATCCATCACTGTGAAAACACCTTCCACACACTGCCTGCCCAGAACCACTGGTCAGGCACAGACATTTCAAGATAACCTGATTACATAGCGGAGGATTCTAAAAGGAAGCATCCTTATTCCAAGAATAATCTGCCGTTATCACAAAGAAGCTATGAAAGCTTCTTTGGAAGGAATTGCTTTTCAACACAAGGTACTGAGTTAAAAACATTTGTGCCTTTACTTCAAGAAATCAGCAGCTTTCTCTGCTAGGGAAATACGTGTTTATAGAGAAGCAGCAGTATTAATCCAAAGGGAATTGACTATTAACTCACTAAGAAGAAGTGCACGTTTTACTTTAATGAAGACAGGAAAGAGAGTTTCTATTTACAGTGACATCAACCTCTTAAGAGAAGGCAAGAGGTTTTATTCTTCTTTATAACTCTACAGCCTGCTAGTATACGATGTTGGGTGGATAGAGAGATAGGTGAATGGTTGGCTCAGCAGCTGAGTGAGCAGGTGAATGGCTGGCTGGCTGGGTAGATGGCTGGTTGGGTGGGTGAATACCTGGGAGAATAGGTGGGCAGATAGGAAGATGGATAGGAGGACAGGTAAGTAGATGGCCCATCCTGCCAGCCAAACTTCCCCTCTCCCCACAGCTTCCTAATACATGGATGGTACTTGACACTGTGCCTGGCCACAAGTAAGCATCAAGAAATTGGCTTATCAATATTATTATTTTGTGACTGCTTGTGAAATAATGGTTAAGAGTTTAGGCTCCATAGTTACCCAGCCTAGGTTCAGATCCCAGCTCTGGCACCCTACGGCTTTAGGAAGACTTCATCTGTGAAATGGGGTTAATCATAGTCCTCAGAGTTATTATGAGGACATAATAAGGTAAGTGGGGCTTCCCTGATAGCTCAGTTGGTAAAGAATCCACCTGCAATGCATGAGACCCCAGTTCTATTCCTGAGTCGGGAAGATCCACTAGAGAAGGGATAGGCTATCCACTCCAGTATTCTTGGGCTTCCCCTGTGGCTCAGCTGGTAAAGAATCCACCTGCAATGCAGGAGATCTGGGTTCGATCCCTGGGTTGGGAAGATCCCCTGGAGAAGGGAAAGGCTACCCACTCAAGTGTTCTAGCCTGGAGAATTCCATGGACTGTATACTCCGTGGGGTCACAAAGAGTTGGACATGACTGAGCAACTTTCAATAAGGTAAGTAATGAATGTTAAGTTCTGAGCAGGCACCAGGCACAGGCCATATATATACATATGGCTTTCCAGGTGGCACTATTGGTAAAGAACCCCCTCTGCCTAACACAGGAGACCTATGAGACACAGGTTTGATCCCTGGGTTGGGAATATCCCATGGAGGATGGCATAGCAACCCACTCCAGTATTCTTGCCTGAAGAATCCTATGGACAGAGGAGCCTGGCAGGCTGCAGTTCATAGGGTCGCACAGAGTCAAACACAACTGAAGTGACTTAGCACACATGTACGTGTGTATATATACATATATACGTGTATATATATACACACACACATATATATAATATATTTATTAGCTACTATTGCCTCTCCACTTACTCCCTCCATTCCAGGCCAGAGCTGGGCAAGCATGTTTCTGTATCAACTCATAGCCCTGGATCTAAAGATGGATTCAAGAGTCAGAAGCTGTGGCCAGAGTCCATTATAGTGTCTCCAGACACAGGGACAGACAGCTCTTATCCATCTCTTGGTCCATTTAATGCCTTCCTTAAGAACTTCACTCCAATAGAACCGTACAAATCTGAGGCAGCCCTAGACACTGGTGGTCATCAATACCAAAGGATGATAAAGACATCACTAATTCAAGGGAGCAACTAAAACTAAAGTTGCATTAGATAATGAGTGAAGTTTAGAAACGGAAAGAGAAAAGATCATATCCAAGAACCCATTTTACAGATGAGATAACAGAGGTACAGAGGGATTAAATGACCTCTCCAGGGACAGATGCTCCATCAGAACTGTTCATCAGAGCCCAGACCGTCACCCCATCACATCAGGTCCCCACTGGCAGGCAGCAATGCCAAAGACAGGGTTTCTTTCATCACATAGATGAATCTCTATGTAAAGGTCACTTCCCCAAAACCTACCTGTCCTTTCTTCTTCCGATAATTTCAATACTGTACCTTCCTACATTAGCATTATTTGACCTTGAAGATCCAAAAACTTTTCTTTTTACGATCCCTTATCTCTTTTTCCAAAATGAGGGGGGAAATTAGTCATTCTAAAAAAAAGTTCTCTGAAGTATCTTACAACAAACCTTGAAATTTGCAATTTCAGATTCCTATTCAACCAGGACCAGAATCCAGGCTAAGCAACTGTGGACAAGTTACCACACCCCTGTGACCTTCAGGTTCCTCACTTATGAAAGGAGCATCGTATCTAATAACATCACAGGGTTATTTTTACTAGTTAGTAAGAGAACAGATACAATAAAGCTTTATATCTAAGGAACTGCACTGATACAAGTCAGCGTACTTTTTGTCAATTCACACCAAAAGAAAGTAAAACATTCTTCCTTTTTTAACTGCACATGGACCAACAACTCATTATTTTATCATTCACTTGCTATTTCTGTAGTTAATTTCCCAGCTTTCATTCTTTCCTTTTATAAAAGAAGGAAGAAAGAAATCAATGAAATAAGAATACTTCTATTTTCCAACACAAATTAAACTCCACATCCAAACACAACAGAATAACCAGCAGCATATGAGTCTCTTTTCTCAATCTTTCCCCTCATCCTCAGGGAAAATCAACCATATGGCAGGAAAGAATTGACTGAGTATTTCAATAAATGAGAGCCAGCCTGGTCTGAAAGCTCCGAAGGAAGAAAGCCCACGGCATTTGTGAAACCAGAAATAATGTCACTGCTGCCTTCTTTCTCCCAGCTCTGTTCCATCGACTGAGTCGAGGAAGTGGAGTCTTTACAGCAAAGAAGGCAAACGGGTATCAGTGTAAAATCTGACCCATGTGGACAATTCAAGTAGATGATGATTAAAGACCAAAATACACACTGTCAGAGATTCTGGGTCAATGCATGCCACTTACTCACCCCAGGTTCTGTGTAAGGTGCTCGTGCTCAGTAGCTAAGTCATGTTTAACAGTTTGCGACCCCATGGACTGCATGGAGCCTGCCAGGCTCCTCTGTCTACGGGATTTCCCAGGGAAGAATACTGGAGTGGGTTGCCATTTCCTCCTCCAGGGGATCTTCCCAACCCAGGGACTGAGTCCATGTCTCCTGCATTGGCAGGCAGGTTCTTTACCACTGAGCCACTTGGGAAGCCCTCTGTGTGTAAGGAGAGGGTACTGAACGCCTGGGAGGTTAATAACTTAAGAGATGTGTCTTGAAATAAAGACAATGCCTAGGACTGAAGCCCATCAATCCAGAAGCAGGCAGTGTGATAAGACACCACTCCACACCCACTATGATGGCTAACATGAAAAAGATTGACAACACTGAATGTTGCAAGGCTTAGGAGCAACCGGAACTCTCAGATGTTACTGACAGAAGTGTATCTTGGTAAAATGACCTTGTAAAACTATCTGGAAATTTCTTCAAGACTGCTGGGCATACACACTGAGGAAACCAGAGGGGAAAGAGACACGTGTACCCCAATGTTCATCGCAGCACTGTTTATAATAGCCAGGACATGGAAGCAACCTAGATGTCCATCAGCAGATGAATGGATAAGAAAGCTGTGGTACATATACACAATGGAGTATTACTCAGCCATTAAAAAGAATACATTTGAATCAGTTCTAATGAGGTGGATGAAACTGGAGCCTATTATACAGAGTGAAGTAAGCCAGAAAGAAAAACACCAATACAGTATACTAACGCATATATATGGAATTTAGAAAGATGGTAACAATAACCCTGTGTACGAGACAGCAAAAGAGACACTGATGTATAGAACAGTCTTATGGACTCTGTGAGAGAGGGAGAGGGTGGGAAGATTTGGGAGAATGGCATTGAAACATGTAAAATATCATGTATGAAATGAGTTGCCAGTCCAGGTTCGATGCACGATACTGGATGCTTGGGGCTGGTGCACTGGGACGACCCAGAGGGATGGAATGGGGAGGGAGGAGGGAGGAGGGTTCAGGATGGGGAACACATGTATACCTGTGGTGGATTCATTTTGATATTTGGCAAAACTAATACAATTATGTAAAGTTTAAAAATAAATAAATAAATAAATAAATAAAAGACTTGCATGCATATGTGCTCAGTCGCTCAGTTGTGTCTGACTCTTCGCAGCCCCATGGACTAGCCCTCCAGACTCCTCTGTCCATGGAATTTCCCAGGAAAGAATACTGGAGTGGGTTGCCATTGTCTCCTTCAGGGGATCTTCCAGACCCAGGGATAGAACCCATGTCTCCTGCATTGGCATTCTGATTCTTTACCACTGGGCCACCCAGGAAGCCCCTCTTTCAAGAGTTATGACACAGTAATTCCACTCCTTGATTTTTATTCAAAAGAAATTAAAACTGAGGCACACAAAAGTCTTACACAAAAACATTCATAGCAGTTTTATTTATAATAGCCTCAAACCGGAGAAGGCAATGGCACCCCACTCCAGTACTCTTGCCTAGAAAATCCCATGGACGGAGGAGCCTGGTAGGCTGTAGTCCACGGGATCGCGAAGAGTTGGACACGACGGAGTGACTTCACTTTCACTTTTCACTTTCCTGCTTTGGAGAAGGAAATGGCAACCCACTCCAGTGTTCTTGCCTGGAGAATCCCAGGGACGGGGGAGCCTGGTGGGCTGCCGTCTATGGGGTCGCACAGAGTTGGACACGACTGAAGCGACTGAGCAGCAGCAGCAAACTGGAAAGGGCCTGGGTATCTATCCATCAACAGGAAAATAAATAAATAAACTATGATATATCCATACATGGAGTACTTCTCAGAAATACAAAGGGACAAGACTCTTGATAAACAAAATGACACCAACTAGGGGTCAGCAAATTATACCTGCAAACCAGTGACTCATTTTTGTAAATAAAGTTTTATTGAAACAGAACTGCCCCCAGTTATTTGCATATTGCCGGAGACCTTGTGACCACCAACAAGCCTGAAATATTTACTATCTGTTCCTTTAAGAAAAAGCTTACAGACCCCTAACAAAGATAAATGCAAAAACATTAAGCTGAGTGAAAAAAAAAGGAGTATATACTTTATGATTTCATTTCTGTGAAATTCTAGAACAGGGGGAACTAATTTATAACCAAAAATATCAAAATCATGCTTGTTTCTGGTAGATGCGGAAAACTCACCAGGGAGAGGTACAAAGATAATTTCCTGGCATGACGGAATTTTTCTATTACATATTGGTGGGGTGTGGATTACACAAATGAATCAGATTTGTCCAAACTGATCAAACTGTACAGTTAAGCTCTGTGCATTTCACTCTATATGTAAATTACACCCCAATTTAGAAATACTAAAAAAAAATTTTTTTTAAGAAACGGAAGGGCGGGATCTTAGCTCTAAATTGAGCTTTCTCTCTTTTTGGACTCTGTGCATTCTTAGCTTCACATTTCAAATTCAAGTTCAAGCTCATGTTGTGCAGCTGCTTTTCCTTAATGACCAGCTGTTCCTAATGACCAAGCCTCAAGTCTTTTGGGATTCCTCAGAAGAAGTGGTTATTAACCTTATTTTATCTATGGTCTTTGTTCAAACAGTCCTATGGGACATGCCCGATACATAAGAAGTTCAAGTAAAGATGCTCTGCCTGAGGCAGGGGTGAGGACAGGGCAACCCTTCTCCTGACTTCTCACCCAAAATGTCCTTTGAGAGGCCTCTTCAGAGCATGGCCACAGCATCAGCGACCTGCATCCTTGCTTGCTCTCTGCCTGCAACCGCCACTGGACCACAATGACTGGTCAGCTCTCACGGCCAAGACTGCCCCTGCCTCCCACTCTCCAACTGCCCATCCTCTCCAGGAACTGAGAGGGCAGACCAGTCAGTCTCTAGTTCTCGTCGACCCCTCTGGCACCTAAATACCAGGCATACCACCCCATCGCCTCTGTTGGCAGAAACGACTTGAGTGAAGGACCAGGAGAAAGGCTGTCTTACAAGAAGCATCAAACCCTTTTGTACATACAGCCTTCCTCTCTTTCTTGTTTCAGAACCTTGTTTTATCTTCTTTATTAGCTATGGGACATGAATCAATACAGAGATACTTAATATACCCAGGGGTATTTTACATTTAAACCAAGATTCCCTACTGAGAGGGGATACAGCTCCCCACGCATCTTCATGTCCCCAGGACCCATTTCTTGTGACATATACTTGTGTCCAGTGACCCAGTGATGTGTCCAGAGTTTTGCTACAGACATTTCAACATGTAAAGTGACATGGTTCTCAGCAAGCAGCACTGTCCTCGGCACACTAGCAGGACAGAAACTCTTGACTTTTATGCACAAGCTACACTCTCAAAGGGCTTTCCTGGTGGCTCAATGGAAAAGAATCCGCCTGACAATGCAGGAGATGCAAGTTCAAGCCCTGGCTCCGGAAGATCCCTTGGAGAAGGAAATGGCAACCCACTCCAGTATTCTTGCCTGGAGAAGCCCATAGACAGAGGAGGGCTACAGTCCATGGGGCCACAAAGATTCAGACACGACCAAGAGACTAAACAACAAAAACAAATACTCTCAAAAGAACAAAGTATCCCACAATGGAAAATGAACAGGAGGAAAAAAATAATACTAGGAAACAGCTTACGTTTGTGGCTTCTCTGAAAACAAAACTACTGAGCAAAACTAACAATGATCTGAATAGACAAAGCAGACAAGCGAGCATAATTCAGGAGAGATTTCTACTTGTCCCTTGCAAGTTTCACCATATCTTTATCCCAGATTTTCTTGTTTAATTAATCATTCTAAAGCATCTACTAACTTGGAAATGTTGTCTTCTTTTTTTTTTTTTTTTCAGTTAATGCCTTCTAACCCTGTGGCTAGGTCCATTTGTCAGGGATTTATGACTTAGACTCTTAAATACAAAATCCAGAGAAAACAGGAAAGGGATTTAGGGAGCAGGGTTGGGGGCAGCTACCTGCCTGGGTGTTTATCTTTGGGGAGAAAAAGAGAAAATAAGAGAAACACAGGCTCTGTCCTGAGGGAAAGAGTTGCAGGATGCAACAAGCCCATCATTTCTTGCTTTTTGCCACGGGGAAAATACTTATTTTCCATTACAGTGTTGATCTTGCCTTACAGGACCAGGTAGCTGAGTTTGTATCGGCTCAAATCCCACTTTCATTTTGGTACTGCATAGGGAAATCATGGGCTTCCCCAATGGCTCAGTGGTAAAGAATTCGCCTGCAATGCAGGAAACGCACATTCAATCCCTATGTCTGGAAGATCCCCTGGAGGAAGCTATGGCAATCCACTCCATTATTCTTGCCTGGAGAATCCTATGGAGAGAGGAGACTGGTCCATGGGGTCACAAGAGTCGAATCTACAAATACACACACACACACAAAGGCAATGGAATGTGAAATGTGGTTGGTTTAGGAGTCCTTGGATAGAGCTCTAAGAGTCTCTTCCATCTGCTAAGCCCAAATCCAAAATGCAATGCTCCGTGGAGCACCCACAGGAGAAGAGCACAGACATTAAGATAGTCAGGGCTCCCCCAGGAGGCACAGCCCAGCTCAGCCTGGATGGGAGAACGCAAAAGAGGCCATACACTTATGCGCAAAGTTTTGCCACAACCCAGCTCACCATGAACATCTGGGTCCTAGATCCTAAACCCCAGTAGGTAAGTGTTTCCTCCCTTTGGGGAGGAGAAAGAAAATTTAGAAATATGCAATTTTAGCCTCTGGTTCTACATGACAAAGGAAGTTAACCAGGAAATACACATTGAAGGACTTAAGACCCCCACAAAAAAATCTGATTCTCTTTGTTCAAAGACAGGTTCCATATCCAATTACATGGATTACCATTTTTGGAGATCCTAAATAGAATAACTGATACTTAACATAAAGATTATAATCACCCTTGTTTTACGTATCTCTGGTGATTCAGAGAGCACATAGGAATCTTGAATTATCCTGGAGGTCTTTACAATGAAAGTAATAATGCTAAGAGTTAACCAAGTTTTCCTGAGTGTTCACTCTGGCAGAGCTTCTGCTTCATATACTCTTAAGTGTAGAAATACACAATGACTCTATGCGTGTGTGCTCGCATGCTAAGTTGTCTCAGTCCTGTCTGCCTCTTTGTGACCCCATGGACTGTAGCCCCTGCGCTCCCTTGTCCACAGGATTCTCCAAGCAAGAATACTGGAGTGGGTTGCCCTGCCCTCCTCCACCCGACTCAGGGATGGAACCTGCCTCTCTTATGTCTCCTGCATTAACAGACAGCTTCTTTACCACTAGCACCATCTGGGAAGCCCAATGACCCTATGGATGACTGTAATTATTTTTCTAATATTTTTTAACATTTATTTATTTGGCTGCACCGGGTCATTGTTGCGGCATGTGGGATCTTTTGTTGGGGTGCATGTGGAGTCTTTCGTTGAACTCTAGTTGAGGCTCTCAGGCTTAGTTGTCGTGTGGTATGTGGAATCTTACTTCCTTGACCGGGGATCGAACCCACGTCTCCTGAATTGCAAAGGGGAATTCTTAATCACTGGATCACCGGGGGAGTCCCTGGCTGACTGTAATTATTACCCCCCATTTTGCAGACATGGAAGCTGAGTTGTAGAACATGAGATCATGCCTGTCACCTGTTTCCACAGTTTGCATGGCTGGCTGATTCCAGACTCAGCCCTGAACTGCCCTCTATCATTCCCCAGGCAATTTTTAGTGCCTCTGTAAGAGTCAATTTAGAGTTCTAGGTAACGCCACCGGCTCAGCATTTGCAGGTATGGCTACTCGTAGAATCATGTAAAATAGGTCTTTAATAATATTTCCAATACACCAAAACCAAGAAGGGAAAGAAGTGCATAGCCTTTCATTTTCAAAAGCATGCCCTTTATTGTTTGTTTTTAAAATTAATTTGTATTGGCATACAATGGCTTTACACTGTTAATTTCTACTGTACAGCAAGGTGAATCAGCTATACGTATACATATATCCCCTCTTTTTTGGATTTCCTTCCCATCTAGGTCACCACAGAGCACTGAGTGGAGTTTCCTGGGCTATACAGTAGGCGCTCATTAGTTATCTATTTTATACACAGTATCAGTGGTGTGTGTGTGTAGACCCCAATCTCATGGCCTTTTCTAAGTAACCAGCTGTTCCCCACCTTGAGAAAAGAAAAGAAAGTCGGAAAGCTGGGCTGAGGATTGGCAAAGTTGGCAAATTTAGTCAAAGAGGTCATTCTCCAACCCCACAGAGCCTCTCCCTGGAAGGTAAGTCTCTTAGATGGCTGAGCTGAAGATGGGGAGGGTTCACCTAAGGTTAAATGTGTCAGTGGACACAACAACCAGCAGAGCCTGTGTCTGATTACAGCTTTCTACATAGGCCTGAGGGACAGAGCTGGAGAAGACGGAGGAAGTAGGCCCCGGCATCCAAGCCCAGAAAGGCAATCATCTGAAAGATCTGGGTTCCTTCAGTGGCACGACACTGTGGTTTGGGGGCTTTTCTGTTTTGTTTTCACCTTGCGGCATGAGGGACCTTAGCCTGTCACCAGGGACTGAACCCTTGTCCTCTGCAGTGGAAGTGGAGCCCTAACCACTGGACTACCAGGGAGTTCCCAACACTGTGTACTAGCCTGGTGTGTGTGTGTGTGTGTGTGTGTGTGTGTGTGTGTGTGTGTGCAGTCAGTCACATCTGACTCTTTGCAACCCCATGGACTGTAGCCCACCAGGGTCCTCTGTCCATGGGGTTTTTTCCAGGCAAGAATACTGCAGTGGGATACCATTTCCTACTCCAGGGGATCTGTCCGAACTCAGGGATCAAACCTGCATCTATTGGCAGGTGGATTCTTTATCACTAGCGCCAGATGGGAAACCCATGAGCTTGTTGGCTGCCTTAACCAAGTACCCCAGACTCAGTGGCTTAAACAAAGGGTATTTGCTTTCTCACAGGCTGGAGGCTGCAATGTGAGATCAGGTGCAGGCGGGGTGGGTTTCTTCCGAGACGTCTCCCCTTGGGCTTGTAGACGGCCACTTTTTCACTGTGTCCACCTTTCCTCTTTATTATAAAGACTCTGTCCCACTGGATTAGGACCCACCCCTAAAGACCTCTTTTCAATTTAATTACCTCATTAAAGACCTTACCGGGTTTCCCAGGTGGCTCAGTCATAAAGAATCCACCTGCAATTCAGGACCCGTGGGTTCAGTCCCTAGGTCGGGAAGATCCCCTGGAGAAGGAAATGGCAACCCACTCCAGTATTCTGGCCTGGAAAATTCCACTGACAGAGGAGCCTGGTGGGCTACAGTCCCCAGGGTCGCAAAAGAGTCGGACATGACCGAGCGACTAAACAACAGCAGGAAAGACCTTACCTCCAAACATGGCTCCATTTGGAGACTTTACAGGTTAAGACTTAAAAATGCCTTTAGTGGGGGAGGGGGAGAACGACAACTCAGCCCGGAACACGCGGTGTGGCAGTTCTTTACTGAAGGTGTGGTTGCTGATGTCATTTATCCGTCTGTTAGTTTTTAAAGACGAGCAGCAGCAGACACCAGACTCTGGCCGAGGGGAGGGTTGGGGGTGCGACTCTGAGATGAGTTCTTGAAGGGCTCAGACATCAGGGTCTTGGAGAAGCCAGAATCAGCTTTCACCTAGAGAAACGCTAAAGGGGAAAACTCCTTGGGAGGAATTCAACAACCCTGTAAGGTCCCTGCATCTTTAAAACACAGGCCTGGGGAGCCTTCGTAAAATACATGCCGTCCAAACTGAGAGGTAAGAATTGGGAAAACTTCAAGGTCTGGACCACCGGTCCAGACCAGTGCTGTTTGCTCAGGGTGATTCCTCCTGTCTTAAAGCACTGCACTGGGGGCCGGGGGAGGAATGGATGCGACCAGCAAAGCCATCAGCTGCCCCGGACCAGGTGGGTGAAATGGTTAAACGTCCAGCCAGAGAGGGGGTGTGCTGCCGACGGTTCAGGCTTAGTTCCTGGAGAAATGACACTGTCACGTCTCAGGCATGGCTCCTGCCATAAACTGACACTAAATGGAAAAAAAGCTGAACCCACCCCTCTGCACATCTGAGTCTTAAAATCACAGAAGAGTCAAGCATTCCACAAGCTCCACAGGGCCCCAGCAGCCCTGACATGAAACGCACATGGTCCATTCTAAGAAATAATCAAATTACCCTCTACATCCAAAGACCCAGCTTGCAAAGCCTGAAAACATTAAGTGTTTCACAAACAGACACATAATTTTCTTTGCAATCCAAAAGGAAATCCAAGAAGTAGCCCAACAAATGGGGAAGATGTCAGGACACCCTCCCCAGGATTTGCAAAGATTCTGCAGATAATCTAATAAGCATCACAGAATTCCAGAACCTCCCACTGCATCGGCTGCCAGAACAGCCAGCTCTGCCCTCCCTAGGACACGGCCGCTGCTGTACCATTTGGAAAGCTGTCTCGTTTGCTCACGAAGAATCTGCCGCAGAACATGCCGTGCTCTCCAAACGTTCCCCTAGAGGCCCCAGAAACAAGGCTCCAGAGTTCAGGCGAAGTCATAAAGTAGATTTCTTACAAATGTTAAATCATGATTAATGATCCCAAAGACACCTCTCTGACTGCAGTGGGGAGGAACACATTCGCATACAGTCAGCCCCAAAGAAGAAAGGGCAGACGGCGGAATTCGCAAAGGTTCACTTGACCTTGAGCAGTTACTTCTCCAAGTGTGGCCCTGAGCCTGCAGCCTCAGCAGGGCCTGTTAGAAACGCAGACCGGGGAGAGGGACCACTCCAGGCCTCGGACGGTGATTTTGATGCACAGGCCAGTTAGCAAAGTGTTGATTTAGTGGTTTGGAAGCAAGCTTCGGGAGGTATCCCTGGTGGCTCAGTGGTAAAGAATCTGTCTGCCAATGCAGGAGATGCAGGTTCAATCTCTGGGTCAGGATGATCCCCTGGAGGAGGAAATGGCAACACACACCAGTATTCTTGCCTGGAAAATCCCATGGACAGAGGAGCCTGGTAGCCTACAGCCCATGGGGTGGCAAAAGAGTCAGACATGAATCAGCGACTAAACAACAAACACCTTACCTCCAAATATGGTGACGTTCAGAGGCTCTATAGGTTAGGACGTAAACATATGACTTTGTCAGGTAAAGGATGGTGGGCGGGGGCGGGGACAATTCAGTCCAGAACACACACATACACTACCATGTGTAAAAGAGACAGTTAGTGGGAAGCTGCTGTATGGCACATGGAGCTCAGCTCGGTGCTCTGTGATGACCTAGAGGGATGGAAGGGAGGCTTAGGAGGGAGGGGATATATTAATATGTACACATATAACTGATTCACTTTGTTGTATGTCAGAAATTGACACAACATTATAAAACAGTTATACTCCAATTATAAAATTAAATTTTTTAATTTATGAAAAAAAAAAAAACCCACTGGACATTCACAAGGTGTCTTAGTTCGGGGACAGTTTACCAGAGACTGGATAGCTTAAACAACAAATCTTTATTGCTCACAGTCCTGGAGGCTAGGCAGTCCAAGGTGCCAGCAGATTCTGTATGTGGTGAACGCTGCTTCCTGGTTTGGAGATGGCCACCTTGTGGCATCCTGACACGGTGGAGAGCAGAGAAAGAAAGCAAGCTCTCCTGTCTCTTCTTATTCAAGGCACTAATTCCATTCATAAGGACTCCACCTCATGACCTGCTCACCCTCCAAAGGCCCCATCTCCTAATGCTATCATATGGGGAGTTAGGATTTCAACCTATGAACTTGGAGGATGGGGTGGAAACAAACATGAGTCCATAACTCAGGGGTACAGTGAAGACCAAAATGAGATACTGCTTTTGAAAGCAACCTGTAAAATACAAAGCATGGCCTATTTCCTACCACTCATTTTCATATGACATCTTAATAAAACTCAAAAACTCACCATTATCTGATTGCAGTGATGGTCTAGAGTGTAAACATGTATTAAAGTGTATCAAATTATAGATTTTAAATATGCATTGTTTATTAGATAGCAATTATACCTCAATAAACCTGTAAAGAAAATCTAATTGCTGACTCTGGCTTTCAATATGTCTGAATAGTTTGTACAGACTAACTCTTCTGCAGGTAAAAATGATCAAATCTAGACAAAACATATTAACGATTTTTTCAACTTATATTTTAATTAGAGGCTAATTACTTTACAATATTGTATTGGTTTTGCCATACATTAACATGAATCCACCACGTGTGTACACATGTTCTGAATCCTGAACTCCCCTCCCACCTCCCTCCCCATACCATCCCTCTGGGTCATCCCAGTGCACCAGCCCCGAGCATCCTGTATCTTGCATTGAACCTGGACTGGCAATTTGTTTCTTATATGATATTATACATGTTTCAATGCCATTCTCCCAAGTCATCCCCCCCCACCTCCGACAGAGTCCAAAAGATTGTTCTATACATCTGTGTCTCTTTTGCTGTCTTGCATACAGAATTATCGTTACCATCTTTCTAAATTCCATATATATGCGTTAGTATACTGTATTGGTGTTTTTCTTTCTGGCTTACTTCACTCTGTATAATCGGCTCCAGTGTCATCCACCTCATTAGAACTGATTCAAATGTATTCTTTTTAATGGCGTGCTGCGATTCATGGGGTCGCGAAGAGTCGGACACGACTCAGCGACTAAACTGAACTGAACTGAATACTCCATTGTGTATATGTACCACAGCTTTCTTATCCATTCATCTGCTGATGGACATCTAACGATTTTTTTAAAAGAAAGTATTTAAAGGTACTAGAGAAGGACCAAAAGCAGGCAGAAATGAACAAGAGTCTACCTTTGAAAGGCAACTGCTGAAGCTGAGATTTGTAAATTTGCAGCAGCCTTTACTTGAAGTGTTGGTTGCTCAGTCATGTTCAACTCTTTGCCACCCCATGGGCTATAGCCTGCCATGCTCCTCCATCCATGGGATTTTCCAGGCAAAAATACTGGAGTGGGTTGCCATTTCCTTCTCCAGGGGATCTTCCCAACCCAGGGAGGCACTACCCAATTTGCATGTATCTAGGGATGGCGGGTTTCCCAGGAGGCACTAGTGGTAAAGAACTCACCTGCCAACGTAGGAGATCTAAGAGACTCAAGTTCAAACCTTAGATCAGGAAGATCCCCTAGAGGAGGGCATGGCAGCCTATTCCAATATTCTTGCCTGGAGAATCCCATGGATGGAGGAGCCTGGTGGGCTACGGTCCATACAGTCCCAAGAGTCGAACATGACTGAAGTGACTTAGCACACACACAGGAATGGCAGAAAGCCACAGCCTTAACTGGCTTGAAGCATCAGAGGAAAACTCAGTGGCCAGAAGAATAGCCAAAAAGTTATAGGTAAAATCCTGGGAGGGAAGCAACTATAGATGGGGTGAGCCCAGAAAATCTGTGTGCAAATTCACCCAAATTTCTGGCTGACTTCTAAACTATCCATGGAGGTGAGAGACCTCAGGAGGTGACATGAAAAAGCAGCAACTAGAAATGAAAATAAGTGCAGATGTCAGTTGCTCCCCAGCACAAGGCTCTGAGCTTGGACTTTGAAACCAGCGAAGTCAACTGTCAGAACAAAAATCTTATTGAAAGGAACAGAACAGGATGCAGAATTTCTAAAACATGTATTTCATAATGTCCAAGAACCAATTTTAAAAGTCACTAAACATGCAAAATATAATCCATCTTAGACAAAGGTAATTTTTAAATTAACTCAAAGATGATCCAGATGTTCAAATTCCAAACAAGGACTTAAAGCAGTTATTGTACGAATGTTCAAAAAAAATTTAATGAAAATACATACACAATTAATAAGCAGCTGAGAGATTACAGCTGCCGACAAAGGTCCATCTATTCAAGGCTATGGTTTTTCCAGTGGTCATGTATGGATGTGAGTGTTGGACTATAAAGAAAGCTGAGTGCTGAAAAATTGATGCTTTTGAACTGTGGTATTGGAGAAGACTCTTGAGAGTCCCTTGGACTGCAAGGAGATCCAACCAGTCCATCCTAAATGAAATCAGTCCTGAATATTCATCGAAAGGACTGATGCTGAAGTTGAAACTCCAATACTTTGGCCACTTGATGCAAAGAACTGACTCAATGGAAAAGACCCTAATTCTGGGAAAGGCAGGAGGAGAAGGGGACAACAGAGGATGAGATGGTTGGATGACATCACTGACTTGATGGACATCAACTTTGAGCAAGATCCAGGAGTTGGTGATGGACAGGGAAGCTTGGCATGCTGCAATCCATGGGGTCACAAAGAGTCAGACACAACTGAGCGACTGAACTGAACTGAACTGAGAGATCTCAGAAAACTAGATACTATGCAAACAGAACCAAATGGAAATTCTAAAAATAGAAATTAGCAATAACTGTCAAAAATAATTGGAATGATATTAACAGCACATTGGTGATAGCAGACGAATCAGTGAACTTCAAGATAGATCAACAGAAACTAACCTGAAGAACAGAAAAATAAATTGAAGAAAATCAGTTCAACTTAAATTTGGAGTACCAGAAGCAGCAGAAACAGATAAAGGGGCTGGTCTACTTTTTAAAGAAATAAATGTAAAACTTCCAAATTTAATGAAAGACAAAGAAAGCCGCATCCAAACAAACTGCTAAAATATAAAAGTTAACATCCTGAAAACAGCCAGAAAAAAGTGACATGGTACATCTCTGGGAATAATAAAAATGACCAAGAAAACAATAATAAAAATAATCCAAATGGTAAACTTCTCATCAGAAACTATGGAGGACAGAAGACAATGGAATGGTATCTTTAATATACTGGGCAACAATTCCTGTCAACACAGAATTCAGCATGCAGCAAAACCATCCTTCAAAAAATGAAATAAAGGTATTTTCAAATAAACAAAATTAGAGAATTCATCATAAGCAGACCTGCAGTACAAAAATGCTAGAGGAAGTTCTTCAGCCTAAAGGAAAAATGACTGCAGGTGGTAATTCAAATCTACAGGAAGGCATGAATATCACTGGAAATGACATGCATTCAGTGGTCTCTGAATTAAGAACAGAGGATGATGGAAAATACAGAGTTTAGAAGATCACTTAAATCTTTAGGCAAGCAAACTTTATCCTTCTGGTTTATTTTCCTTAATTTCAACAGAAATAAACACTCATTCTGTATCAAACTTCAGTGTTGATTTTAAAATGCTACAACTCTTTGCAAAACATCTCAAAAGTTTCGACTAATAATGTTCTGGCAAAATGTTCCCAATTTGATGATTCTATTCACGTAAGACATAATCTATAGCCTAAATTCAGTTGAGTGGGTCTACTCAGGTTTCTTGATAAAAACTAATGTCCGTATACAGGCAGGATGCAATAATTTTAATAAGAATTTCAAGACATAAATAACCTCACACAAATTATCCATGTGCTCTTTTAAGCAGATTGCTGATAAGAATCATTTAGAACAAAACACCCCTCTGTCCTGTTCCCTGTTTTTTTCCAAGCTGGTACTCTTAACTGGAATGTTTATTCTATCATCTCTGTCATCTTAGATATCCAACTCTGACTCTCAAAGTATAGCTCAACTGCCTTCTCAAAGAAACTTCCCTCTTCTCTCTAGGCAGAAAGGCTCCTTCCTTCAGTATAACTCTTTCTACATTTCATGGCTTTCTAACTTGAATGAGAGTCATTTATGTACAAGCTACAGTGAAGCAGAATAAACAGAACCAGGGGGACTTCCTGATGGTCCAGTAGTTAAGAATCCACCTTCCATTGCAGAGGACATAGGTGGGATCCTTGCTTGGGGAGGATCCCACATGCCGCAGAGCCACTAAGCCCACACACTGCAATTACTTGAGCCCATGAGCTCCAGAACCCCTGTGAACCTGCAGTGAAGATTTCGCATGCCACAACAAAGACTCAACACAGCCCAAAACTAAATAAATATTAAATATACATATGTACCAGAACCTACCCAGGAAGGATGATACTAAATCAGATTCCAGAGGTAGGAAGTCAGGAGTGAGGAGCAGGGTGCAGTGTTCCCAGGGAAGCAGGTTTTCTGGGACACCAGGTGGATGGAGACAGTGATACTGCTCAGGGTCATCTGGGCACTGGCTCTGCTCTCTGCCGTAGGGATGCAGGAGGGGATGGAACCTTGTTGATCCTGAGTCTGACCTGGGAATCAAGAAAGCCCAGGGTCTATCAATGTCCCATACAGTGTGGCTTGCCCTCTCCTTCGGGACAAACGTATACATGCTCCAAGAGACACCAGCAACAGTGTACACCATGCGGAACCCAGAGGCAAGGAACAGCCCAGTGGGCATATCTTACATCTGCTCCTGCTCAGAGCTCTGTATACTTGGAGCTTGGTGATCAGCATGTAGCCCCAGGCATCATCACTCCTAGAGACAACGCTTTTTCAAGCAATGTTGGCCTTCAGTTTACACTTGAAGTCTTTCGGTCCCAGCATACCACAGGTGCTCAATAATTGCCTGGTGGATGAATTCAGTAAGTGCTGGGTTCTGATTGGTGGCTCTGACTCCACTGAAGGAAGCAAATGCTGAGAGTCCCAGCACTCAGCAGGCAGAGAGGCCAGGAAACCCAACTCAGTTCAAAGCTATCAGAAAACTATTACTAAGAAACTCAGTTGACCAATCCTAGAACGATGCTGCATCTATGGCTTTACAGCTTATAAAGCTATTCTGATGCAGGTTTTACTGACAAATCAATGGGACCCCAAACCCAAACTTTTTCCTTATCATCTCCCCTTTCCTGATGGGGTCTGTCCCTCTATCTGTTGGGTTGGCCATAAAGTTCGTTCGGGTGTGGAACCCAAATGAGCTTTTTGGCCAACCCCAATATATTGCCTTTCTATGAATGATGACCCTCACTGTAGATGTCTGGGTGTCATCTCAGACTCCTTGATCTTCCTTTTCCCCCACATCGAACTACAAATTCTGTCATTTCAGTCCTTAGACTACATTTTCCAAAAAAGGGTCAACAGCAATAGAGGAAGTCCCCGACATACAAATGAGTTCTGTTCTGAGACCATGTTCATAAGTCCAACTTGTTTGTAAGTCCAACAAAATTAGCCGAGGTACCCAACTAACACCATCGGCTATATAGTACTGTACTGCAACATGTTTACAATTGTTGCTGTTTAGTGGCTAAGCCATGTCCAGCTCTTCTGCAACCCCATGGCCAAGATCTCACACCTTACTGCCAACGCTCTGCTATGACCTCTGCATAGAGGAACTCCTCTCTGTCTTCTTCTTCTGTCATTCTATGAAAATGTCAACACTCAGTTCAGATGCCCCCTCCTTCCCCCAGTATTCTAAGCAGACTCCATAGCAGCACCCCAGTGGCTACGGTTTACTCTCCATCATCTCACTCCAGCTTGAGTAAGACCTTCTCGAGGGCAGGGAAGGCTGGCACCCATTGGTCCACTTGATGCCTGACGCTGTGTTGGTGTAACCAGAAGTTGGGTCTGGTTGCTCACCACTCAAAAGCCAATAAAGAGTCAAGGTTAGTGAAAAGGAATGTTTGCTTTATTTTGGATGCCAGCAACCAGGGCGGCTGGCAGGGCAGGGGGTGGTGGGGGGATGGTGAGGGATGGACTCCTTTCCAAAGGCCACCTAATCAGTGAAAGTGTTAGCTGCTCAGTTGTGTCCAACTCTTTGTGACCCCATGGACTGCAGCCCACCAGGCTCCACTGCCCATGGGATTCTCCAGGTAAGAATACTGCAGTGGGTAGCCATTCTTCTCCAGGAGATCTTCCTGACCCAGAAATCAAACATGGGTCTCCCACATTGCAGGCAGATTCTTTACCACCTGAGCCACCAGGAAATCCCCTGACAATCAGGGGACAAGAGCTTTTATAGATGGAAGCAGGGGGCTACATGCAGAAACAGCACTGTCAGCTCTGACAGTCATCTTGAAATTGGTCGTGCAGTGGTCTGATCAGTGCCATTTTGATTGTTCTAAGTATGGTTAGTATTCAGTTCCAGGGTTGCTTTGCTTCCATTCCCTTGAGGCCAATTCTCGGAATTACAGCAGCTTATGTCATGGCTGCAGTCTGGTCACCATGTGGTTAATTTCTTCCACCTGGTAGGGGTTTCAGTATCCACAAACAGCTCACAGGATACGGCTCAGAATATTATCTATAGCCCTTAAGAAGAAACTAAAGGTTCCTGACTTTGCTTACTGTGTATGTGTGTGGATTAGTCACTCAGTCGTGTCTAACTCTTTGCTACTCCATGAACTGTAGCCCACCAGGCTCCTCTGTCCATGGAATTGTCCAGGCAAGAATACTTCAATGTAGTCATTTCGTTCTCCAGGAGATCTTCTCAACCCAATGATTGAACCCAGGTCTCCCTCATTGTAGGTAGATTCTTTACCATCTGAGCCAGCAGGGAAGCCCTTGCTTACCAACTAAACTATTATTATTTTGTCCTACTTTTCTTTGCTTCTGCATTTTCTCACTTCCCTGGTTAAACTTATTCTTTGGTTAATGTTTTTTGAAAGACAAAAGGCAGGTGGAGGACACGGGGTCCTGCTTCATTTCACGGGGACACAGAACGCACTGAAGAGTCTCTTAAGTTGTCTCAAAGAAAAAACCTCAGACAGAACTCGCTTCAAGCACAAGTGTACTCAGCCCTCCTCATTCTCTCCCACCCTCACCTGATCCCCATTTATTGTAGTTATACAATCTCCAAATTCAACTGACATCTACTGAGTGTCTACTCTCTTCCAAGTACTGCTTCCTAGGTATTGAGGATACAAAGTGAATACATCAGACAAAAGCTCCTGTGCTCATGTGGCTTCCTTTTAATAGCAAAGATAAAAATATTAGAAAGATAAACTATTTAGTCACATCATTAGGTTAGACACTGTCTCATCCCAGGAAGCAATGACACATATCATCTTCTCAAAATATGCACCGCCTAAGAGTTAAAAGCCATGGTCATACCATGACCCCAGGAGGGCAAGCCTGCCATCTTGTTTCCCACTGACATGGCTGAGGATTCCAGGATCCAAATCCAGAACCATTCCACCAAGTCCTGAGAATTCCTGAGGTCGCTACCTGCACCACCGTCCCCATCTGAGGCTCACAGAAACAACCGAATCATCACATATCATCACCCCAGGTTCTCCTAAACAGGCAAGACAGTGTCCAGGGACAGGGTCCAGCAGCTACACAGAACATTGTGTTGTGACCAAAAAAAAGGAAAAGACTTCCTCCTCTTAAAACACAGCAATCCTAATCATGATAACATGAAATATATAGTCACTTGTCGGTGGCATAAAACCCAAATCCCCGTCTTCTCCTGGATTTCCTTGTCCCGCCGTCAGTTCCTTCATAACCTCTCTTCTCTTTGCATTTAGGACAGAACAACATCCTCTTTCTAAACCAAACGCAAAGCACCAAGACATCTCGAAGGCACGCAAACTGCTTTTCTGAGTAATCAGTGTACTCTGTTCATTTAAAAAATCATGAGGTTTGCATGCAATTCCAAAGCTAGTAGCGGCACTAGTAGTGAAGAACCCGCCTGCCGATGCAGGAGATAAGGCATGAGGCTTCAGTCCCTGGGTTGGGAAGATCCTCTGGAGAAGGAAATGGCGACCCACTCCATATTCTTGCCTGGAGAATCCTATGGACAGAGGAGCCTGGCAAGCTACAGTCCGTGGGGTTGCAAAGAGTTGTACACAACTGAAGCGACTTAGCACACCAAAGCTAAGGGATGTTTATTTATTCAGTACACATGTATTAAGCTCTTATAATGTGTAAAGCGTTGTGAAACTAGGAGATGGTGACACAGGCTTGCCCTCCAGCAGCTTTCGCTCTAGAGGGCTTAGTCTTTATGAGGTCCTCAGCACCAAAGAGAAATCAAAACCAACAAGGTCCTCCTGCAGAGCACAGGGAACTGCATTCAATATCCCCTGATAAGCCATAATGGAAAGGAATGTTGATATATGTATGTGTAACTGAATCACTCTGTTATAGAACAAAAAGGAACACAACATTGTAAATCAACTATACAATGTAAGTTTTTTAAAAAAGCAAAAAAGAAATATTTTCAATGATACAATACTCATTAAAAAAAAAAAAAAAAGCATCTATCCATTGCTTTGGGGCATAGCCAAGATTCTTAGATGAAACTAGAGAAAAGGATTATTTCGGGGCTCTTATGATCCATTCCTGAACCTGGCTAACTTTACCAATGGTTCTGATGAACACATACACCTTCAACTCTCTTTTTCACTTTTTTGCCCTCTTATGAAATTCTTCCTACATCATGTTTTCTTTTGTCCTACAGGGTTATCTCCTTTCTAGTCCTCAATATCTTTCTTTTCCATAAAATCTCTCTCACATTTAGCACATACAGGTAATGCCAACAACTGAAAACTCAAGCAAAAAGATCAGGTGGGGGGCAGCCATTCTTTCCAGAAGGTAAATCCAAACCAAATGCAAAATCAAAACCAGTCAAGGAAAACACTCTAGAAACTTTCATTCATGTCGTCCTGGCTGCAAACCCCCTTACTCCCGCATTCTTCACGATCTCTCTTTACAAATGGGATCACGAAAATCAGTTAAAGAAAAACCATTTCCAAGCCCAGCAATTACTCAAGGAATGATTTACAACCTATACACCCTCCCTTTCACCTTCAGCCGCATCGTGTGTATTTCTAATATGTGTGTGTGCTAAGTCTCTTCAGTCATGTCCAACTGTGTGTGACCCTATTGACTGTAGCCCTCCAGACTCCTTTGTCCATGGAATTCTCCAGGCAAGAATACTGGAATGAGTTGCCATGCCCTCCTCCAGGGATCTTCCCGATCCAGGGATTGAGCTCATGTCTCGTATGTTCTCCTGCATTGGCAGGCTGGTTCTTTTCCACTAGCACCACCTGGGAAGCCTGTATTTCTAATATAGTTACAAGCAATTCTCAGTGGTCTCTGGCAACATCCAAGCACCTTTCTCAAATAAAGCAAAAGTAAACAGCACAAAAACTTCAGAATCAAAAATCCTTTGGCACTACACAGCAAATTCCATTACAGTGGGACGCAAGGTTCCAAACTGTTCAATGAGATAAAAAACCCAGCTTGCATTCATTTTACATTTTACATTCTGCAGTAGCTATAAGCACAAATCACAAAGAATTGACCAAAGTACATGGTAATTCACCTCTCAAATTAGTAACTTACAGGTAATTAGAAATCAAGAATTTCTAATGACCATATTTCTGAGACATACATTTTCTTTCTAAAATAATTACTCATAGAGATATTCCCTCTGCGAAATTTTTTTTCTCTAGTACTGTTCTTCCCTCGATCTCACTAGGCACCCTGAACACAGAAAATTCCCATAAAGACTTTCCACTAATCATGTATCATGAAGTCATGTAATCATCTGCCTCTATCCCATTTAACAATAAAAGTGAAAAAAAAATAAACAGCACAGAGTATTTAAAATAGCTATAAAGTATAATGCCATTTGTTTAGTAAATGTCCATTAAAAAGCAAAGTTCAGGACCATATGTTCCCAGACCTGTATCGCCTGGAGAGAAATTTATCAAACACCATGAATTACTTGAGGGACAATTTAACTCCCAATGAGCCATCTCTTTACCAGTGTTAAAACACCAAGCACCCCATCATTACAGCATGCATTCATGCACGCACACTTGAACACACACTTAAAATTAAAAATAAGCTAAATTTTAAATAGATCTTCGCTCTTAGAACATACCCTTTTTTGATCTACTCCTTTGAGAAGGGAGGGGAGAATAACACCCTATATATTCTTATGGAAATGGAAAATTTCACTCTCATTCATTCATTCACTCATTTTATAAATACATTTACTATCAAGGCAAGACACAAATATAATAAAACTCAGCCATCCTCCACATGGAGACTATAGTCAAACAGGAACAAGAAACAAAAAACAAAACAATTAAAAAAAAAAAGTTGTAAATGTAACACAAAGGAAGGAGACTGGATGAACAGAATTTGCACTCACATAAAAAAAGGTCAGACAGCCTGGCCACAGCAACAGCCCATTTAAAAAGTAAACAAAACGATGTAAGAAATCATGATGTAAAACCCAAGTAAGGGACTTCTGCTGCTGAGTCCCTTTAGTCATGTCCAACTCTGCGCGACCCCATAGACGGCAGCCCACCAGGCTCCCCCGTCCCTGGGATTCTCCAGGCAAGAACACTGGAGTGGGTTGGCATTTCCTCCTCCAATGCATGAAAGTGAAAAGTGAAAGTGAAGATGCTCAGTCATGTCCGACTCTTTAGAACCCCATGGACTGCAGCCCACCAGTCTCCTCCGTCCATGGGATGTTCCAGGCAAGAGTACTGGAGTGGGGTGCCATTGCCTTCTCAGAAATGGAGTAACAGAGACAAAATTTACTCTCCCACCTGAAACCAGCAAAAAAGACAAAATATATAAAGAGAACCCTTCTCAAGACACTGGGTATCAGGCAACAAAGCACAGTGATCCCTAAGAGACAGGAAACAGATGAGGTGGGCCACTACCTCGACAGCCACTTCTAGACCACAGTGCGGGGGGTGGGAACCCAGGCAGCCAGCAGCTTCCCTGAGTTGAGGGGATAAAGATGAGAGTCCAGGGAAACCAAGGCAGCGTGCTGGAGAGGAGAGAGCCGAACAGAGAGAGAATTCCAGAGATCTGCAGAGGGGACCCTCCTGTGTCAGCTGAAGACCGGTCAGTGCATTTGTGTGAAGAAAGGATCCAAGGCTGGGGAAAGAAGCTCCCAGAAGGATTAGAGGTAACAGTACCTGGAACTCATAAAGGTCCAGGAAAAAATGTCCGTTGCTACCAGTCAACAGATACACAGATGCAGTAATTATAAATGAAATTTTAGCAAATCAAATACAGCACTAACTTTAAAAGATGGCTGGTGGAGGGAGATAAATTAGGAGTTCAGAATTAACAGACATGCATTACTATATATAAAATAGATAAACAGCAAGGACCTGCTGTATCACAGCACAGGGGACTCTATTCAACATCTAATGGAAAAGAATCTGAAAAGTGATATATGTATGTGTGTGTAACTGAATATACACATATACATAGAGATGTATAACTGAATCATGTTGCTATATACCTGAAGCAATGTAAATCAACTATATTTCAATTAAAAATAAAAATAATTACAAAATTAATAGATGACCAATTGGGGTTTATCCCCACTTGCAGAAACTGACTGGTCCCAAAATTCTTTGGGAAATGTAAAGGACTGAGAACAGCCAAAACAATTTAAGGAAGTACAAAGTTGGACGACTAATACCATCCATTGCAAGACTTATCATTAAACTATAGTAATCAGAACAGTCTGGTATTGTTGCAAATGCAGATGAGCACAGCAATGGAACAGAATAAGGTGTTCATAAATAGACCTACACATATACAGACAACTGATCTTCAACAAAGGTACCAAAGCACTTCATGAAGAAAGGATAATTTTTTCAACAAATGATGCTGGAACAACTAGATACCCATTTACAAAAAGGCACTTCAATCCATAACTTTGTTCATACACCAAAACAAACTCAAGACAGATCATAGATCTAAAGGTAAAACCTAAAACCAGGAAATGTAAAAAATAAAACATTAAAGAAAACTGTGGTGTCAACCGGTTAGGCAAAGATTTTTTTATATAGAATACCAAAAGCATGGTCCATAAAAGAACAAATGGATTATCAGACTTCATCAAGATTTAAAACCTCTTCTGGAAAGACATTTAAAATGAAAACAAAAGCCACAGACTAGAGGCAAATATTTTTGAGTGACACATCTGATAAGGTACTTCTATCCAGAAGATATAAAGAATTCTCAAAATTCAATAATAAAAGGAAAAAAAAAAAGAGAAAACACATGAAAAGTTTTGAACAGAGCCTTCACCAAGGAGGTAAACAGATGGCAAATAAACACACAAGAAGATGCTCGACATCATTAGTCATTCAGGAAATGCAAATGAGAACCACAAAGAAGTATCACTGCACACATTCAAATGGCTAAAATGTAAAAGTGTGGATAAGTATCTGGAGAAACTGGAACTTCCATACACTGCTGGAGGAAATATGAAATGGAAAAAAGGTTGGCAGTTTCTTAAAAAATTAAATATGTATTTACTGTATGATCTAGCCATTCTGAGTCTAGGTATTTACTTGAGAAAAATAAAAGTTACATTCACCCAAAGCCTTGTGCACGAATGCTCCTGTCAGTCTTCTTTGGTATAGCCAAAATCTGGAGACAATCCAACGTCCATCAACAAGATAAACAAGCTTGGCTTATCCCTATAATGGAATCTATTCAGCAATAAAAAGGAATGAATTATTGATACACACTACAACATGGATGAGTCTCAAAACAATTATGCTGAGTGAAAGAGTCAGCCAAAAAAGAATATACACTATATTATCCCCTTTATCTAAAACTCAGGGAAAATGCAAACTAATCTACAGTGACAGAAGGCAGATAAGTAATTGCCTGGGGAAAGATGGATGGAAGGGGCAGGTGGACAGAATTACAAAAGTGCACACGGCAACTTTGGGGGGTAATAATACGTTTATTCACTGGATTGTGGTGATGGTTTTAGGGGTGCATGAATACCTCGTGTGTGTGTGTGCGCACACGCATACTTGGTCATGTTTGACTCTGCTACCTCACAGACTGTAGACCACCCGGCTCCTCTGTCCATGGGATTTTCCAGGCAAGAATACTGGAGTGGGTTCCCATTTCCTTCTCCAAGAGATCTTCCCAACCCAGGGATGGAATCTGCGCCTCTTAGGTCTCCTGCATTGGCAGCAGGGTTCTTTACCAGCTGAGCCAGCAAGTAAGTCCACATGCATACATAAAAACTTATTAAATCGTACCCACTCAACATCTGCAGTTTACATCATGTTGATTACACCTCAAGCTATTTTTTTTTTTTAAATTTTAAGGGATTCCCTGGTGATCCAGTGCTTAGGACTTCATACTTTAGTGCTGAGAGCATGGGTTCAATCCCTGGTCGGGAACTAAGATCACACAAGTCACATAGTGCAGTCAAATAAAATGGTTTTTTTAAAAAACATTAAAGCTTATAAAAAGTCCAAGTAAATAAAGAGGAATGGAGATTTCTGAACATATAAGGTGGGTATCCCCATTTTATTCTGGAGGAAACTCAGCATTACTTGTCAGATAAACAGACAGCTCCATTTTTGTCTCTATCGAGCCACTTGACATTGACCACCAAGATTCACTTGAAAAAGAAAAATCCACAGATGGGCACACTACGATCTAAGGATGAGGTTGGGACAACTCTGCAAAGGACAGTTCTTCAGAAGGAAGACCATTCACCACGCTCCTCCTTAAATATTTACACTAGGCGGTTGTGATGGTTGTTGTTTACTCACTGAGTCGTGTCCGACTCTTTTGGGACTCCATGGACTGTTGGGCTTTCCCAGGCAAGAATACTGGAGTGGGTTGCCATTTCCTTCTCCAGGGGATCTTCCCAACCCAGGGGTCGAACCCACATCTCCCACACTGCAGGCAGATTCTATAAGCTTGCCCTGAACTCCTAGATTCCTGCTTCACTGTTGCATCCAACAAATTAAACAGGTGTGATTCCAACATTAAAAACCAAGTCTATTCTACTTGTAATACAAAGGAAAAGAGTTTCCAGGTTGAAACTAAAACACATATTTGAAATAAAGTAATCAGCAACATCCGGAGAAGGCAATGGCACCCCACTCCAGTACTCTTGCCTGGAACATCCCATGGATGGAGGAGCCTGGTAGGCTGTAGTCCATGGGGTCGCTAAGAGTCGGACACGACTGAGCAACTTCCCTTTGACTTTTCACTTTCATGCATTGGAGAAGGAAATGGCAACCCACTCCAGTCTTCTTGCCTGGAGAATCCCAGGGACGGGGGAGCCTGGTGGGCTTCCGTCTATGGGGTCGCACAGAGTCGGACACGACTGAAGCAACTTAGCAGCAGCAGCAGCAATCCGCAACATCAGAACTCAACCAAGGGACTTCCCTGATGGTCCAGTGGTTGAGACTTTGCCTTCCAATGCTGGGGGTGAGGGTTCAATTCCTGGTCAGGGAACTACAATCACAAATGCCTCTCAGTCGAAAAACCAGAACATAAACAACAGAATACTGTAACAAATACAATAAAGACTAAAAATGGTCCACATTAAAAAAAAAAAAAATCTGAAAAAAAAAAAAAAGAACTCAAACCAAGATCTTCAGACTCCAAGCCCAATCTTCCTCTTCACTCTTCTGAGCTACCCCTATGACATTGCCAGCCTGGCCCTTTCCAATCCCAGGAGAAAAAAAAAAAAAGCCTTTTTGTTAGGCTTCCCTGTTATTTGGAGCTGTGGTCCATCAATGTAAAGCGAATTATTTTTCAAGCCTTTTTTATTTTAAATATTCATCTTCTGGAAGTAGGTCACTCTTTCATGAGCTTGAGCTTCTCTCTGAACTGATTACCTGTTTCTCCGTATCTCCCCTAATAAGAACGTGTAAGGCATTCAAAGTGTGAAATCCAATTCCAGTTAATTTTATTGATTCCTTTCACAGGTTCCTTATTTCTTATGCTAATTCATGTTTATTTGAAAAGAAGAAAACAAAACAGCCCTTTCACAGAGAATGCCTTCAAAATCTGGAAAGAGCTACCACATTCTTATTCAATTATAAATGAGCTATACAATATTTAAATCACTCACTGGAAACACAGACGGGTTTTAATCCATTTCAGAACACAGCAAAAATGTCCTCAGATAACTTAACCTCTCCTTTGAAAGTGAGTGACATACTGAGATGATGATAACAGAAATACCTTGTCACATCACACACCCATGCTCACCAGGCTCCCTGACTATCTACCTGGGCCCCTCACTGAGTTCATCAGTGTGGTCTCTGTGCCCTCATTGAGTTTCCTCCTGGAGTCAGAAAACACATGGCAAGTCCCACTTCAGGGCACTTCTCCCAGACTTTCCTTCTCTGCAAAAAACATGTCTCTTAAGTTTGAAAGGGGATGTGTATTTTTCCCTTGTATAAATTCACCACCCTGCCTGGAACTAGACAGTCAGACACCCAGTCGGACCACAAAGACCTGGTACCCAGCTGGCTCTTTCCTGTGTCTTAGAAATGTTCTCTTTCAGTTCCAAATCTACAGGTTCTAAAAAGCCCATCTGAGGGCTTTCCTGGTGGTTCAGTGGTTAAGAACCCACCTATCAATGAACATGGGTTGGATCCCTGGTCCCAGAAGATCCCACATAAGCAACTGAACCCATGCGCCACGACTACCGAGCCCGTGCTCTGGAGCCCACGAGCCACAGCTACTGAATCTGTGTGCTGCAAGTACTGAAGCCGGTCATCCTAGAGCCTGTCCGTGCTCTGCAGTAAGAGAAGCCACTGCAGTGAGAAACCCATGCACCGCAACTAGAGAGTATCTCCCCACTCCCTGAAAATATAGAAAGCTGGCGGCCAAAAGTAAAAATAAATAAATAAATCCTTTAATAAAATAAAACGTGCTGAAGTGTCATAATTAAACTGACCCTAGACTTGCTTCCAAAGTCATGACTGCCTGGACTCAACCCATAGAAGGTAATCACTGCAACCCCTTTCAAAAATGCATCAACTCTTTAGGTGGGTCACTGAAAAGTAATTTACTACCTGGCCTCTATCGAACAGGCCTTCAGAACTGGTGTTTCTGAAAGAAGTCATTTCCTCCTAAATCATTAATAATGCAACACTTAAGTGCCAGTGATTCTGTCTTGATCATAAATAAATATCAAGAAATTACCTTCAACATCTCCCACAGGAATCTGACCAAGAAGAAACACTTTCAAGACTTTCAAGATTGGCTTTTTCCAAAAGAAAGAATTCTGACCCTATATTCTACAAGACCCCTCTTTGGCTAATGAACGAGGAAGAAAGGTCCTTTAAAAGCTGGTCAGTTTCATTGTCTAAATCTGTTTCTGTCTTCTCTCTGTATCCAGTCACCAGGAACATTTTACTGACCATGTCTTTCTTATCTTCTCTTTTCAACCACCTCCTTGGCAAAGCCTCTTCCTTCCCTCCCTTTGATCAAACCCAAATCTAGACTTGCACATCCAACTGTCCATTCAGTATCTCCACTTTAATAAGTATGTTGTTTAACAGGATACATTTTGTTTGGTATATTCATAGGTAAGTTGGATGTTCAATTAGTATCTCAAGCTCATGTTGGATGCTTCATCTTCCCCCACCAAACCTGCTCCCCTGCAAGGCTTCCCCATCTTAGTGAACGGTGATTCCATTTCTCTAATTCAATTAAAATTCAGAGCTATCCTTAACTGCTCTGTCTCTCTTATCTCATATTTATTTCACCCACAGATTGTCACAGTACTGTCTTCGAAATATATCTAGACCATGACTGCTTTCTCACCACCTCTACTTTTCCAAACAGGTCCAGACACCAAGGCCACCTTCCCTTGCCTGGAGTATTTTAATAGCCTCCTAACTGCTTCCACCATGGTCTCCTAAAGCATCACATCTATACAGCAAGGTGTTCTCTTAAAAGCATTCGAATTGGAGCATGTCACTTCTTGGAGCTGAAAACCCTCCAAAGCCTCCTTGTATCACTCAACGCAAAAGTCTTAGGACATCTACAAGTACCATCTCCTCCAGAAACTTTCTCTAGAAGCTGGTCTGGTGGAGTTCTCTCTACTCTGTGCATCCACAGATCTCATGCAAACCTTCATCAAGTACTAATGATGCCACAGCTGACATGCTTGTGTCCTCCACTGACTGTCAGTATCTGGAGGGCTCTTTCCCTTAAAGCACACAAAACAAAGTGGAAACGCTCAATAAATATCCATGAAATGGATAACTGACTGCAGGGCTGACTCCACAGGGACTTCACGCAGGCACACAGAGCTCTGCGCTTAGAAGGGCCCTGGCACTTGGTTTAATGCTCTGCTGCCACCATCTTGAAACTGCTAATAATTGCTGAACATGGTACCTGCATTTTCATTTTTCACGGGGCCCCATAAATTACTGGACTTCCTTGGGTAGCTCAGATGGTAAAGAATCTGCCTGCAGTGCAGGAGACCTGGGTTTGATCCCTGGGTTGGGAAGATCCCCTGGAGATGGCAGTGGCAACCCACTCCAATATTCTTGGCCTGGAGAATTCCATGGACAGAGGAGTCTGGCTGGCTACAGTCCATGGGGCTGCAAAGAGTCGGACACAACTGAACAACTTTCACATAAATTACATAGCTCATCCTGGATGAGCGGATGGATGGATGGATGGATAGACAGATAGACTACCTGGACTTATGCCCTGCAATACTAAATGTCACAGCTTTCAGAGGAAAGATTCTGACGACGAAATTTTATAGTTAGCCAAGGTGTGTATATATATATATATATATATGTAAAGGCAAAAAGAATAAACCAAACAATATCTCTGAAAATGTATCATCCATGTACCTTTTCTCTCGGGAAGGTTACTGGTCTTTGAAAGACAAACAAAAGTAAGAATTCCCATATGTAGATGTTGTGACCAAAAAGAAACAGCAATAGCATCTCTTAAAAAGAAAAAAAAAAAAGGAAGAAATGAGAAATGATAGGGATAATATGATCACATAATTAATAGAACATGGTAATGATTCAGGTACAGATATAGCGCTACAGCAGAATAGACATCTCAGAAACATTATCTTTTTTATATCTAACAATTGAGAGCAAGATAAAGGAGGATGACAAATCAATGGAAAAGGCAGCATTACTCAACCAATGGGGCTGAAATAACTTAAGTGAAAAAGATCAAGTTAGAACCTCAAGTCTCAAGGATAATTTCCAAGCATAATTCCCATGTATTTTTAGTCATATGCTAAAAATTAAACTTAATTCTTAAATAAAACCAAAAAAAGATATGTGAATATTTTTCAACACTGAATGAGAAAAAAACTGTAAGATTAAATGCTCTATGAAAATGTAAAACCTATACAACCCATCCAAAAAAAATCATCAACAAGAATAAGCAAGCAATCAGTTTGAAAAGCCTATTTATAATAACCACTGAACACAGAGATCATTTCTTCACTACCAAAAAAAAAAAATGCAAATCAACAATTGAATTAATCAACAGAGAAATTCTGTTTTTAACAGATCAATCAGAACTTAAAATTTTTATAATAATGCAAATGCAAATAAATAATATTTGGAAAAATATTCAATCTCACTACCAATCAAGAAAATGCACGCTAAAACAAGAAGATGTGATTGCTTATCAAAACAGCAAGGTTTTAGAAATTATAATATCTAGTCCTTGTGAAAGAGAATAAGGTAACACCAGGACTTTTCGTGCATTATTGGTGAATAACAGTCCTGTTCGACTCTGTGACCCCATGGACTGTAGCCCATCAGGCTCCTCTTGTCCATGGACTTCTCCAGGCAAGAATAGGTAGGAATAGATAGCTATTCCCTACTCCAGGAGATCTTCCTGACCCAGGGATCAAACTCTGGGTCTCCTGTACTACAGGCAGACTCTTTACCATGTCAGCCACCAGGGAAGCCCATTGGTGAAAATATAAAATGGTAAAAGCGTAACGGAAATCAGTTTGGCAAATATATCTAGAGCCTTTAAAAATCCCATATCTTTTGGCTTAATTATTCCACATTGAGGCTACTTCTGACACTGGATATAAAGTTCTATATATAAAGATATTTATCAGATCATTATTTATAATAAAATCTGAAAGCAATTATAAGATATTTAAGATAATAGAAAATATCTATTTGTCCTCTGCCTCCAATTCCTGGCAGAGTTTCTGAAACTCTTGGAATTTCTTAAGTGAGAAGAACACTAGAAGCATCTTTTGTGCTAATTTTGGCCTTTGACCTCAGTACCTGGCACAGATCTCCTGAAACCCGTAGAATTTCCTGGGTAACAAGAGTGTCTTTGGTTCTAATGAGGTGACTCCTGGATGGCTCCTGGATGGGAGTTGGTCACCAGAAAGACCAAGCCACGATTAGAAGCTTGGAATTTTCAGCTCACTCACATTCTCTTGAGGAGAGAGAAGGGCTGAAAATGGAGTTAATGAGATGATAACGAACCTCCATAAGAGCCCCAAAGTACAAGGTTCAGAGAGCTTCCAGGTTGGAGAGCACTCAGAGGTACTGGGAGGGTGGTAGGTGGGGAGGGCCCCGAGGCTCCTCACCTCTTCCCACACATCTTGCCCGACTCATCTCTCCCATCTGGATGTCCATCTGTATCCTTCAGCATATCCTTTTATAATTAGCTGGTAAAAGTAACTAAAATGCTACTCTGAGTTCTGTGAGCCACACTAGCAAAGTAATCAAACCCTAGCATCTGAAGTGAGTGGTGGGGGGAGGCAGCCTTGTGGGACTGAGCCCTTAACCTGCAGAATTCATTCTATCTCAAGGTAATGTCAGAATTAGGGCTTCCCCGGTGGTGCCAGTGGTAAAGAACCCACATGCCAATGCAGGAGACACAAGAGACATGGGTTTGATCCTTGGGTTGGGAAGATCCCCTGCAGAAGGACACAGCAACCCGCTCCAGTATTCTTGCCTGAGGAATCCCATGGGCAGAGGAGCCTGGTGGGCTACAGTCCATGGGGTCACAGAGTTGGACATGACTGAAGTGACTTGGCAGCAGCAGCAATGTCAGAATTGAGCTGAACTGTAGGATACCCAGCTGGTGGCACAGAGAACTGTTTGGTGTGGGAAAACCTCCACCCATTTGGCGACCAAGTGTGTAAAATATTCTTTGCTGTTGTTTAGTTGCTAAGTCAAGTCCAACTCTTTTGCGACCCCATGAACTGTTAGCCCACAAAGCTTCTCTGTCCATGGGATTTCTGGTCAGGAAGATGATAAACTGAGAGATTGGGATCGACATATACATGCTACTATACAGGAAATAGATTAATAAGAACCTGCTGTACAGCACAAGAAACTCTGCTCAAGACTCTGTAATGGCCTATATAGGAAAGAATCAAAAACAAACCAAAAAAACAGTGGATATATGTATAACTGATTTACTTTGCTGTGTACATGAAACTAACACCACGCTGTAAATCAACTATATTCCAGTAATTTTTAATTTAAACAAAGTATTCTATGAGGGCAATAAAGGAGACAAAGAGGAGGAAAGAAGTGAATTTTTGCCTGCTCAGGAAGAAAATAATCGGAGTGTTTTCTAATAGAGCAATCTCTGCCTACAGGGAAGTGAGAAAGTGACTTATGGGTCAAACCATTGCATGAAAGTGATATATAACAACTAAAATTAATGTTATTAAGATGTTTAATAATGTGGGGACATATTTATATAACAATGGTTTAAGAGGAAGCATAGGAGGCAAATGTTTAAATATGAGTATCAATGATACAAATGAACTTATTTATGAGACAGAAAGAGACTCACAGACATAGAAAACAAAGTCACAGTGACAAAGGGGGAAAAGGTGATGAAGGGAGGGATAAATCACGATTTGGGGGTTAGCATATATACACTATTATATATAAAAACAGATAACCAACAAGGTCCTGTTGTGTAGCACAGGAAACGCTACACAATATTTTATAATAACCTATATATATATGTATATATATACACACACATATATATAATTGAATTTCTGTACGCTTGAAACTAACATGATACTGTACATAGCTATACTTCAATAAATAAATATGATCTTAAAGTTGTAAAAATGTTTATAGGGCAAAAAGCAGCAAAATGCTATTATTAGGGGGCTTCCTAGGTGGCTCAGAGGTAAAGAGTCCACCTGCCAATATAGGAGACACAAGAGACACGAGTTCGATCCCTGGGTCAAGAAGATGCCCTGCAGTAGGAAATGGCGACCCATTCCAGCATTATTGCCTGGAAATTCCTTGGACAGAGGAGCCTGGCGGGCTACAGTCCATGAGGTCACAAAGAGTCAGACACGGCTGAGTGCACACATCCACACACATTGTTATTTTAATGCTGTAGAATGATAACCATTTTATTTTCTCATTTCCGTCTCTCCCTGTTTCCACAGTGAACATCCTCATTTCACACAATAGAGGCTCTCTTGACTGATGCTGGAAACCATGCTCTCCACCATCACCTCTGTACAAGAGAATAAAGGCAAAGCGAACTCCCAGGGCACTGTCAGCCAGGCTGGTAGGCACCCCTCTCTCTAACGAGCCTTTCTGCTTCTTCTCTCACCCATTGAGCTGTATACCTGCCAACAGTTTGTTGGTTTTTTCCTCAAACCTCTTCATGCCAGCTGTGCTTGTTACTATAATTATGTAATTCTATTAAATTACATAAATTGATGACATGAGTGGGACAAGAAATGGGGTGATTGTTTCCTTGAAAACCAAGTTGAATGCTTCAGAAAAACTCAACAGCTAGAAAAGAAGGTAGACAACTAGCTGTGGCCAAGACAACCACAAAAGATTTGGAAAAGTTTCTAAAATATGGAATGTTTCTTGTGATTTATCTATTCAGTATGTAATAGTTTGCATCGACTAAACCCAAACTCATAGTCAAGCACAGAGAACTGCACTCAATATGCTGGGGTAAACTATAACGGAACAGAATATAAAAAACAATGTATATATGTGAATAACTGTGTCACTTTGCTGTACAGCAGAAATCAACACAACACCCTAATCCTAGGAAGAAAAGTTATGACAAACCTAGACAGCATATTAAAAAGCAGAGACATCACTATGCAGAGAAAGGTCCTTACAGTCAAAGCTATGGTTTTTCCAGTAGTCATGTATGGATGTGAGAGCTGGACCATAAAGAAGGCTGAGGGTCCTTCTTTATGAAGAATTAATGCTTTCGAACTGTGGTATTGGAGAAGACTCTTGAGAGTCCCGTGGACAGCAAGGAGATGAAACCAGTCAATCCTAAAGGAAATCAACCCTGAATATTCATTGGAAGGTCTGATACTGAAGCTGAAGCGCCAATACTTTGGCCACCTGATGCAAAGAGCTGACTAATTGGGAAAGACCCTGATGCTGGGAAAGATTGAAGGCAAGAGAAGGGGATGACAGAGACGAGATGGTTGGATGGCATCACCGACTCAATAGACATGAGTTTGAGAAAGTTCCAGGAGATGGTAAAGGACAGGGAAGCCTTGCATGCAGTTCATAGGGTCACAAAGAGTCAGACATGACTTAGCGACCAAACAATAACAACAACAACCTGTTTATAAAGCCAGAAGATCAATACTACCATATACGGATTTAGGAAATGGTAGAGGAAAAGCTTCCCTCATAGCTCAGTTGGTAAAGAATTGGCCTGCAATGCAGGAGACCCGAGTTCAATTCCTGGGTTGGGAAGATCCCCTGGAGAAGGAAATGGCAACCCACTCCAGTATTCTTGCCTGGAGAATTCCATGGACAGAGGAGCCTGGCAGGCTACAGTCCATGGGGTCGCAAGAGTCAGACACGACTTAGCCACTAGAGAAAGAGAGGAAAAGCAGGCTTTACGTGAAAAGTTAAAAAACTGTTCACTGAGCAAATAGAATGCAATATATGCACCCAGAGTTCAGCTTATCAAACAAAAGACACCCCCATTGGCATGAGATGAAGGCTCGGTGCTGGCAGAACAGAAGGCGCCATAAGCCCCAAATGGAGTGCCAACTGCCTGAGCCACCAAAACACGAGCCACAGCAATGCCCATATCAAGAAGGTAGGTTCTCATGTTAAATGTTCTTTTAATTAGAAAAAAAAAAAGAAATCAGTTTTGAAGGTGCCTTTTGAAATCTTGAAATTAACAGGCAAATGCTGGTAATGAAGTTAATCAAGTGTTAGAAAGCAAATCACCATCATAGCCATCATCATCATCTACTAGAAACCAGGAACATAAGAGACACCCTGCGTGCATAAACTCATCTATTCCTCCCAACAGGCTTCCCTGATGGCTCAGTGGGTAAAGAATCCACCTGCCAATGTAGGAGATGCATGTTTGATCCCTGGGTCAGGAATATCCTCTAGAGGAGGAAAATGACAACCCATTCCAGTATTCTTGCTTGAAAAATCCCATGGACAAAGGAGCTAGGTAGGCTACAGTCCAAAGGATTGCAAAGAGTTGGACATGACCGAACGACTAACCACGAAATAGCACACAATCCTCCCAACAGCCCTATAAAATGGACTTTTTTTCTTTTTTGCAGATGCAGACATTGAAACAAGCAGTGATAGATAGCTACCTTCCAAGAAGTAGTTCACAGGTACGAAGGCTTTAAAGCTTCTGGCACCAGGAAAGGACTAGAGAGTACTTCAAAGTGCAGAAGTCAACCATCCCCGTGGCTCCCAGCTGCACTTCAGAATCACCCACCGAGCTTCTGAAAAATAAGGATTTCCAAGTTCCACCCCACATCTGCCAAATGTGAACCTCCAGGCAGAGGGTTCTGAGAACTGGTATGTTTTTCCTAAAGTTCCCCAAGTCAACAGGAAGCTCGGGCAGGCACGGGAACCACCAACCTATGGCATCCCCTAGTCTGTAGTCAGGGTTTCCCTGGTGGCTCAGATAGTAAAGAATCCACCTGCAATGCAGGAGACCCAGGTTCGATCCCTGGGTCAGAATGATCCCCTGGAGGAGGGCATGGCAACCCCTTCTGTTGTAGCCACATGTTCCGGGAAACAAACTCACTCAGAAGGACAATGCAGATAATGGAGTGCAGTTTATTACACAGGAGGGCCCAAGGCAGAGTCTCCTCTTAGGCAAGGACCCCGATCAGTTTTTTTAAAACCTTATATACCCTAAGTGTACGTGCTCAAACCCACCTCCCCAAATTCCTTGAAACTAGTCTGAACAAGGTAAAAGAGAGATACGATCAAAGTTAGCCCATGATTCATGTGTCATAAGCCTAGATAGTTAAACAGTGGACATTTATCAATAGGCCTATGGTCATACCCCAATAAGCATAATGGGATTTATGACTTTGTTCTGTTAAAGAGATAATTAGCATGTTCTTTTAGGCGATGGAGAGTCCAGGTACAAGTCCTGAGGCTCCTTCATCTGGGGGGGTCTGATTTTCCCGTTTGTATGTCGTTTCCACAGATACAGGGCACACAGCTCAAAGTCTACAGTCCAGCCCAAGATGGAGTCCTGCTTCCAAGACGGAGCCTGTTCTATCCGTTTCCTCCTTCACTTCCAGTATTCTTGCCAGGAGCATCCCATGGACAGAAGAGCCTGTTGGGCTACAGCTCTTCCAGAGAGTCACAAACAGTCAGACACGACTGAGCAACTAACACTTTCACTTTCAGTCTATAGTCTGTTGACACCATAGATACCGTGTGTATTCGAGTTAAGACTGAAATAAAAAATGTTCTCATTCTGGGAAACGTGGGACGTTGACTTGTTTCTTCTGTTATAATTCAGACAAGCCGCTACGTTCCACTCTTCTTAACTAGAATAAAAGAAGTTTGCAGTGTTACTGAAAGCTCTGCAGAATAAGGTATTCTGTAGGTTTGCAGTGCGTATCCTTTGCAGAAACACCAAATTCTCCAGGCTCCCCAAAAAGTAGGAAATCATCTGTCTCCTACAGAAACAGGCTCTGTCAAGTGTGTTCTTGTTTCTGCTGAAAGACCTGAAATAGCGCAATACTGGAAACTCTGGCGTGAGGGTCCATGACAGAGGACATGATGTTCTGTGTTAAATAAGTGATACCCACGTGGGCGGGAGCCATCAGGGCTGGGCTCCTTTCCTCTCCCACCTAAACACAGTGGTTCAGGTTAAAGGACAAACTTGGTTGAAGGATGCCTCAGCTTCTTGGCCAACCTAACCCCATCTGCAATAGTCAGGCTGCTATCGGCAGTCTATCAGTGGTATGTAAACCTAAGACTTAGCGAAAATATTCATTATCTACTTTTATGTCCATTTAAGTCTTCAGCATGGTGCTGGGTACTTTCAGCAAGTGCACAATAAATGTTAGCTACTGTTACGTTTATTACTGTTAAAACTGTTATCATCATCAAGTCCCCTATTTCTTACCGTGAGGAGGAAAAAAAAAAACCAAAACACTTGATTAAACACAAGGAGAATGACCCAGTGTTCCAGTTATTTATTGCTATGTAACAAACCACCTCAAAAGCTAGTGGCTTCAAACAACCACTATATTTATTTTGCTCATGAATCTGCAATTCAGGCAGGGCGTAGGGAGGGGAAGGCTCATGGCTGTTCCACTGGACATCCGCTGGGGAGGCTGGAAGGCAGTGGGGGCAGGGGGTCCTGGGGCTACTAAGGCTTGTTTGCTTACGTGTCTGGCTCGTTCACTGGGAAGACAGAACCAACTGAGAGCTGGAACAGGTGAGACTTCTTGGACCACCCTCTTCACCTCTCAGTCTCTATCTCTCTCCACGTGTCTCTCCAGCATGGTGGCTTCAGTGCAGCCTAGTTTTTAGGCTTCAAAGCTGCCTCAAGTCTTCAAAGATGCACGTCCTCAGAGAGAGCATCAGGTCGGAAGGCTGTCACCCTTCATGATCCCACCTCAGAAGTCATGCAACATCAACTCCATTCAACTCCACTCACTAGAAGGAAGTCACTCAGGTCAACCCTTAATAATCAACGGGAGAGGAATTCAACTCCACCTTTGCCGAGAATGGTGTCAGATACGTTTTAAAACCACCACACCTAGGAAAATCACTTCTTCTTCCTTTAGATTGAACTCTGTATTGCTGCCAAAAGATGCAAATCTAACCAATCCTGACTAGCCATTGTTTACATGAAAAGAAACTGCAATTCATGGACTACCTTTCTGATCCATAAAATTATACGACTTGAACAGACTTTAAATTCTTCTCTAGAGTTCAGCAGGGAGAAAGTGGAGTCTTGGAAGAACTAAATATTTGTTCCAAAAAGCAGGAAATGGTTCTGTTAACACTGCTATGGTATTAATAAAACTGTTTATCAAATTCTCCTAAATACAGGCACTCCTCAAGGTATTTGACAAGTACCATCTTGCACAGGCTTTATCATACTTCTAAACACAGCGGCTATCTTCTAGATGGGCAAACCGGGGCTCAGTTTATGTAAGTTGCCCTAAATCCAAGTTTGGCTTGGCTATGTTAAGTAGCCATAAGGAAGTTTGAGATTTCATCCACCTAACTGGAAAGCCCGTACTCAGTCCACTGTATGCCCCCCGCCCCAACCCTCCCAGAGGTCATATGGTTAGGGAGGTAGCTGGTGGGGTCAGCTGATGGGGTCAGAGTTGCATCTCTGTCTCTTGCCTGGAACTCAATGCTATTGAACTTTCTCCACTGAGGATTAGGCTTTCAAGAGATCCATCCATGAGAGGTAACCGTGAACTTACGAATGGACTGCACACCATTACACTAGATCTTTTCTGGTGGGAAAGAGGAAGGATGAATCTGGACCCCCAGGACCCATGGGAAGCTGGAACACCCATGGAGCAGGGATGCTGGGGGAACCACAAGCTTTCCCTGGCTGCAGTTGTGCCAAGCTGAGATCTGAGTAAGGAGGATGAGGATTAAGATATGAAGACAGTCTACTTCTTCCTAAGGGTCTACGCATACAAGCCACCGAAGAGTAACAAATGGAACGCATTTAATCCAAACCACCCCTTAGTAACTACCGTTTAGCTTTTGTTTTCTCCCCAGTTTTGTGCAAGCAAACACAGCCCGAGGGTTCTTAAACCTTCCCCAGTGTTCACTTTCAGCTAATGAAGGAAAAGGAAAAGACTCTTGAAACGGTATTTCATGAGATTTGTGTATTTTTCATATTAGTTTCAGACCCTTTCTTCAAATCTCCTGGAACCAGTTCAATTGCAGGAAGATGGGTAGGCAGGAAAAAAAACTGAAGTGGATTTCAGAACAACTTCGCAAATTAGCAAAGTTTTTAACATCATTAAAGAGCTCTTAAATATTCTTCCCCGAACTCCATTTTTATCTTGTGAATGCATTTCAGTAATTGCTCTAAAGGAAATTGTGGATCTTTGGCACAAACATAAATGTTTGCACGATTTAAAATTCAGTGGCAGCAAAGATCATGATTTTTTTAATTGCTAATTCTTAAACTAACCTTTCCAGTTTGTCTCATCTTGAAGAATGCCAGTGCCTATCAGTTGAAGCCGTAATAAAGACAATGCATATATTATTTAGTTGTTTATAATTGCAAACAACTTAGCCATATTTCAATACTTAGCCCTCAGCTCCAACATGGAGCATAAGCAGGAGATGATTATAATCATTCCATCATTCTGTAAACAGAACACTGGGACACTGAAAAACAAGACTGTTTTCTTAAAGCCAGCAGCAGAGAAAGAGAAGCAGGTCTGCAGTCAGGTGGCTTTTAATTCAACCACCTTATCCCAGCCCACTGATTGCTCAGTATTTGCTGGTCATATTCATCAAGGATGGAGACAGACTGTCCTGTGACTCAGGAAGACTAGTGTTCCAGACCTGCCTAATTGAATTAGCCAGGATGATTAACACTAGCTGTCACAACAGATAAGCTCCAAGATCTCAATGGCTTAACACAAACATCGAATGCACAGAGATATCAAAAGAGGGCTGGGGAAGACAGGATGCTACCGTTTCACACAGTCATTCAGAGACTGAGGATCCTTCCATCCTTTCTGCAATCAAGATACAGATTCCAAGGCCACTACAGGAAGGTAAAGAGGGAAGGCATGGAGGACCCCATGGGATATTTTGTGGGCCTAGTTGGACAGTGGCAAACATCACTTCCTCTTATCTTCCAATGCCCAGAACTCAGTCACATGCCCCCCCAACAGAACTGCTGGGAGCCTGAAGATAAGCTCTCTGCCCAAGAGGAAAACACAGTCTCTCAGTGAACACGGCATTGCCAATGCCACTTCAACCAGAGACCAAGGTAGTTCTAGGTTACCTAATATCCACCTCCCTAATCCAGACCCTGATCTGGTATAAATGGTTCCATAAGAAAGATAGTCTCCACCCTTCTAGGAATTCCAGATTAAAGTTCTACACATGCCAACCCAATCTGTGACCTAGATCAGGATGATGAACAGGAACGACCTGGATGTGTTGGGCCAAAGGGAATACCTTCTGGACGTGAAGGAACCACCTCTGTCAACTGCACTGTCTACATGTCGACACAGAGCTCTGAAGCACCAAATACATACCTCAAGGGCCTGAGCCCTCAACGGGATAGGGTGGTTTCTCTTCAAAGCTTAGTATCCATCCAAAAATGACCATCAGAAGATGATATTGCATCTTGCCCAACTAAAGCCACCATGATACCAATAAGATGGAGATTCAATGGGCGGGAGGGCACAGGGCAGAAGCCAAGAACAAAGCTTGCCCCAGGCCTGCTGAGAGTTGCCCAAATGAAGAAGAAATTAACAATGTGCACTTGTCAGCACTCTCGTTGTGCTAATTTCCTTGCAAATATAAGCAAAGCCTTTTAATTAACTTAATATCAATTTCACTTTTCTCACATTTTGTTCTAATTATGGCCTGGATTTAATGCTCACACAGCATAATTCAGAGCTCTAGAATTAACAGCTTTACAACTTTACACACACCAGTAGCTGCTAAACCTAAGGAAAGCCAGGTTCCCTGCTGCCTTCCTGACACTGCATCCCCAAGCCTCCCTCGGCAACCCCTGGACCAGCCACCAATGCTACTTGGGACCAAGTCCCACACCTGGAAGTCAGAAAGTGCCAACTTCACCAACGAAGACAGATAAAGGCAGCCGGTGGTTGTCTCTGGACAACTGCTTTCTCTGAGTTTCCACTTCCTCAACTGTCAAATGGGTATAATAATGTACACAGGTTTGATGTGGACTTAAGCGACACGAAACACTGGATATGTATTAGTGTGCATGTGCTCAGTCGCTCAGTCATGTCCGACTCTTTGTGACCCTAAAGACTGTAGCCTGCCAGGTTCCTCCGTCGATGGGCTTTTTCCAGCAAGAATACCGGAGCGGGTTACCATTTCCTCCTCCAGGGGGTCTTCCCTGGAACAGAACCTGCGTCTCCTGCATTGGCAGGTGGATTCTTTACTACTGAGCCACCAGGGAATCCCTAGGATATGTATTAGATATCCAACGAAAACCCTGCATATGGTACACTATGGTACGCATGTATATTTACAAAGATCATATATTACATTTCATCAAATCTAAGATGCCTTCAGTCGTCAGCAACACCATTTTTATGTACCCAGAAAAGAGGAAAGCGCTGCCAGTTAAACTGTGACACACTACTGATCATAAAGTGAATCTCAATTTCAGAAATGTAAAAATGTGCATCTCGGCATTGACAAAATGTGGTTGTACACGGTAGTTTCAATCAGACCAAATCCAAGTTAACCAGAATGCCCAAGGACTTAATATTTTAGTTCACTGAATTTCTAGACAGCATAGAGTCTTCCTTTATTTTACTCTTTGCTGAAAAGATATTGGGAGTGTAAAGATGGCAGATACCACAGTTTCTACAAACACCATTCCTTCTCTCCTTCTCTTTTGCCTCCACCATACTCTGAAAAGCAACTATTCTCTTGAAGTAAGGTTGGCCATGTGGCCGTTCTCTGGCCCACATGAGCTTAGCAGGAAGACTTCTGGAAAAGATTTTCTTCCCTAATTAAACAACAGGAGATGTGACCAGTGGCACAGTATGTCCTACTTTATACAAAGATGCAATGACTGGAACCACTGCAGCCATCTTGTAACCATGAAGAAGTGACCAAGAAAATATAATGAATTATGACATTATAATGTCATCACAATGACTTCACAGTTCCAGACCAGTGCTGGTTACCACTACTTCTGGACTTGTTAAGTGAAAACAAGTTACTTGCTGATGAATTAATTTCTAAATGACATAGAGAAGGCATTTAATATATACAATGGGATACTATTCAGCCATAAAAATAACGAAATTTTGCCATTTGCAACAACATAGATGGACCAGGAGGGTATTAGGCTTAGTGAGATAAGTCAGAAAGAGAAAGACAAATACTGTATAATATCAATTATATGTGGAATCTAAAAAATAAAACAAACTAGTGAATATAACAAAAAAGAAACAGACTCACAGACATACAGAACAAATGAGTGGTTACCAGTGGGGACACGGAATGAGGGAGGGGGAAGATGGGGTAGAAGATTAGGAAATACAAACTATTGTATAAAATAAATAAGTTACAGGTATATATTGCACAACACAGGGCATATAACCAACATTTTATAATAACTAAAACTGAAATATGACCCTTATAAACTGTGAGTCACTATGTTGTACATCTGTAACTTATATTATACATCGACTGTAACTCAATAAAAAAACAAAAATAGAAAATGTTAATGAATAAAACCTATTCCCTTGCAAACTGTTACCATGTAAATGATTCATTCTAATGCAAGGCAGAGATAAACAACAGGTAAAAGTAGACCCACACAGAGTACCATAAGAGCCTAGAAGAAGGAACAATTAATTCTGACAAGGTGGCAGGGAAGGTTTCAAGGAATAAAGGACATCTGAATTGGTTCTTAGAGGATGCGTGAGATTTTAATAGGATGCGGTGGGAGGAGGGGAGTATTATTCAAAATCTAAAAGTCAAAAGACCCTAAAGTCACGTAGCTCTTTGTTAAAAAATGTTTCTTTTTTTGATTTGGCTGTGCCAGCTCTTAGTTACAGCATGCAGGATCTCTAGTTGCAGCATGCAAACTCTCAGTTCCTAACCAGGGATTGAACCTGGGCCCCCAGCATTGGGAGTGGGGATTCTTAGCCACTGGACCACCAGGGAAGTCCCCTAAAGTCATGCTGCTCTTACTGACACTTTGGTCCCTAGAAATACAGAGAAGTAGATCCCCAGTCTCCTGACTGTTATTCACACTCTTTCCAGCAGCAAAGTACAGCACCTAACAAGCCCCGTATAACCATGAGACAGCCCTCAGTAAACAGTAATCACACGATTAGCCATTGTGTCGGAGGCAGGGTTGGAAGGAGGCTCTTCTGGAACCCTGCTCCCTGTTAACTGTCAGCAAGCTCATGTGCTGGCATCTGGCTGTGGCCGCCTGTAATTACGGCAGCAGTTTATTACTCATGCATGGCAAGGCTGAGGCTCTGCAGTTAGCCATGACAGGGACATTATTAAAAGGGAAAACTTCTCTATCAGTGGCTAAGCCAATTGTCATCCACATGTCAAGCAGTCTAAAGACCTGCGAGGTGTCACAACAAAAGCAGAGGAAGGTCTTTCAACCAAGAGAGCCCTGCATTTTTTTTCAAGTGCTACCCAGAATTCAGAAACGCCTTCCCAGCTGATGGGGCACTCCTATTCCTCCATCAAAGGCCACCCTGGCATCCCCGATTGATTTTTTGAGTTCCATCATTTGGTCCCCTCGGCACAGGAAACAGGTCTTCTCCTGTGACAGGGCACTCCAGCTGAATCCATGAAATGCAGGAGGACCCAGGTGCCTGGTGGTGGCCTCGGAAGGCAGACCTGTAGGGACTGTGGCTGCAACAGCCACTGCTGGGCTAAATCCTCCAGGCAGGGGGCTGTTCCGCAGCAGCTGGAACAGACAGGCTCCTGGGTCATCTGAGAGCAGCAGCAGGGGAGGGGCGGGAGGAGACAGGTGGAGCAGAGAACTCTTCCCATCCATCACCACCGCAGAATCCCTCCAATCCACTCCTGCTTCCTCTTTGACTGAGAAACAAATGGGGAACAGAAAGGAAGACCTACCAGCAGCTGCTGGGCAAGCTCAGGGCCAACCTAAGACTGCAGAGGGCACGGTGAGGGCGCCAACGCCTGGCTGCGTGGGCCTCTCCTTGGAAATCAGCCGATCCGGGACTAGAGGGCCACGAGATGGATGGAGCAGAGGGCACAGAGGCGAGAATCCTGGAGGAGCTGGGAAGAGAATTCTCGTCCAGGCTGATGTGAAAGGCTTGACCCGGAGGAAAGGAGAGCAATGGGCGTGGCTGAAGGGCTGAGTACACCTCCGTGAACTCATGGAGTGGGGAGCTCCCCACAGGGTGGGGAGCAGGCAGCTCAGAGTGCCGAGGGCTGATTCTGATTTTCCAAAGGGCCAACTCAGGATGCGGCCAAGGAGAGGGGTCAGAGGGGAAGGTCACCTGGAATCACTGAGGCTCAGAGGGCTCACTGAGTCCTGAACCAGAGGCATGGCTGGGCCAGCGACACCAGAACCTTCTACCCATTGCTGGATTCTAACTCACTTTCCCACCTATTTGAGTGCACACTAAATCCCAACACAACGTCAATCCCCTTAGGTCATCACTGCAGTGACCACTTCATCTAATAGCTCCCCACGTCTACAGAATCACCTCTAACTCGGCCAGAGGCTGAAGCCTGGCTGGGTCCAGCCTCCATTCGGTCCTCTAAACAAGCTCCACGTGGCCAATGAAGGTCACATGGCCTTCCTTCTGTCCCCTCACCCATCTCTGCCTCTACTCATTCCCTGTGTCAATCGCCCTGCCTGACCACCTTCTGTGATTTGCTTCCATGTCAGGCCCCCAAGTGGTCTCACTACCTGGGTCCTCTGGTCTATGTGTTAAAACTTTGGAGTTCTCGCCTTCAAGTTCAACACTGCTTGGTCAAGCACCTACTGAGGGCCAGGTCAGGTCTCACCACCGCCACACTCATTCTACCTCTAAAACCTTGTGTACACCTGGTGAAACTACAAACCCACCCTTCCAACTGGACCACAGATGTCTAGGTGGGTGTGCCATCTACATCTCTGCATCCATGCAGCTAACCCACACCCCGCAGTGAGGAAGTGCTCACAAATAGATGAAATGACCAACATTTCTGCAATGGGATTTGATATATACAGGCGACCATTTCTTCTCCCAGGCCTCAAAAGCGATCATCCAAAGGCACCACTACTATAAGTTAAGTGGAAGATGGGGAAGAAGAAAAAAGAAGGAAGAGAGAAACAGAATTCAGCCTCGGACAAAACCACGAAAAAGAGAAGAATCCTAGGTTGATTCAAAGAGTTTAAGCAACTTAAGAGCAAAACAGACCTTTCCTGCCCTATCTTGAGATTTACACCTCAGGTAACAAGGACCAGCACAACTGTTCATGCATTCGTTCCAGAAATATCTGCTGAGCACCTATTATGAGCCAGGGGACTTCTCAGCATCAGACATATGATGAGGAACAAGCAAGCAAGGCTCCCTTCCTCAAAGAGTGAGCTTTCATTCAAAAAGACACATGTACCCGGATGTTCACTGCAGCGCTATTTACAATAGCCAGAACATCGAAACAACCCAGACGTCCATCAGCAGGTAAACGGATGAAGAAGTTGTGGTACATATGCACAATGGAATATTAGTCATTAAAAGGAACGAAGTTGAACTGAAGTGGGTGAACCTAGAGCCTGTCATCCAGAGTGAGGTCAGTCAGAATGAGGAAAACAAATACCGCATATTAACACATGTATACAGAATCTAGAAATGTGGTACTAATGAACCTATGTGCAGGGCAGAAATTGAGATGCACGTGTAGAGAACAGAGTTGTGGGCACATCGGGTGAAGGAGGGGGAACGAATCGGCAGTAGCATTGCCATATATACACTCCTGTGTGTCAAACAGATAGCTGCCGGGAGCTGCTGTCCAACGCCAGGAGCTCAGCCTGGTGCTCGGTGACCACCTATTACAGAAGGGTGGGATGGGCCCAAGGCGGGGGAGAAAGGCTCGGGAGTGAGGGACTATATGTGTACTTATGGCTGATTCACGTTGTAGGGCTTCCCAGGTGTTCCAGTGCTAAAGAATCCGCCTACCAATGCAGGAGACACGAGAGACATGGGCTCAATCCCCGAGACAGGAAGATCCCCTAGAGGAGGAAATGGCAACCCACTCCAATATTCTTGCCTGAAAAATTCCACGGACAGAGGAGCCTGGCAGGCTTCAATCCACGGGGTCACAAAGAGTCAGACATGACCGAGCACACACATGCACGGATGCTGACGTACAGCAGAAACCAACACAACATTTGTTAAGCAATTATCCTCCAATCAAAAAAAAAAAAAGAAAGAAAGAAAAGAAGCATTCTCCCAGCTGCCACACATCGGGCACCATGGCGCATGCTGCACATTGTGAATCCCTGCTCCGCCTGACTCACAGCATCCCCATTTCACAGCTGAGAAATGGTGGTGAAACTATCACCATCTATTTAACACACGATAGTGTATACATTTCAGTGCCACTCTCGATGCATTCCCCCTCTCCTTCACCCGCTGTGCCCACAAGTCTGCCCAAAGTAGGTCACACAGTTAATAAGTGACAGAACCAGTCATCAAACCCAGACTGTCTGCCGCCCAAGAGAACACCCTTTCTCCCAATATCATATTCTTAAAGACTCAGAGGTGTCTGACCTTAGGTGTTTCTCCACTCAATGTGGCTCCACCGAGCCCACGCTCCACCTCTCCATTGTCACTCTTAGTTCTAATTGCCGAACCTTTTTCCCCATCCACGAAGGACACTCCAGATTTGGCAACAGCAAAGGTCAGGGCATCAGAGTTCTTCCTCGACAATGACGCTGGTGGCCTCTCCCCAGTTATTCTGGGCCAGGCAGGCGGCAGCTGCCCCTGCTGGCAGGGTGCCCAGCACACACACTGGCCAACACAGATGTGCCTGTATCCCAAGGCTGTCCAAGAACCGGGCCCCCCATCTCTCTGGAAGCCACCAGATGTGATCAGTCCGTCGGAGGTAAAAGAAGTGAGCCTCCCTCCAGTGCCCAGGCCCTGGCTCTGCGGATCAGCCTTCCACACACCCGGGCCCCTGCTGGCCACCGAGCCCTGATGAAAGCCTGTTGTTGTGGTTTAGTTGCTAAGTTGTGTTCAACTCTGCGACTCCATGAACTGTAGCCTGCCAGACTCCTCTGTCCATGGGATTTCCCAAGCAAGAATACGAAGTAGGTTATCATTTCCTTCCCCAGGGGATCTTCCATACCCAGGGGTTGAACCCACATCTCCTGCATTGCAGGCAGATTCTTTGCCACTGAGCCACCTGGGATAAATCACCTACTTTCACTATTCAAGGATCCCGACTCAGGGATCAAACCTGCGTCTCCTGCACTGGCGGGAGGACTCTACCACTGAGCCACCTGGAAGCCCCAATGAAAGCCTCCATGCAGCTCCTAAGACTCACACTGCCCTGGTACCCTTCTGAGGCTCACCTGCAAGGAGTGATTTTAATGCGAACATGTGCCCTCAGCTCTCTCCCCCTTACTCCTTCCCATTGGGAATGCTAGTACCCTCCAGCTCAACAGTCTATATGAGCACACGTATATTCCAGAAAAGAAGAAAGAGCTCAGGGCCAGCTCTGGCATCCAGGAAGAGATGCTTTCAGTATACGATCCCTCTTCTCCCAACGCCACCTCGAAGGCCCAGAGAACACACCTCTGCCCTGTCCTTCTGTGCCCACTCACTTTCTCCACCTCGTGAGCCCCCTGATGCAGCAGGCTGGGCGGGCTGCAGGTGGGTCGTTTGGGAACGTGTTGGTTTCCTGCAGCTCCGACTCCAGCTTCATCTGTCCGTGTGGCTTGGGGGCAGGACCAGGCTGCGTAATTTTGACTTCTCTCCCTGCCTGCAAAGGTTTTCAATTTCTTCAAGCAACCCTGCTTCTATTCAATATCCTTCTGAAATCTAAATTTGGAAGCTAACCTCAATCGATTGCATTTCCTCTTACAACAGCAGGGCCCTAGGCTTACCGGATGGAGTAGTCACATGTGCCCTTGTGAGTCCCTGCACCAGGGCGTGGATGAGGGACGAGGTCACCAGCCAGAGCTCATGACAGCCCACCACCTTCATCCTGACCTATAGGGGGATGCTCAACCTGGGAAAAAGACCGTGATAGTCTGGAATCTTGACTCTGCCCCTCACTGTCTGTGTCATCATGGCCAAGTCACATAGTATTCTCTAAGTCTCACCTTTCTCAGCTCTAAAATGACAGAAAACAAATAACTTCCTCAGAGGGTGACAGCCAGCCAAAAGCCCTATACAGAGTTACATGGGAATTCTATCAGGAACTCTGTCTGTCCCTTCGTCCGTTTTCCTAACGTCAGTACAAAAACACCATTAAAAAAAAAATTAACACAATATTATTTTCTTATGCATAATGGTTTTGGATTTTCTAAAATTTCCATGATAAAATATGAATTAATTCTACTCTAGAGAGAAAAGGAACATAAAACCAGCACATTATAAAACCACACATTCACAAAAAGCACACTGGACTGTGCTGGTCTTTAACCCGGCTAACTGCTTCACTTCCAGGCTCCTCCGAAGGTTCTAGCGCCCTTTAATCAGGGTCTGGTGAACGACCAGGGGTGGCCTCAAGATGGCGCAGGCAAGACGACAGAGACAAGATGAATACCACTCACTCTCCCCAGCTAAGGCTTTCCAACTCCTTCCTCCAACTACATCCACCCCACATAATCCAGTCTTTACAGAGTCATGGTTATTTCCTCTGTGGTTACCATTTACCTCCCAAAACTAGCTTCCACCCAACTAATCAACCAATAAACCTTTTTGCCCACATGACATACAGGGTGTTATGACAGACGCTGAAGGATGGGCATGGTATTAAATAGTTCAAAATATAGTTCAAGTCCTCAAAACACCTGCAGTCCAGTTCTGAACTCAAAAGGTAAAGCCACCGAGGCACTAGAGTCAAAGCCATGGGTGCAATGGACATGGGCAAGAAAGCTTCAAGCAACCTGGTGCAGGAAGAGCTCAGACCGTGGGAGTTGGCACAACCTACTGCCCCCAGGGAGTGACCTGGAGTCAAGCTTTAAAGGACACATGAATGTAGAAAGCGGGTGGGGAGAGCAAACCAGGACAACCAGCACTTCTCAAAGACTGGACCTGAAACATGGAAGATGCAACCCTCATACAAATGCAGGGCTATTTCAGCAAGTGGATAAGCCTGGCTGGAGGAGGCAGAAGCACTGGGCCAGGGTGGGAACGTGGGCTGACAGTGGTCGGCCTTGACCATCAGCCTCTAGGCTTGATCACGGTTCCTCAGGAAACACACAACTCCTGGAAGGTCTTGGGCCCTTTGCAAGCAGTGCTTTCCATGCAGACAGCCAGAGTCCCGAAAAGGAGGGTGAGACAACAGAGGCTGGGGCTTGTGTTAAAGGGCACTACAGCAGGGGGCAGCAGTGGGTGCCCAATGGTAAAGATGGAAGGGCAAGTGTCAGAGAGGGTCTGGAGGGGACAGGACAAAATCATCTCAGTGTGCTTTTCCCTCCGTTTCAGCTTTTCCACGTTCCCTTTAAAGTGTCCTTCTCAGCCTGCATTAAGAAAAACAAAGCAATAACAGCCTGCAACCACTTTTCAAAAGATAAGCACTAAGAGTTTTAGCAGAGAAGCCCCGTTATGAGGAAGTCTGGATCAACCCTGGCGTCCCCAGCCCAGAGGGGCCCTTACAGGACACCCAAGAAACTGTTTCTGGAGTGAGAGGACACTACAGATGGCTGTGCTGTGTCCCCTGCTTGAACTTCATAAGAGTCCCCAGGAAAGGTCTGAGAAACCTGAACATCATTAAATCACCAGCTCCCACTTGGTACCCAAGGGGCTGGGCCCCTCCTGTGTGCCCAGTGCTTGGCTCTCTTGAGCCCTCCATTAATTCCCAAGCAATAAGGAGCACCAAGGTCAAGGTTTCCTTGTCTTCCTTCAGTAGCAAGGAGTGGAGACGCTGCAGCGCAAGTAGACGCAGGAATCCAAGTCCCATCTCAGCACCCTCCCACCGCAGCAGGAGACCTCGGCAGGCCTACAGAATCAACAGGTGGGACGCGCTTTACCCAAAACATGCACAGGCAGAGGATGGAGCGCTGTGAGTGGGGTGGAGAGACGGAAGGTCACTGCAAATTACACTTGTCAGCCAGAAAGATAACATCTATCTAATTGCAGCTTGAATTCCTGGCTTGTTCAGGAAAAGCTCGAAACCCAGTCTTCCTGCCTGCTTCCCCTCAGAGGCTGCAAGTCAAGAAAACTCTTCTTTCTAACTCAGGCAACCAGTCCCCCGTGGTGGACAACCCCACGCCCCCAGGAAATCGCTTACAGGGCAGAAGAGCACACAGGGAAAGAAGCCAGGACCCCAGTTCATCTGAAGCAAACTCTTAGCCTTCCGGAAGTCCTCACTCTCCCACCAACAGGCAAGTGGGTTTTCCTCTTTGCTCTGCCTGGCATAGGCAGCAGAGGGTTCTGGGTCATGGTTCAGGCCACAGGCTTGTCAGAGATACAGTCTCAGGCCCCCCCAACCCAAAGCTACTGAATCAGAGACTCTGTGGGTGGGGCCTAGAAATTTACATCTTAAAAGGCCCTCCATGTGACTCTCAGTTCAGTTCAGTTCAGTAGATCAGTCATGTCGGACTCTTTGTGACCCCATGGACAGCAGCACGCCAGGCTTCCCTGTCCATCACCAACTCCTGGAGCTTACCCAAACTCATGTCCATAGAGTCGGTGATGCCATCCAACCATCTCATCCTCTGAGACGAGAACCAACTATCTCATCCTCTGTTGTCCCCTTCTCCTCCTGCCTTCCATCCTTCCCAGCATCAGGGTCTTTTCCAATGAGTCAGTTCTTCACATTAGGTGGCCAAAGTATTGGTGTTTTGTGACTCTGAGGCACACCTAAGATTGGGACTTCCTTGGCAGTCCAGTGGTTAAGCCTTCACCTTCCAATGCAAGGGGTGCAGGTTTGATCCCTGTTCGGGGAGCTAAGCGCCCACATACCTTGCAGCCAAAAAACCAAAATATAAAACAGAAGCAGTGTTGTAACAAATTCTTTATTGTTTGGACCATTAAAAATGGTCCACATTAAAAAAAGAAAAAGATTAAGACAAGCCAGTGAAGCAGCTGAGAACCTCAATTCTGGAACCAGACTATGCCAGTTCTGTCAGAACTTAAATTCCCAGTTCTGTCACCCTCTAGTTGGGTGATTATGAGCAAGTTACTTAAAGGGCAGTGTTAGTTGCTCAGCTGTATCCAACTCTTTGCAACTCCATGGACTGTAGCCCACCAGGCTACATGGAATTCTCCAGGCCAGAATACTGCAGTGGGTAGCCATTTCCTTCTCCAGAGGATCTTCCCAACCCAGGGATCAAACCCGGATCTCCTGCATCACAGGCAGATTCTTTACGGCCTGAGCCACCAGGGAATACTCCCCTAAAAAGGGGAGTATCAGCACCTGTCCTTAGTGTTGCTGGAAAGACCAAACGAGTCCCAGTGTGTCAGTGGTACTTAGTAAATACCGCTTAGCATTTTATTATTGCTATTTGGGGCACTGATGGGGTGTATATCATATTCTGTTACCTAATTGAAATGATTTGTGTCCTTGGGTACAGCCTGACACTTAAGGGAGCCAGATATCTTGTGTGCTCTTTTGGGTCCTATGGATCAGTCTATGGCCTAGATCAGTGTAAAATATGATAAGGCCCATCCCATAAGCATCCAGTTCCTCCAGAAATGAATTGCAGGCTTTTGTTTCATTCTGTGCCTTGGTTCTTGGACATACAGGAGAAGAGCTCCCACCAGACCCCCGCAGACAACACCTACAGCTGGTCCACACCTACAGCCAGGCCCTGCTGTCTGCTGGAGGTCCGTGGGATTGCAGCATCCCACTGCACATACAAGTTCAAGGATTCCCCTGGATACTTGTTGAGTGACATCAAGAAGCTCAAGGGGTCCTTTCAGAGGATGCTTGCAAATCTGACCCCATCCCATCTGGAAGGACCCAGAAGGAATCATTGAAAAGTGGGAAGAAGACAGTATGGTGACATTCTTCTCCCTGCCTGCCACCAGGCTGATCTCTAGCTCCAACCGCAGGGAGGACAGTGGTTGAGCTGAGCCAGGTCTTACTAACATCATCAAAGTGAAGACTCCTTATAATTAAGAGGAGACATTCGATGGAAGCTGTCAAAAACACAGGCTCTCTGGTCAACCAGACCCAGGGTTCTGACTCCAGACTCTGCCACTTACCAGCAGCAGGACCTCAGGCAACTTAGTTAACTAACCTCTCCAAGCCTTCTTGTCTTATTTCTGATATGGGAAATGGAAAGAACCACGCTGAACTGATGTGAACACTGAATGAGATAATGCACTTGTAACCTCTTGGCACTGTGTCTGGCACACAGTAAGAATTTCACCGATAATTATGATCATTATCTTTATGATTATCAGTAGCTCTGGCATTGGAGCTGCCCGGGTGGCTCCAGTGGTAAAGAACTGGCCTGACAATGCAGGAGATATAAGAAACACGGGTTCAATTCCTCCGTTGCCAAGATCCTCAGGAGAGGGGCATGGCAACCCACTCCAGTATTCTGGCCTGGATAATCCCAGGCACAGAGGAGCCTAGTGGGTTACAGTCCATGGGGTTGCAAAGAGTCGGACAGGACTGAAGCGACTTAGCACACACAGCTCTGGAATTACCATAAGAACGTGAGTTAGAAGCTCAGGAAGGGAGATGGCAGCCTTGAATCTGCCTTGGATACCAGTCATGTGGGCCTTGGAGAGCTGCCCATACTCCAGTGAATAATATTCTGACCTTGGGGGCAACAAATGTCCAATGATCCATCAGCTCCTGGACCAGATGTGACCAGGGGGGGTTAAAAGTCTCCCTCTCCACCTGAAGCAGTGAGAACGTTTTAGCTGGGATAGATCCTGATAACTATCTCTGATTGGATGGCACACCTCTCTTCGCTACATTCCTTAAAAACCTGCTTCCCCTACACACCGCGAACTTTAACAATTGCCCTCAGGCAGCTCTCGGGGAGAATCCGGAAGTTTTTAATAGCAGCTTCACCGAAGCAGAGCCGGGAAGGGAGGGGTCCTCGTTACTAGCTGAACAGGCTGCCTCCTAGAGAGATAACATTCCTCCAGCGCACTACCGAAGCGCGTTAGCTCCAGACCTAAGGCCTCGACTTTTGCAGACGTTTAAGCCCGCCAAAGGCACCTCCCTGTCCGACCCCACCAAAGGCTAAGTGTAAGAGCTATTTCCTCCCTTAAGTCGCCTGCGCCTGTAGTCCCATTCGGCCGCGAGTCTAGTTTCCGCACTTGGGGCCAACTGGCCAGGTAATGATTCCTGCACGCGGAGACCTGGAGCCAGCTGTGCTGACGTGTTTCCACGATAAAAGCAAACTTACAGCTGGAGCATTGAAAAGAAGCCGGGAATTCTTTCCAGCAGCCCCGGCCTCCTGGCCGAGACGGGGCAGGAAGAGTAAAACGGAGCGCGCGGGAGCCAGGAGGTCTGCCTCCCGCCCCGCGCGCAGGGCCCCCGGGGGTGGACCGGATGCCCACGTTGAACCCCGTGGCATCCGCGTGCGTCCTTACCGTTTAGTTGCCGGTAGACAATGTCCTCGAGCAGCGAGAGGCGCTTCAGGACCGCATCCTGGATGGGGCTGGCGCTGTGCGCGCTGATGTTAGCGGCCTCGGCCCGCGGCCGAATCTCATGGAAGGAGTCTCCGCTGCGCACCGAGATGGGCCGGCACTTGGCCAAGAAGAGCACGAAGCCGGCCACCGCGATCAAGTTCAACACCAAGAGCACTTTGACTCTTCTCAGTGAAGCCATCAAACACGCCCAGCCGGCCCTCGCCCCGGACCCGCGCCCCTTCGGGCTCCGGCGAGGCGCGGGGCAGCGGGGGGCCGTGCGAGCGAGCCAAGCGCTCCGGACGGCTGGCGAGGATACCAGCCGCTCCCGGCCCCACGGCGCGGAGGCTCGGGCAGCGGAGACGATTAGGAGGTCCGGGCGGTCGCGGGGAGATCGAGATGGCTCACGTGGAAGCCCTCGGTCTGCAGAAGTGCTCCCCCAGATGCCTACTCGGTCCTCGGCGCGCGGCCCCTAGCAGTCGCCTTGGCTTCTCGGCGAAGGGCCGGGGGTCTCTCCTCTGCACCAGCAAGTGGTTCGCCGCTGGACCTCCGGCCGCCGGGAGCCGGGCTGAGGACACAGGGGCCGGCAGGCGGGGCTGCCCCGGCGCCGCGGCGGGAGCGGCACGCAGGTGTCGGGCTCAGGGTTCGTCGCCCGCCCGCGGAGGTGCGCACCGCGCCTCCGGCCGCACAGCCACTACCCTAGTCCTCAGGCAGCCGTCGCGGCGCGCCGGCCGCGGTCTTCAGCCGAGGACCGGCTCCCCGGGGCGGGCGCCTTTGTTACGCTCACCGACCCGTTCCATCACGCAGGGGTGAGGAATAGCCCGTGGCCAGCGCCCTCATCGTCGCGGCTCCGCAGTCACGCTCAAGTCTCAATTACTCTTAAAGTGGGGGCAGCACAAGGGGGCGGGCGAAGGGGCAGAGCGCGACGTCCTCTCCGCCCCCTCGCGCCCGGGGACACCCCACCCCGCCGCCAAACTCACCAGCGCGCACAGCGCCGCGGGCTCCCGGACACGTTCCAAGTCCTGAGCCCACGCAGTGAGCCTTCGGGGCCTGCCGGTCACGCCGGCCTCTCTCCGAGCTGGCGCGTCGGGAGGCTAGGCGGAAGGCGGAGTCGGACCTCAAAAGTCACAGCAGTTCTGTACCCCCCTCCACGAACGTCGCGGGGAGCGCGGCGAGGAGGGACGCGCGCCGGCGCACCCTCCGCTCGCCAGAACCGGCAGCGCCTGCCGCTCTTCCCGCGCCCCGAGGAGCCAAACGCCGAGTCTTCTAATTGGTGGACGCGGTGATAACGCCGCTGCGGCAGGGAGAGCCCACACAGCCCCGGGGCGCGAGAGCCCGGAGGGGACGCGCAGGTGGCGGCAGAAGGCGGGGCGCGGCCCGAGGGGGCCCGGCTGCAGCGCCAGCTCCTCCTCCGGCCCTCCTGGCCACCCCTCTCCCCGCGAGCCAGTCGGCCGCCGCCGCCCGCAGGCTGCCGGGCGCACAGCTCCTCGGCTCGCCGGCTTGTGCGCGCGCACCCTGAAAGGGTGGGGGCGCCGGGGGAGTGCGGGCCGCGCGGGATGGGGGCCGTCAAGTCATGTTGACGGCTGCCCGCGTTGGAGGGACCCTTTGGTTCTCAGCACTCCCCGAGCGGGCGGGTTTGTTCCATCCCGGCTGGCGATGAAGACATCCCTTTCTGTGCGCTCGCGGCTCCGCTTTGCGTGGCTGGGAATGGCTAGAGGGAAAATCTGGCCTGGAGACTCGGATTCCGTTACTTTGGGAGCCAAACCGGGCGTTGGTGGGCTGGGTGGGTTCGCTCACCGTCCAGGCGACGGTTTCTGTGTCCAGCCCCCACCTCTATACGCATTTTATCATAAGAAGCGTATCTTGGCGGCTGGATTTCCGAAATCTCTTCTTCTTCCCAAAGCCAGGAGCTCCTGATGCTGAAATTCAAAACCCCGCGCTGATCTCTTTGGTTCCTTGGGCCTGGAAAAGAACAGGCTGTCAACTAACAAAGATTGCATTTGGCAGTGAAGCCCAATAAATCTGGTGGTTTCTACCTATTTCGATCTCATTAAAGTTGTTTTTGTTTTCATGATACTGTTGGGGTTTTGTGATTTTTTGCTGATTTGTTGTTATTTTAAATGTTGATTTTCAACGTTGAAAAGTGAGTGAAAAAATGTAACAATCTTTTAGTTCCATTCCCTTGGTACTCTTTGTCCGGATTCCATAGGTTTTGCTTTGTATAATCTACAAGAAGTGACTACAAAACTGTTAGATGAAAAAGCCACATCAGAAGCCATCAGGGACAGTTTTTAACCTCAGGTGTTGGGCACAAAAGACGTTGAGGAGGAAGAAACCCCAGTTTATTGAGAGGTTGTAAGACAGACACTGGGCCAGGCACAGTCTCTAGGTTATCTCACTGAATACCCAGTTGAGTTAGATGTTACTATAACCACACATTCAGATGGAAGCTAGCCCAGTCAAGGGAAGCTTATGCAAAAATAGGATTTGAACTTTCATTCAGCCATAGGGATGCAGGTGGGAAGGTTGAGGCAATGGGCTAAGGTGTCAGTTTAGAGCCCTAAACCTAATTCTAACTGTAACCCTGAGATTGGATGACGGAGGATGGGCTAGCGTTTTTTTTTTGTTGTTGTTTTTGTTTTGGTTTTTTTTTTTTTTTCCAAATTTAGACAGGTGTATTGATAATTTCAGGGCTTTCCCAATGGCTCAGTGGTAAAGAATTCTCCTGCAATGTAGGAGACACCATTTCCATCCCTGGGTTGGTAAGATCCCCTGGAGGAGGAAATGGCAACCCACTCCAGTATTCTTGCCTAGAAAAAAATCCTGTGGATAAAGGAGCCTGGCAGGCTACAGTCCATGGGGTCACAAAGAGTTGAACATGACTTAGCAACTAAGCGCAAGTGCGACATTGGTGATTTCACAGTGTCCTTTCACAGGCTGACAAACGGATAGAAAACTGAATCTTACATCATGCACAGATGCCCTCAGCAACTCCATATAGTGAGTCAGACAGTACAGCCCTCATTTCTCTTCTTCCATCCAAGTTTGTTTAAGCTTAGACCAGCCTCAAAACAATCTTAGCATGTGCCGTTGTAAGCTATCTTGTCAATGCAGACATCTCTGGGGTTTCTGGGACACTTCTGGCAGGGTTGTCCACACTGAAAACTTGGAGGAAGGGTTTTCACACCAGTGCCAAGCAAATTCACCTAAAACTTACCCCATCCCCCTCTGTTACAGAAAAGTTTTATTTCTTCTGTCGCAGAAGCTAAGAGGCCAGTCGTAAGAGGTTCTAAACTATGGTGGGTCTGATTCCCAAGCATAATCATATTTAGGAGTAGGATGCTGGAAGCAAAACAGAAGAAATAGCCTCAGTCAACTCATTGGAAAAGACCCTGATTCTGGGGAAAGATTGGAGGCAAAAGGAGAAGGGGACGACAGAGGATGAGATGGTTGGGATAGTATCATGGATTCAATGGACATGAACTTGGGCGAACTCCGGGAGATGATGAGAGACAGGGAGGCCTGGTATGCTTCAGTCCATGGGGCCACAAAGAGTCCGACAGACTTAGTGACTGAACAATGACAAGAACAAAGTTTCTAGGCAAGATTTAACTCCAGTGAGATTTCTTTTCATCCCCCTAAATCCAGAGATGTCCCTTACCCAAATTAACTGATGGTTTTAGCATGAATCTTTAAATATATATATATATTTATGGTTTTTTTTTTTTTTTTTTTGGCTGCATCAGGTCTTAGTCGTGGCATGCAGGATCTCTCATGGCACACAGGCTTAGTTGCCCCACAGCATGTGCGAACTTAGCTCCCCGACCAGGTATCAAACCTCCACCCTCTGCGTTGGAAGGTGGATTTTCAATCACTGGACCACCAGGAAACCCCTTACCATCAATCTTATAGGCTTCTCCCCTCACATTCCACATGCCTCCTGGACAGCTTCTACATTTCTAAGTGAGAACGGACACTCTAGACCCATTGAGTGACCCCCTGTCATGGGTACACCCTGAATCCTGTTACCACACGGAAGTGCTGCATCATGCAATCCTGCACTGAAATTCCATCCTGTGTCCACTGCTTTTTTACTCTCAATTCCAACCAAATAGATTCTCCAGCCACCAGCTACCTCTCTCTGCCTCCCAAGCATCTAAGCCCTTCCATCTCCACTTGAGTTCCTTCTGTATCCTTCCTGGTTATTCGAGATCTGGTCACTCATTTATTTCAAACACAATTCCCAGGAGTGGCCACGATTCACACACACTCACAGACAGGGTCTCCCACTGCCCCCAGCCTGTCAATATCCAGGGACTTCCCCAGTGGTCCAGTGGTTAAGACTCCTCACTTCCATTGCAGGAGCATGGGTTCCATCCCTGGTCCAGGCACTGAGATCCTGCATGCCAAGCAGTGCAGCAAAATAATAATAATTAAAATAAAACATTTAAAAAATACCCACCTTTGAAACAGTATCACCCAGACAAGAAAGGTCACCTGAGAAAACCACATTACCCCAAAGTGTGGGGACATTACCAACTGATGGTATATAGGGTGTATAACATGAACTGGATCCTCATTCTGCTTAAAAGAACTGTTCCATGTCCCTAATCAGCTTCTCTCCCCAGAGATGTCTAGAAGACTCCAGAAGTTTGTAAACACCCTTTATTCTGGGAGGAAACACTCATAACTTCCATCAGATTCTCAATGGTGGTCAATGACACCAAAATTTGAAGAACCTGCTGGTATATGTTAGATATGCAAAAAACATAAGCAGCTGAATATTTAATGTAGGCATCTGCTTATGAAATCAGTGGTGTCAAGGCAAGCAAGGCTGATGGAGCTCTCCGGTTGCTTGCATGTCTTGATGGAAGAAAGAAAACTCTGGACTAAAGCCAACATGCTGTATGAATGTTGAACTGAAGGAACAGAACTAAATAGCTTCTGCCTGCTGAGTAAATTCTCACACCCAAAAGGACCACACCTAGCCACTTAAACTACATACACAGAGATTAAAGGGCCCGTTTACACAGTCATCAATCGCTCTGTGCCCAGAGGCTCCTGAAAGTGTGGGTGACCTCCCTCAATCAATGACTGCCATCTGTCTACATGCCACTTGCCCCCAGTCCAGCTAGTAAAACCAACAAAATTAGACCTCAGTGGCTATGTGGCCTGCTCATCAGGGAATCTGGGTTTCATTCCACCTGTTCCCAAGAAGCAAATCAATTCTCAACTTTAAAATAAATTTCTTGTGGATGGCTCCAAAAATCTTTCTAAGCATAAATTTCAGCTAAACTACAAATGTTAAAAAAAAAAAAAATTTAATGGAGGATAATTGTTTTATAATATTGTCCTGGTTTCTGCCACACATCACTATGAATCAGCCACATGTATACACATGTCCCCTCCCTCTTAAACCTCCCTCCCACGTCCCACCCCTTCCCACCCCACCAGGCTGTCACAGAGCACTGGGTTGAGCTCCCTACGTCACACAGCATATTCCCACTGGCCATCTGTTTTGCATGTGGCAATATCCATGTGGGAACATGCACAAACACTTTTAAAAGAGGCTTATTAGTATAGTTGTTTGTATAGCAAGCTGAAAGGAAGGAAGTTGATATATTTCTGTCCATAGGTCACCAAGGGTTTTGATTCCAGATACATTTTTCATTCATCAACCATGATCCAGATGACATGCAACTTTTCCTGGACTGTGTTACTTTTGCTTGCCTGTTAAAAACCTCTCACATCTCACCCTAATCCATCACCAAAGTTAAAAACACTTTGCCATCTAAGTATCTTAATTGGTGCAATGTCTGTTCAAATCTTTGGACCATTTTTTTAAAACTGATTGTTTTCTTGTTGTTGAGTTTTGAGATTATATATTTTGGATATAAGTCCTTTGTCAGAAAATTATTTGTAAATATTTTAGTTCTATTAGTAGTGTTTTATTGAATAAGAAAGCTTTTAATTATAATACAGTCCAGTTTATCTTTAAAAAAAAATACTTGAAAGTTCATCAAGGAAACCAGGGGTTCATCTTTATCCTATGGCTTTGCCAATCTAGTTATTCTTCCAGAAGCAGAGAGGTTGAGCCCTCATTCTCATAAAAGCCTGAACATTACAGCAGATACTGGAGTTGTTATTTGATTTTTTTTAATTAAGATATAATTGGAATCCATCATTAAGTTAGGTTCAGGTGTACAACATAATTATTTGATATTTGTATATACTGTGAAATGTTCTTGCCAAGAAATCCAGTTAACATCCATCACCATAGCAAGTTACAATTTTTTTTTATGATGAGAACTTTGAAGATCTGCTCTCTTAGCAACTCACCAATAAACAAACCAGTATCTTTGACTAAAGTCACCATGCTGTGCATTACCTTCCCATGGCATTTATCTTATAACCGGAAGTGTCTACCTTCTGACCACCTTCACTCATTTCTCCCACTAGCCCTCACGTCTGGCAACCCCCAATCTCTTCTCTGTATGATTCCAGGTTTGTGTTTTTGTTTTCAGATTTCACATTAAGAGGTTACATAGTATTTAGCTTTTCCTTATTTCATCGGAGGGGTTTTATTCTTTTGCTTATTTCCCCCCAATTTTATTGGCAGTATCAATGACAAAAAAAAATTAAGAATCTAAAGTATACAGAGTGATAATTTGATATTATACATTGTGGAAGGATTCTACTAGAGTTTCTTTTTTATTGTTGTCATTCTTTTGGTTGTTGTTGTTATTCCTTTTTAAAATTAATTAATTTATTTTAATTGGAGGCTAATTACTTTACAATATTGTAGTGATTACCATACACTGACGTGAATCAGCCATGGTGTACATGTGTTCCCCATCCTGAACCCCCATTCCACCTCCCTCCCCACCCCATCCCTCAGAGTCACCCCAGTGCACCAGCCCTGAGCACCTTGCCTCATGCATCGAACCTGGACTGGAGATTTGTTTCACATATGGTAATATACATGTTTCAATGCCAAAGTTTCTTTTTAAAGAAAAAGACAGACTCTATCCTTTCCTCCACTTCAAGGAGTCACAGTACACTGGGGGAAAGACTACAATGAGGGGGATAAATAAACAGGGAGAGACCAAGCTGCTGAGTGTGCCACGGGTCTGCATTGTGTGCCAGGCACCATATACACATCCACCTAGACTCACCACTTAGCTCTGTGATTCTAAGCAAGTTAGTTAACTTTTCTGGGTCTCATCTGTTTCCTCAGCTGTAAAACAGGGATAATATCCATACTGCTACCTCCTGAAGTTGCAAGGATGTGTACCTGCATGATAAGTTGCTTCAGTAATGTCTGACTCTTTGTGACCCTATGGACTGTAGCCCACCAAGATCCTCTGTCCGTGGGGATTCTCCAGGCAAGAATACTGGAGTGGGTTGCCACACCCTCCTCCAAGGGATCTTCCCAACCCAGGGACTGAACCCATGTCTCTTAAGTCTCCTGCATTGGCAGGTGGGTTCTTTACCACTAGTACCACTTGGGAAGCCCAGTTACAAAGATAAATATGTATAAATCACTTAGCACAGGGCTAGGCTTCACTGGTGGCTCAGATAGTGAAGAATCCGCCTGCAATGCAGGAGACCTGGGTTCGATCCCTAGGTTGGGAAGATCCCCTGAAGAAGGGCATGGCAACCCACTCCAGTATCTGACCTGGAGAATCCCCATGGACAGAGGAGCCTGGTGGGCTGCAGTCCATGGGGCTGCAAAGAGTAGGACACAACTGAGCAACTAAGCACAGCACAGGCATATAGTCAACAGTATGGAAATAAACCCAGATAATTCAACTAAGGACAAGCAAAGGCTGTATATTCAATTTGCTGCTGCAAGTATCGACTGAAGAAAGAAAAATCTTCACAACCTAAAAGTTGTTTTATTTGGAAGACAGAACAGAGGACTTAAGCCCAAAACGTGGCCTCTCAGACAACTCTGAGAAATTGTTCAGAAGAAGTAAGAGAGGAGCCAGTATATGTAAGAGCTTTCCCGGTGGCTCAGATGGTAAAGAGTCTGCCTACAATACAGGAGACCCTGGTTCAATTCCTGGGTTGGGAAGATCCGCTGGAGAAGGGAGCGGCTACCCACTCCAGCGCTCTTACCTGGAAAATCCCATGGACAGAGGAGCCTGGCAGGTTACAGTTCATGGGTTCGCAAAGAGTTGGACAAAACTGAGCGACTTCACTTTCTTTTCTTTCTTGCAACAAAGATCAGGTGGTCAGAACATCAAAAGATTACTATTAATTAAAGAAAATCAGATGTCTCAAGTTAATGAATTTAGTGTTTTTCTATGTATGGGAAGAGGCAAACGTCTGGGCTCTTTGAAATTGTTCCTTTAACAGGCACCTCAGTTTTCTGGGGCCAGTATCCCATGTTCTCCCATCCTGAGTCTTCTCAGGGTGCACTGTTGGGGGCGGGGAGGGTGGCTGCAGGGGCTGATGGGTTCATGGGGGTATCACCTGTTTCTGTCCTGAGTTCCTCCCAGGGCTCATGGTCAGGGCAGCTGTGGTATGATGGCTTGCTGGCTGCAACATCCTTTGTTTACCGGCATGGCAGGCAACTTTCTTTCACTGACAGGAGTCAGCCACCATCACTTCTGTTTGGCAGAGACTCAAAGACACGCAGAGGAGAGGGAAAGCTTTACAGTGGAAAGGAAAGGGAAAGAAGAGGCTTCGCATATGCCCCTACTGGAGGCTGTTGGCCTGGAGAAGGTGGAGGCAGGAAGACCAGCAGTAGGGCTTCCTCTGTGATTGGTTAAGGGAACATATCTGGCTTTACTTGATTGGCCGCAAGGGCTTCCTTGGTGGCTCAGAGGTTAAAGCGTCTGCTTGCAAAGTGGGAGACTTTGGTTCGATCCCTGGGTCGGGAAGATCCCCTGGAGAAGGAAATGGCAACCCACTCCAGTATTCTTGCCTGGAGAATTGCCTGGAGAATCCCATGGACGGAGAATCCCATGGAATGAGGAGCCTGGCGGGCTACAGCCCACAGGGTCGCAAAGAGTCGGACACGACTTCACTTTCACTTTCAAGTTGGGACCTAAGTGGGAACAAAAATTAGAGAATTGGACAATTACTGACCAAATCCTGACCACTCTGAGCCATTGGTATCAGGTACTACATTTGGGCTTCCCAGGCTGGTTGCTAGAGGGTTTAAGGGTCAGAGTTCTATAGTCACGCATGGTCAGGTCCTTGTACTTCAACCTCTCATCACCCAATAAACATTGGTTGTGCTAAGTCGCTTCAGTTGTGTCCGACTCTTTGCAACCCCATGCACTGCAGCCCTCCAGGCTCCTCTGTCTATGGGGATTCTCCAGGCAAGAATACTGGAGTGGGTTGCCGTGCCCTCCTCCAGGGGAATCTTCCCAACTCAGGGATTGAAACCAGGTCTCCCTCATTGCAGGTGGATTCTTTACCATCTGAGCCACCAGGGAAGTCCAAATATTGGTTGCTATTGCTGTTAGTAGTAGTAGGTAGGGGGTCCACCTGTCTGAGAGATGTAGGCCCCCACCCCCTCCACCCCAGCGCCTACTCCTCTGACCACGATCTCATCAGCCAGCAGCAGTGACTTCCACAGTGGGTGCACAAGACAGCCCATTAGGGCACAAAAATAAAATATTAGGACATCTATATTAGATAAATAAAATATTAGAACGTTCATCAAACATTCATGAGAAAGAAATCTGCATATATTGATATTGAAAATATACATGACAGTGACACATGTATATAATTTCTAAGCAATGATAAATACGGAATTCCCCAGTGGCCTAAGGGGTTAGGATTTTAGGCTCTCACAGCTGTGGTCCTAGTTCAATCCCTGGTTGGGGAACTGAAATCACGCAAGCCGTGTGGCAAAATATTAATTAATTACTTAAATAACAATACATATAATGGGCAAGTACATTTCGTGTCTTTTCCTGGTAGGCTCTGACGTGAAAAAGCAATCCTTGCCTACAGGCCAAGTTTCATGGCAGCCCTCAGCTTGTATTTTTCCCTAAAATGCTTCTTTCTGCCAGAAGTTAGATTCCTTTGAAAACTCAAAAGACCCTTTTAAGGCCCTTTTAGCATCCCAGTCCTCACTCCATGGAACCCGATCAGAGAGCCTGAGCATATGCCGCTTTTTATGGAAAAAATTACCCACAAACATATCTACAAATCTACAAAGTATCTAGTCCTTGACTTATTCATTAATTGCATTTATTGAGTACTTGCTGGTGTGCCACTGCCTGCAGGGTATTCTGGACACATATTCCCTGCCCTCAGGAAGCTTACAGTCTAGTGAAGTAGAGGCAAATAGCTGGCAAACAAATCACGAAACCAAAATTATTCAATTGCACTTAGGAGAGGGACTTTCTGGGTTGTCCAGTGATTAATGCTTTGCCTTCCACGGCTTCCCTGGTGGCTCAGTCGGTAAAGAGTCTCCCTGCAACGCAGGAGACCTGGTTTTGATCCCTGGGTTGGGAAGATCCCCTGGAGAAGGAAATGGCAACCCACTCCAGTATTCTTGCCTGGAGAATTCCATGGACAGAGGAGCCTGGTGGGCTACAGTCCATGCGGTCACAAAGAGTCAGACAGGACTGAGTGACTAACTTTTTCCAATTAAGGGGGTGTGGGTTTGATCCCTGGTTGAGGAGCTAAGATCCCAGATGCCTCATGGCCAAAAAACCAAAACATAAGCAGTATTGTAACAAATTCAATAAAGACTTTAAAAATGATCCATATAAAAAAATCTTAATAAGTAAATAATACTTACGTGAAACAAGGCCTAATGCTGGTCTTATCAAAAGTCTTCCAGGGGACTGAGTCCAGGGAGCTTCTGGGGTAGCATGCTTCCCTCCTACGTGCTGCTGGACCCATTCTAATTCTCACTCGGGGATCCCCACACTCCTCCCAAGGATGGCTCCTTTGCTGGGAAATACCCGGGCCCTGACATTCTTCTCCAGTGTAGATGAATCTTACCCCAGTCCTTCATATGCACAAGCCTCTATTGTATTTAAGTACATAACTTTTCTTAACTTAATAAACATTGATATCAGCCAAAACAGCTGTCAGATTTCTGAGTGCAAAAAGGAGAAACTTATAGAGAACGAGCAAGGAAGGTGACTTTTCCCTGTCCGTCTAAGTCACTTCAGTCATGTCTGACTCTTTGTGACTCCATGGACTGTAGCCCACCAGGCTCCTCTGTCCATGGGATTCTCCAGGCAAGAATACTGAATGGGTTGTCATGCCCTCCTCCAGGGGATCTTCCCAACCCGGGGATGGAACCTGCACCTCTCATGTCTCCTGCATTGGCAGGCAGGTTCTTTACCACTAGTGCCACCTGGGAAGCCTAATCTGTTCATGGCCGGCTGTTGCTATGACTAAAAGCCTTCATAGGACCAGTGCTTGCTCTGGCTGTGGGGTGAGGGTGTGAAGAAGAGGCCAAGAGACTGGGTCTTCGTGTTATGGACCACACAGATATTGTGTGATGTTGACATGGATCAGCAGGACCTTGGCCTGAGTGGGCCAGGCAGCTCAGAAAGAACAAGAATGACCAGGGGCTGGAACCATCCATGAGACTGTGTTTGTGCTCACTCAGTCATGTCCAACTCTTTGGGACTCTGTAGACTGTGGCCCACCAGGCTTCTCTGTCCATGGATTCTCCAATTAAGAATACTTGAGTGGGTTGCCGTTTCCTCCTCCAGAGGATCTTCCCAACCCAGGGATCAAACCTGCATCTCCTGCATCTCCCTGCACTGGAAGGCGGATTTTTTTTTTTATCACTGAGCCTCTTGGGAAGCCCATCCATGAGAGGGGCAGCCACAAAGCCCCTCCACTCTGCAGCCCCACTCCCTGATCCCCCCAGGCCTCATGCCAGCTCTAGTGCTACCTGGCAAGTCCTGCTCAAGTTAACAATAGCAGATGTGGTTGTTCAGGGTCAGAGAAGGGCAACTAGAGGCATTTGTTCAACCACTGAGCTGCATCCTCTTTTTAAGGACTACAACTCTGTTTCCCTTGTCCACAATCTGACGTTGACTCTCCACAATCATCTTAAATGTGTCTGAACACTCCACAATGCCTTTCTTGTTATACATGCCAACTACAAACTGTTGTTCGTCAATCACTAAGTTGTATCTGACTCTTTGCGCCATGAACTGCAGAATGCCAGGCTCCCCTGTCCTCCACTATCTCCTGGAGTTTGCTCAAATTCATGTCTGTTGAGTCGGTAATGCTGTCTAACCATCTCGTCCTATGCCGCAGCATTCTCCTTTTGCCTTCAATCTTTCCCAGCATCAGGGTCCTTTCCAATGAGCTGAATCTTCACAACAGGTGGCCAAATTACTGGAGCTACAAGTTGGCACTTGCCATTTACCTCTACAAGGATTAAATCATGGGCCCTTGCAGTTGCTGACCTTCAATGCCCCCGGAAAGGAGTTCAGGGTGGAGATCAGCAATAATGCACTCTTGTGCTCTGGCAAAAACTGGCAGAACAAGTCTTCAAATAGGTATTTTCAGAAGCTGATTTTATAAGCCCAAATCTTATATCTCCTTCTATCTAGAAAAACACTAAAATCCTTCATGGTAGGACATCTGCTCCTTGTGATTAGCAGTAACCTTCTGCAAAAAAATATGTGCTTAATTGCATGTACTCCTCCTTTACCAAAATCATATATATACACTGACCTTCCCCCCAGCTCTTTGGAAGGGTTTCTCAGAGATATCTGAGATGCAGTTTCCCAGTTTATAGTCCTCATTTTGCCCCAATAAAAGTTTAACTCATGTTGTACATTCTGCTCCCAACCAATTCACGTGGCTTTTTCCCCCCAGTCAACCTGTATCTGCTGGTGGATAAAAAACAAGGACCTCTCTCCAGTGGGCAGTGGCTTGACCTCAGGACTAGCTCTGCTGGGTGCTTCCACGAAGTCTCTGGAGCTAACCTTGGGAACTGCAACTTCCTTTTGCTGTTATTTTGCTGAATGTAACAACTTGTTTAGAGAAAATACTCAGGAAAGCATAATTTTTAATAGTTCATGTGGAACAGCCCAAAACACTCTGCAAGTACTTTGGAGAAGAATAAGGTTACTAGAGTTCTCATGGTGCAGGCAGAATTTCTGGAATAAGTAGTAGTTAATGGGATTTTTGTCTTAGCTATCCTTAACTTGGAGAGGGCAATGGCAACCCACTCCAGTGTTCTTGCCTGGAGAATCCCAGGGACGGGGGAGGCTGGTGGGCTGCCGTCTATGGGGTCGCACAGAGTTGGACACGACTGAAGTGACTTAGCAGCAGCAGCAGCAGCAGCAGCAGCAGCAGCATCCTTAATTTACTCCATCGCCAAGGACACAAAAACCAATTGTCCCGAAGTTCTCCAGGCTCTTTTCTTTAACATCCTCCATCACAGTCGCTGTAGGAATTCCAGTGCCCTCTCCCAGTCCTAAGGTTGAGACTCCTTGGGCTTGCTCACCTTTACCTGGCTGTACTTGTCACCTTGTCCTCAAAACCCTTGGTTTCCCAGTCAATATTTTTCCATATTTGCATGCCCCCTCTTCAACATTTTTCTCAACCAAGGGCATAGGTATCTGTATTAGTTTTCTTTTGCCACTGTGAAAAATTGCCATAAACTTTCTCCATTTTTTCAAATTACCCAAAATATTTGCAAACAAAATACCCCACTTAATGTCCAAAAGTATATACCTTAATATCCAAAGGTATATAAAGAACTCATACAACTCATATCAAAAAGAAAAAAATTAACTATCTGATTGAAAATGGACAAAGGACCTAACTAGCGATTTTCCTAAAGGAGACATACAGATTGCCAACAAACACGTGAAAAGATGTTCTAAGTAACTAATCATCAGGGAAATGTCAATCAAAGCCACAATGAGATATCATGTCACACTAGTCAGAATGGCTATTGTCAAAAGGACAAGAAATAGTGCATATTGGCAAGGATACAGAGAAAAGGGAACCCTCGTGTACTATTGGAGGAAATGTAAATTGGTGCCACCACCATGGAAAACAGTATAGTGGCACCTCAAAAAATTAAAACTAGAACTACCATACAATCTAGTAATTCCACTTCCAGCTGTTTTTCCAAATGAAATAGAAATATTAATTTGAAAAGAAAAAATAATAAAATTGTCATGTGAGCTAATACATTCATAGGTTCTGGGGATTAGGGTGATAACATGTTTGTGGTATTTCAGGGGACATTATTCTCTCCATCACCCATCTTTCATGTCCCAGTCACCCCCAATTCAAAGGAAGTATGTAACAGGTTTTCTCTAAGAGCAGAGAGCATCATGAGAATTATAAAGGCGAACAGAGAAAAGTAAAACTCAGTGTTAATTCTCCGTAGGCCCAAAACTCTTCAGGTCTTTCCTGTCACAGGGAATCCCTTAACTACCAATTTGCTTCTTGGGCTTGGACTTAAAAAGAACCCTGCCACCTCGCCAGCAACTCCCACCATAAGCAATGTTTCTCAGATTTCAGTTGTTTATACTCAGAGTCAGCTAGTTCCCCGTCAAAACCTGGGATACATTCAGGTTACTTGTATGTCTTGACTATTCTAAGTAGTGTTGCAATGAACGTTGGGGTACATATATCTTTTTGAATTATGGCTTTCTCAGGAGATATGCCCTGGAGTGGGATTGCTGGGTCATATGGTAGTTCTGTTTTTAGGTTTTTAAAGGAATCTTCATACTGTTCTCCATAATAGCTGTATCAATTTACATTCCCCTCCAACAGTGCAAGGGAGTTCCCTTTTCTCCACACCCTCTCTGGAATTTATTGTTTATAGATTTTTGATGCTGACCATCGATAGATGGCTAGAGAAAATGTGGTACATGTATACAGTGGAATATTAACCATAAAAAAGAACAAAATTGGGCCATTTGTAGAGATGTGGATGGACCTAGAGTCTGTCATACAGAATGAAGTAAGTCAGAAAGAGGGAAACAAATACTGTACATTAATGCATATATGTGGCATCTAGAAAAATGGTATAGGTGAACCTATTTGCAGGGCACGGATAGAGATGAAGATGTAGAGACGGGCCATGTGGACACCGTGGGTGAAGCGGAGGATGAGACAAACTGAGAGAGTAGCACTGAAACATACACCTCACCCTATGTAAAATAGATCGCCAGCGCGAAGCTTCTGTACAGCACAGGGAGCTCAGTTCGGCGCTCTGTGATGACCTAGCAGGGTGAGATGGGAGGTGGGGGTGGGAGCGAGGTCCAGGAGGGAGGCGATATATGTGTACATATAGCTGAGTCACTTCTTTGTGCAGAAGAAACTAATACAACCTTGTACAATTATATGATTATAAAGCAGTTATGTGTGTCTCTGTGTGCATGCTCAGTCATGTCCAACTCTTTGCAACCCCAGCCCACCAGGCTCCTCTGTCCATGGAATTTTCCAGGCAAGAATGGTGGAATGGGTTGCCATTTCCTACTCCAGGGGGTCTTCCTGACCCAGGGATTGAGCCCGATTCTCCTGCTTCTCTTGTACTGTCAGGAAGATTCTTTACCTCTGAGCCACCCGGGAAGCCCGTATACATCAATTTATACCAAAAACAAAAACAACCTTGGGACACAGCTGCGCTCCTCTTCTTGGTCTCCCCGGCAGTTAGGTAAGAATATAAGAGTAAGCTGTAGCCAGTGAAATGTGAGCTGAAGCAGTGTGGCTATTGCCGGGCAAGGACTTTAAGACACTCTTCTCCTTGTCTTTGCTACGTGCTAGAATCTGAAGATGGCAACACAGCCTTGACCGCGCAGGTGATGAGGAGACCCAAAGGGGCAAGAGGAGCCTCAAGGTGGAGGGACCCTGGAGCCCTGAACACTACGTGGAGCAAGTGTACCTGCGAACTGGAAACAGCTGTCCTGTATTGCAACGAAAATAAAATTCTTGCACTTGAAGCCACTGAAATTGGGGGTTTGTTCATGGCAACCACAACCATCCCTAATGGATATATTTACAAGTCTTTTACTGTTTACATACCAATTGTATTGGGCTTTCCTGGTGGCTCAGATGGTAAAGAGTTTGCCTGCAATACAGGAGACATGGGTCCTAGGTCAGGATGATTCCCTTGAAGAAGGGAATGGCTACCCACTCCAGTATTCTTGCCTGGAGAATTCCACGGACAGAGGAGCCTGGCGGGCTACAGTCCATGGAGTCACAAAGAATCAGACTGGCAACTAAAGCACACACATGCACCAATGGTATTATTATGCAGAGAATTTTTAACTAAACAAACTCACTTTTCTCTTCAATCAACTGCATTTTAGACAATAATAGCCACAAAGTAAAAAAAGCCAATTTTATTAGATGTTTACAATGTGTCATTCTTTTAACACATGTGTTTTAACTTATTTAATGTTTCACACGCATTAACTCATTTTAATCCTTCTAAGAGCCCTGTATCAGATACTATTATTATCATTTTTTAAGAGCCATTTGGGTGTTGATGTGTATGTTTATGTTTTGGCACACCCCACTGTATGTTGGGGGATCTTTGTCCCCCAACCAGGGATGGAACCTGTGTCCCCTGCACTGGAAGTGTGGTGTCTTAACCAGGAGACTGCCAGGGAAGTCCCTACCATGCCTATTTAACACATGGAGAAACTGAGGCACAGAGCCATTTAGTAACTGCCAAGCTCCCACAACTGGTAAGTGCAAAAGCCAAGGCTTAAACCCAGTAATTTAACCCTAAACTTCATGCTCTGAACCACGGTAGGCCACCGCCATTCTTCAGGGGATTGTTTTGAAAGCTATCTTTGCTCATAATGCACATTGAGGTATTAACCTTTTTACAGAATATGGCCCATCCACAGACTACCTCGTTTTTCTCAGATTCCATTAGAGATCTGGGGCATCATGCTTTAGCAAACGCTGCCCCAAACAAACTGAAAAAAACCTTGCAAATGACTCTTATTCATCATTATACAGGGGCCCCAACTCCAGGGGAATGAGACAGACTGAGGGCAGTCTTCTTGGTGGAGGCGGGGCTGGGTGCTATTCACAGGATGGTGTTCCTAGGGTTCAAGGGAGGCAAGAGGGGTGTGGCAGCAGGCACTGAGGGAGTGGGCAGAATCAACAGCAGGGGATGGAGGAGGCCCAGACAGGCAGAAGAAACGTGGTATCCAAGGAACCGTGATAGGTCCAGTAACTGAGCCCCAGATCACCTGGGGACAGGAAATATTCAAGGATCTGATCCATACCACATGGGTCTGTTATCAGGTCATAGATCCCTGGTCACAGGTTAGGAGGACAGGGGCCTGACTACTTCCCTGGGAGAGAAGACCTACCAGGAAAAAAGAAGGGCATCTGAACTAACAGCTACCAGGCAGGGATCAGAGAGAGAACCAGGAGGCAAGGAGAGACTGATCTGTGTGTCCGGATCAGCAGCATGGCCCCTGAACCTTATTCCATATGATCTCCCTATGTCCCGGCCTCTCACTGACAACTCAAAGCCAGGCTGGCTCTCAGCCCCGGGAAAAGAGTTGAGCCTTTGGGGAGACCTCAAGCATCTCCAGCTGGGAGGAGTGGGCCACTGTTGGAGAAACCAGTGGGCAGAGTGGAACCCTCCCTCTTCCATTACAGAGTCAGCTCCAGAGTCCTCTATCATTAACCTGCATTTTCAGAATGTCAGAAAATTTGCAAGTGACTTGTTTTTTTCTATTGATCTGTTTGCCTAGGAGGGGGCTTCCCTGGTGGCTCAGTAGTGAAGAATCTGCCTGCCAATGTAGGAGACAAGGGTTTGATCCCTGGGTGAAGAAATGGCAAACCACTCCAGTATTCTTGCCTGGGAAATCCCATGAACAGAGAGGAGCCTGGCAGGCTACAGTCCATGGGGTTGCAAAAGAGCTGGACACAATGTAGCGACTAAACAACATCAAACTGCCTAGAAGGACAAGTAGGTTGAAGTCACGTCAAAGAAAAAAAGGAGAAAAGGAAAGCCAGAAAGAATGAAAGTCAAGAATGACGTAAGCAAATCCAAGCATCTTGTGGATTTAGGGGGAAATGTATCTGTGTAATTGCATAATGGCAATCAATAAGTTTATCCATACACAATAAATGAATGAATACATTATACCAAAGTGCTATTTTCTTCATACCCCAAAAGATGGTTTATGCTTCAACAGGATGATCGAAATAAGGTTGTCCATCCTCTTCGTCCTGGAATTGGAGACACTCTGAACAACTTCACTTATTTTTCTGTTATTTTCAGGTTTAGATGGGTTTAGAGAAATCCACAGATGATACACTGTTGCCAAAATTTGGGGGCCAAGCACTGGGGCTGGATTAAATCTAGTAGACAGAGTTTGGGGTGAATTACAAAGAAATGGCTCTATTGCTTTGCCGGGCAAAGGGGGCCACTGCAGGCTCATGCCCTCAAGACTGTGTGTCCACCCAGGAGAGGGTAGTGAGCCCTCTTACAATGTTCAAGGAGCAGGGCATGGCTAGCTCTTGGACATTCTTCTGATTGGTTGGTAGTGAGATAATTGGGAGACAGCATCATTAACCTTCCAGTTTCAACTGGTCTGGGTGGGGTTGAGAGGGGTGGTGTTGTCTACCTAAGGCTTCCCTGATAGCTCAGTTGGTAAAGAATCCTCCTGTAATGCAGGAGACCCTGGTTCAATTCCTGGGTTGTGAAGATCCCCTAGAGAAGGGAACCCACTCCAGTATTCTGGCCTGGAGAATTTGATGGGCTGTATAGTCTATGGGGTTGCAAAGGGGTCTATGTGCTTGTAGGCAGCATACAGCTAACTTCTTCCACCTGGTGGGGGTTTCAGTATCAGCAAAACAGCTCAAAAGGACTTGGCTAAGAATATTATCTATAGTCCTCAAGGAAGAACTGAAAGTCCTTGACTTTGTTTAATGGCTAAAGTATTATTATTTTGTCTTGCGTGACTGTTTCTCTTTCTGCATTTTCACACTTCTCTGATTAAATTTATTCTTGGACTAAAGTTTTTCTACAGACAAAAGGCAGGTGGAGGACAAAGTGGGGCGGGGATGTCTTCTGGGAAGGCCTCCTAGGGTCTGCTTGGTTGCAGTACTCACTGTGGTTGCTGAAGGGAATATTGAAAGTCACAGGCTTCTCACCAAACTGGCCCTAGACATCTCTGTCAGATGAGTATGTTTGTGTGTGTGTCTGTGTGGGTCTGCATGTGAAAAATCATCCTAATTGCCTGCTGCTGCTAAGTCACTTCAGTTGTGTCCGACTCTGTGCGACCCCATAGATGGCAGCCCACCAGGCTTCCCTGTCCCCGGGATTCTCCAGGCAAGAACACTGGAGTAGGTTGCCATTTCTTTCTCCAATGCCTAGAGCGTGTTAATTACTCCTTTGTCTGTATTCCCACAGCTCTGTGAATGCTCACCTCAGTGATCACGTTGCATTGTGATTATTTGTTCATATTGCTTTCACCAAACACACTGTGAGAGATTTAAAGTTAGAACTGGGGACATCCCTGGTGGTCCAATGGTTAAGAATCTGCCTGCCAATGCAAGAGACATGGGTTTGATCCCTGGTCCGGGAAGATCCCTCATGCAGAGGGAGCAGCTAAGCTCATGTGCCACAGCTACTGAGCCCACAGACTGTAGAGTCCGTGCTCCACAACAAAAGAAACCACCACAATGAGAAACCCACGCACCGCAACTAGGGAAAGCCTGTGTGCACCAACAAAGACCCAGCACAGCCAAAAATTAAAAATTTAAATAAATAACATTTTTTTAAAAAGTCAGAGCCATGTCCCGTCTCTTCAACACATGGCATGCGGTGATTTCATGATGCTTATTGGGTGAAAAAGTAAGTGAATTAATGAACAGAAGAAATAAAGGAAGAGACCCTGGTCTGAACGGGTCATAAGGCTAACCCACAGTGGCCCTTGTTTATATTCTTCAGCCTGAAATACAGAGCATCTCCACTGGAAGTTGATTTGTGTCTGCTGTTGTACGTACAGGTTTTTATTCCTATAAAACAGAACAAAGGAGATTTTTTAATCTCCTGGGAAGTGAAAGTCTTTTTATGTCCAATACATGGGAGAACTTCTTTGTGGGTATCTATAAAGCCAACATCTGCCCTGTGCCTTCCAGACCCACAAGAACATCCCCAAGCTTAGAATATTCATGTCTCAGTGCAGACCTATAAAAGCATGTTAGCTGGCATTTTCTGAGTTCAGAAACCCCTGAGTTCCCTTTATCTTCTGCCACTTACAAGTAACTTTGTTTTACTCAGTTAGATAGATGTAATTTTATAGAGAACCACCTAACTGCTGTCTGTCTTTCAAACTTTACCACTCAGACCACTGTTTAATTTGGAAAAAGACAGTTGCATGCGAATGACTCTGGAGGGGAAAATTCTCCTGGAAGGAAAAAAATTCTTCCTGAAGAAACATGAAATACTTCTGATTTGGCACAGCTGAGTTGCCTTCTCGCTGTTTTAGTTCCTTTTCCCCCACGGTAATTCCTCAGCCTACTCAGAAATCTTAGCAATATTTTTGGTTTGTGTGTATGGGTTTGGGTTCAGAGTTGTGCTTTCCTGTTCTTTCTTTCTCTTTCCTTCTTTCTTTCTTTTTAATTTTATTTATTGGAGTATGGAGAAGGCAATGGCACCCCACTCCAGTACTTTTGCCTGGAAAATCCCATGGACGGAGGAGCCTGGTGGGCTGCAGTCCATGGGGTCACTAAGAGTCGGATACGACTGAGCGACTTCACTTTCACTTTTCACTTTCCTGCATTGGAGAAGGAAATGGCAACCCACTTCAGTGTTCTTGCCTGGAGAATCCCAGGGATGGGGGAGCCTGTTGGGCTGCCGTCTATGGGGTCGCACAGAGTCGGACATGACTGAAGCGACTTAGTAGTAGTAGTAGTAGTATTGGAGTATAATTGCTCTAAAATGTAGTGTTGGTTTCTGCCGTACAGCACAGTCAATCAGCTATATGTATACATGTATCTCCTCCCTCTTGGACCTCCCTCCACCCCCATCTCACCCCTCTAGGTCATCACAGAGCTCCGAGCTGAGCTCCCTGTGCTGCACAGCAGCTCCCACCAGCTGTCTATTGTACACATGGGAGTGTGTATATGCCAGTTCTACTCTCCCAATTCGTCCCATTGTTCTTTTTTTTAATTCATTTATTTTAATTGGAGGCTAATTACTTTACAATATTGTAGTGGTTTTTGCCATACATTGACATGAATCAGCCAAGGGTGTACGTGTATCCCCCATCCTGAACCCCCCTCCCACCTCCTTCCCCATCCCATCCCTCTGGGTCATCCCAGTGCACCAGCCCTGATCATCCTATCTCATGCATCAAACCTGGACTGGCGATCTGTTTCACATATGATAGTGTACATGTTTCAATGCTATTCTCTCAAATCATCCCACCCTCGCCTTCTCCCACAGAGTCCAAAAGTCTGTTCTTTACATCTGTGTCTCTTTTGCTGTCTCGCATATAGGGTCATTGTTACCATCTTTCTAAATTCCATATATATGCGTTAGTACACTGTATTAGTGTTTTTCTTTCTGACTTACTTCACTCTGTATAATAGCTCCAGTTTCGTTCTTTGATAATATACATGTTCTTTGTATACATGTATATACATGATAATATTCATGATAATATACCTCTTCTTTGATTCAAATGCATTTTTTTAATGGCTGAGTAATGTTCCATTGTGTATAGGTACCACAGCTTTCTTATTCATTCATCTGCCAAAGGACATCTAGGTTGCTTCCATGTCCTGGCTATTATAAACAGTGCTGCGATGAACATTGGTGTACACGTGTCTCTTTCAATTCTGGTTTCCTCAGTGTGGATGCCCGGCAGTGGGATTGCTGGGTCATATGGCAGTTCTATTTCCAGTTTTTTAAGGAATCTCCACACTGTTCTCCATAGTGGCTGTACTAGTTTGCATTCCCACCAACAGTGTAAGAGAATTCCCTTTTCTCCACACCCTCATCAGCATTTATTGTTTGTAGACTTTTGTTCTTTTTTTAAAATCAATTTTATTGAGCTATAAATTCCATGCAATAAATGATACCTGTTTTAAGCACAATTTCAATGATTTTAAATAAATATATGCATTCATAATAACAACTGCCACTTTTAAGATAAAGATGTTAGCTATGTATTTATTAAATTTTATTCTTATATAAATTATTTATATTTAGGGTGTACAACACAATGATTTGATATATATGTATATATAGCAAGTGACATGATGACTGCAATTAAGCAAATTAACACATCTCCTCATATGCTTTTTTTCCTGTGATGAGAGTAACTGAAATCTACTTTTTTAGCAAAGTTCAGTGTTCAGTACAGGATTGCTAACTCCAGTCACCAGGCTGTCCATTAGACCTCTGCACTACAGCATCATCCCTCCAGCTGTCAACCACCTTCCCCTTCAGAAATGTAAAGATTCCACAGGCTGTGGATTAGCTGTCAGTTGGTTTTTATTCATCAAGAGGAAGGCTCGGTGCCAAATAAATTAGGGTTTCCAACAAGGAGCAAGAGGAGAAGGGATGTTTTTCCTTTCATAGCATCCGGCCAAGCCTATTGCACTTAGCAGAGCTATGGAGGAGACTGGGTTGTAGAAACATCAGCCTCTAAGCAGGACTGACATATATGGGGTCTTCAGGTTTGTTCAGGTTAAATGAACTCCATGGGTCAAGTTGCAATGGGAAGCAGGGAAAGGAAGCATGGAGAGGCTACAGTGACTTTCAGAAACCCGGAGGCCTGATACAAATAAACGTATTTACAGACCAGAAACAGACTCGCAGACACAGAAGATAAACTTACTGTTTCCAAAGGGGAAAGGCGGGGAGGGATAAATTAGGAGTCTGGGATTAACAGATATGGCACCCCACTCCAGTACTCTTGCCTGGAAAATCCCATGGACGGAGGAGCCTGGTAGGCTGCAGTCCATGGGGTCACTAAAAGTGGGACACGACTGAGCGACTTCACTTTCACTTTTCACTTTCATGCATTGGAGAAGGCAATGGCACCCCACTCCAGTGCTCTTGCCTGAAGAATCCCAGGGACAGGGGAGCCTGGTGGGCTGCCGTCTCTGGGGTCGCACAGAGTCGGACACGACTGACGACTAAGTCACTTCAGTCGTGTCCGACTCTGTGCGACCCCAGAGACGGCAGCCCACCAGGCTCCTCCCTCCATGGGATTTTCTAGGCAAGAGTACTGGAGTGGGGTGCCATTGCCTTCTCCGAGATACTGCTATATACAAAATAGATGGGCTTCCCAGGTGGCGCTAGTGGTAAATGAGAGTTCGATTCCTGGGTTGGGAAGATCCCCTGGAGGAGGACATGGCAACCCACTCCAGTATTCTTGCCTGGAGAATCCCATGGACAGAGGAGCTTGACGGGCTACAGTCCATGAGGTCGTAAAGAGTCAAACACAACTGAAGCAACTTAGTATAAATAAAATAAACAACAAGGACCTACTGTGTAGCACAGGGAACTACTTCAATATCTTGTAATAACCTACAATGGAGAAGAATTGAAGAAAAGAATAAAGGACTTCCTGGGTAAAGAATCTGCCTGCCAATGCAGGAGACGCAAGAGACACAGGTTTGATCCCTGGGTCGGGAAGATCCCTTGGAGAAGAAAATTGTAACCCACTCCAGTATCTTTGCCTGGAAATTTCCATGGACAGAGGAGCCTGGTGGGCTACTATCCATGAGTGACTGAGCACACACACACACACACAAACACACACACACATGTATAACTGAATCACTTTGCTGTACCCTGAAACTAACACAATATTGCAAATCAACTGTATTTCAACTTTTACAAAAGGCAAAAAAAAAAAAAAAAGACAACTGGAGTCCACAAAGTTAAAAAGTATGAATGGGGTTTATTTTAAATTGACTTTGCTGGCCATTTTCAGCTTTTCGTTCCAGTACTACACCAAGGTGCCAAACAGAAAAAACGGGATGGGTGAGTCAGAAGGTCTTGATGTCTCATGTAGGAAAGTGGGGAGACAGTGTTGATCCAAGGTCACTGTGTCAGAATTCAGTAGCTTTCTGGCTCTGTATCATTAAATCCAGAGAGTTCAGTATACTGCAACAAGATTTTTAGCCCATCCCTCCTACAAACAGCAACCTCTGATGCTCTTGCAAAATATTTCTGTGCTCCAGAGCTCAGGAGCCAGGGAGAGGAAGTCACAGAGAAGACAATGCCTTGCAGAATATCTGCCTGTAGAATTCCACCCACTAGTTACCCCTCTTCTGCAGTCCTTGAACTCATCTGTGAATAGCTGCAAATGCTAAAGCTCTGCAGATGTGCCTAACTTTTAATGCCTCATGGTATGCTCCAGAAACCCTAATGAGAGGGCTTATCATTTTACAAACCAGGAAGCTGAGGCTCAGATGTTATGTGCTTTGCCCAAGGTCATCCAGTATGTGGAAGAATCTGGATCTGAATACAGATGTCAAGTTCAGAGACATAGAAATTGATCAATTGCTTGCTTGCTTGCTTGATTGATTGAAGAGACTCTGCCTTTTCCCAGAAATAAACTAACAAAGAAGCAAAAAGAAGGATTTCCCTGCTGGTCCAGTGGTTAAGAATCCACCTTGCAGGGGCTTCCCAATTTGCCCACTGGCTAAAACTTCATCTTCCCAATGTAGGGGCCCCGGGTCCGGTCCTTGGTCAAGGAACTAGATCCCACATGCTGCAACTAAGACCTGGCATAGCCAAAAAAAAAAAAAAAAATAGAATCCACCTTGCAATGCAGGGGTACGATCCCTGGCCAAGGAACTAAGATCTCGCATGCTATGGAGCAAATAAGCCTGAGCGTCACAGCTACTGAACCCGTGTGCTCTGGAACCCATGCGCAACAACTGGAGAGTCTGTGCAACGTGACAAAAGATCCTGCTTGACTATAAGACCCCACACAGCCAAATAAATGTTTTTTTAAAACAGAGGCAAAAAGACTCAAAGAACCTTCATGAGTTTGTGCCATAAAACAGAATAGAAGGAACAAGATGGAAATCAAGGCATCCGGAAACAAGCAGTTAACCTAATTCCAGTTCCCTAATTTGAGAAATTCCTCAAGTGTCTCTGCTTCAAATTGAATAATTTTCCAATTTCCTCCTTAAGGTAATTTTTTAAACTACTGATTTTTATAGGCTTGAGCATGTGAAAAGCCGACTACTGTATGTCTTTTTAATTAGCTCCTTTACATGATAATTAAAATCTCTCTTTGCATCATAGCTATTCTTAAACTCTGCAGTAATGTTCCTCTGGCTGTAAGTTAGCTGACCATCTGGAAGCCATAAAATATCTTAACCTTAAAATGCAAACTATCAGTTAGAGATACCACAAATTAGACCTACTCGTCATTGCTTTAATGGGTAAATGCCAGGCTTCCATCCTTCATTCTGTCTAATCAGGAAACTGCAGAATCTCACAGTTGGAACAGAGGTTTTAAAAGTCAAGTAGTCCTTTCTCCTTTGTCTTTGCAGGACACATCGGTTGAGCCCTCTCTTGTAATGGTCCTGAGGCATATAGCCCAGAAGGAAATTCCAAGGCTGTTTTTAGAAACTTCATCCAAAGTTTATTTGCTGTTTGGGGCTGGGGTCCAAGACAGGCCATGGGGGCAAAAAGGGAGGGAAATGATTGCTGGCTAGAAATTTGGAAGGGGCTGGAGTATCCAGGACTTCTTACAATGGACTCAATTTATATTATTAGTTCAACTTGAGGGCAGACTGATGGAAATATTGGGTTGGCCAGTAAGTTCATTTGCAATTTCCTGAAAGAACAAACTTTCTGGCCAACTCAATATCCAGCTAATGACTGTTGATTGTGTGTCCACAGAGATGAAAGCATGACTAGTGTAGTTATTGACATGTGTTTCATTTCATTGAATAAAACATTCTTTACATTTTATAGTGCTTTACAATTTTCAAAAATTTCACACACACGATTTCACATAAAGTGTTAATCGCACAGTTGTATCCAACTCCTTGTGACCCTATGGACTATAGCTCACCAGGCTCCTCCTCTGAATTCTCCAGGCAAGAGTACTGGAGTGGGTTGCCATTCGCTTATCCAGGGGATTTCATATAACACCCCCCCTTTTTCGCCCTCTCCCTATATTGTCCTTCCCTTCTCCCTCTTGCACTGGTAACCACTAGTTTATTGTCTATGCTGTGAGTCTGCTTCTGTTTTGTTTTATTTACTAGTTTATAGTATTTTAGATTCCATATATAAGTGATATCATACAGTATTTGTCTTCCTCTGTCTGACTTATTTCACTTAACATAATGCTTTCCAAGAGTATCCATGTTGCAGCAAATGGGAAACTTTCATTCTTTTTCATGATTGAGCAGTATTCCACTGTGTGTATACATACCACATCTTCTTAATCCATTCATCTGTTGATGGATGCTTGAGTTGCTTCCGAATCTTGACAATTGTAAATAATGCTGCGGTACAGCAGTCTTTATTTTAAAGTCTGTTTTGTCTAAGTTTTGCTACTCTGGCTTTATTCTGGTTTCTGTTCTCATGGGATACCTTTTTGCATCTCCTTATCTTCATTCTCTATGTGTCTCTATATCTAAAGTGAGTCTCTTGTAGGCAGCGTTACAGGGGTCTTGTTTCTATATCCATTCAGCCAGTTTATGTGCTTTGGTGGGAGGATTTAGTTCATAATTAGGTTATTATTGATACATATATTCTTATTGCCATTTTGTTAATTGTTTTGTATTTGCTTTTGTAGGTCTTTTCTCTCCCTTTTTTGTTCTCTTCTCTTGTGATTTGACATTTTTCATGACAACTGTCTTTGGATCCCTTTGTCTGTCTTGTGTGTACATCTATTACAAATTTTTGGTTTGCCATTACCATGAGGTGTATATATATATATATGCTTCCCGGGTGCCTCTAGTGGTAAAGAACATGTCTGCCGATGCAGGAGATGCAAGAGCCTCAGGCTCAATTCCTGGGTCAGGAAGATCCCCTGGAGGAGGGCATAGCAACCTACTCTAGTACTCTTGCCTGGAGAATCCCATGGACAGAGCAGCCTTGGCAGGCTATACATAGAGCCATAAAGAGTCAGACACGACTGAACCACTGTGCCATTTTAAGTTGCTGATCTCTTAATTTCTAATGAGTTTTTAAACCCCGGCATTTGTACACTCCTTCCCTCACAACTACTGTTTTTGACATATTTTACATCCAATTGTTTTGTGTATCCCTTAATGCTTATTGTGAACATAGAGGATTTTACCGCTTTTGTCTTTTAACCTTCCAGTTAGCTTTGCCTGTGGACCATTTCCTGCCTTTACTATATGTTTGCCATTACTGGTGAGCTTTTCATTTTGTGATTTTCTCATTTCTAGTTGTGGCCTTTTCTTATTTTGCCTAAAGAAGTTCTTTTATTTGTTGTAAAGCTGGTTTGGTGGTGCTAAACTCTTAGTTTTTTGCTTGTCTGTAAAGCTTTTGACTTCTCTGTCAAATCTGAAGGAGCATCTTGCTGAGAAGAGTGTTCTTGGTTGTAGATTTTCCCCTTTCATTATTTTGAATATATTGTGCCATGCCTACAGAGTTTCTGCTGAAAAATCAGCTGATAGCCTTATGGGAGTGCCCTTGTATGTTATTTGTTGTTTTTCCATTGCTGCTTTTCATATTTTTTCTTTCATTTTTGTCATGTTAATTACAATGTGTCTTGGTGTGTTCCTCTTTGGGTTCATCCTGTACCAGACTCTGCACTTTCTGGACTTGGGTGACTGTTTCCTTTCCTAGGGTAGAGAAGTTTTCAGCTATTATGTTTTTAAATATGTCCTCAGCCCCTTTCTCTCTCTTCTGGGACTTCTATAATGTGACCCTTTCTCTTCTGGGACTCCTATAATGTGAATATATCTGGTAGGCTTGGTTATCTCCTGTCCTGCTGTGTTGTCAGGCCATACCTTGTATGGATGCTGTTGACATGGTTAGCAGGGTTCAGTCATGAAGTGGCTGACTGCAGAACCCCAGGGACCCCTGGGGATAGCACTGGATCATTGGTGGGCGGATTCAGGGTCCAGAAGACCCCGGGGCTGATCCTCCCCACCCCCTCCGCGGGGGGGTGAAGCCGGGCCCTGGGGTTAGTGCAGGCCTACTGGCAGGCAGAGCCGCACTCTGGAGTCTGGGTACAGCACCCAGGGATGCCAGAGGTGGTGTCAGATCACTGCGGGCATGGGGTGCTCTGACACACTTGGGTACAGGGTGTCCTGAAGCTTGTGTTGGTCTGCTAGTGGGCATAGCCAGTCCCTAGCCGGTCCCAGGGCAAGGTCTAGCCTACTGTGGGCAGTCTTGGTCCGCAGGCAGTTGGAACTGTGGTTTTCTTGTGTCTGGGGTCTGCCCCCCTGATGAATGAAGCTGGTCTAGTGGCGAAAGCAGGCTTCCTGGGGGGGCAGGGCCAGGAATTCCCCACTGGTGGGTGGAACTGGGTCTTGGCCCATCCCTGGGTAGGGCTGCCTCTAGATACAGATCCAGAGGCAGCTGTGGTCCTGGGAAGACTTTAGGCAGCATCTGCAGCCGTGAAATTAAAAGATGCTTTCTTGTTGGGAGGAAAGCTATGACAAACCTAGACAGCATACTAAAAAGCAGACACATCACTTTGCTGACAGAGATCCATATAAGCAAAGCTATGGTTTTTCCAGTAGTCATGTACAGATGTGAGAGCTGGACTATAAAGAAAGCTGAGTGCTGAAGAACTGATGCTTTCAAACTGTGGGCCTGGAGAAGACTCTTGAGAATCCCTTGGACAGCAAGGAGATCAAGCCAGCCAATCCTAAAGGAAATCAACCCTGAATATTCATCGGTAGGACTGACGATGAAGCTGAAGCCCCAATACTTTGGCCACCTGATGCGAACAGCCGACTCGTTGGAAAAGACCCTGATGCTGGGAAAGAGTGAGGGCAGGAGGAGAAGGGGGTGGCAGAGGATGAGAAGGTTAGGTAGCATCACTGACTCAGTGGACATGCATGTGAGCAAACGCTGGGAGATAGTGGAGGACAGAGGAGCCGGGCGTGCTGCAGTCAGTGGGGTCACAGAGTGTCAGACACGACTGGGTGAATGAACAACTGCTGATGAATGGGGCTGTGTCCTCACCCAGTTAGGTGTTGGGGCGGGCCAAGGCTTCCAGCACGGACACCTGCAGGCTGTGGGCGGGGTCAGGTCTTGATGCTACTGAGCCGTGGGCCCCGCCCACGTCGGCATCTGCGCAGTTGGACAAGCTCCCAAATACGGCTGCGGCTACGGTAGGTGTCCCCAGGGCGAGTCGCAGCTGCCCCCACTTCCCCAGAAGAGCCTCTAAGACCAGCGTGTAGGTCTGACCCAGGATCCTATCAAGTTACTGCTCCTGCCAGGGGTCTCAGTGTGTGTGAGATTCTGTGTGCACCCTCTAAGAGTGAATCTCTATTCCTCCAGTCCCCTGGGGCTCCTGAAGTTAAGCCCCAGGGGCCTACAGAGCCAAGCCCTCTGGGCCTTCTTCTTCCCAGTGCCGAACCCCCAGGTCTGAGAGCCTGAGATGGGACTCAGAACTCTCGTTCCTGTGGGGAACCTCTCCTTGTGCTCACTCAGTCGTGTCCAACTCTTTGTGGCCCCAAAGACCGTAGCCTGCAGGGCTCCTCTGCCCATGGAATTCTCCAGGGAAGAATACTGGAACAGGTTGCTATTTCCTACTCCAGGGGATCTTCCCAACCCAGGTATGGAATCTGTGTCTCTTGCATCTCCTGAATTGGCAGACGGATTCTTTACCATTAGCGGTACCTTGGAAAGCTCCTCTGCATTATAATTATTCTCCATTTTGTGGGTCACTCAACTCGAGGGTTATAGGACTTGATTACATCATGATTCCATCCCTTCGACTGGTGTATTTCCGTCTTTAGTTGTAGAAGATCTTTTCTGATAGGTTTCGGTCTTTTTCATTGATGGTTGTGCTACAGATAGTTTTGGTGTGGTTGTGCGAGGAGGTGATTATTTAAAGAAAAAAACAAAGAATAACAGCAAGACACAACTTCCTTCACAGTCCAAGGTTTACTAGGATAATAGTCCCTAGGAGGTTCCTGTGCTATAATACACACTTCAGGAAATGTAAAGAAACCATTAAATGTGTAGAAAGAGTCAATAGCAACCATTTAAAATCTAAGTGGCTTCTCAGAAATGTTGCAAATACATAAAAATCTAATTCTTCCTTACTGTAAATCATATCAGCAACACCCAAATCCTTGCAGTTTTTCTCCTGATGCTGATAATAAGCAGCACTTGTGTTTACCTTCTATTGGTTGTGTACCAGCCTCCCAGGGGGAAGTAGAGTCAATTTGCTTTTTAAAAAACAAAAACAAAATCCTTTTTAAAAATAGTGGAATATAACACATCTACAGAAATGGTCACAAATCAAAACTGGTTTGCTGTATGATGCAGCAGGCTCAACCTGGAGCTCTGTGACAACCTAGAGGGGTGGGATGGGGTGGGAGGTGGGAGGGAGGTTCAAGAGGGAGAGTGGATCTATGGCTGATTCGTGTGGATATATGGCAGAAACTAACAAAACATTGTCAAGCAATTATCCTTCAATTAAAAACAATTAAAAACAAACAAAAGAGAAAAAAAATTGATGAAATGTAACACACCTACAGAAGTGGTTACAAATCAAAAATGGGCAAGGATTCAACAGCAAGCAGCCCCTTGTGTCACCAATACCCTAGTCAAGAACATGAAGCTCAGCATCAGGAGCTAGCTTTGCACCCTAGCCATCCCTCTCCGCCTCCCCCACCCCCATTTTTATGTCAGAGATAAACAAAGCCAGATGCCAGTTAAAGTGCTAAGGGGACAGACTTTGACCAACAATATGCTATTGAAGCAGGACAGAGGGCCCAGCTGGAATTTAACTTTGATTTGCACAGAGGTGACTGGGTACTGTCTATTAAAGCAGGGGTCCTGTTAGGAATCGGGCCACACAGCAGGAGGTGAGCGGCAGGTGAGTGAGTGAAGCTTCATCCGTATTTACAGCCTCTCTTGTTGCAGGAAAACAAGCTCAGGGCTCCCACTGATTTTGCATTGTGATGAATTGTATAATTATTTCATTTTATATTGCAGTGTAATAATAATAGAAATAAAGTGCACCATCAATATAATGCACTTGAATCATCTCAAAACCAACTCTTCCCCCCTCAACTCTGGACCCTGGAAAAATAGGCTTCCACAAAACTGGTCCCTGTTGCCAAAAAAATTGGGGACTGCTGCCCTAAAGCAAGGATGAGTGAGTAGGGAGAAAGTGGGGGCTCAATAGAGTCAGGTGCGTGAAACATTACAAAGGCTTGGTTAGTATCAATGCTGATTAGGGAAGCTGTGTCTGTTCACTGGCAATTATCCTTAGGATTCCCCTCCTCCCACGAGACTGGGCCTCTGTGCTTTGTGAAGATCACATTTAAAGGAATGGCTTTCAGGTGCTTGAGAAGGACAGCTCCGAGCTGTAAGAGACGCATCTCAAAGGGACAGAGGAAGGATTTTTAGCTTCTGCTGTAAGAAGCGTGGCTGGGGGCCTAACTTCAGGGGTTGGCTAGAACAAACAGTAAATCCTCTTGGCAGCCTTGCACTTTCTCAGGCAGGCACTTTAAGGGGACTTAGGTCACCTTAGGGATGAGTCTTTTGCTGCTAGAAGCTGTGTTAGTATTTATTGAAGCCTTTGAATGTGAGGAAATGCAGTGAGAGTCTATAGCTGTTATAAGCCAAGGTTGAGATGAAATCGAAAAGAGGCTCCTAGGAACCCGGCTAGAGTTTGGCCAAGGAGACAATCTTTGTTGATGGTAAGCACTTCCTTGTTTTTTCTTACAGTTTTACCGCCTAATCACACATCCCTCGGAGAAGGCAATGGCAACCCACTCCAGTACTCTTGCCTGGCAAATCCCATGGACGGAGGAGCCTGGTGGGCCGCAGTCCATAGGGTCACTAGGAGTCGAACATGACTGAGCAACTTCACTTTCACTTTTCACTTTCATGCATTGGAGAAGGAAATGGCAACCCACTCCAGTGTTCTTGCCTGGAGAATCCCAGGGACGGGGGAGCCTGGTGGGCTGCCGTCTATGGGGTCGCACAGAGTCGGACACGACTGAAGCGACTTAGCAGCAGCAGCAGCAGCAGCAGCACACATCCCTAATCACATTATTTCCCTTTTTCCTGCATCTATTGAGAAGGAAATCAGTCCTGAATATTCATTGGAAGGACTGATGCTGAAGCTGAAACTCCAATACTTTGGCCACCTGATGCAAAGAACTGACTCATTTGAAAAGACCCTGATGCTGGGAAAGATTGAAGGTGGGAGGAGAAGGGGACAACAGAGGATGAGATGGATGGCATCACTGACTCAATGGACATGAGTTTGAGTAAACTCTGGGAGTTGGTGATGGACAGGGAAGCCTGGGGTGCTGCAGTCCATGAGGTTGCAAAGAGTCGGACACTGAACTGAGTGTCTGAGTGACTGAACTGAACTGATTGAGATGATCATATGCTTTTTATTCTTCAGTTTGTTAATGTGGTATATCACATTGATTGATTTACATAGAATGAAGAATCCTTGCATCCCTGGGATAAATCTCACTTGATTATGATGTATGATCCTTTTAATGTGTTGTTGAATTTGGTTTGCTAGTATTTTGTTGAGGATTTTTGTGTCTATGTTCATCAGTGATACTAAGCATGTCATTTTCTTTTTTTGTGTGATATCTTTGGTTTTGGTAATCAGGGTGATAATGACCTTGTAGAATGAGCATGGGAGCGTTCCTTCCTCTGCAATTTTTGGACTAGTTTGAGAAGGATGGGTTATCAACTTTTCTCTAAATGATAGAATTTGCCTGTGAAGCCTTTTGGCCTTTTTCCTGTTTGTTTGACTTCATACATTACGCATTCTTCATGCCTGCATCTTTCAACATTATGTTTATGAGGTCTGCTTGGGTGGTTGTATGTAGATCTAGTTTGTCCATTTCTGTTGCTGCCAAGTTTTCCTCTGAATCGCTGTATCACAACTAACTTATCTAGGGACTTGGGTTGTCTCATTTTAGGACCATCACAGAAATAAGGCTGCTATGAATGTGTCCATATTTCCTTTAGGTCTGTACCTAAAAGTGGAAGAATAACTGTGTCATAGGGTCATGAGAGATACACATCCTGATGCCTAACTTCAGTTCAAACCGATTTGCAAAAGCTTGAACTCCCACCAGCAATATAGGAGAGCTCTAACCATTCAAATGGTTTCAGTGTCAAACCATTCAAATTTGTCTGGTTGCCTTTGGCTAGTCAAGTAGGTGGATAGTGTTACTGAATAGTGGTTTTAATTTGCCTTTTCCTGATGATTAACAAGGTTAACATCTTTTCAAATGTTATTGGCCATTTGTATATCTTATTTTGAAAAGTGTTTATCTGCTATATGCTTTTCCTGTTGGTTATTTTCTTCTTGGTGCATAAGAATTTATATATTATTTGATTACAAGTTTTTTATTACTGGCATGTTGTATGAGTAATGCTTTCAAGAACATTCTTATTTATGTCTTTTAGCACACATGAGGAAATGATACTCAAGTGAATTATCTGGCAGAAGCAGCCGGAGGTCACAGAACAGAAAGACCCAGAGACCAGAATAAGGAGCTTAAAACACCCAGAAAGCAGCCAGGAAGAAGAGATGGAGATGGTATAGAAGTATGCAGCATGAAATCTGATTGTATTCATTCGTTTTCTCTCTCTCTCATCCTCTCTCTCCCACATCAACCTTCCCAGTACATGCTGTGGTTACTATGACCACAGTTCAGTTCATACAAGGAAGCAAGAGAATGGAGGAACCTGGGTCAATAAAGCCCCTTCATTTGCTCTTTGAGGGAAAATCAGGGACAAGGATGCCCACCTACAGCTGAGGCGCCAACTAGAGTAATGAATGCCTGTGGAATTTCATCTGCATTTCCCGGGAAGAGTAGATGTGGGCCAGACGCAGGGTACACCAATGAATAACCAATTTGGGGATAAAACAGCTGTCATGCTAGTGGGGGCATGATGTGTACCTATTTTCATCCCTTTCTATCCATAAGTAACATTTTATATTGCATTTTTTTTTCCAGAGGAACTACCTTTCAGGTTACCTGCTTAATTGCTATATAAATGTCACATTCCTTAGAAATTCAGATTATATATCATGGGCTATTGGGGCTTCCTTGGTAGCTCACATGGTTAAGAATCTGCCTGCAATGCAGGAGACCTGGGTTTGATCCCTGGGTCAGGAAGATCCCCTGGAGAAGAGAATGGCAACCCACTCCAGTATTCTTGACTGGAGAATTCCATAGACTGAGGAGCCTAGTGGGCTACAGTCCATGGGGTCACAAAGAGTTGGCACAACTAGATTATTCTTTGAAAGTGAAAATGAAAGTCACTTAGTCATGTCCGACTCTTTGCGACCCTATGGACTATACAGTAAATGGAGTTCTCTAGGCCAGAATACTGGAGAAGGAAATGGCAATCCACTCCAGTATTCTTGCCTGGAAAATCCCATGGACAGAGGAGCCTGGCAGGCTACAGTCCATGGGGTCGTAAAGAGTTGACACAACTAGATTATTCTTTGAAAGTGAAAATGAAAGTCACTCGGTTGTGTCCAACTCTTTGCGACCCTATGGACTATACAGTAAATGGAGTTCTCTACGCCAGAATACTGGAGTGGGTAGCCTCTCCCTTCTCCAGGGGATCTTCCCAACCCAGGGGTCAAACCCAGGTCTCCCGCATTGCAGACAGATTCTTTACCAACTGAGCTATCAGGGAAGCCCAGACTATTCTTTATGTATCCTTAATGTATATTTTTTCCTCTGTAGGATTAAACATTCTCCAACACTACAAAAAAGTGGCCACACTGAGGATTTCCTCCACAGACTCCTGTTTATGTATTATGTATAAGGAGTTTTCATGGACTGTTTGATACCACTGTAGTGTAGGTTCCTAGACTCACTACCATCTTATGGACGTCTCAGTTACCTGCATCAGTACAGCCATAGTAATGGCCAGTAAACACATGAACCAGAAGCTGATCCCTGCTTTTCTGCAAGGTTAGCGGTGGGGAAGCCCATCTGCTTAGAGCCACAGCCAAACTTCCACTCTGTCTGACTGAGACACAAGTATTGAATGTGCCGCATGGTCTAGGCACAGGCAGCAGCCCAATCCATGCTCCCAGCAAAGCTTCCACTGAGGCAGAGGCCTGGATCCTCGAACCACCAGAGGAGACAAGCAACTAGTTAAGCTGAGTATGTCTGCACTAATTGCATGCGCTAATCAAGTGACCATAAATGTAAGGAATACTTCTGGACATTCTATTCAGTCCCATTAATAATGTTCCCTGGTGGCCAGATGGTAAAGAATCTGCCTGCAATGCAGGAGACCTGGGTTTGAACCACGGGTTGGGAACATCCCCTGGAGAAGGGAATGGCTGCCTTTCCTGGAGAATCCCATGGACAAAAAAGCCTGGCGGGCTACAGTCTGTGGGGTCGCAGAGTCAGACGCAACTCAGCCACTAATACTTTCACTTTTATACTTGCATTAATATATCACTTGCTTGATTATAAAAAGTTATGAAATCAGCTACTGGAAGTTCTCAAACTTTGTTCTTGTTCAAAATTGCTTGGGCTATGTGAAGTCAAGTGGGCCTTAGAAAGCATCACTATGAACAAAGCTAGTGGAGGTGATAGAATTCCAGTTGAGCTATTCCAAATCCTGAAAGATGATGCTGTGAAAGTGCTGCACTCAATATGCCAGCACATTTGGAAAACTCAGCAGTGGCCACAGGACTGGAAAAGGTCCGTTTTTATTCCAATCCCAAAGAAAGGCAATGCCAAAGAATGCTCAAACTACCGCACAATTGCACTCATCTCACACGCTAGTAAAGTAATGCTCAAAATTCTCCAAGCCAGGCTTCAGCAATATGTGAACCGTGAAATTCCTGATGTTCAAGCTGGTTTTAGAAAAGGCAGAGGAACCAGAGATCAAATTGCCAACATCTGCTGGATCATGGAAAAAGCAAGAGAGTTCCAGAAAAACATCTATTTCTGCTTTATTGACTATGCCAAAGCCTTTGACTGTGTGGATCACAATAAACTGTGGAAAATTCTGAAAGAGATGGGAATACCAGACCACCTGACCTGCCTCTTGAGAAATTTGTACACAGGTCAGGAAGCCCCACTTATTTAACTTATATGCTGAGTACATCAAGAGAAATGCTGGACTGGAAGAAACCCAAGCTGGAATCAAGATTGCCGGGAGAAAAATCAATAACCTCAGATATGCAGATGACACCACCCTTATGGCAGAAAGTGAAGAGGAATTCAAAAGCCTCTTGATGAAAGTGAAAGTGGAGAGTGAAAAAGTTGGCTTAAAGCTCAACATTCAGAAAACGAAGATCATGGCATCTGGTCCCATCACTTCATGGCAGATAGATGGGGAAACAGTGGAAACAGTGTCAGACTTTATTTTTATGGGCTCCAAAATCACTGCAGATGGTGACTGCAGCCATGAAATTAAGAGACGCTTACTCCTTGGAAGGAAAGCTATGACCAACCTAGACAGCATATTCAAAAGCAGAGACATTACTTTGCCAACAAAGGTCCGTCTAGTCAAGGCTATGGTTTTTCCTGCGGTCATGTATGGATGTGAGAGTTGGACTGTGAAGAAGGCTGAGTGCCAAAGAATTGATGCTTTTGAACTGTGGTGTTGGAGAAGACTCTTGAGAGTCCCTTGGACTGCAAGGAGATCCAACCAGTCTATTCTGAAGGAGATCAGCCCTGGGATTTCTTTGGAAGGAATGATGCTAAAGCTGAAACTCCAGTACTTTGGCCACCTCACAGGAAGAGTTGACTCATTGGAAAAGACTCTGATGCTGGGAGGGATTGGGGGCAAGAGGAGAAGGGGACGACAGAGGATGAGATGGCTGGATGGCATCACTGACTCGATGGACGTGAGTCTGAGTGAACTCCGGGAGTTGGTGATGGACAGGGAGGCCAGGCGTGCTACGATTCATGGGGTCGCAAAGAGTCGGACACGACTGAGCGACTGATCTGATCTGATTCTAAGTTTTTAAAATTTCAATATAAATTTTAGTATTAGTTTGTTAGTTTCTCCTCCAAAAAGTCCTGCTTGGATTTGATAGGGATTGCACTGAATTTACTGCACAACTTGGGAGAATGTCATCTTAACAATTATGGGACGTCTCTCTATTTATTTAGATCTTTAATGTCCCTCACTCTGATGTACCTAGGTTTGGATATCTTTGTGCTTATAATAAATAGAGTTCATGGAACTTCTTGGATGTAGTTGATTAATGTCTTTAGTGCAATTTGAGATTTCATCCATTATTTCTTTGAGTATTTTTTTCTGTCCCTTTCTCTTTTCTGCTCCTGGAACTCCCTTTTGCTTTACCTGATGATTTTCCCCAGGTCTCTGAGACACTGTTCACTTTTCTTCATTCTTATCTGAAATTTAGATCATTTCTATTGGTCTGTCTTCAAGTTTCACTGATTCTGTCTTCTGCCAAGTCATATCACATCTGCTTTTTAACCCTTCTAATGAATTTTTTTCATTTCAGGATTGTTCAATTCCAGAGTTTTCATGTTCTTATTTATTCACGTGTTTTATTTTTAGGTCTTTTTTATTGATATTCCTTTGAGAAATTGTCATTACACTTTATTAAACTTGGTTTCCTTTTGTTCTTTTAACATATTTATAACTTCTTTCAAGTCTCAGCTGCTAATACCAGCAGTTAAACTTATCAGAGATAGTTTCTGTTGACTTCTTTGTTTACTGGGTATGGGTCACACTTTGTTTCTTTGCATGTCTCATAGTTTTTATGTTGTTGAAAACTAAATATTTTAGGTAATATATTGTAGCAAATCTGGATTCTATTTGCTCCTGAGATACGGTTGCTGTTTCTGTTTGCTTAGTGATTTACCCATATTAATTTTATAGACTCTCTCCCCACAGTGTGTAATTACTAGTGTGTTTGTTCAGTTTTCAGTGCTTTTTGTTTGTTTATATTTATGTTTAAGCCTACGTTTAGCCAGTAAATCTCCTACTCTTTACCAATTTCTGTTTAGTTTGGGGAACACATCAAAGCTCAGACTGTATGAAAGCTCCAGCCAGAGCCAGTTTTATGAGTGTGTGTCCTGTGCAGTCATGTGGGGTCCCTTGCTCAGAAGGGCCTCATGGTTTACTGCTGTTTTATTGCCATCTTGAAATTCATTATAATATTCTAACAAGGACTCCTGCATTTGCACTTCTGCAACAGGCTCTGCAAATTATCTAGCTGGTCCTGGTCCCAGTTCAGACTTTCTCCTGGGAACTTCTATACATGTAGGGGAGATCGTTAGGGTCCTCCCCAGTCTTGCCTGAATTTCTGAGCATTCTTGAGCATGCATACAAATTTCCAGGTTACCAGCAAGCTCATCAAAGCCCATTATGGCTGTCTCATTCCCTGGATCTCTTTCTGGCTAAGATGCCTCATCTATTTCTCAGTGCAATAATCGGCTAATTAAAACATTGGCTTTTTCTGACAGTTTGTTACCATGAGTGCTGTCGTTTTCAAGAATGCCCTGGGTGTGGAGTTTTCTGGATTTAACAACAAATCAAGTCAGACCCTTTCAGCAGTAAAGCTGAAGGATTTCTTGGCTTGCCTCGGTAGAGCTGAGGAGGGAATTATGGCATATAGAAGTGGTTCAGATGGTAAAGAATCCGCCTGCAATGTGGGAGACCTGGGTTCGATCCCTGGCTTGGGAAGATCCCCTGGAGGAGGGTATGGCAACCCACTCCAGTATTCTGGCCTGGAGAATCCCCATGGACAGAAGAGCCTGTTGGACTACAGTCCGCAGGGTTGCAGAGTCGGACATGACTGAGCAGCTAAGCACAAAAGCAGTGGCTAAAACACCATAGATTCCCTGGGTTCTCACCCGAAGCCCAGTTGTTTTTCTCAAATGTGGAAACTTACATTACCATGTATAAAATAGATAGCCAACGGGAATTTGCTGTATGGCTCAGGAAACTCAAACAGGGGCTCTGTATCAATCTAGAGGAGTGGGATGGGGAGGGAGATGGGAGGGAGGTTCAAAAGGGAGGGCATATATATATACCTATGGCTGATTCATGTTGAGGTTTGACAGAAAACAACAAAATTCCGTAAAGCAATTATCCTTCAATAAAAAAAATAAAAAAAAAACGCAATTCAATTTTTTGTATAACTTTGGCCAATTTCCAGAGTCCAATAATTGATCATTGTGCTCAGTTTTAGAGTTGCTTTTGGGGAGAAGATTTGCTGATTCTTGTCACTCCACTAATTAGGAAGTCCTGTCTCCCCTCTCACCCATCTCCCCTTCCATTCTTCCTTCCAAATATTGTATATTTTAAGTTGCAGGATAACATTTGGTTCATGATACAGATTCTATTTATTTGTTGAAATTTTGTTTTTGTCCATCATTGTCTAGATTTTTTAAATTTTTATTAAAAAAAAACACATCTATAATGACTATTTTAAGGTCCTCTGCTAATTCTAAAACATGTCTGTTTCAGTAGAATGTTATTTCTCTTGATTATGAACCATATTTTACTGTTTTCTTGCAAATCACTTATTCTTTATTGTCTGCCAGATGTTTTCTGTAAGAGCCACAGAGACTGAGACTAAGCTGTTTTTCCCAGACAAAACATGCTGTTTTCTCTGTGAAGGAACTGAACTGCTCTGGGGCTGTGTTTCAGGTTCAGTTACTGTTCTCCTTTGTTTTGAAGAATATTGAGGGTGAGACTTGGCTTATGTTTCTATTGAGGGCAAGACTTGGCTTATGTTTCTATTGAGGGCAAGACTTGTCTTATGTCACCCCTTCCAATGGTTGTCCTTCCCCAAAATGAGAAGGTTGTAGGGACCCTTTTTCTGCCTTTATAGCCAAACCCTAGTCTAATCACTACCCTAGTAAACTTTATGAGGAAGAGAGAAGCCATTGAAAGTTTTAATGACCTTGTGGGTTGTCATGAAATGGAAGATGGTTTTTCTCACCTGCCAGTTTTCCACCACATGAATTTTGCTAAATTACCTGCCTATGGAAAGCCTGAACCTCTGCTTGTGACCAAACTTGGCAAATTCCTTTAGGAAGGAAGCTTGCTGATCTCTGCTCACCTAGAACGGGCTTTCTCCTTCCTGGAATTTATTGTTTTAAATTTATTTGCACCCACAGCTCTCTGGAATCTTTAAAATGTTGTTTCCCTTATCCAGTTATTTTCTAGTCATTATGACAAGAGCAGTAATCTGCCATGACCTTCTTTTTAAAATTATTTATTTTATTATTTTTGGCTGTGCTGGGTCTTGTTGCGATGTGCAGGCTTTCTCCAGTCACAGCGAGCAGGGGCTGCTTTTCGTCGCAGTACACGGGCTTCTCGTTGCAGTGTCTTGTGGAGCACGGGCTCTAGGGTGTGTGGACTTCAGCAGTTGAAGGCTGTTGGCTCAAAAGTTGCAGCTAGCAGTTTTCGTTGTTCTGCAGCATGTGGAGTCTTTTCTGACCAGGGATTGAACCCATGTCCCCTGCATTGGCAGGCAGATTCCTATCCACTGTACCTCCAGGGAAGAAGTCCTGCCATGACCTTCTATATCCAAACTATAGAGAACTCCGTCAATTTAAAAGTATTGGGTTGTTTTTTTTTTTTTTTTGCTCTATTTTGTTTAAATTTGAGTATCTCTTTTGGCTTTATATATAACTTAAGAGCTATAAACACAAAGAATTTATGTCTTGTTTTAATGTTTGTATATGTTTCAGTAACAAAAAATAATTTGAGTCAATGCTTGAAGTATGTGAAAGATATTTTTTTTAATCTCCCTTTCAAGGAGATTCTTTCACTTAAAATCAAAAAATGCTATGCCACACTAAGCTGTTTCTCTATTTACTCCTCACACCTGTCACAAAAATTATTTCTATGCTGTTTCATAATAACATTGGTGCTGATGCTATGGCAGGTTACTATATTTGACGAAGAACTAAATTCAGATAGCTGAAAAATCAAACCACCAAGCCTAGACAGAGACTTTTTCAGTATTATTTCTAGCAGATAATTCTCGATGAATTTCAGAAACACTCAAAGGTGTTTATAGCAGTTGGTGGCAAGAAAGAAACCCTAGGAAGCTGACAGTTTTTCTATCAGCAGCTGTGTGGTCTTTAGGTGGAGATTTTTCTTTCAGTTGTAAGAAATTTGAGACATTCCCTAGAGTTCTATGCTTTAGAAACTTCCCACCACCCACCGTCAGAGGCAGTGAAAGGATTTAAACTGATGGGGCAAAAACACACTAATTCTTTTTTTTAATTGGAGTATATTTGCTTTACCAGGTTATGTTAGTCTCTGCTGTGCAACGAAGTGAATCACCTCTATGTGTACATCTATCCCCTCCCTCTTGCACCTCCCTTCCACACACCCCACAGTCCCACTGCTCTAGGTCTTCATAGAGCACCAGGCTGAGCTCCCTGTGCTATGAAGCCAGTTCCCACCAGCTAGCTGTTTTACGCAGGATCATGTATATATAAAGTTCCCAGGTGCCGCTAGCGGTAAAGAATATACCTGCCAGTGCATTGGAAAGACTGATGGAAAGGACTGATACTGAAGCTGAAGCTCCAATACTTTGACCACCTGATGCAAAGAACTGACTCGTTGGAAAAGAACTGACTCCCTGGATGATGGGAAAGACTGAAGGCAGGAGGAGAAGGGGACGACAGAGGATGAGATGGTTGGTTCTCATTTCTGAGGATGAGATGATAGGATGGCATCACCGACTTGATAGACATGAGTTTGAGCAAGCTCCAGGAGTTGGTGATGGACAGGGAAGCCTGGCATGCTGCAGTCCATGGGGTTGCAAAAAGTCAGACATGATTGAGTGACTGAACTAACTGACTGTTAGTGCAGAAGACACAAGTGACGTGGGTATGATCTCCCTGGGTCAGGAAGATTCCCTGAAGTAGGAGACGGCAACCCACTCCAGTAGTCTTGCCTGGAATATTCCATGGACAAGAGGAGCCTAGTGGACTATAGTCTGCTGCTTCTCCGTCCCTGGGATTCTCCAGGCAAGAATACTGAAGTGGGTTGCCATTTCCTTCTCCAGTGCATGAAAGTGAAAAGTGAAAGTGAAGTTGCTCAGTTGTGTCCGACTCTTCACGACCCCATGAACTGCAGCCCACCGGGCTCCTCCGTTCATGGGATTTCCCAGGCAAGAGTACTGGAGTGGGGTGCCATTGCCTTCTCTGGGACTATAGTCTATGGGGCTGCACATGGTCAGACACAACTGAGCTACTAAGCACGCACACAGGTATATGTGTCAATCCTAATCTCCCAATTCATCCCACTGTCCCCTTCCCCTGCTGTGTCTGCATGTCTATTCTTTATGTCTGTATCTTTATTCCTGCCCTACAGATAGGTTCATCTGTACCATTTTTCTAGATTCCACATACATGCATTAATATGTTGTTGTTGCTTAGTCACTAAGTTGTCTCTGACTCTTTATGACCCTATGGACTGTAGCCCACCAGGTTCCTCTGTCCATGGGATTTCCTAGGCAAGAACACTGGAGTGGGTTGCCGTTTCCTTCTCCAGGGGTTCTTCCCTACTGTCCCAGAGATCAAACCCACGTCTCCAGCATTGGAAGGAGGATTCTTTTACCACTGAGCCCCCATACAATATTTGAAAAACACACTAATTCTTATAGATGTACAATTAATCTACAGAGTCTCACTCTGTTTACAAAAAGTTGCTTTTTGACATTCATTTTAACAGATTTTACTTAGTGTGTTTAATGTTAGGCCAATGTGGAGAGAAGCACACAGAAGGCTTTGCCTCACTTAGCCCTCTCAGGCTGGTCTTGGATTCTACACACATAACGATGTAGGTCCCAGAGCTACATCTCCTCAGCTTCCCTCCTTTTGGATCTTTTTGGTTTTTATCCAGTTCTCTCACTCTGGCCACCGCCTTCCCCCTGCACCCAGAGGTACCACTTTCTGCAGCTCTTAAGAATTTTGCAAGACGTATCAGCATCGTTCACAGCTCTGCCCACCGTGGTTTAGGATGTAGCTTTATTGGATTTCCTCAGTCAGTTTCCAAACATACATCTGCTTCCATCCATCTGCCAAAATATTTTTTGCTATCTTCTCATCTATTTCCCCCATACCTATGTGTTTACATATTTGCTTTAAAATATCTTTTCTACAGTCTCAGCGGGCTTGAGGAAGGAAGTGAAAAGAAGTGTACACATTCAACTCACATTTTAACGTAGCAGTCTTCAAGAGCTCTGCAAAACACGGCTTTCCCAGACCTCATCACCACGAAGTTTATTTGTGGTTCTAAAGTGGATCTTGTTGTTCAGTGTCTCTTAAATGCTCTCCACGGATCATGCTCTTCAGTGAGGGAACCGGAGCGTCAATGTTCCCCTCCCCTTTCTGATCATTATAAAACTGAAGCGCTCTCAAACAGAAACACTCAACCTTTCAATGGAAGAATGTTTAGATAAAAGCACTTAGACAGGCATAGTGTTGCCTTCCCAGAATTTGGCAGCTCAAGCCAAGGCTACAATTTTGTAGTAAACAATAAGGCCTGACACTGATTGGAAGCGATGGTCTTCCAAGAAGACAGTTCCATGCTGTTCAAGGGATCGGATTTGATTCAAATGTGGAAAACCATTTTTATGAGGAATCGCTTGGTGTCAGTTGAGCTATGATTTAATAGTTTTTCTCTCAAGCTTCTAGTAATGTGAACCAGACATTTGGATGGCAAGACTTCCTTCCTATATGTAATTAGAAAAACTGCAATATATATGTAGTATACACATATATAATATTTATGTTTACATATAAATGCAGACAGTGGCAAATATACTTCCAGAGCAGCACAACTTAATAAGAGGAAATTATTATAGGGCACAGATACCAGAGCTGTGGAAAAACAACCCAGACAGGAATTATAATTACATAGTCTTGTCTCTCAAGAAAGCTAGAGATATGGAAAAAAAAAAAAAAAAAGAGGCAATTTGGGGCTCAGCTATTCTCAGAAGCCAGCACAGACACTGACCAGTTTTGTGACCTTAGGTAAATTATTCAACCTATTCAACCTATCTGAACCCAAATGTCTTCCTTTCTAAACGGAGGCTAATAAGACCTACATTGCAAAGTTTGCATCAGGATTAGAATATCTGGAGCAGAAGTACTTGGCCCAGTAAACTCTTGTGATAAAATGTTAGTTTCCAACCTGCCAATCCCTCTATGCGGAAAGAGAGACAAACGTGGTGCCCAGCAGAGACAGGAGGGTCTCTGCTCCTGTCGCTGTGTGTGTGTGTGTGTGTGTGTGTGTGTCTGTCTGTCTGTCCTGGGCACAGGCAGGCCAGATGCAGCTTGCCAGGACTCATTCCCAGGCCAGGTCACTCACCAATGCAAGTGCCACCCTGCACCCCTGTTTGCCAGGAGCCACGTCCCAGGTGGAGACCCCACCGGGCTGCCCCCACCCCACCGGTCGTTTTAGCCAAAACAAGCCCACACTAAGAAGGTCCAAAGTCCAGGTTCTGTTTCCCTCCATTATACTCTTTGCCCCCTGCCACCCCCTTGGCAGCCCTGCTGTATCGGCAGAGTCAGTGCCAGGGACTCTCCCGGGCTTTTGCCAGGTTTTCCCAGCCCTCCCTGCCCCTGTTCACTTGAGTCACTTTCATTTTTTTTGGCTTCACAGAACAGCACGTGGGATCTTAGTTCCCCAACCAGAGATCGAACCTGTGCAACCTGCCGTGGATACATGGGGTCTTAACCACTGGACCACCAGAGAAGTCCCTCAAGTCATTTTTTAAATAGTAACATTAGGGCATCATTGTTGGTCTGTTCTTGCTGGCTGGTCCACTGGGAAGAGCCCCCTTAGCTCTCTGAGCAAAGAAAGCCATTCTTCTAACTTGAAGGCCAGACGATCTGGTCACTCCCTCCCTCTCTCTCATTTATTCCACAAATACCCGTTACCCATGCCATGCCGGCGCTGTGCAGACGGTACAGATGCGCTGGCGCCATGCCGGCACTGTGCAGGTGGTACAGATGCACTGGTGAGGGAGAGATGGAGGATGCCCCGCTGAGTCATTTTTCAGCCTGCTTCTGCCCGTGCTTCTCTGACTTTTAAAATCGTGTGTTTCACCACATTTCTTAATCACGGCTTGAATCCAGATTTGTGGATGGATGGATGAATTCCTTTTCATCTCTAAGTCCTCAAAATTCAGTTTGTATTTTATACTTGAATCAGATGACCAAATCAGTGTTCATAACATAGTGAAAAAAAATAGATCCACATGTGACTATGTGATGCTACTTTGAAAATTCCCATAGAATGTAAGGAGTATCTGTTTTTAAATATAAATTAATTAAAGCTGTGAAGTGAAGTCGCTCAGTCGTGTCTGACTCTTTGCGACCCCGTGGACTATGGCCTACCAGGCTTCTCTGTCAATGGGATTCTCCAGGCAAGAATACTGGAGTGGGTTACCATTTCCTTCTCCAGGGGATCTTCCCAACCTAGGGATCGAAGCTGGGTCTCCCGCATTGGAGGCAGACACTTTAACCTCTGAGTCACCAGGGAAGACATTAAAGCTGTAGGAAAGTAAGAATTCAGTTCCTTGGTCACCCTAGGTACATTTTAAGGGCCCAATTGCCACATGGGGCCAGTAACCACCATATTGTACAGTGTGGCTCTGGAGTTAAACTCTAGCTGAAAGAAAATAAGGAAGATAGAGTAAAGTGATGCTATAAGGAAGTAATCTGACAAATTCAGAGTGTAATGCATTCTTCAAGACAGATGAGCTCTGGAGAATCTTTGAAGAACACAGGCTCTTCAAAAAAGTCAGCAGCATTAAAAAGTAAAGAGGCAAATTGAGTGAAAGAGACTGCTGCTGCTGCTGCTAAGTCGCTTCAGTCATGTCCAACTCTGTGCATCCCCACAGATGGCAGCCCACCAGGCTCTGCCGTCCCTGGGATTCTCCAGGCAAGAACACTGGAGTAGGTTGCCATTTCCTTTTCCAATGCATGAAAGTGAAAGTGAAGTCGCTCAGTAAGTGTCCGACTCTTCGTGACCCCATGGACTACAGCCTACCAGGCTCCTCCGTCCATGGGATTTTCCAGGCAAGAGCACTGGAGTGGGTTGCCATTGCCTTCTCCAAAAGAGACTAAACAGACACAACCAAATACAATATTTGGCACTAAATTTGATTCTGAACCAGAAGAGAAAAATCAAGTTGACATCAATGTGTGTGTGTGTGTGTGTGTGTGTGTGTGTATCCAGCATCTTAACAGATGATACCCAGGTGCTTGTGCTCAGGTGCTTGGTTGTATCCAACTCTTTTGTGACCCCATGGACTGCAGCCCCCCAGGCTCCTCTGTCCATGGGATTTTCCTAGGCAGGAATACTGCCATTTCCTTCTCCAGGGGATCTTCCTGATCCAGGGATCAAACCCAGGTACACTGCATTGACAGGTGGGTTCTTTACCCCTGAGGCACCAGGGAAGCCCATTTATCTGTTAACTCTATGCAAATATCCTCTTTCTTCTCAAATTTTATTTATTTTTATTGTAAAAAACACACAACATAAAAGTTACCATTTTTAGCATTTTTAAGTGTGCAGTAGCGTTCAGTGTGTTCATGTTCACATTTAGTATATTCACATCTGTCGTGAAACTGATCTCCAGACCTTTTTTTTCTTACAAATTTGAAACTAAACTCATTAAGTAACAGCTCCATTCTCTCCACTCCCCGCCCACCCCTAGCTCGTGGTAACCTATTCTCCTTGCTGTTTCTATGAATTTGACTATTTCAGGTACTTCACATAAGTGGAATCATACAGAACCTGTCTTGACTGGCTTAATGTCACTTAGCATAATGTTGTCCAGGGTCATCCACGTTGTAGCATGCGATAGGCTTTCCTTTCTTTTTAAGCCCGACTAACATCCCATTATTTGTGTGTACCCCATTTTGTTTGTCCACTCATCTGTTGACCAACATATGGATTGTTTCCACCTCCTGGCTGTTGTGAATAATGCTTCTGTGAACATGGGTGTGCAGATATCTATCTCTTCTTCAAGACTCTGACTCCAGTTCATTTGAATCTACATGCCCAGAAGTGGGATTTCAGGATCATATGGTAGTTCTATGTCTAAGGTTTTGAGGACCATCTACCTGCTTTCCATAGCAGCTGCGCCATCTTGTAATCCCACCAACAGTGTACAAAGTTCCAATTTCTCCACACCCTTCTTATTTTCACTTCTTATTTTCCAGTTTTGTTTTGTTTTTTTTTGGTCTTTTAAATAATAGCTGTCCTGAAGGGTGTGAGGTAATATTCATTGTGCTTTGATTTTTATTTCCCTGATAACTAGCAATGTTGACAGTCTTTTCATATGCTTCTTGCTCATTTGTGTATCTTCTTTGGAGAAATTAATTCAAGTCCTTTCCCCAGTTTTTAAACTGATTAATTTGATTTTGTTGTTGAGTTGTAGTGCTTTATATATTCTGAGTATTAACCTGTTATCAGAGATATAATTGACAGTTATCTCCCATTCCATAGGCTGCCTTTTCATTCTACTGATGGTATTCTTTGATGCATGAAAGTTTTTAAAGTTTGATACAGTCCCATTTGTCTGTTTTTGCTTTGACTGCCTGTGTTTTTGGTGTCATATCCAAGAGATCATTGCCAAGTCCAATTTCATGAAGGTTTCTCCTACATTTTCTTTTAAAAACCGCATTTTATAGTTTTAGATATTACATCTTTAATTCATTTTTAGATAAACTTTGTACTAAAAATGAATTTTTGTAGTTCAATTTTGGTTAATAATTGTATAAGATAGGGCACAACTTCATTCTTTGGAATGTAGATATCAAGTTTCCCTAGCATCATAATATGAAGAGACTGTTCTTTCTCTGTTGAGTGGCCGTGGTACCCTTATCAAAGATCATTTGACCATATACTCAGTATTTATTATTAGACTCTCTTTTCAATTGGTCTGTACATTTGTCTGTATCCTTTGTTTAGTGTAGGTTTTTAATGTTTTAAAATCAAAAAGTGTGGGTCCACCAACTTTATTCTTCTCTTTCAAAATGACTTTGGCTATTTTGAGCCCCTTCAGATTCCAGACACATTTTAGGAAATATTTTTGTATTTATGAAAAAAAAAAACACCATTGGGGTTTTGATAAGGATTATGTTCAGTGTGTAGATTGCTTTGGGTTGTATGGACATCTCAACAATATAAAGTTTTCCAGTGTATGAACATGGATGTCTCTCCACTTACTTGTGTATTCTTTAATTTCTTTTAGCAGTGTGTTATAGTTTTCACTGTATAAGTCTTACCTCCTTGATCAGATTTATTGCAAAACATTTAATTCTTTTCAGATGCTATTATAAGAATTTCCTTTTCAGATGATTCATTGCTAGTGTTTTTGTTTTTTGAAAGTTGCTTAGTCATGTCTGACTCTTTGTGAGCCCATGGGCTATGCAGCCCATGGAATTCTCCAGGCCAGAGTACTGCAGTGGGTAGCCCTTCCCTTCTCCAGTGGATCTTCCCAACCCAGGGATTGAACCCAGGTCTCCCGCATTGCAGGCAGATTCTTTACCAGCTGAGCCACCAGGGAAGCCCAAGAATACTGGAGTGGGTAGCCTATCCCTTCTCCAGCGGATCTTCCTGACCCAGGAATTGAACCAGGGTCTCCTGCATTGCAGGCAGATTCTTTACCAACTGAGCTATCAGGGAAGCCTATTGTTAGTATATAGAAGTGCAATTAATGTCAATTTTTTACTACTAATTTTAGCATCTGTTGGTGGAACTTGCTTACAATTATTACTGTGGTGTTTGTCTTTTTAAAATTGTCTTTATTCCTCTTACACTCGTGGATTGGAATTCTTCTGTAAAAAGGAGTTATTCTTTTACTCCTATTAATTTATTTATCCAGTTATTTTTTGGAATCAACATAGACTCAGAGATTTTCTTTTCTTTCCTTTGTTCCTTTGTTTTTCATTCTATGAGTTAAAAATCCAACAATATAGTTAGTTTGCTGCTACATCTGTTCTAACTTTGGCTATTAGAGGCTTCTTCAGTGTTTTCTTTCCTGTTGAGCACTTCCTTAATTTCTGGCAACGCAAGATGCTCCAGGCTCATCTTGCATTTTTCCCTGCCCCATTTCTGGAATCATTCACTTCTCCAACAAGTCTGGTTCTTTTCACTGGGTATTTAGAAGAGAGGGTCTAGTTGCTAATTGTCCTCATTGCTCCCAGAGTGTCACTGCCTCTAGGCCTTCTTGGTGGACGAAAGCTAGAAATTTTATGAAGCTATACTAATCCACACATACAAACAACTTCATGCTTATTTCTGCATTTTTCTGTCTGAATACTATGAGTTCATATTGATACCTCCCATTTGAATCCCAAACCAGAGTTAATTCTGTCTTCACCTTTTCCTTATTTGCAACTTCTTTCTCTGACAGTGAGAAGCCCTGCAGATGCTGTCTACAGTGTATTTATTTCTTTCTCCCATCCTAGTATATACATAATTTCCTTGTTGTTACCCCAAATCCCTGAGGGAAACACACTTACCAATTTGAGCACAGTGCATGTATCATTCTTTGGGTCTTTAGTCTTACAATATCAAGTCAAAATTATATTTTCCAGAGTTACTAAGGTTAGGGCCTCTCTTCCCTACTATGTTCAGTATGGTTAATCATTTGTAACATAATTAGATTCATTTGTTGCTATCTGTATAGTTTGGGAATCTCCGCACATCCTGGATGATTTTTAATTATTCATTAATTTGGGGGTACGTAAGGCATTGTTGTTGTTCAGTCCCTACGTCGTGTCTGACTCTTTGTGACTCCATGTACTGTAGCCACCGGGCTCCTCTGTCCATGAGGATCTGTGGGCAGCAATACTGGACGGCACTGCCATTTCCTTCTCCAGGGGATCTTCCCAGATCAGATCAGTCGCTCAGTTGTGTCTGACTCTTTGCGACCCCATGAATCGCAGCACGCCAGGCCTCCCTGTGCATCACCAACTCCCAGAGTTCACTCAGACTCACATCCATTGAGTCAGTGATGCCATCCAGCCATCTCATCCTCTGTCATCCCCTTCTCCTCCTGCCCCCAATCCCTCCCAGCATCAGAGTCTTTTCCAATGAGTCAACTCTTCGCATGAGGTGGCCAAAGTACTGGAGTTTCAGCTTTAGCATCATTCCCTCCAAAGAAATCCCAGGGCTGATCTCCTTCAGAATGGACTGATTGGATCTCCTTGCAGTCCAAGGGACTCTCAAGAGTCTTCTCCAACACCACAGTTCAAAAGCATCAATTCTTTGGTGCTCAGCCTTCTTCACAGTCCAACTCTCACATCCATTCATGACCGCAGGAAAAACCATAGCCTTGACTAGACGAACCTTTGTTGGCAAAGTAACGTCTCTGCTTTTGAATATGCTATCTAGGTTGGTCATAACTTTCCTTCCAAGGAGTAAGCGCCTTTTAATTTCATGGCTGCAGTCACCATCTGTAGTGATTTTGGAACCCAGAAAAATAAAGTCTGACACTGTTTCCACTGTTTCCCCATCTATTTCCCATGAAGTGATGGGACCGGATGCCATGATCTTCGTTTTCTGAATGTTGAGCTTTAAGCCAACTTTTTCACTCTCCACTTTCACTTTCATCAAGAGGCTTTTGAGTTCCTCTTCACTTTCTGCCATAAGGGTGGTGTCATCTGCATATCTGAGGTTATTGACATTTCTCCCGGCCATCTTGATTCCAGCTTGGGTTTCTTCCAGTCCAGCGTTTCTCATGATGTACTCTGCATAGAATTTAAATAAACAGGATGACAATATACAGCCTTGATGTACTCCTTTTCCTATTTGGAACCAGTCTGTTGTTCCATGTCCAGTTCTAACTGTTGCTTCCTGACCTGCATACAAATTTCTCAAGAGGCAGATCAGGTGATCTGGTATTCCCATCTCTTTCAGAATTTTCCACAGTTTATTGTGATCCACACAGTCAAAGGCTTTGGCATAGTCAATAAAGCAGAAATAGATGTTTTTCTGCAGACCAGGGATCAAATCAGTGTCTTCTGCATTGGCAGGCAGATTCTCTGCCACTGAGCCACCAGGGAAACCCATGTAAAGCATTACTTTGTTTCTAAAGTTCAAAACTATATTAAAGGTACATATACTCAGACAAGGGTCTTTTTCTTCCTGTCCCTAAGATTTCCTTCCTCTTTTCCCCTTTTTATACTTCTTGGCTCCCCCCCCAACCCCCCACCATAGATAACCAATTTGGTTGCTTTTTGGTTTATCCTATATATTCTTTTTATTTTTGCATAAATAAGCAAGGTGTGGATGTGTCTCAGGCTCCTTTTGCATGTTAGCAATGGGTTTCCAGACAGACTGCTTCAATGAGCCCTCCCAGGAGGGGGACAAAACAGTTTTTTGTTTTACTGTAACCTGAGCAACATTCAGAAAACTAAGATCATGGCATCTGGTCCCATCACTTCATGGCAGATAGATGGGGAAACAGTGGAAACAGTGTCAGACTTTATTTTTGGGGGCTCCAAAATCACTGCAGATGGTGACTGCAGCCATGAAATTAAAAGGCGCTTACTCCTTGGAAGGAAAGTTATGACCAACCTAGATAGCATATTCAAAAGCAGAGACGTTACTTTGCCAACAAAGGTCCGTCTAGTCAAGGCTATGGTTTTCCCAGTGGTCATGTATGGATGTGAGAGTTGGACTGTGAAGAAGGCTGAGTGCCAAAGAATTGATGCTTTTGAACTGTGGTGTTGGAGAAGACTCTTGAGAGTCCCTTGGACTGCAAGGAGATCCAACCAGTCCATTCTGAAGGAGATCAGCCCTGGGATTTCTTTGGAAGGAATGATGCTGAAGCTGAAACTCCATTGCTTTGGCCACCTCATGGGAAGAGTTGACTCATTGGAAAAGACTCTGATGCTGGGAGGGATTGGGGGCAGGAGGAGAAGGGGACGACAGAGGATGAGATGGCTGGATGGCATCACTGACTCGATGGACGTGAGTCTGAGTGAACTCCGGGAGTTGATGATGCACAGGGAGGCCTGGCGTGCTGCGATTCATGGGGTCGCAAAGAGTCGAACATGACTGAGCGACTGAACTGAACTGAAGCAATGAAGAGTTTATCATTTCAGTCTTTGGTATCTGAGAAGCAAAAGTAACTCCTTGTCCTAGTTTGCATTTTCTGATTTGCTTCAAGGTTATATATGTTTCAAGTATTTCTGGGCTGATTACCTTTCCTCCTTTGTGAGCTCTGTTCTTGGCCAGTTCCTCTGTTGGAGACTCCCAGTTTTTCCTACAGATTCTCATTAGCCCTTTACACAGTGAGGGTATTAACTTCTTGTCCCATCACTGTGCATCCCTTTAGACCAGAAATCCTCATCTGTTTGGCACCAGGGACTGGCTTTGTGGAAGATTAGTTTTCCGTGGACCAAGGGGGTTTGGGGGTGATTCAAGCACATTACAATTTTTGTGCACTTTATTTCTATTATTGTTACATCAGCTCCACCTCACGTCATCAGGTATTAGATCGTGGAGGTTGAGGACGCCTGCTTTAGGGTACCTACACGTCCTCCTTAACACGTCCCTCACATACTTTCCTCAGGGAGCTGCTAAGATTATCCTTTCATCCGAGCATCCAGCTCTGACTTTTGAGGGGTGGGCAACACGTGGTCACTACATCCAGTGACCCCTGGATAACCAGGGCAACAAACATTTTTTCTGTCTTGTTTGCACACAGTAATTTTATGAAGCTTGAGAAGTTTCATTTGAAATGGGGGATTTCGAGCCTTATTTCACATAGAGTGCTTATTTTCAATGATACACACTCTAACTCATCCTAGGATGTTCTTTTGAGAAGAATGTTTGAGTCTGCATTTGGTTTAATATAAACTATTTAGTTTCATATTAATTAGTTCTAAGGAGCAATGAGGACTTTCGTTTGATGTGAACAAGGGATTTTGAGCTTGGTTTCATATAAACTGTTTAGAACCAACTAGAACTTGCTCTAAAGCCTCATAGGGAATTGGTTTTAAGAAGACTGATACATTCTGAGCTTGTTTGACTCAAACTGCTTAGTTTTGTCTAAACTCACCCTAACTCCCATTCCATTTGAATTAAAAGTGTAATTTTTTGCTTGTTTCAAACAGTCTGCTTAGATTTGTCCTATGTCACCTTAGGAAGTTACCTTAGATATAAATGTGTGATTTTGACATTGCTTCACTTAACCTGCTTAGGGGTTGGGTGGCGCTGGTGGTAAAGTACCCACCTGCTAATGCTGGAGACAAAAAAAGACACGGGTTCAATCCCTGGGTTGGGAAGATCCTCTGGAAGAGGAAACGGCCACCTACTCCAGTATTCTTACTTGGAAAATCCCATGGACAGAGAAGCCCAACGGGATACAGTCCATAGGATCACAAAGAGTCAGACACAACTGAAGTGACTTAGCATGCATGCAGCCTGCTTAGGTTCATCTTCTTTTGCTCTAATTTGTCCTAAGACAGTACTTTTGAAATGAATATGCATTTCTCAGCTTGTTTGCACGTGTGAAGTTTATATAGCATTTACAAAGCTTACGAAAAGAATGTGACATCTATTTATTTCTACAAGCTTTGATGAGCACCTGTAGACAATGACAACTCCATCATGACTGCCCCCTGGCCAGCCGTGGCTGTAAGACACATCCCACTTCCACAGATGCTAAAATGTGAAGCAACAATGTGTGACCTTGCATTTAGTGGGCAGAACTATCAGTATTTGGTAATGGGGAGTAAAAGGATAAAATGAATCAAAGAATTCTCCCAGATATCTGGCTTAGACAGATGCATGCACTTTATTGCTCTATCTTTTTTCATCATTTTAATGAACCATGAATAATATTTCTGAAAATAAAGTTTTATAGAATTCCTAGCCACTTCCTAAGGGAAAATGCCTAGAATTTGGTAGTAAAAAAAAAAAAAGTATACTTCATTGCTGCTTCAATCTGCATTTATGTAGTGATGTTAAATTTGTTTTCATAAGTTCATAAGTCATTGGTATTCTTCTTCTTGCAAATGACCTCTTAATACTGTTACTCAGCATTAAGGTTACTCAACTTTTTCCTTACCTGAAAAATACATTAATTTCACCTTAAACAGGCCTCCAAACTTTAATTCATTCCAACGTCAACTTTAATATCTAAATTCTAAAGACTTCTCTAAATATCATCACAGTCAAGGAAAGCTCCTTTCTACCTGTGAACTTGTGAAACCCAGCAAATTATGTGCAATATAATTAGGGGACAGGATAGACATTGCCATGCTCAAAGGGTGAGGTAGGAAAGAATGAAGGGGTGACAGGTCCCGAGCAAGCCCAAAACTCTGCAAGGAAAATTCCATCTGTAGGCTCATAATCTTCTTTGGGCTGTTATCCCATCTTCTGGACCCACTGAGGTGGCAGTACTGATCTTATGATGCATTCAGGTGGCAATCATGCCTCCTCAGCTCTTCAGGCAGGGGTCTTACCTCCAAGGTTCTTGTCAATCCAGCCCTCCACCCTAGTGGAGGCTGTCCAGCCAGTTGAAGTTGAGGCAGTAACCTCACTCTGAAACCGAGGAGGCAGTCCTGATGATCTCCGAATGGCCTTTATGGTCATTTTTCCTTTTTTAAGGAAGAATAGTGCATGTTCATAGCTGAGTATTTCAATATTGGTCTAGTTCTGTAGAATCCAGGAAGTAGGAAAGCATTCCTTAACTCCATCCCACTTTCTCTGTGCCAGCTAGTTTATACTGGCAGTGTCTTTGCCAGGATAGCACCATCTCTATTTTTCTGCTTCTTCCAAGATGGTTGATTATATTCACGAGTTGCACCCATGATCTGTTTATCAAATGGTTGCTCCATCACACCATTAGTATTTGCTATAGAACAAAGTTTTCTCGTGTTTTGCAGTATGTGTATAGGTTGAGAATGTCCCAAGTCTTCAAAGCCAGGTTCCTTTTGGCTTAACAATTTCTTCTTCAATTTATCTCTCTCCTTTTGTATTTTTCTATAAGGAATCAGGAAGAACTAGGCAGCTCCTTATACTGTTTGCTTAGAATGATCTCCTCAGCTAAATGTCCAGCTTCATCATTTACAAGCTCTACCTTCCATGAAACTCTAGAACATAGGTCAGCCAAGTTCTTTGCCACTTTAAAGCATGGCTTGCCTTTCCTCCAGTTTTCAACATCATGGTCCTCATTTCCATCAGGTTCCTCACCAGAATCACCATGAACATCTGTGATATTGTGATTTGTAACAAGAAATACATATTTCATCATCATCCCTGTTCCTGAAACAGAGTTGCTAAAAGCCTTGGAATGTCCAGAGTGAGGAGAGCTTTAAAGGTGTCTTTTTTATGTTAACTGAGTGGCTTTTGGAAAGCCCTTAGGTCACCTTAGGTCAATCAAGAGAATCAACCATGTGATTAGAGGATTAGAACTTCAGTCCCTTCCCTGGACGTCGTGTAGGGGAGAGAGGCTGGAAATCTAGTTCAACTGCCAATGGCCAATGATTTATTCAATCGTGCCATGTCATGAAGCCTCCATGAAAACCCAAAAGGAGGGGGTTCAGGGTGTTTCCAGGTTGGTGAACCAGAATGCATCCATGTGCTGCCATGCCAGGCTCCTAGCTGCCCTTTGTTCAGAACCACACCCTATATTTCTCTTCATCTGGCTGTTGATTGGTCTCCTTTAATGTCCTTTGTAATAGTAATCTAGTGCATAAACTGGTTTCCTGAGTTCTGTGCAAATGAGTCAGACCTGAGAAAGGGGTCCTGAGAACCTCTGATTTACAGTCAGAAGCACAGGTAACAACCTGTACTTATGATTGGCATCTGAATTGTGAGCAGTCTTCTGGAACTGAGCCCTGAACCTGTGAGGTCTGATTCTATTTCCAGGTAGATAGTATCAGAATTGAGTTAAATTGTAGGACACCCTGCTGTGTCAGAGAATTGCTTGGGCTTGGTGTGGGTTAAAAAAAAACACAACCCCACACATTGGAATGAATGTCAGAATCATAATGACCATAGTTCTAGCATGGACCTCAGAACTCTTTTAGCTTCTACCCGTTACCCAGTTCCAAAGTTGCTTCCATGTATTTAGCTATTTGCTACAGCAGCACCCCACTTCTTGGGCTTCCCTGGTGGCTCAGTGGTAAGGAATCTGCCTGCCAATGCAGGAGACGTAGGAGACACAGATTCAGTCCCTGGGTTGGGAAAAGCCCCCGGAGGAGGAAATGGCAACCTGCTCTGGTATTCTTACCTGGAAAACCCCATGAACAGAGGAGCCTGGCGGGCTATAGTCCATGGGGTCACAAAGAGGCAGACACGACTGAGCACACAGGCATCACACATCCCACTTTTTGGCTCTAAAAAATCTATCTTAGCTCAGGCTGCCATAACAAAATAGACTAGGTGGCTAAAGCTACACATTTCTTTTTCATGATTCTGGAGGCTGCAGTTTTGATTTTGGGTGCCTGCATGGTTGGGGAAAACTACCCTCCTGGCTTGCAGATAGCCACTATCTCTTTAAAAAAAATTTTTTTTATTGTTTTTATTTTTCTACTTTGTGCCCATGCTGTGTGGCATGTGGGATCTTAGTTGTACCCCCTGCAGAATCTTAACCACTGGACCAGCAGGGAAGTCCCTGGCCACCTTCTTGCTGGGTCCTCACATGGCAGAGATAGAGAGCAAGCTCTCCTTGTGTCTCTTATGAGGGTACTAATCCCATCAGAGAGGCCCAACTCTCACTGCTGTTGTTCAGTCACTAAGAGTCTGACTCTTTGTAGCACTATGGACTGTAGCACGCCAGGCTTCCCTGTCCTTTACTATCTCTTGGAGTTTGCTCGAACTCATGTCCATTGAGTTGATGATGCCATCTAACCATCTCATCCTCTATCCACCCTCCTTGTCTCCTCCTGCCTTCAATCAGGGTATTTTCCAACAACCTTATCTAAACCGAGTTATTAATATCTCCAAATATCCTCCCACTGGGTGATGGGGCTTCCAACATGAATTTGGAGGGAAAATAGTTCAGTCCACAGCACCTGCTATGATCATTTCTGTATACATTTTTACACGGGAATTTGCACCTTGGTTATATACCTAGGAATGGAATTCCACAGTCATATGCTAATTGGGGCCTTGCCTGGTGGCTCAGTGGTAAAGAATCTGCCTGCAATGTAGAAGACGTAGGAGATGCAGGTTCGATCCCCACGTCAGGAAGATCCCCTGAAGAAGGAAATGGCACTCCAGTATTCTTGCCTGGGAAATCCATGGCTTGTAGCCCACCAGGCTCCTCTGGCAGGCTGAAGTCCATGGGGTCACAAAAAAGGTAGGCAGGATTTTGTGCATAAACAATAACAGTGACTATGAAATGGTTTTGCTTTGCATTTCCCTGATGACTCAAGAGGGAAGTTGAGCACCTTCTCATTTATTTATTGGCCACTTGAGTATTTTCTTTGGAGAAACGGCTATTCAAATCCTTTGCCCATGTATAATCGCTATTTGTCTTTTTTTGTTAGATTGTAACAATTATTTATGTGATCTTGATGCAAGTTCTTATCAGATGTAGGATCTGAAAATGTTTTCCTTCAGCAGTATTCTGTTGCATTTTGCTTTCAGCCTGCTTCTGTGACGTTTGTAAGCCTCTCTTCAACTATTTTCAAACAGAGCAGTGATTTTAGCTTAGACACCCAACTCTCAGCCTGATTCTGTACCCAGGATCCAGCAAGCCCATGGCTTCAGCTTGTTTTTCTGCTGTGTCCAATCCACAAAGACGTTTATCCTGTACTTGAGCCCCAATCCATCTTTCAGTTTTCCCTTTTGTGTTTTATCCATCATTGCTGAGTTTCTCGCAAAGAGCATCATTCAAGCGTGAACTCACAGCATCAAATTGCCCTGGAAGACCTCCATCAATATTGTTTATAGTATTTTTCTTTGTGTGTATATTTTTTTTAAATTGTGAAGTTAGATCTATTGATATTTTTATATGATTTCTTTCCTGGATTTTACACTTAGAAAAATCTCTCCCATCCTTAGGGGAGAGAAACATGGTCTTCCAATATCTTCTTATGGGTTTTCTTCTTTACATTTAACTCTTTGTCCATCCAGAATGTATTGTGTAGGTTAGGGATCCAAGTTTAAGGCCTTCCAATTTGTGTGTTATCTTAGAACTATCCAATAATTTTAAATGCCATTCCAATTACATTTCAAATTTCAATATTTATTTTGTGTCTATTTCAGAGCCTTCTGTTTTTTTTTGTTGTTGTTGTTGTTTTTTTCAGAGACTTCTAGTCTTAATTCTATCCCATTAGTTAATTTTTTCATTTTCCTGCCGGAAGTTGGGAGCAGGTCATTTGTGTGTGTGTTTCATCACTACATTATAGGTGATCAACAAATGAATTTATAATGGCAAGTCAGAACAGTGGGAGGGCACAGAGGGAAGGTGTTGAAAGATGATGAGACATTGTGGGCCTGGTTGACCATGACATTAAAGAAGAAAAGGTAGGACCTGACCTAGTGCCTAGCTCAGAGTAGGCACTCAATAAAGCACTTAATATGTAAAAAGAATCTTGAAGTGGTGCATTCTCTATGAATTAACTTCCTCCAGCTGAGTTCTTCTGCTCCATGATTAGTCCAGTCTACCTCAAAGTTCCTAGTCAGACCAATCCTTCATGTTGGACATGTGCTTTGCCCTGTCTGCTCTCCAACTGTTCCTCTCAGAAGCCCATGGCTCTATGCCAGGTCAGGCAATCAGGTAAAAATTGCTAGGACAACATGAGAAAACAGAAGTTACAATGGTTCCTTTGTGAGTCTAGAGTCTCGGGCCTTCCCTCCTGCTGGCTGGCTTATCAGTAAATGGCCACTGTAATCTGGCTTTCAAAGCATTGCAGAAGAAAAGGAACTTGGACTTAAATTCAGAAGCCATGACCCTTCCTTCTAATATTAGCTATGTGACTATTGGCAAGTTATATAACCTCTCTGAGTCACAGTTTCTACTCCTTTACAAAAGAGATAATAAGATCCACTCAGAGAGACAATAGAAGAATTAAATGAGATAACCTGAAGATTATATTCTTTGCAGCCAAAAATGGAGAAGCTCTATACAGTCAGCAAATACAAGACTGGGAGCTGACTGTGGCTCAGATCATGTACTCCTTATTGCCAAATTCAGCCTTAAATTGAACAAAGTAGGGAAAACTACTAGACCATTCAGACATGAGCTAAATGAAATCCTTTACAATTATACAGTGGAAGTGACAAAGATTCAAGGGATTAGATCTGATAGACAGAGTGCCTGAAGAACTATGGATAGAGGTTCCTGACATTGTATAGGAGGCAGGGATCAAGACCATCCCCAAGAAAAAGAAATGAAAAAGGCAAAATGGTTGTCTGAGGAGGCCTTACAAATAGCTGAGAAAAGAAGAGAAGCTAAAGGCAAAGGAGAAAAGGAAATATATAAGCATTTGAATGCAGAGTTCCAAAGAATAGCATAGGGAGATAAGAAAGCCTTCCTCAGTGATCAATGCAGAGAAATAGAGGAAAACAATAGAATGGGAAAGACTAGAGATGTCTTCAAGAAAATTAGAGATACCAAGGGAACATTTCATGCAAAGATGGGCTCGATAAAGGACAGAAATGGTATGGACCTAACAGAAGCAGAAGATATTAAGAAGAGGTGGCAAGAATACACAGAAGAACTGTACAAAAAAGATCTTCATGACCCAGATAATCATGATGGTGTGATCACTCACCGAGAGCCAGACACCCTGGAATGTGAAGTCAAGTGGGCCTTAGAAAGCATCTCTATGATCAAGCTAGTGGAGGTGATGAAATTCCAGTTGAGCTATTCCAAATCCTGAAAGATGATGCTGTGAAAGTGCTGCACTCAGTGTGCCAGCAGATTTGGAAAACTCAGCAGTGGCCACAGGACTGGAAAAGGTCAGTTTTCATTCCAATCCCAAAGAAAGGCAATGCCAAACAACGTTCAAACTATTGCACAATTGCATTCATCTCACACACTAGCAAAGCAATGCTCAAAATTCTCCCAGCTGGGCTTCAACAGTACGTGAACCATAACCTTCCAGATGTTCAAGCTGGTTTTAGAAAAGGCAGAGGAACCAGAGATCAAATTGCCAACAACCATGGGATTGTCGAAAAAGCAAGAAAGTTCCAGAAAAAAATCTACTTCTGCTTTATTGACTATGCAAAGCCTTTGACTTCATGGATCACAACAAACTGGAAAATTCTTCAAGAGATGGGAATACCAGACTACCTTACCTACTTCCTGAGAAATCTGTATGCAGGTCAAGAAGCAGCAGTTAGAACTGGACATGGAACAACAGACTGGTTCCAAATCGGGAAAGGAGTACATCAAGGCTGTATATTGTCACCCTGTTTATTTAACTTATATGCAAAGTACATCATGAGAAATGCTGGACTGGATGAAGCACAAACTGGAATCAAGATTGCTGGGAGAAATATCAATAACCTCAGATATGCAGATGACACCACCCTTATGGCAGAAAGTGAAGAACTAAGGAGCCTCTTAATGAAAGTGAAAGAGGAGAGTGAAAAGGTTGGCTTGAAACTCAGCATTCAGAAAACTAAGATCGTGGCATCTGGTCCCATCACTTCATGGCAAATAGATGGGGAAACAATGGAAACAGTAAGAGACTTTATTTTGGGGGGCTCCAAAATCACAGAGAAGGCAATGGCACCCCACTCCAGTACTCTTGCCTGGCAAATCCCATGGATGGAGGAGCCTGGTGGGCTGTAGTCCATGGGGTCGCTTGGAGTCGGACAGGACTGAGCAACTTCACTTTCACTTTTCACTTTCATGCATTGGAGAAGGCAATGGCAATCCACTCCAGTGTTCTTGCCTGGAGAATCCCAGGGACGGGGGAGCCTGGTGGGCTGCCATCTCTGGGGTCGCAGAGTCAGACACGACTGAAGCAACTTAGCAGCAGTAGCAGCAGCAAAATCACTGCAGATGGTGACTGCAGCCATGAAGTTAAAAGATGCTTACTCCTTGGAAGAAAAGTTATGACCAACCTAGACAGCATATTAAAAAGCAGAAACATTACTTTGCCAACAAAAGTCTAGTCAAAGCTATGGTTTTTCCAGTAGTCATATATGGATGTGAAAGCTGAGTGCCGAAGAATTGATGCTTTTGAACTGTGGTGTTGGAGAAGACTCTTGAGAGTCCCTTGGACTCCAAGAAGATCCAACCAGTCCATCCTAAAGGAAATCAATCCTGAATATTCATTGGAAGGACTGATGCTGAAGCTGAAACTCCAATACTTTGGCCACCTGATGTGAAGAACTGGGTCATTGGAAAAGACCCTGATACTGGGAAAGATTGAAGGCTGGAGGAGAAGCGGACGACAAAGGATGAGATGGTTGGATGGCACCACCGACTCAATAGACATGAGTTTGAGCAAGCTCCGGGAGATGGTGAAGGACAGGGAAGCCTGACATGCTGTAGTCCATGGGGTCACAGAGAGTCAGACGAGACTGAGCAACTGAACGACAACAACAACAAAGAGCTCTTTAGTGGGCCAGGTGCTTTATGTGCATAGTTATATCCACCTCTATTTTACTTCACCTCATTTCCAACATGTAATTTCTGTTCCAAATAGCATAGGGTCTTCACTGCCACCTAAACACAAATAATATCTCCTGTTCCCCCTCTTTCTTGGGTTCTTTCTGCCCATCCAGGTCCTACCCATCTTTGAAGGCCCAATGTCAACCCTACCTTGCTCCCAAGTACTTCTCTCCACCTCTGTCCATGTGCATCTTTCACTTCTTTGGGTTTCTTTTATTCTCTTCCACATTCCCACTCAGTTCATGAGGGCTGAATATCTTCAAGTGAACCTTTGATTCTATTCCATTTCATAGAGCCCAGTGCCAAGCCATGCCCAAAGCAGAAGCCCAAAATCCATTACTATATGAATAGTCAAGGAAGCATAATGGGAATAACCTCACTGGGCTGGTATTTATTGTACCTGTATTATGTTAAATCACTGAAACCATGGCTGTATGTCTTCAATGTCCTCAAATATCACCCCTCTCAACTACAGTGGATAGGAAAGGGTCAAGGGGGCAGTATGAGGGTCAGCAGGACATGCTGGCCAATGGAGATCAAACCATGGAATGTTGGCTGTAGAAGGAGCAAAATTTACAGGTTGTTTATTCTAACGTTTTACAAGAGAGGAAACCGGGGCCTGAGGTGGTCAACCCACAGACCAAACCCCAGATCCATAACATAGAACAGAGGTGATGACAGACCAGGGTTGGGAGGAACCTTGGGCATATTTCCAAAGGCTGGGAGACACACGTACGGGTGAAAGTGGCATACGCCATCAGCAGCGCTGTCCTTTGGAGAAACTGACTTGCTTGGAAGCTAGAGAGGTCTTCTGTTTGGGCTTGTACTGCTGCCCAGAACAGTGAAGCGTGTGGGTGTCTACTCAGCCTTTGAGCAGCACACCATGCAAAAAAAAGAAACTCCTGCCTCCCCACATTATTTGTTTTTCCATTTGTTTCTCATCCTTGCATCCTCGACTAAGGAGCAGCTATCTTTCTTCAGACAGAATATGACAAAGAAGGCTGTGCTTGGTTCAAGAGGAGTTCTGGCCCCCCAAAAGTACGTGGGCTGCCAAGTAATTACTCTGCAGGAGAGTGCGTGTTTAGTGAAATTACACCCTTCTCTCCCCACTTTGCCCTGGGCCTGACCAACAGCGTGCTGACTCATACTAATGATGCTGTCAGAGGCTTTACCTGTGATTTTCCGAGCAGCAGGCTTTGGGTCAGCAGAGCAAGGGCTGTCTGATCAATCCACAGGCCCATCTCCTCTCAAAGACCTGTAAAGAACAAAATGTCAGCACGCCCAGAAGAGTGAACAGATGTAGCAGACTCAGGAAACAGCATGCAACTGGTTTCTCAAGTTTGTAAAGCTCTCGTTGACAGTGGACACAGGAAAGGGACGAGGGGAAATAGACAGGATCAGGGCTGGCAGGACACTCTGGGCGATGGAGTTAGAACCACAGAATGAATGTTGGCTCCAGAAAGAGCAAATGTTATAGATCATTGAATTCCAACTTTATCATTTTACAAGAAAGGAGATTGTGATGGTTACTTTTATGTCAACTTGACTATGCTAAGGCATACCCAGTTAGCTGGTGAAACATGATTTCTGGGTGTATCAGTGAAGATGCTCCTGGAAAAGATTAGCATTTGAATCAATGGACTGAATAAAACAGACTGGCATCATTCAATCCATCGGGGTCCTGAATAGAACAAGAAGTCAGAGGAAAGGCAAATTTGTTCTCATGGCTTAAGCTGGGTCATCCTTCTCTTGCTACAGGACCCTGGGGTTCCTGGTCCCCATGCCTGTGGACTTGGACTGAATTACATCGCAGGCTTTTCTGGGTCTCCAGCTTGCAGATGGCAGGTCATAGGAATTTTCAGCTTCCATAATCACATGAGCCATTCCTATATGATTTCATAGGTATGTGAGCATTATGTATGTAATATGTATCTCCTATTGATTCTGTTTCTCAGGAGGAGCTTGAATAATACAGAAACCAAGGCCTGGAGGGGCTAAAGGTCTTTCCAGTGCCACCCCACAGAGCCCACCCCTGACTCACCATGTGGTATTCTTTTCTGCACACTGAGTTCAGTTCAGCATGTATTTTTCCGGTCCAGATTACCTTTAGAGAATACTTCCATACATTTGGGCACTTTGATGCTGGTTGCACGTATTTTTATGATTTTATATCTTCCTGTTAAATTGACCCTTTCATCATCATATAATGACCTTCTTTGTCTCATATGACACTTTTGTTTGTTTTGCCACACCGTGTGACTTGTAATCTTAGTTCCCCAACCCGGGATCAAACCTGGGCCCCCTGCAGTAGAAGCGCAGAGTACTAACCACTGGGAAATCTCTCTTGTAACCACCTGAATTTGGTTAACATTTACATAGAATATCTTTTTCCATCCCTTTAGTTTCAAGAAAGGGATATAAAGAAGAGTGGTATATTTCTTTAAGGCAAGTGAGTCTCCTATAGGCAGCATACAGTTGGATCTGTTTTTTTTTTCCCCCAATTCAGTCACTGTGTATCTTTTGATTGGAGAATTTAATCCATGTATCTTTAAAGCAATTAATGGTTGGTAAGGACTTGCTATTGTTTTGTAGTCTTTTGTTCCTCTCTCCCTCTCTAGCTGTCTTCCTTTGTGATTTAGTAATTTTTTGTAGGGGTATGTTTTTCACTTCTTTCTCTTTTTTAAATAGTTATTTTTATTCATTTATTTATTTGGCTGTGCTGGGTCTTAGTTTTGGCATGTGAGATCTCGTTGCCTGACCAGGGATTGAACCCAGCCCCCCCTGCATTAGGAACATGGAGTCCCAGACACTAGTCTGCTAGGAAAGTTCCTGGCTTCTTTCTCTTTATCTTTGTGTATCTACTAGAGACTTTTTTTCTTTGTGGTTACCGTGAGTCATACATAAACTAGCGTAATAAACTGTAACAGTCTATGTTAATTTTATAACTTCAGTTGTGTACAAAACTCTACACTTTTACTCCCCACTCATTTTATATTATTGTTGTGTCACAATTTACATCTTTTTATATTGTACGTCCAACGTGCTTACCTTCACCAGTGAGTTTTATAGTTCCATACATTTTCATGTTATTAATTAATATCCCTTTTTTTCAACTGGAAGAACTCCCTGTAGCATTTTGTAAGGTAGGTCTGATGATAATGACCTTTTTGTCCAGTAGTCATGTATGGATGTGAGTGTTGGACTATAAAGAAAGTTGAGTGCCGAAGAACTGATGCTTTTGAACTGTGGTATTGGAGAAGACCCTTGAGAGTCCCTTGGACTGCCAGGAGATCCAACCAGTCCATCCTAAAGGAAATCAGTCCTGAATATTCATTGGAAGGACTGATACTGAAGCTGAAGCTCCAATACTTTGGCCACCCGATGTGAAGAACTGACTCGTTTGAAAAAACCCTGATGCTGGGAAAGGTTGAAGGCAGGAAAAGAAGGGCACAACAGAGGATAAGATGGTTGGATGGCATCACTGACTTGATGGACATGAGATTGAGCAGGCTCCGGGAGTTGGTGATGGTCAGGGAATCCTGGCGTGTTGCAGTCCATGGGGTCGCAAAGAGTAGGACACAACTGAGTGACTGAACTGAACTGAACTGAACTCAGCTTTTATTCATCTGATAGTCTTTGTCTCTCTTTCATTTCTGTAGGACAGCTTTTCTTTTCTTGTTTTTATTGAAATGTAGTTGCTTTACAATATTGTTAGTTTCTACTGTACAGCAAAGTGAATCAGTTATACATATACATACATCCCATCTTTTTTTGATTTCCTTCCCACTTAGGTCACCCAGAGCGCTGAGAACAGAGTTCCTGGTGCTAACTCAATGTTCAAAAAACTAACATCATAACATCCAGTCCCATCACTTTCTGGTAAATAAATGGGGAAAAAATGGAAACAGTGACAGACTTTATTTTCTTGGGCTCCACAATCACTGTGGATAGTGACTGCAGCCGTGAAATTAAAAGATGGTTGCTCCTTGGAAGAAAAGCTATGACAAACTTAGACAGCGTATTAAAAAGCAGAGACACTACTTGGCCGACAAAGGTCCATATAGTCAAAGCTTTGGTTTTTCCGGTAGTCATGTATGGATGTGAGAGTTGGACCATAAAGAAGGCTGGGTGCTGAAGAATTGATGCTTTTGCACTATGGTGCTAGAGAAGACTCTTGAGAGTCCCTTGGATGGCAAGGAGATGAAACCAATCAATCCTAAAGGAAATCTACCCTGAATTTCACTGGAAGGACTCATGCTGAAACTGAAACTCCAATACTTTGGTCACCTGATGTAAAGAGTGGACTAATTGGAAAAGACCCTGATGCTGAGAAAGATTGAGGGCAGAAGGGGACAACAGAGGATGAGATGGTTGGATGGTATCATCAACTTAATGTACATGAATTTGAGCAAACTCCAGGAGAGAGAGAAAGGGGCGGGGAAGCCTGCCGTGCTGCAGTCCATGGGGTCGCAAAAAGTTGAACACGACTGAGTGAACAACAACAACGAACAGTGCAGTAAGTTCTCGTTAGTTATCTATTATGCTTTCCACACGGCATCAATAGTGTATAGGACAGCTTCTCAGGATGTGGTATTCCAGGTTGGCAGTTTTATCTTTTAGGACTTGACTCTGTCATCCCACACTCTCCTGGCAGCAAGGTTTCTGCTGATAAATTTGTTGGTAGACTTACAGGTTTCCCTTGTATATGACAAATCACTTTTCTCTTGATGCTTTCAAAGTTCTCTGTCTTTGACTTTTGATACTTCTGGAATACGTCTGGTGTAATTGTCTTTGCATTGATCCTGTTTATAGAGTTTTGACTTTCATGAAGCTGGATGTCTGTATTCCTCCCAAGATTGAGGGTTTTCAGCCACTATTTCTTTAAATCAACTTTATACACCTTCAGCTTGCTTTTCTCCTTTCAAGAATCTCATAATCCCTAAATTGATTTACTTTTTGGTTCTCTTAGGGCTTCCCAGGTGTCTCAGCAGGTAAAGAATCAGCCTGCAGTTCAGGAGACTCGGGTTCATTCCCTGGCCTGGGAAGATCCCCTGGAAAAGGAAATGGCAACCCACTCCAGTATTCTTGCCTGGAAAATTCCATGGACAGAGCTAGGAGCCTGGCAGGTACAGTCTGTAGGGTCGCAAAAGAGTCGGACACGACTGAACAACAGCAGCAGCAATGCTTTTCATAAATGCTGCTGGCTTTCTTCACTTTTTAATTCTTTTTTTTTCCCTTTTTCTCCTCTGACTGGATAACTTCAAATGAGCTGTCTTCAGATTCACTGATATTTTCTTCCACTTTCTTCACAGATTCTATCTTCTGTGCTGTTGAACCTCTATTGCATTTTTCCTTTTCGTTTCCGTATTCTTCAGCTCCAGACTTTCTGTTTGTCTAGTTTTATAATTTTTATTTCTTTGAGGACATTTTCGTTTTGTTTGTTTTCCTGGTTTTGTTGACTCGTCTCTGTTTTCTTGCAGCTCACTGAACTTCAGGAAATTATCTTGAATTCTTTGTCAGGCAGTTCATGTGTGCTGTGCTCAGTAGCTCAGTCATGTTTGACTCTTTGAAACCCATGAACTGTAGCCCACCAGGCTCCTCTGTCCATGGACTTTTTCAGGCAGGAATACTGGAGCGGGTTGCCATTTCCTGCTGTAGGGGATCTTCCCAACCCCAGGATCGAACCTGCATCTCTTGGATCTCCTGCATTGACAGGCAGATTCTTTACCACTGTGCCACCTGGGAAGCCCCTGTACTACACTTGATCTTAGCCCAAAGGTCGAAAAGCGATCTCTGTTTCTTTGGGGCCAGTTACCAGGGCTTTGTTAGTTTCCTTTGGGGGTGTCATGTTTGCCTGATTTTTTCGTGATCCATGTAACCTTACATTGATGCCTGCATTTGAAGGAGCTTTACAGGCTGATGTTAACAGGTAAAGGCTTTTGCCTACTGAGAGGGCCTCTGGGGTCAGTTGAGTGGGGCTGGAGCATGGACCTATAGCCACTGCTGGGGCCACAGGTGCGTGGCAGGCAGGCCTGTTCCCAGGGACACAGACAAATGTGGCTCCTGCCGGGTCCCCCGGGTCCCTGGATCAGCTCCTGGGCAGGCAGAACCGAGTCTGAGACTTCAGTACAGTGGTAGTGGAGCTGGCCACAGGGCTACTTCAGGATGCACAGTCAGGACTGAGGCCTGTGAGTCTGGTATCAGGCGTCCAGACTGGCATCGCTGGGCCAGGGGAGGCAGGGCTGACTATGGGCCGTGGTCAGGTGCGGCCTGCAGTTGTCACAGGGCTGATTCAGAATCGCAGTTGGAACCAATGTCAGCGAGCTTCTTACCGGGGCACGGGTGCGTAGATTTCCTCCCAGGTCTTTGGCAATTGGAGCTGGTTGCAGGTCCATGACCAAGAGAAGCTAGAGCTGTGTCCACAAAGGAAGGGAACCCCAGAGTCTGTAGCTGGGACCACATTCAACAAGCCTTCCACTGGGACACAGACATGCCTCCTCAAAGCAGCTCTCTTGGGTCTTGGGCATCACTAGGGTTTTGCAGCCTTCTACCTGGTTCCTAAAGCTCCCACCTCATGAATGGCCAACAGATTGTTACTTGTAACGTGTGTGGATGTGAGCTGGGGACATCCTATTTGCCATTTTGTTAATATCACTCCCCTCTCTCAGCATACTTTTGAGGCTCATTCACAAAGCATTGGTACTTTGTTCCTTTTTACGATGAATGGATTACCTTTAATGACTGCATGTGTTTATCCTGTGAATGCAACATAATTTAATTAGCCACCAATTTCATTCATAAATATTTAAATGTATATTTTGCTAACACATTTAATGATTCATTGAACAGTTTTGTGTACATGTCATAGTTTTGTAGGTTTTGAAGGCCAGTTGTTGTTTAACACGTGTTTATTTAATTAATAAGAAACGAACTTAATTAACTTTTTGTTAACCCAACTAACTCATTTTCAGCCAGCTATTTCAGCCAAATTGTTGAACTGGGAGCCCCATGTAGACACAAAGAAAACATCCTGGGAAGGGAAGAGTTACCAGGAGAAAGGAAAATGAATCCAGTCGAGATTCTAATATGCCTTTCTTCCTACCCACAGGGGAAAGCACTTACATCTTCCCAAACATAATTACCTTCCTGGTGTTTAATGAATACAACTTTAACTCACGCAATACAATTTAAATCTGCTAGAATTCAAGACACGGGGGAAGTTTCCTTACACTCACTGATCTGGAATATAAAAGTAAAGCTTTAAATGTCTAGAGATTATTGATTTGGTTGTTGACTTGGGCAAGTCCAGTGGGGTGTCTTTTGAAGCAATTACCCAAAGTGTCTCAATATGTTAAGCAAATCTAAAAAGAAGCCCCAGAGAAGGACCCTGGCTGGTGGCACCAGTGGCCTGGCAAGGCTCATGCAGTCTGAGGACCAGAACAGACCAATGATTTTCAATCTTTGGAAGATGTAAGAGGCCCCTGGGGAGAACATTAAAAATAGAGATGCCCGCTTCAATTCATGGACTCTGAATCTATGACAAGATACTGAATCTGAGTATCTACATATATTGTTAAACAAGTTAGCAGAGAATTCTGATCTACATCAGGTACACAAGTGTACTTGAGGACTTTCGACCTAAACCAGTGGTGAACTACGTATTGCTTAGTTCTGCAGCAAAAGAGCCTTTCCTGGATTCTTTTAGCTTTTGTTGTTGCTGTTGTTCGGTTGCTAGATTGTGTCTGACTCTTTGTGACCCCATGGACTGCAGCACACCAGGTTTCCCTGTCCTTCACTATCCCGGAGTTTGCTCAAATTCATGTGCATTGAGTCGGTGATGCTATCTAACAGTCTCATGCTTTGCCACTCTCTCCTCCTCTTGCTTTCAATCTTTCCCAGCATCAGGGTCTTTTCCAGTGAGTCAGTTCTTTGTATCAGGTGGCCAAGGTATTGGAGCTTCAGCTTCAACATCAGTCCTTCCAATGAATATTCAGGGTTGATTTCCTTTAGGGTTAACTAGTTTGATCTCCTTGCAGTCCAAGGGAAGCTCAAGAGTCTTTAATTTTGCTTGTCTGTAAAGCTTTTGATTTCTCTGTCAAATCCAAATGAGAGCCTAGCTAGGTAGAGTATTCTTGGTTGTAGGCTTTTCTCTTTCATCACTTTATATCATGTCATTCTTTTCTGGCTTATAGAATTTCTGTTGAAAAGTCAGCTGCTAGTCTAATGGGAGTTCCCTTGTGTGTTATTTGTTGTTTTTCCCTTGTTGCTTTTAATGTTTTCTCTTTGTCTTAATTTATGTCAGTTGATTACTATGTGCCTCGGTGTGTTCCTCCTTAGGTTAATTCTGTATGGGACTCTCTGTGATTCCTGGACTTGAGTGATCATATCCTTTGTTTTTAGTTATTATCTCTTTCTTTAAAATTTTTATTGGAGTAGAGTTGATTTACAATGTTGTGTTAGTTTCAGGTATACAGCAGAGTGAGTCAGTTACACATATATCTACTCTTTTTAAGATTCTTTTCCCATATAGGTCATTAGAGTATAGAGTAGAGTTCCCTGTGCTATACAGTAGGTTCTTACTAGTTATCTATATTATATATAGTAGTGTGTATATGTCAATCCCAATCTCCCAATTTATCCTTATCCCCCTGGTAACTGTAGGTATGTTTTCTACATTTGTGACTCTATTTCTGTCCTTCAAATATTTTCTCAGGCCTTTTCTCTCCCTCTTCTCCTTCTGGGACCCCTATGATGGGAATGTTGGTACATTTAATGTTGTTCCAGAGGTCTCGTAAACTATCTTCTTTTCCTTCTTTTTTCTTTATTCTGTTCCACAGCAGTGATTTCCACCACTCTGTCTTCCAGCTCAATGATTTGTAAAATAGCCTTTCCTAAGTGGCCCCTCTGCTCACATTGAGGAATGTTATGAGAAGCTACTGTACAAACCCACTTCTGCATTACTGCAGGCTGATGTTGAACCCACTGTTTTGTCTTTTCCACGATGTTCTGTGTGGCAAAAAAAATTTTTAGACCCATTGGTCCAGAAAATTTTGTTTTAGCCTGAAGAATTAATATAATTCAAGGGAAAGGTATCAAAACAGTGATATTTGTGATAAATTATATTTATGATTTATTTTGGTAAATGGGAAACTCTCCCCAATTTTAATAGTTAACTTTTTGCTTCATTTAATCATATATAACTCTGTGTTTCTACCAGATGTATCTCTTTATTATATCTATATTTTCCTATGCTATAATTTAAAGTGAAGTGAAGTTGCTCAGTCGTGTCCGACTCTTTGCAACCTCATGGACTGTAGCCTACCATGCTCCTCCGTCCATGGGATTTTCCAGGCAAGAGTACTGGAGTAGGTTGCCATTTCCTCCTCCAGCTATAATTTAAAATTTGATCTCATTTATCATATTATTTATATTCTTGTAAGCTACCTCAGAGGGCTTCCCAGGTGGCTCAGTGGTACAGAATCCTCCTGCCAATGCAGCAGATGCAGTAACTGCAGGTTCGATCCCTGGGTCAGGAAGATCCCCTGGAGAAGGAAATGGCAACCTGCTCCAGTATTCTTGCCTGAGAAATCCCATGGTTAGAGGAGCCTGGTGGGCGATGGTCCATGGGGTCGAAAAGAGTTGGACACAGCTATGTATGCAAGCTACCTCAGAGCCTTTGTAGAATGAGGTGTGGTATGGGAGAGTTATTTGTAAATGTCTTTATGTTTTTCTATTAAAACTTCTCAAGTGCTGACTATTTTGTACAATCAGCAGCACCATGATGTCGCTATTCCTCAATCCATTTAGCATTCTCACCAAAAAATGTGCTAAGGATGTTATTAAAAAGAAGGATGACGCCATTGATTAAAAGCTGCATGGAGATTGCTGTGATTAAAATGAATGATTTTGAGAGTTTCACAATGAAGCAGATCTGGGTACAGTTGACCCTTCATCAGCACAGGTTTGAACTGCGTGGGTCAACTTATACCAGATTTTTTTCTATAAATACATTGAAGGGATTTCCCTGGTTGGTCTAGTGCTTAAGAATCCACCTGCCAAAGCAGGGGACATGGGTTCAATCTGTGATCTGGGAAGGTTCCACATGCCTTGGGGCAGCTAAGTCTGTGAGCCATGACTGCTGAGCCCACATGCTGCAACTGCTGAAGCCCATGTGCCTACAACCCGTGCTCTGCATCAAGAGAAGCCACCGAAATGAGAAGCCTGAGCACCACAATGAAGAATAGTCCCGCTCACTACAACTAGAGAAAGACTGCGCACAGCAAAGAAGACCCGGTGCAGCCAAAAATAAATAAATTAATTAAAGAAAACACCATTCACTGAAGTAGAATCTTTTTAAAAAAATTTGGAGATTTGCGAAAATTTGGAAAAGGTCATGATGAACTGTGCAGCCTAGAAATATATATATATATAAAAGGTATGTCATGAGTGCATAAAATATATGTGTATGCATATATATATTGAACTATAAAGAAAGCTGAGTGCTGAAGAATGAATGGTTTTGAACTGTAGTGTTGGAGAAGACCCTTGAGAGTCCTTCGGACTGCAAGGAGATCCAACCAGTCCATTCTAAAGGACATCAGTCCTGGGTGTTCATTGGAAGGACTGATGCTGAAGCTGAAACTCCAATACTTTGGCCATCTGATGGGAAGAACTGACTCATTTGAAAATATCCTCATGCTGGGAAAGATTGAAGGCAGGAGGAGAAGGGCATGACAGAGGGTGAGATGGTTGGATGACATCACCGACTCAATGGACATGAGTTTGAGTAGGCTCCAGGAGTTGGTGATGGACAGGGAAGCTTGGCATGCTGCAGTCCATGGGGTCACAAAGAGTCGGACACGACTGAGCAACTGAACTGAACCATGTGTATGTATGTGTGTGTATATATATATATATATATATATATAAACATACAAAATATGTGTTACTCGACTGTTTATATTATCAGTAAGGCTTCTGGTCAACAAGAGGCTATTAAGTTCATTGTTGTTGTCGTTGCTTAGTCACTAAGTCATATCCGACTCTTGCCTCCCTATGAACTGCAGTGTGCTGGGCTTTCCTGTCCTTCACCATCCCCCAGAGCCATCAGGGGAGCCCAGTTAAGTTTGGAGGAGTCAAAAATTACATGCAGAGTTTTGACTGCACAAGGGGTTGGCACCCATGAACCCATTGTCCACATGTCACCTGTTTTTCCTCCAGGGGTTCTTCCCCCTCCCTATGTCTGCCTCCACCTCTGGAGTCTGATGAGCCAAGCTGGCTCAAAACCCCACAGCAACACCTCCCTCCTCAGCCAGTTTACTGAATCCCAGGCTCTGGGGCACAGACAGTTCTCTTGACCTTGGCCAGGTGCCTGACAAATCTTGCAGAAGCAGCAGGCCAGAACGTGTGGACAGAACAGGATAAATCCCCCTCCACTCCTGGGAAAACAGCTCCTCGTTTACATGCTGATGACTGTGGTTAGCAGTGGCATCTTCAAAAGGCAAGGGTAAGATGGCTTTAACAGAGGAAGAGATTTGTCCTACCGCTCACACCTTTAATCCGCTCTGGCGGAATTGGCTCCCATAGTGGGCACGTCTGAAACGGGGCTCACATCTCCAGACTTTCAGCTAAGACCCTAGAGAAGTGATTACCAAGCCTGCAGCCGTGTAGACTGCTAATGGCCTCTGCACAGATCACAGGATGTCTGTGGAACCCGGATGTCCACAGAAGTCTTGCAGAGGCTCGTCGGGCTGGCCTCTAAATTGCGTCTCCTGAAACACATCATGCTCATACAGAAAAAGCTTGGGCTAATGAGACAGCTATTATTTTTGTTTCCTGACCCAGCAACATGGCTTGTGTTTAGGATTTGGCTGTGTTCATCTTTATTTTCGGAAACCAATCAACAGGCTAACACCATTTACTTCCTGTCGGTGTCTCACCAGCCACAGGAGCCCTTTGTCTCATTTTGATGAGTGATTCCCCCCGCCACCCCCAGGGAAGCATATGGGTGCAGGTGGGTTAAGTGGTCTGCAGTGCCTGCAGCTGCAAGCTGTGGCTGAAGAACAGGAAGGCCACCACTCTAAGGAGACAAAAGAGAACTTCCCTGGTATCCAGTAGTTAAGAATCTGCCTGCCAGTGCAGGGGATGTGGGTTTGATCCCTGGTCCGGGAGGATTCCATGTGCCTCAGAGCAACTAAACCTGTGTCCTGCTGAAGACTGTGTGCCTAGAGCCTGTGCTCTGCAGCAAGAGAAGTCACTGCAGTGAGAAGCCCAAGCACCAGATCTAGAGAGTAGCCCATGCTCACTGCAACTAGAGAAACCCCAGGCGCAGCAACAAAGACCCAGGGCAGCCAAAAATAAATAAATAAAATTTTAAAAATAAATAGACATGAGGAACTCACCACACGAGTCACTTCTGGGTTTAGGGAGCATCTCTGTGTTGATTTGTTTCCATGAGGGAAACACTTTCTCCATTGACAGCTAAGGCACACGAGGCTCAAAGGCCAAGGCTAGAGCACCAGCAGGCGATGGGTCAGGATCCCTTCTGCATGCCAGGATTTGTATCTTGCTGAATTCTTTAGCACCCAGCTTGCAACAGTGATAAGTTGACTGGCCAGAGAGAAGACCGAAGGAAGAGAAAGGCAGAGTAGGTGGGGTGGGCACATTCCAGACCCTAGTGAGCCCACCTACCTTGGGCCCAGCATCCTCTGAAATGCAGGTGTTATGTTCCCCCGCCCCCCGCCACGTTCTTCCTGCTCAATTAGTTTTACCAGATATAAAGAGCATTTTAAAATAATCTGTTCTTTAAATTCAGTAATGTGTTTGTTTTTGCCTATAAATGATTTGACTTCACAGCACATAAAATAAATGGGAAATCTCAGCATCGTCCTCATGTTAGAAGCTGCTATCCAGAAATATCTATTTTGGTACCCGCAATTTTTTTTCCCCCTTTCTCTCTCATTTGGGGAAGATGAAAGCTGCGAAGCCGTTTATCTCCCCTAAATTAGCCGTGTGACAACTCAGAGCTATTAATAACTACTCCCCACAGCATTAATGTTTATGTCTGAGAGGGGTCAAGCGGTGAGCACCACAGAGGGCGAGTAGCCAAGATAAATGCGAGGGACACAGCAGAAAGGCAGCGGAGCCGGCAGAGGCTGAGGAGGGCGAGGAGCATAGATGTGACTGCCTGCACCCCAGCCTCCGCCAGCTTGTGGCTACAAGAGGGGTCACCGACGCCCTCCGACTGCGGGCTGTGGCACTGAGGCCCCCCTCCTGGCCGCGAGCAGCGTCCTCACAGCTGATAGAAGCCCCTCCATGCTCCTGGTGCTGCTGCTTCTACCCTTGACTCTGCCTGCTCCTACCCCTGTTGACCAGTCCCCACCGTCCAGGAGCCGGCCTCTCAGGGCCAGGGCCACTTCCGCCACTCAAGACCAAGAGGCCATTGTTCCTCTGTCCCAAGTCTTGAATATGGAACTGGCTTTTGCTTAATTCCCCTCCCTTCATCCTCGTCCCCTCCACCTCCCTCTCAATACACACACACACAGCAGATATCAATATTTCTCAAGGTGTCTGGGGTCTAACTGCAGTCTTGTTGCTGCAAACCTTTGCATTTCTTCACACCTCCCCAGAGGGTTCCTTTATGTCACTGTAGAGTCGGACACGACTGAAGCGACTTAGCAGCAGCAGCAGCAGGACCTGAGTGTGGAGCCCCGCTATGTCCTTGTGCGTGACCAGAGCTAAGATTAAGTACGTAGAGAGACAATTCTCTCTGGCCTTGATCCACACCCTGGAGCCCTCATTACCTAAATCACTTAATCTCTCATTGTCTCAGTTTCCCCATCTATGAAATGTGAATTAAAAAGAAATCCCTGACAGTCTAGTGGTTAGGACTCAAGGCTTTTGCTGGGGATCAGGGTTTGATCCCTGATCAGGGAACCAAGATCCCACAAGACCTGCAGTGCCGCCAAAAAAAACAGTGAATTACAATGTGTTTGTCTTAGTCACTCAATCGTGTTCAACTCTGTGAGACCATATGGACTGTAGCCCACCAGGCTCCTCTGTCTACAGGGATTCTCCAGGCAAGAATACTGGAGTGGATTGCCATTTCCTTCTCCAGGGGATCTTCCCAACCCAAGGATGGAACCTGAGTCTCCCGCATTGCAGGTGGATTCCTTAACCTCTGAGCCACCAGCAAAATGAATTACAATATATAAGCCTTCAAAAGGCTATTGTGGTCTTATGTGAAGGAATGCTATAGTCCTTGTTGAGCCATGAAACTTGATTATTATAACAATGATGAAGATGATGTGTGAGTTCAAGTTTTCTGGAAAAAGGGAAATCTTTCCCAAATGTCTGGGCTTCAGGAAATCCTCGCAGAAGGAGATGCAAGATTCACCTCCAGGGAGAGCATCTCTCTAAGAAGAACCAGGGCCTCCTAACAAAGAGTGAGTAACCTAAGATGCCCCCAGGGTCTCCCACATCCCTGTTAGGCAAGATGTAGCCCCAAGGATCATCTCAGTCTTCTGAGATGCTCAGGATAAAGACATGAACCATGGCCTTCTCAGTTGAAATAGAAAATGCTTGAAATGTCAGGTTGGACTGATCAGAGAAGCAGTGATGATGAAAACGCTCACTGTTTCCATAATGGCCAGTGGTCTTTAAAGGACAGCATTCACGTACACTGATCATAAAACATCATGCAATGGCTGAGAGCAGCATTCAATTTGCATGGCTGGAGCATCTGCTTAGGCAGTGGAGGGCTCTCCTTAGGAGTTAATAAAATCCTAATGACCATGAGTTCCTAATTTCCTTCAGTTGTTGAGGCATTTTTTCTCTGAGGAAGTCTGCAAAGCCATTTAAATCCATCCCCTCATTTCCAGTCCTGGTGGTAATTGTTCTTTCTAGCTGCTGAGCTCTCTTAATCAAGCACACCTTTTACCAAGAAGCCAAAAGTGCAAAATACTTACCTTCCCCGCCTCCCTTGCAGCTAGGCATGGAACCACATCCCGGCTCAGCTGAGTGCCCTGCCTGGGCTCCAAGTTGGAAGTCAGAAATGTGAAGGAGCAGGGGACACCTGGCGTCATTTTGCAGCTGGTGTGGCAGCTGCATTTTGAATCCTGATTCCTGATTCATGAGGAGTCAATTCCCACGCGGTCCCCAGTGGAGGGGTAGGAAGAGTGTCACACTGTGACAGCCATGTCTCCATGGAGCCTCTGTACAGTGCAGCCTTGAGGATCACTCCTGTTTGCATGCCCTCTGAGTGTTCTCAGACCTTCCTGAGCTTCTGTGCATCCTCATGGTATAGCTGCTGCTCCTCCTCTTGGCATGTGTTTCCTTCTCTTCAGCTGGTTAATTCCTGCTCATCCTTTTTAGATTGGATTTAGAGTGCTCAGTCTACACTTGAGCACCACCTCCTCCAAGAAGCCTTCTTTCACATATCTCTCCTCCCATCAGACTATTTAGAATTCTTGACATCAAGGGCTAAGTCTAACTTATTCTTTTATCAAAAGTATCTAGAACTGTAGATATTTGACACATACATCAGTATAATTTTCCTATGTCCTCTGAACAAATTGCCACAAAATTGGTAGCCTACAATACAGATTTCTTCTCTCACCAGTTCTGAAGGCCAGAGGTCTCCAGAAATCTGAAATCAATTTCACTGAACCCAGATCAAGGTGTTGTTGGCAAGGCTGTGCTCTCTTTGCAGGCTCTAGGAAGGGTTCATTCCTTGCCTTTTATTATGCTGGTGACGCTGGTGTTCCTTGGCTTCCAGCTGTATCACTCCAACCTTTACTCTGTGATCACATTGCCTTCTCCCCTTCTGTCTATGATCTCTCTCTTCCTCCTTCTTATAAGGATGTTTGTGCTTACATTTATGGACCACCATATAATGCAGGAAAATCTCCCCATCTCCAGATCCTCAGCTTAGTGACACCTGAATATGTTTTGCTAAAGTAATACCCACAGACTCTAGGTATCAGCACATGGACGGCTTGGGACCCATTATTCAGCCCACCTACATCATAGGTTACAGATCACATACATGCGTGTACTCGGTCATGTCCAACTCTTTGCGACCCAATGGACTGTAGCCCACCAAGCTCCTCTGTCCATGGGATTTTCCAGGTAAGAATACTGGAGTGGTTTGGCGTTTCCTCCTCCAGGGGATCTTTCCCACCCAGAGATGGAACCCAAGTCTCTTGCATCTCCTGCATTGGCAGGCGGATTCTTTACTACTGGCACCAACTGTACTGTGTGCTCAGTTGCTAAGTTGTGTCAGACTCTCTGCAACCCCATGGACTGTAGTCTGCCGGGCTTCTCTGTCCATGGGATTCTCCAGGCAAGAATACTGGAGTGGGTTGCCATTTCCGTCTCCGGGGGATCTTCCCGACCCAGGGATCAAACCTGGATCTCCTGCACTGCAGGCAGATTCTTTACTGACTGAGCTATGAGGGAGCAATGAGGTGCTGAGCTATGAGGTGCAATGTACTAGCACCACCTACATTTCTGTAAAACACTGGCTCCCCTTCCTATGATACTGTCCTTAAGGTTACTCCCTTGGGGCTGTGTTCTCCTTCACTTCTGTGTGACAGTATTTTGGTCCTTCACAAACTACACCTCTTTGAGCTGAATTCACCTTGAGCAGCCTGCCTCACATAAGATCCACCTGGTGGCCAGAAGTCCTCGTGAAGTTCACTCAAGCTGTTAGGATGGCCCTCTTCCAGTCCTCCTGCTTAACACATGACCCTGAACAAAAATGCTAGGTAAACAGAATAGCTCTGCCCTGTGGTCAGGAGACCTCGTGTCCAGCCTCTTTCTCCTGTGAGCCCAGGAGTGAGAATTCCACCTCTCTGGACTTCAGTTTCCCGAATCATACAAGGACAGACTCAAACCATTCCCAGTTCAGCCCTGCTCCCTCCCCCAATCTTCACATCCTTCTTTCTCTTGTCACAGAGAACACAGACTATATGATTCCATTTACATGACTCAGTAACAGGCGACACTGGATTTTATTGTTTAGTGAAACTATAAAGAAATGGGAAATGATCATCACAGAAGCTGGATAATGGTTCTGTCCTGCGAGGGTGAGGGGACAGAGGGTTTGGGGAGCTGGCAGTTTTCTATTTCCTAAACTACATGGTAGTTACCTGGCCTTGGCTTCACCATTATTGGCCAATTTGCTTTATTTGTTTGCTTCTATTTAACTTTTTATTTTGGAAGTTTTCAAATGTTCCCCAAAGTCTCTACAACTTCCCACTAGCTATATATTTGACATGTGGTAATATATATGTTTCAGTGCTACTCTCTCAGTTCATCCCACCCTCTCCTTCCCCCACTGTGTCCAGAAGACCTTTCTCTATATCTGCATGTCTATTCCTGCCTTGCAAATAGGTTCATCAGATTGCATATATATGCTTTAATATATGTTGTTTGTTTTCCTCTTTCTGACTTACTTCACTCTGTATAGCAGGCTCTAGGTTCACCCACCTCAGTTCAACTGACTCAAATTTGTTCCTTTTCATCATTGAGTAATATTCCATTGTATATATGTACCACAGCTTCTTTATCCATTCATCTGTTGATGGACATCTAGATTGCTTCCATGTCCTGGCTATTATAAATAGTGCTTCAGTGAACACTGGAATACATGTGTCTTTTTGGATTATGGTTTTCTTAGGGGTATGGCAAGTAGAGTACATGGGATTGCTGGGTCATATGGTAGTTTTCTTCCTAGTTTTTAAAAAGTCTCCATACTGTTCTCCATAGTAGCTGTATCAATTTACATTCCCACCAACAGTGCAAAAGGGTTTCCTTTTCTTATTCTTCCAATTGATGCAGGAGGGATTCCTGCCCTTGGACTATAGACTTGGTTAAGCACACAATATCTGACACTGAGCAGATGAGATCAACAGCTGTTTCTGAATCTCATGTACTCACAGCATGGAGGGAGAGGACATTGCACACCCCACAGGACCACATGGGGCTTGTACCAGGCACTTGAGTAAACAAGGAAGGGCTGGGCCAGGCAGGCTTTATGGTATCAAGAGCGTGGGGGTGAACTCTGGTTCCCACAGGAAGATGTGATTGGCTTGCTTGAATAATTCCATGAGCTGGAGAGAACAGAAATCCGCTACTTAGGATAAATTGAAACCGTGCCTGGCCACTTTGATAAGGAAGGTGGTATGGCTGTGGGCATCTTATCTGCAGCAGCAGAGTGGGGAGGGGAACTTGGAATTAGACCATTGAAGGCCCTTCTGTTTTTCCCAGATGTTGAGGAGATACATACTGTGAGGCCTTATCCTGCAGCTTCTTCCTGGTGTATGTGCTTGAACAGCGTTCAGTGGCCAGTCTTGGGTGTCCTGGTGTGTCTCTCCGCTAAGCCCAACTTTGCCTCTCACTCCTGCTTTGTCCTGGCTTTCTAGTCCAGTTATGGTCCAACCATCGAATTCTCCTCCTGGAGCCTGACTCAGCCTCTCCATATCCCTGGACCCCCTTCCTATCCTACCTCCTCGTGACTCAGCCTCCTGGGTGGGATTCTCCCTTCTTGTCTCAGATGACTTGGTTTTCTCTCCCTGCCTGTGGCTGGTCCCGCATCCACCTCTCTCCTCACCTGCCAGTTGGCAGTGTGACAGCTCCCATCCTCATCCCCGGGAGCACTGCCCTCCTCCTGTGAGCTGCTTCAGAGGGCGTGTTTCCACGGGGCCCATGGAGAGTCCAACTGGAGCTTGAAAGCAAAGAAGCCCAGCGGCATTTCCTGGGTGGATCACTGTGTCTGCCTGTGTACGTCGGCTGGATTGTTTTGCTACCCTTGTAAGTCAAACCCAGAAGGCCTTTGTTCTGACCAGCAAAGGCATTGCTCTGTGGTAACCATGAAAATGCATCTTCAGAGCCCCTCTGGGGCCCCAACTGGTGCACTCTGAGATAGATGATCATGACCTTTCCACTTAGGCTGTGTTTCTAGCCATCTGAGTGCTCTGGGGACACTCAGGCAGGCTAGCTCCTGGGAGACTTGGCACCCTGGCTGAGTCTCCCCATCAGCCTCACCAGAGCCATGTGAGCACCACACACAGCCCCAGATCTACCTGCTACCTACCTACCTTCTTTCCTTCTTCCCTTCCATCTCTCTCCTTCATGGGGTCAGGCTTGCATTACAGCCTCATGTCTTCCCCAGCCCATGCCCACTCCCTTCCTACCTTCCCTCATGGGCATTTCCCCATAATCTGCTTGTCTAGTTCCTGTCTTGGTGTCTAGTTCCTGGAGGACCCTGAGTGATGAGGCTACTGCAGTGTGAAAGCCTTATACAGTCCCGAGATCCCCATGGCCTGTGCACCCCTGAAAGTCTAGTCGGGGGTTGCCTTTGCTCTTTGGGCTCTGGGGGAGAGGCTTCTATCATAATCGTTAAAAGCAAGGCTTTAGATCTCACTTAAAATACAGATGAATTTATTAATATTTACAAAACAGAAACAGATTCATCGACACAGAAAATACACTTATGGTTACTAAAGGGGAGACAGGGAGGAATAAATTAGGAGTATGGGATTAACAGATACACAGTATTATATACAAAATAGATAAGGCACAAGGATTTACTGTATAGCACAGGGAACTATATTCAATATCTTATAATAACACAATGGAAATGAATCTGAAAAAGAATATATATATTCTTTGCTGCATTTGCTGCACACCTGAAACTAACACAATATTATAAATGAACTCTTCTTCAGTGGAAAAAGAAGCCTTTATGGCACTTCCCTGGTGGTCCAGTGGTTAAGAGAGCTGCCAGTGCAAGGGGTACAGGTTTGATTCTTGATCAGGGAACTAAGATCCTACATGCTACATGGTATGCAAAAAAATAAAAATAAAAGAAGGCTTTAGGACTAGACATAGAATCAAACTCCAACTCTATGCCTTGAACTGACATAGGATCTGAGGTGAGTCTTGTAGCCACTTCATGCCTCAGTTTCCAAGGCTGCAAAATGGGGTTGTGAGAATTAAATGTGACAGCGTGTGTCCGGTGTTTGGGGACAGTAGAGAGTGGGTGTCTGGAACACAGGTGGGCAGTGAGCAGCAGCTGTGGCTGCTGATACTGCGGGTGGGGTTCTCTTTTGGCTAAGAACCCATCAGAGACACTCAAGGCTGGCAGATGGAGACCTCGGGCTGGGACTACGTTCATCTAGAACCAGGGCCCCCCTGAAGCCCAAACCTGCCCGGAGCATCAGGCCAACAGGTCCTTAGTCAGGCCCAACCCCCAGCAAACATGGGGAGGCTTCAAAGGGCACAGGGACCCCTAAAATTGCTGAGACTGCCCTTGCAGCAGCCAGCTATGAGATCCACTTCAAGTCCTGTACTGTCTCTCAATCATCTCTTGGACCTGTCATTAACCTCCTTAAGTGGACCTCAGGGCTCCGTCTGTGAAACAGGAAGGGCAGGGTGACTCACACAACCTCGGGTTTGCCTTCTAGCTCTGCCCATGTTCTACAAGCACCCACACTCAGCTCCCCTCGACCCACCCTTGAATTTCAGTGTTGATGCCACGTGATGGCAGGGATTTAGAAACTTTCATTCTCCAAACACTTGTAATCCAGTGATCATCTTAACCCAGGGAGGATTTTCAAAACAGGGTAAATCTAAGCATGTTTAATGTACAGCTTTCTGGAGACAAAGAAATGGAAAAACAGCTGAACAAAACCCTTGTGACAGAGAGGGCTCCTTCCAAGGAGACTGTTGGCCTCCCCATCATCCCACCTGAAGGGAAGGAGATGCCGGGTGGAGAGAGAGAGAGAGGACTGTGGGATGTGAGCAACCCAGACGCAGATTGCTCGCCTGCCCTGGCTCTGGAAGTCCCCAGGGGAGGCCTACATCCAGGTCCCCCAAGAGCATGGGTGCCGTCAGGCACCGTAACAAGCCCAGAGGTGCTAATTAACCCAGAGGCAGTCATTGCGGAGCCCAGATCAGTCTTCCCTCCAGATCCAGCTGCCCCTCCTTTTCCAGCTCTCCCCTCATCTCCTCTTACTTGGAACAAGGCTCACCATCAGCCCAGTTTAGTCCCTGGAGAATCCCTACTTCACCAGGGGCAAGGGACAGGCAGACTCCTGCCTGGCGATGGGACAGACAGATCATTGTGGCTGTTAAAACTTATAGAAGCCACACTGAATTCTTCTGCAGGAGGTGTTATGATCCTGCAGCCCTGGGCCACCTAGATCACTGAGGATCCAGTTCCTTGACAGTGAGGGCAAAGGACACCCCTGTCCCCCAGCTTCTCACCCCCTCCAGCCACTCCCACCCCCTTGGCTTCACATTCCAGGCTGTGGGCTTTTCACAGCTGGCTAAGTGCTTGGCCTTGTCTGTTTCCTGCTTATCCCTGAGGAATATTTATCACACCCTATCCATGTGGTTCCTTTAATTTCCTCTCTCCACTGGTATCACGGGCTTTTAAAGGGTGTGGACCATGAGCTGTTGATGCATCTCAGCAGTGGCAGAAGGGATGTTGCAAATGATCAGGAGAGGCAAAGAAGGAAGGAAAGGCCCTGGGCCACGCCTGGTGAAGAGAGGAGGGCACGTGGGTGCAGGGAGGAGGGCAGGAAGAGCAGCAGAGCCAAGAACCTCATGGAGGGAGGCCTGAAGCTTTGCCTGTGTTTATTGCCACAGTGATGTGTTGGACTTGGTTGAGTGTGGAAACCACATTTTGTCCCCAGAGATACTATTAAAGTATTAAGAAAGGAAAATAGCATCGAAGGTATGGGTAGTTGTTGTTCAGTCGCTAAGTTGTGTTTGACTCTTTTGCGACCTTATGGACTGAAGCCCACCAGGCTCCTCTGTCCATGGGATTTCCCAGGCAAGAAGACTGGAGTGGGTTGCCATTTTCATCTTCAATGGATCTTCCCAGACCAGGGATCAAACCTGTGTCTCCTGCATTAGCAGGTGGATTCTTTACCACTGAGTCACCAGGGAAGCCCAAGGAACAGGTTACTTCGATATACAACATATGGTCACAATTGGCCCTGGCTAGAGGCCCCTCTCCTCTGACTCTGAGCTGCCCCTGGAGAAGCAGTTTTCCCCCAAGGGATGTGCCCAGCTGGAAAATTGAATCCCTCAGGTCAGCAGGTAGAAGCAGCCCCTGGTTTCCCAGTCAGTTCTCCCAGGAACAGCACTGTGAAGTCTCAGGCAGGTGGTCCTCTCCAGGCCTTAGTTTCCCCACTTCTGGGCCCTGCCCATATTGAGTATTCATAGAGGCTGTGATTCCACCACACACGCCTGCCTTGGGATGGACTTTAGGCCACAGCCAGCTCATGGGCTGTGCTGGTCGTGGGCTCTACTAGCCGTGGGCATTGGATCTGGGCTGGGCATCCCTCCTTCAGGGGCAGCATCCCTGGGAAGGCCTGCAAAGATCCAAGCAGGCTGTCAGCTACCCACTCTTTCTTAGTGGTGACCAGTGACCCAGCTCAGAATTGCAGCACCACGTTCTGTGACCCAGCACTGCCTGCTTCCTCTCCCTCTCATCTGCAACCCTTCTGTCAGTCTCCAAATAAAATTCTGGCTGATGGCTTCCTTGGTGGGTACAGTGGTTGAAAGTCTGCCTTGTAATACAGGGGAAGCTGGCTCCGTTCCCGGTTGGGGAGGATCCCACATGCCACAGGGCAACTGAGCCCATGCATCACAACTACTGAGTCTTGCTCTGGAGCCCATGAGTTGCAACTACTGAAGTCCAAGCACCCTAGAGCCCGTGCTCTGCAACAAGAAAAACCATTGCAATGAGAAACCTGTACACCACAACTAGAGAAAACCCACACGCAGCAACGAAGACCCAATGCAGCCAAAAATAAATAAATTTTTAAAAAATCTGGCAGAAGCCAAACTGGGGACCATCATCCAGTCTTTATTTATGGAAGATAGAATCTAAAAGTGAACATCTGAAGGCACTCAAGATGATTCCTCAGCTATTCTCTGATCCAGCCCTACTCAAAGTGTAGTCCAGGGAGCTCTGGGGTCCCTGAGGACATTTCAGGGGGTCTGCAAGATCAAAACTACTTGACAGTAATATGAACATATTTGCCCCCTCTCTCTCATTCTCTCACAAGCCCACAGTGGAGTTTTCTAGAAGCTAAATGACATTGGATATCGCAATAGATTAGATGCAGCTATGAGAATGCAGCCAGATAGTAGAGATTTACGAAACTGTACATCAATGCCATTTTCTCACTATTAAAAAAAAAATCTAGGTTGATTTTTTCCCCCAAACACATTACTTATGTTAATATGTAATGGGTTTATTGTTGGTTGTGGTTTTTAAGCCGCTAAGTCGTGTCCAACTCTTTGCAACCTCATAATTGCAGCACAGCAGACTTCCCTTTCCTCCACTATCTCCTGGGCTTTGCTCAGACTCATGTCCATTGAGTTGATGATGCCATCCAACCATCTCATCCTCTGTCACCCCCTTCTCCTCCTGCCCTCAATCTTTGCCAGCATCAGGGTCTTTTCCAATGAGTTAGCTCATTGCATCAGGTGGCCAAAGTATTGGATCTTCAGCTTCAGCATCAGGCCTTCAATGATTTAATATTTTAAGAATTGCTTAGCTCTAGTCTCTACTCTGGCAAATATCACTGGGTTTCACACACACAGTAAAAAAAAGGTTTTTGAGGTCCAAGATAATTTTTCAGAATGCAAAGATACCCCCAAATCAAAAGACAGGAAAACAGCTGTTCTGCTCAAAGGGCCTTAAGTGTTTTAAGACACTGCCTCCGCTGACCGGCCTCCTGGACTCAGTTTCCCAGCAGGGAGGATCCCCCAAGGAAGACGGCTTCTCCAGAAAAACTGTTCAGTCAGAAGAGAGGGGTTAGACCTGGGTTCAGAGACACCAGCCCCATTACCTCCTAGCAGTGCAGCCTTGGGCAGGCCATTGAAATTCTCTGACCTTCAGTCTCTACCTCTGCAGAACAGAGGTGTCTTAATGAGGTGCTTGCCACCATCCCTGGCACAGCGATGTGCTTGGTCAATATTGGTCTCTCCTTGCTTCTGCAGGACAAGGGCAATTTAGCTGGGCATCAGCAGATGAGGGTAACTACTGAAGGAGAGACGCTTTCCAATCTACTGCTATTGAATCCAGCTGCCTCTGCCGCTCTAACAAGCCCCCAGACACTGCCAGCGATGCCCGTCCAAGGCCTGAATTTTGAGAACCACTGATGCGGGCTTGTAAGAGTTCAAATCTCACAGATGCTTAGAAAGCGTTTTACCTCCTGGTATTTAATGAAATCCAGGTCCTGGGAGGTTCTTGGAGGGGAAAGGGGCCCCTGGGAGTGAGAGCTTCCAGAAAAGAGATGAGAGGGGGCCTCTGGCCAGTCTCATTATCTCTCCCTTTGGATTTCCATGAACAAACCCTTCGCTCACGGTCCCGGCCTTGGAAAGCCCATCCTGCCAGTAGAGACAGGAAAGCGAGAGGCCCCGGTCAGTGGGGGTATGACTATTATTCAGCCCTCTGTCCCCCTGGCCTGTTTCACGGGGGTCTGCTTTCTTCCTTGTCTACCCCCACACACATCCTCTTTCTCCCTCCTTTTCATCTTATTTCTTTCCCCTTTCAACCCAAAAGTTAGTAACTAAAAATCAGCAGCTTAGCACCCCTCTGTAGCTGCCCCCTGGAGTGGAATTCTCAGGGTCACTGGGGGCTGAGGAGTGGCTTTTTGTGGCCAAGCTAGCAGCTGCCACTGTAAGGGTGAGGTTGAGGGTCCTCCCCGAACCTGCCTACTCATTCCTCCTTAATATTTAGAATTCTTTTTTTTTTTTTTAATATTTATTTTACGTATTTATTTGGCTGCACTGGGTCTTAGTTGTGGCATGCAGGCTCTTCGATCTTTGTTGGCATGCACGATCTTTAGTTGCAGCATGTGGAATATAGTTCCCTGACCAGGGATTGAGTTTGGGCCCTCTGCATTGGGAGCAGGGAGTCTCAGCCACTGGACCGCCAAGGAAGTCCCAGTGCTTAGAATTTTTTTCTCTTTTTTTCTGCTAGTCAGCTTTCACTTATTTTCACAGTCTGAAGCCATCCCCCAAAGAACCCGTCCCTTCACTTTAGGGAAGCTGCATTTTTCCATAAGCAAATCTTTCCCACAGTTGGGAGGGAGGAGGTCCCGTGCATCTGTGCAAGCCAGACGCAGAAAACAAGGGGGACAGTTGAGTAAGCATCCTCCGGTAATACCCCCTAAACTTCTATGAAAGCCTGCCTTCGCCGGCAGGGCGGAGGTGGGTCCGCTCAGGTCACTGCAATTCCAGAGGTCCCAGGATGGACGTAAAGTCGACTCCAGCACATAGACTGCAGGATCAGGGCCCCGTGTGTGGAGTCAGCTATTGCTTATTCAACCTTATTACTTACACAAGCTTAAATTTGCTCATGAATATGAGATCAGAGGAATGATACCTATTGAAAAGTGATGTCATGGGGATTCAATTACTTACCATATCAAAAGCGCTATCTGAGGGAGTCCGTGCACCCTGTGGGGGTGAAATGTGCTTGCCCCAACACGAGCATCCATGCCTCCTCCCTGCCATTCTTCAGCCCCAAAGGAACCAGACTGATAGGCAGTTACCGGAGGAGACATTGAATGGAGGGAAAATCACTTCTCTCTGGGGTTAGAGGGCTTCCTTGGTGGCTCAGCGGTAAAGAATCCAGGAATGCGGGAGATGCAAGAGATGTGGCTTCGATCCCTGGATTGGGAAGATTCCCTGGAGAAGGAAATCGCAACCCACTCCAGTATTCTTGCCTGGAGAATCCCATGGACAGAGGAGTCTGGTGGGTTACAGTCCATGGGGTCGCAAAGAGTTGGGATATGACTGAGCAACTAAAACTGATTTAGACAGACCAGGGTCTAGTCCCTTAGTCAAGCACTAAGGAGCTAGTTAGGATGCCTAACTAGCAAGTTAATGTACTTTGAGGTGCTTCTCTGCTCTCTTTAACAGGGGTTTGAGGACCATACCAGACAAAGATCAAGGCCACCTTTGGAAGGGAAGAAGTCCCTGAACACTTAGAGGCTGACCCCATTTTTCCATGCCGGTTGGGGACTATGCCCCAGGGCTGCTGCTCTGGGAGGGGCTGGCTCTGTCCACACCTACTCCTCCCTCCATTTAACAGCCAGGCAGCTGCATCAAATTCCCTCCCCGGTCCAGGGGCCTCATGCCCCGGGCTGGGAGCCCAGAAAGGCCTTGCTGAAGAGACATTTTGGACCTTCTCTCTGAAACACCCAGCTTTGATTTTTTTCCCACCCTGGCTGGTGTTCCACTGACCTGATCCTATAAGCACATAATTACATTATTAGCATAGGATGAACACACAATGAGTCCCACTGGTGAAATTAGGATACATTGCAGACTCAGAGGGAAGGAGGGAGGGTGAGGTGGGGCAGACTCGGGGTGCAGGCACCTGAATGGGGGCCCCCTCTCCCTGGAGGGTGAAGAAATCGGCACACAGGCAGAGGGAGCGACTCTGCTGGGAACTGCACTCCATTAAACTCAGATCAAGGGGTGCCAGTGTCTGCCCGCACCATGTTCACTAGGCCTTGGCAGGAGGACGGCATTGAGAAAAGGAAGGGAGGTGTTTCCACAGGCAGGAATACAGGTGAGGGGACGCAGAGCACAGTGCCCACGCCAAAGGCTCAGGCCCCGCATTGCTGAGCAGCCCTGAGAGCAGGGCCAGCATCTAAGACCAAGTGGAAACCTAGCCTCGTCACAGCTTAGCAGGGACAGCACCAGGGCCCAGCCCACAGCAGAGCATATGCGAGCCTGCGGGTGGGGGCCCCTGGGGCCCAGGGCTCTAGTCACCCTGATCCTGGTGACCCCACATTGCAGACTTGTCTGACTCTGAGCCTCTACTCCTGGGGTTCCTTCTACTCATCTGGCTCCCTCCTGCTGTGCTATGGGGCTCACCTCTAGGGCCGCCCTTCGCAGACCTCTGTCGTGTTAGAAACTGTTGTGCTGGCATCGTTTGCTTGGATGACGTAGAGGTTACCCCTGTTGTCTCTGATCCAGCAATGGCTTGAGTGGATCCATCTCTGCACCCCTTGTGCCCAGCAAAGGGCCTGACTCCCAAGATGCTCAAGACATCGCCAATCTGAACAGTCATGCAGGTGGGACCTAGGGGTGATGGGATGCTGTCTGAACATTTTGGGGCAGGGTCAGTGGAGAACCCAAATGCCTTGCTGAGGAATTTAAGGATACAGAGGGTCACTGCTTGATTTCCCTGCTCCCTGGGATCTGGGGATGAAGAGGGTCTGTATCTGGAGATCAGGAGCCCCCAGGTATGAGGAGGATGGGATGATGAACCAGGCAGGGCCAAACAGATTGTGGACGGGGGGAGAGGCCATCCCCTGGAGTAGGAAATAGCACCCCACTCCAGTACTCCTGCCTGGGAAATCCCATGGACAGAGGAGCCTGGCGGGCTACAGTCCATGGGCTCTCAAAGAGTCAGTCATGACTTAGTGACTTAACAACAAAAAAATAGCTGGAAACCCTCAAGTAAGAAGTCAGAAGGCAGGTCATCTGAGCAGATGGCAGAGCTCAGTGCTCACAAAAGCCAGCTTTCCCCGCTTTTGTCCTCTCGTTCCGGACACCAGAGTGTGCTTCCTCTCGGCCAGACGGCTGTGCTGTACCCATCTCTCCTTGCTGTCTGCACCCTGGCCATGCCCAAGCCTCCCTCTCATCTTTCCCACCCTGGGAGTCAGGAGTGGTCCTGGAAAGAGCCGGGTGGATGCTTAGATTCTTCAGGCGTCTCACTGCTGCTCTGGCTGGCTTCCTGCTGCATTTCCCAGAGCCCCTGCTCCAATGTTTCCACTTCCTGGAGGCCCCAAACACGCATGGGTCTCAACTGCACTCAGCCGGTGACCTCATCTGCTTCAGGGAGACTGGAATTGCACAAAGTAAACTCCTTTAAATTCCATCCCCTCTGCATCAGTTTTTCTGTCTCCTCACCCACCCTGCCCTCCTTCACTCTCATCTCCTGGCAAAAGCACCCCTCCCCACTGCCTCCCTCCTCCCTTTAGTCCCCTCTCACTTTCCCAGTTGTATTTTGCTCTTCAAGAGGATGGTTTCATCTATCCTTAAAATACGACTCCTCAATCCAGTGGGTCCTCAGGCTGCCACCCCAGGTTTCTCCTTCCTGTTACCAGTGAGTTTCGTGGAGGAGTTAGTCCAAACACCTCCAAGCCTTCACATTGCTCTCACTCCCCAGTCCTCACAATCCTGGTTTCAACCCAGAGCTCAACTGAGAATATACACCTAGAAAACCAGTCACAGTATACTGTGAGTTGGAAAATGCAGTGATAAAACAGGATGTATACTATAATTTTTTTGTTTAACTTTTTAACATATCCTGCAGAGTTGCTGCACCCTACAAATTTTGGTAAGTTGTATTTTTATTTGCATCAAAAATATGTTTTGGTTTCCCTTGAGACTTCCTTTTTGACCCATGGGCTATTTAGAAGTATATTGTTTAAGTTATTTGGGCTTTTCCCAGTATCTTTCTGTCATTGATTTCTTGTTTAGTTTTGATGTGACACAAGACAACATATTTAAAAGACTAGAAAAACTCCTTTAAACTTGTTAAGGTTTAGTTCAAGTCCGTAATACGGTCTGTCTTGATGAATGATCCATGTACACTTGAGGTGAATGTGTGTTCTGCTGTTGTTAAGGTGTTCTGTGAATGTCAGTTAGATCAAATTGGTTGAAAGGTCTTCCTGTCATCTGGGTTTGGCCTACCCGTTCTAGCAATCATTGAGAGAGGAGGGCTAAGGTCTTCAGCTCTAACTGTAGATTTGCTACTTCTCCTTGCAGATCTATCCATTTTTGCTTGAAGTATTTTGAATCTCCATTGTCAGGTTCATACAGGTACAGGAATGTTATTTGTTTTTAGAGAACTGACCTTTTTATTATTATGTAACATCCTTGATAATCTTTATTCTAAAGTTCACTTTATGCAAAATTAATATAACTACTCCTGCTTTCTTTTGGTTAATGTTTTCGTGATAGATTTTCTCCACCCCTTTTCTTTTAACCTATTTTTGTCATTATATTTCAAATGGGCTTATTGTGGACAGTGTATAGTTGAAGCTTGATTTTTTTTTTTAATCCCATCTGATAATATCTTTTAACTGTGTGTTTATACCATTCACATTTAAAGTGTCGGTTGAATATTTGGATTAAAATCGAGCTTTTTTGCTACCTGTTTTCTTTTTTGTTGTTGTTGTTTCTTATTTCCTTTTTTTGCCTTCTCTGTTTTTATTGTTTTTGTATTTTATTTATTTTTGGCTGCACGAGGTCTTCATTGCAACACGCCAGCTTTCTCTGGCTGAGGCAAGTGGGGGTACTCTCGAGTCGGTGGTGCGTGGTTTCTCATCACAGTGGCTTCTCTCGCTGCAGAGCACAGACTCTAGGGTGCACGGGCTCAGAGGTGTGGTGCACGGGCTTAGTTGCCTCTCGGCATGTGGATCTTCCCAGACCAGGAATTGAACCCCTGTCCCCTGCATTAGCAGGCAGATCCTTAACCACTGGACCACCAGGGAAGTCCTGCCTTCTCTGTTGTTAATAAAACACGCTTATGAGCTTGTGATTCCATTTTATCTTCTCTGTTAATGTATTACTTATACTTCTCTTTGACTTTTCTAGTGGTTTCCTTAGGGCTCACAATATAACTTTTTACATAATCCATCTTTTATCACAATAAGATATTTTATCATAATAACACTTCAGATGTAGGGAAAGAACCTTATAACAGAATGCTCCTCGCTCCTTCCTTCCTTTGTGTCACTGTGGACAAATATTTAAATATGATATAGACACCAATACATCATTGCTCTTACTGCTTTACACAGTTTTAGAGCAATTACAAATAAGATAAAATATTATATTTTACCTTTATCCCATTTCCAATCCTTTTCATTTCCTTGGGCAGATCTAAGTTTCTCTCTTAATAATGTTTCTTCTGCCTAAAGAACCTCTTTTGATATATTTTGTGTAGCGGCCTGCTGGAACTCCCTGTTTTTGTGTGAGAAGGTCTTCAGTTCTCCTTTGCTTTTGTAGCATATTTTCACTGGATACAGAATTCTAGGTCAGCAGGTGTTTTTCTTGCAACACTTTAAGGTGTTCTTCCCTTGTCTTCCTGCTTGCATGGCTTCTGAGGAGAAAACTGCCGTATCCTGTTGCTCTGTTAGTAAGGTGGTTTTTTTTTTTTTTTTTTTTTATTCTTTCTCTCCCTCTGCAGTTATTTTCAAGATTTTGTCTTTGCCTCTTGAGCTCTCCCATCTGTGTGCTGACTGTTATTTACTTACTATCATTATTACCCGAAGCTTGCTAGCACATTGGTAGGTATGGAGCCTTCTCTAATGTTCTATTGAAGTCTCAGTCTTTGGAGTTGCAGGGGGTATACTTATCTTGGATCATAGCCTTAACAATGGCTTCTGTCCCTCCTCCCCTGTCTTATCCCTCTACCCAATCCTTTCCCATGCAGCAGTGAGTATCTTCCAACATCTTCCATCTATGTCTCTGAAGAGAATATCCCTGCAGACTAAGTTCCAGTTTTTATTTCCCCGAATGAGACCTGGAGGCTGAGGCTGGGTAGAGTGGCCTCTGGCAATGTGCATCCACCTGCAGATAAAACACTTTGTTCCGTAAGGAAGAAAAGGCTCTGTGGAGTTTCAGCGGTGCCTGTCATTCCCCTCCTACAGCCAGTGTCTCTAAATTTTCCCCAACCTTCATGTGAGAGCCAGGTGGGTTTCTTGGAAGAAAAGCTCCAAAGAGGCTGAGAATCTTTGCCCACGTTACAGCCCCCCAGAGCCTCACACTCTCAAACTAGTCTGTATCTCTTTGTCACTCAGTTGTGTCTGACTCTTTGAGACCCCATGAACTGTAGCCCACCAGGCTCCTCTGTCCATGGGATTTTCCAAGCAAGAATACTGGAGTAGGTAGCCTTTCCCTTCTCCAGAGAATCTTCCCAACCCAGGGATCAAACCCAGGTCTCCTGCATTGCAGGCAGATTCTTTACCCACTGAACCACCAGGGAAGCCCTAGTCCACATCTGGCCTCCAGCAAACCACTAAAACTTCTAGTTTAATGCTTCTACCAGTTTACATGGTATCCAGTGGTTTCTGCCTTAAGCAAATTCTCAGGGCCTGTGTTTCCCTACAGGCACCGCTGTCTCTTCAGGACAGTTGTTTGTGACTTTAGTTCTCTGATAGGTTCACAAAAAGTCATAAATGTGATGCCTGGTCAGCTTTTATCTTATTGTAACAGTGGGAGATGATAATTTTTGGATTCTCCTTATATCCTAAAGATATATATTCTCAAATGAAAAAAATCTTTATATATACAAGAAAATGGGCTGCTTCATTATCTATGTAATATAAAGACTGAAAATAACCCAAATGTCCCTTAAAAAAAAGCATAAACAAATGGTGATACAGCCACAGAATATTATGCACCATATCGTAATAGGAATGAGATGTTCTGCACTTAAAAGGAAAGTGCTGATACCGAAAATGATTCTCATTGAATACAGCTTTGTATGCTTTAAACTTTTTTACCATGTAATCCACTTTAGGTTGTTGTTGTTTAGTTGCTAAGTTGTGACCAACTCTTTTTTGACCCCATGGACTGTAGCCTGCCAGGCTCCTCTGTCCATGGAATTTCTCAGGCAAGAATACTGGAGTGGGTTGCCATTTCTTTCTCCAGGGGATCGTCCTGACCCCAGGATCGTCCAGTTGTTCCCAGACATTTCTGGACCCATAGAGTCCTTCTGGATCCATGATAGAAACACAAGTCACCGTCTTTGAAACTTATCCATGAGCCTTGCTTTGGTCAGTATACATCAGTGAGAGAATTTCACTGAGCTTCTACTGTCACTCACCCTCTCACCCCCTTGGCAGAGAACCCTTGTGTAGGGCACAACCTGCCCAACCATCCACAGCAACCCTGCTGAGATGGAATCAGTCTGTAGGGACATGGATCCCAGAGATCACATGGACATGGGTGTAGGGCCACCATTGCAAGATCCTGAATGCTGGGGAGGCAGCAGAGAGAATAGAGAGACATGTGGGAGGCAGTCTTGAAAGTGATGAAGACACAGAAGGGCAGAGAGATGGGGCGGTGGATGGACAAGGAAAGAGTGTGAAAGATACCCAGATGGGTACTTCTTCTGGTTCCCAGTTTGTCTCTTGAGAGACTCGCCTCTACTTCATCTCCATGAGCTTTGTGAGAAACTATAATATCTTAAAATAAATTGCTATTTATGTAAGTTTGCTTGAGCGGGTTTCTGCTCTTGCAACCAAATTATCTCTGAGACATGTGTGGTTAAAGATTTAAGATTTCTTCTGACACTTCCCAGGACAGTCTTTTCCAGACTCTCTTGTCTCCCAGACCTCTCCAATACTGGCAGCCTTGGAACCTCTCCACGCCACTTCTGCTGCAAAATCCCTTGCTCCTTACCCCAGGCTGCCCTGCGCATTCTTCATGGACCCCATCCCAAACCCCACCCTCTCCCCCTACCCCCAAAGCTGGACAGAATCTCATTCTCAGCCTTGGATTTATTCCTCCCTTGAACCATTTGTCAAATTCTGCCTTGCATTGGAGTTATTTTATTTCTGGGGCTAAGCGTTAAGCTCCCTGATGGTCATAAGTGTATCTTAGTCATCTCCAGAGGGTTTCAGTGTTTCGTAGATGTTTAAATTATTCAAGGTTGTTCTTAGTCGGTTCTGCCCCACCCTGAAATAAGGATGGAGGGGAAGAAGCTACCATGAGCTCACAAAACAACGGCTCATTCTGTTCCCTCTGTCACTGAGCCCTCAAATAGTAAAAATGACAAGTAGTGAAGTTTCCTCCCTGCCAGCCATTGTACTAAGGGCTTTTATATTTATTAACACAAGGAATTACAATAAATCCCTATAAGGAAGGTATGCTGCTGCTAAGTCGTTTCAGTCGTGTCCGACTCTGTGCAACTCCATAGACAGCAGCCCACCAGGCTCCCCCATCCCTGGGATTCTCCAGGCAAGAACACTGGAGTGGGTTGCCATTTCCTTCTCCAATGCATGAAAGTGAAAAGTGAAAGTGAAGTCGCTCAGTCGTGTCTGACTCTAGCGACCCCATGGACTGCAGCCTACCAGGCTCCTCCGTCCATGGGATTTTCCAGGCAAAAGTACTGGAGTGGGGTGCCATTGCCTTCTCCATAGGGAAGGTATAGTTATTCTCTATTTGTTGGTGAAGAAACTTGCTCAAGGGCATAGAACTGAAGGAAAGAACCAAAATTTTTATGCAGATGATCCATCCTCAGGATCCATGCCTTTAATCATTTGACCATGAGAAAAGCTGGAGAGGAGCGTAGGGACCACTCCCTCTCTCCAGTCTGTAAAGAGGATGTTAGAAGCCAAGTGGATGCTCTCATCTGCAGGGGACTGGAAAGTATGAACGGATAATTCCACCCAGAGATCAGGGAATTTATGAAGGCAAAGAGGCGCATAATGAGTCCATGAAAAAGCTTTCCACATACATGCACATGTGTATGTGAATCTGTGTACATATGTGTATATGCACAGTTAATCAGGGAGAAGGTCAGTAGCTTTCATAGACCCTCAAAGGCATCTGTGACCTCTTAAAAGACTAAGGAGTACAGTTTAAAGGCAGATGAGCTAAGAAAGAGGGGGAAAAGAGGAATGTCAGGATAAGGGAAGACAAAAGAGGACAGAGACAGAAAAGGGAGGGAAGTGAGAGAAATAAGAACCGTCTTACACACAGAAGTCCGTAGGTGGAGCACTGGAGCCCTATCTTATTTCCAAAATATGCCAAATGCTAAGTGCCCATCAGTGTGTTAGTGCACAGAGACAAAGAGTGTGGGTTAGTGCAGAGAGAAGACGCCACACTTTCTAACCATCAGTGAGCACAGGCGCATGCTTGTGGGATAACAGATCCTGGGGACCAGATGAACCCATGCCCCTGTGCTGCCCTGTTTGACCAACTTCCCCTCTCAAGGCAAAATAGCAGGTGAGCATCTTTATGAAGATGCTTGATTAGTACTGACGTGCCTTCAGCTATAGGGATTGGCCTTGCTGAGTCCTGGCACGAGTTAGGGGTCCATGTGTTTGGGGACAGATCAGATAAAACTCCAGCACTCCATCCCCTAGTCATTCATACTCCATCACTCTGCAGTTAAACAATCAGCTTGGAACAAATAATACCAGGTCTGTCACGCCTGCCCTCTTCAAGGTATCTCCTTGGGATGTTGGATCTTTCCAATGAGGCCACCGTCTTCTACAAGGATTAGTACAGAATAGCAGTTGAGAGGGTGGGCTCTGGAGTTTTGATTCAAGCTTTGCTTCCCTGGTGACCTAGACAGTAAAGAATCTGCCTGTAATGCAGGAGACCCAGGGTTGATCCCTGGGTCAGAAAGATCCCCCAGAGAAGAGAATGGCTACCCACTCCAGTATTCTTGCCTAGAGAATCCCATGGACAGAGGAACCTGGCAGGCTTATAGTCAGGGGGTCACAAAGAGTTGGACACGACTGAGCAACTAACATTTTTACTTTTTTTCCACTGCCACTTACTCTAGGATCTTGAGAAGGTTACTTATCCTTGGTTTTCTCATCTACAAAATTGGAACTGAAAGAATTCCAGATGCATTGAGTTGTCCTGTGTATTAAGTATACTTGAACACGTGGAGTCCTGGCATAGGGGATGTACTTCAGAAACTTAAGCTGTTGTCAGTGTGCAAAATAGCTTGGGGCTCTTCCCTGGGAGGGGACCTCCAAGCCAACCACTTAGCCACACTTTCTGTCAGTGGGGTGAAATTGCATTTCCAAGCTCAATCGCTCACTAATTTACCAACCCCGGCCCAAGTCTTTGGGTGAAGATGAGCCTCAATTATAACAGTCATAAGAAGAGACCATGGAATCCAGACAATTCTACTATCTGAGCAATGGCTGAATTATGTGATAAAGGGTTCAGCCTCCAAGGAGGACAGCTTTTGGGTGTTTTTTTTTGTTTTGTTTTGTTTTTTAAAGCACGTTTTATCACTGTAAAAGCAAAATAAGACTGTTGTGGAAAACTTGAGAAGTACTTGAAAGTTTTAAACTAATCTTTCAAAATTTCTTCATAAAAATTCCACTACTGTTATCATTTTGTTGTATTTCTGCCCACAACTTTTGTATTAAAAATAGTCTCTATCTATCTATCTAGCCTGGTTTGGGGATTGAACACCATATTATCAGCATTTTATTACATTACCAAAAACACTTTCTTGCTGACTTCCTGATAACAATGATAAGTCAAATGGGCTTGATAATTCTTCCTCTTCCCCAGGCTAACAAAATGAGCCAAGGAAAATAGAAATAATTGAAATGGGAAAAAACAGCTCCAAAATTCCCCAGAACAGGAAGGGCACAACTTGCCAGCTTACCCTCTGAAAAAGTGGTAGCTGATGGAAGATTCTGGTGAGTAGAATTCTAGTGTGACTTCTGACCCACAGAGAAGGTGAGTTGTGAAGCAACAAAGCCTGGGGGTCTCATAGCATCCTCTAAACAGATGACCTGAGAGACTGAAGAGGCTGCCATGGGAGGAGTCATGGAATTCCCACTGACCTGGAGGGTAGGAGTCTCTGGCTGTTGCTGAGGGAAATTGAGGAAGTCAGAGAAGCCACCAGAATTTTCTTTATAGCCTCTACAGGCTAGAATTTAAATAACCAGCAACCAGACTTCTCTGGCAGTTCAGTGGTTAAGACTCCACCTTCCAATGCAAGGAGTGTGAATTCACTCCCTCATTGGAGAACTAAGCTCCCACACACTGTAGGGTATGGCCAGAAGTTAAATAAATCAATAAAATGGCAAATTTTTAAAACAGTATCCAATTGCCTCTCAACCATTGCCTGCCCCCAGCCTCCTACCATACAACTACCATAAGTATAAAAGTGAAAGTGAAAGTGAAGTTGCTCAGTTGTGTCCGACTCTTTGTGATCCCATGGACTTTAGCCCACCAGGCTCCTCCATCCATGGGATTCTCCAGGCAAGAGTACTGGAGTGGGTTGCCATGTCCTTCTCTG